>NW_027397069.1:42866719-42891833 GCF_003265705.2 Callorhinus ursinus
TTTCTTTCTTTCTTTCTTTCTTTCTTTCTTTCTTTCTTTCTTTCTTTTTTTCTTTCTTAGATTTATTTTTTATTAGAGAGAGAGAGAAAGGGGGGAGGGGCAGAGGAGAGGGGGAAAGAGAATCCTCAGTCAGACTGCCCGCTGAGCTTGGAGCCCAATGCAGGGGCTCAATCCTAGGACCCTGAGATCATGACCTAAACTGAAATCAAGAGTCAGATGCTTAACCCACTGAGCCACCCAGGCACCCCTATAATCTCCATTTTATAGTGTTGAAACTGAGTCTCAGAGTGCCTAACTTATTCACTTATAAAACCAAGGAATGACTCCATGATGCTTTGAACTTAGGTCCATATGAATCCCAAACCTTCTTTTGTATAACACAGAACATTGTTATACAAATTAACAAATAAATGCTCATATCTTACTCTGCTTTCTACTTTACGCCAAGGATAAGTATGGCAAGTTACTTAGGCTACCTATGTTCCTTCCTGGTTAGAGAAAAAACTATTTCTTTTTCCTTACATTCTACCAATCTCTCATTTTGTTGCCCTTTCACATAGGCCTACCACTCTGAAGAAAATAACTCCTTAGTAGCTCTCAGCTTGAGTGTATGCTGGCAAAGAGATTTTATCACATCTACTTGAGGCTGTAGGAACACACTAGCTAGATAAATTTATGAGAAAGCCAGAATGAAATTAAAAGTCTTCATATTTCATTTTTGTCCTATTCCTACAACACTTTGCATTTACACAGTGCTGTGCAATTATCTTATCTTCCCAGCTCCTATGTGAACTTTATTATCTACATGCTATCGCACAATGTGGAAGCTGAAACACTGAAGTTAGGTCACTCCCCCAAGGTGACATGACAGAATACTGAAGAGTTTAGAGCTCAAGACACATCTATTTCACTAAGCAGAAGATATTCAAGATTGTTTTGTGCAAGGAGAATTAAAATTTGAAAGAAAATGCATTGCAATGTTTGAGGTGCTATTTTCAATCAAGCTAAAGGCTAGAGCTGATTGTTAGTGACAAGACTACACAGTATCAGGGGAAAGGACTAAATGATACAGAAATACAGAAAGTGTTTAATGTGGAAAAGTACAAAAAGGTGTTTGAAGCAGAGACAATCTTCAGTATGTGGTAACGAAACCATCAAGAGTGAAATATTTCCTGACACCTGTACACTATAATCCCTACAAACAAAATCTAAATTAAAAAGTTTATGATTTGAATGCTGTGACTAAAAGCAGTGTAAACACATGGTTTGAGATAAAATTATTTTTTAAAGATTTTATTTATTTATTTGAGAGAGAGAGAATGAGAGATAGAGAGCACGAGAGGGAAGAGGGTCAGAGGGAGAAGCAGGCTCCCTGCTGAGCAGGGAGCCGGATGCGGGACTCGATTCCGGGACTCCAGGATCATGACCTGAGCCGAAGGCAGTCGCTCAACCAACTGAGCCACCCAGACGCCCGAGATAAAAATATTTTTAAAGTAATGGAATTAACTTAAAATGTCTAAAGACAATAGCTAGACCAAAAGATCACGTGGTAGTGGAAAGTGACTCAAAGTTGTTAAAAAACAAGTTGAGGTATGGTAATTATATTTTAATGTGATTGATCAGATCAAACAAAATGCATAAAAGATTTTCTTTTATAGTTGAGATCATTTTTTCAAAAACTAGAATTAGATGCACAATTTTAAAGGAAATGTGTTAATTAGCAATCCCACTCAGAACAGAAATAATGATTCTTGCAATTAATTTTTAATCCACTTTTTTATTTTAAGATTTTATTTATTTATTTGGCAGGGAGAGACACAGCGAGAGAGGGAACACAAGCGGGGGGGAGTGGGAGAGGGAGAAGCAGGCCCCCACACGGAGCAGGGAGCCAATGCGGGGCTCGATCCCAGGACCCTGGGATCATGACCTGAGCCGAAGGCAGACGCCTAACGACTGAGCCACCCAGGCGCCCCTCTTGCAATTAATTTTTAAAGAATAAAATCTATTCTTAGAAATTTGGAGGAGCTAAATGTGAACAAGTACAGAAGATAATTCCAGTAAAAGAAACCAAAATATAAATTTAAAAATTTAATATAATTACAATATTGCCATTATTTCAAATAACTGATAATAAGCTAGAAGTACCTCTTTTATTTTTAAAATTTTAATTTGACATCTTCTTAAGCAAATGCTTTTTTATTCAAGAGCGCATATTGCCTTAGGCAATTCATTTTCTAATGGATAAAGTCCATATTTCCTGATGGGGCACCAAAGGATTCTTGTGACCTTACTTCCTTTGGGAGCTCTAGATTCATTCCCAATTTTGGACCAGGCTGTTGTTTAAATAGGAAGCACAGTGCTGGACTATTCTGGAAAACTGTACTTGCACTGGCCTCCTTTTCTCTGTTATCATTACATTAATATCAGTTTAAGAAATTGCTCCCTTGTCTTGTAATTGGTGCTTTATATGCCCTTGAGGGAAAAGTGTGCCTTATTTATCTTTTTTCTAGGAATAAGCTATAGTTCCTGGTTCACTGTCAGTGCTCAATAAAAGTTTTTGAATACTTTTGCCACATTATAGTCTGAATAATGCCATTCCTTGGGAAGAAAATAAGTATTTAAGTTACCACTACCAAGAAATATTTTTATTAACAGGCAATAAGTTCCAGAAAAGAGTCTCTGTATATGCATTTTAGAAAGCTGCCAAACTTCTGAAATTGGATTTAATGGACAGCATGGTGACTATAGTCAATGATATAGTGCATACTTGAAAGTTGCCAAGAGTAAATCCTAAAATTTAACTTTGTATGGGGATGGACGGTAACTTGATTTATTGTGGTAATCACACTGTAATGCATACAAGTATCAAATCATTATGTTGTACCCCTGAAATCAATATACAGTTGACCCTTGAACAACATGGGCTTGAACTGCATGTGAACACTTACAGTCAGAATTTTATAGCACAGTACTATAAATATATTTTCTCTTGTGATTTTCTTAATACTATTTTCTTTTCACTAGCTCACTTTATTGGTAATTCTAACAGGTGTGTACTGGGCTTCTTTATTTACTTAGGAATTGAGAAATCTTAGTCCAGGAGTTGGGGGCAGTTTAAATTTGCCCTTTTTGGCCTTTTCTTAATACTATTTTCTTTTCACTAGCTTACTTTATTGGTAATTCTAACAGGTGTGTACTGGGCTTCTTTATTTACTTAGAAATCTTAGTCCAGGGATTGGGGAGAGTGTAAATTTACCCTATTTTGGCCTATAAGGCAACAGAATAGAATAGAAAATATGTAGATGTTGATGTCATATGGAATTCAATCTACCACTTAGTTGGTATGATAATATATTATTTTTAATCTTCAGTTTCTTTGCTTCAAATTAACAAGTATTATTGAGAGCTTTAAAAGAGATGATATATGCTAAGTGTGTAGCACTTTGCCTAGAGTGTTGTGGGCAACCAAAAAAACATATATTTATCCTTTGCTTTCTTTCATGTGGTCATCCCTGTTCTTTCCAGTGCTTTGGCCACTTCTAACTGGTCATTTACCTACAATAATGCCAATTTACTGATTGCCAGGAATTCTCCATCTGTCTGTGATAGCACTCCAGTGTTTTTTAATTTTTGAATATTTTAATCTTATAGAAAAAATATACTAAGAATATACTAAAAATATCTGAATTCATAGTTCTCAGATTTGTCAAATCTTGATATTGTATTCTTTATTATTACTGGATTTTTATTAATTATTTAATCTATAAACTACATTTGAACCCCATGAATTTTATCTTCAACTTCTTTTCCTTCTGTTCTATCAAGAATCAACCAGTATGAGTGGTAGGGGATGAGAGGGATGGGGTGACTGGGTGATAGACATTGGGGAGGGTATGTGATATGGTGAGCACTGTGAATTGTGTAAGACTGTTGAACCACAGACCTGTGCCTCTGAAAAAAATAATACATTATATGTTAAAGAAAAAAAAGAACAAGATAGTAGGAAGGGAAAAATGAAGGGGGGGAAATCGGAGGGGGAGACGAACCATGAGAAACTGTGGACTCTAAGAAACAAACTGAAGGTTCTAGAGGGGACGGGGGTGGGGGGATGGGTTAGTCTGGTGAATGGAGCACTGCACCCATGGATTCACGCAAACAATGAATCGTGGAACACTACATCAAAAAAAAAAAAAAAAGACGTCTACAGAGTATTATAGCATTGGGTGTTTAGCAGACAGAGTATTATAGCATTGGGTGTTTAGCAGATCTTTAAAAATAAAAAAACTAGGGGTGCCTGGGTGGCTCAGTTGGTTAAGCGACTGCCTTCAGCTCAGGTCATGATCCTGGAGTCCCGGGATCGAGTCCCATATCGGGCTCCCTGCTCGGCGGGGAGTCTGCTTCTCCCTCTGACCCTCTCCCCTCTCATGCTCTCTATCTCATTCTCTCTCTCAAATAAATAAATAAAATCTTTAAAAAAATAAAAAAATAAAAATAAAAATAAAAAAACTAGTTGGCAGAAACCAGATGCATGGAAAACTTATATGCACATTCTAATTTCAGCTGATTTTAACAAAAATTCAGATTCAAGTCATCTCAGGTATCCTGAGCAGTGAGCTCTCATGTCTTAATCACACATTAATAAAACATTAATAAAACAAAACAAAAAAAATCAACCAGTATGTTGCATATAGTTTTTATAATTCTCAAACGTATTTTGATACTACTGTTATATATGTCTGTATCCAAAAAATATAGTAGATTTTAAAGGTCTTTATGGGGCGCCTGGGTGGCTCGGTCGTTAAGCGTCTGCCTTTGACTCAAGTCATGATCCCAGCATCCTGGGATCGAGTCCCACATCAGGCTCCCTGCTCAGCGGGAAGCCTGCTTCTCCCTCTCCCGCTCCCCCTGCTTGTGTTCCTGCTCTAGCTATCTCTCTCTGTCAAATGAATAAAATCTTAAAAAAAAAAAAAGATTTTACAGGTCTTTAAATTTTAATAAAGATATCATACTCCAAGTATAAGTTTGCCCCTTGCTTTTTATACTTTACCATTATGTTTTTAGATTTATTCCTATTGATACAATAACTTTTATTCATTTATTTTGATTATTGTATCCATTTTTGTGAATATGCTACTTAGCAGTAACCACCATTCTATCAAAATCTTATTTATCCATCAATTCTAGTTTCCTTTATATATATATTAAATGTTTTATAATATTCTCTGTAAGGATCCCACAAACATTTTGTTAGCTCCAGTCAATTCTCTTTCCCTCAAATAACACAAGCATATTGTTATGTTTAAATATTACAAGTCTATGACAAATTATGACAGTTTCTTAATTTTTTTTCTAAGTATGATTCTTTTGCCCTGAAGGCATTATTTTTCACATTTCAAATTCATTTTTCTAATATTCACTTAATTTTTCTTAAAGAAAGTGTTCTTTATTCTACTAATTTCTGGTCTTCTCTTCTATTTTAAATATAATTTAACGTACCTCACCTTCTTCTAGTGTGAAAATACATTCGTAAATTCTCCTAAGAAGATTTTATCATGATTTTTGGAAAAAGTGTTCAATGTCAACATTTTTGTGTATAAATATTGCCCATAGCTGAACCATTATAATAAAATTTTCTTTCTTAATTTTGAATTCTTTTGAATTTTATGAGCTGTGGGCTTCTCTGCTCTCTCATTTCCTGAAGAAATTTTAGAACAATTAATTGCATCATTTTACCTGTTAATTCAGTTTTTTTCTAAAAACATTACTTGTAGAACCCTCTGACTTTCTGTTCTAATTTAGACTCAGGGTTCCCTATCCTCATTGCACAAATCTTATCTAGGGACTTTTCTTAAATCATCACCCTACGAATTTATTTCACTTCTTACCTGGACTGACACCTGCTTTCTGCATTTCCAGGTCTTGCCCATTGCTCACTTTCACATCCTCATTTCAGTGGTACACAACACCCATTGTCTTTCAGGGGTAAACGGTTAATAGATATAATATAATATATGATAGTATATGTTTCTACTCATACTTTGTAGATATATGATAGTATATATTTCTACTCGTAATTTATAGTCATAATGCTTGAATTCTAGATTGAGAATACTTTCCTCTCAGAATTGCCTCATTGTCTCTAACTTCCTTTGATCTGGAAGCTCATTTAATTAGATTTAGAGGAATTTTCCTCCAGTAGTTGTTTAAATGTATCCTTTCTTTTAATTTATTTTATTTTTAATTATTATCAAATAATTCAAGGCTTCAAAGTTTTAAAATACAGCATGAATCCATTTAGCTACTACTCAACAAAAGATATGTGCAAAACTATTATCATTATCCTACCATACAGAAATGGATCAAAGACTATGCATACCTTCCATAAAATTAGATAGTTTTAAATTCATCTTCTCTGTCCTTTTCCTGATTCAGCTCCATCAGCAGTATAAGAAAGTTGCTTTTGTTCTACATCCCTCCCAACACTTAACATTGTCGTTTTAAAATTCTGCCCATATCAAGAGCATGAAATCCTGTTTTCTTATTGTTTAATTTGCATTTTTCTGATTTCTAGTGAGTTAGAGCATCCTTTCTTATGTTTCAGGCTTCTACCTCTCTTATGTGCCACATTTTCAGGGCCTACATATAAACAGTGTCAAATCCAGATTCCAAGTGTGAGGCATAGATAATATTGACCTTTGTCTTACAGAAATTTAGAATGTCTTTTCCATTTCTGATATGTAGACACATTTTGTTTCTTTAGCTCAACTGTGTATTTTGTATTTCATGTATAAATATGTGAGTGTGTACACACTCACATATTTATACACATACATGTTCATATATACATATATACACACACATATTCCTGTTTTTTTATATTTTATCTGCCATTTCTGAGTGTTATAAGCCATGCCAAAACTGCTTTCTCTGTCTTTTGCTATAAATGACAGTTGAACACTGATTTAGATGTTTTTTTTTAATTTGATTTAAAACCATCAACAGTTTTAAGACCCATAATTAATAAATATTCAAGTTTATAAGAGTTGAAGCTATGCGTATAATTTATCAAAGTTTTCTTGGTTACCTAGTTGTGTTGTTTATTTTAATGATCTGTAATATCTATTATTTTATGAAATTAGGGTTGCCATATTCAGCCAGCAAAAATACGGGATGCCCAATTCAATTGTATTTCAGATAAACAGCAAAATGTGTTTGAGTATAAACATGTTCCAAGTATGCCCAAACTTAACTGAACATCCTGTATTTTCTGTGGTAACATTGATAAAACGCATTTTGTAATTAAATACAAACATTTGCAAACGGTTTCTTGAGTTTTCTGCTCTGGTGGATTTTCTTACTTTCCCATTTTTTCTTATTTACTGGAATCAACAATACAATGGATAATTCCTGCTTTTGAGTGGCATTAGACATGCCACATGACTACAAAGTATGACTGCAGTGGGAGTAGTATAAGGTGGTGGAACAAGATTGCTGGGCTGGGATTCTGGCTTCAACATTGACTAGCTTTGTGAATTTAGGTATGTTGTGTAACCTCTCCTTGCCTGAGTTTCCTTTTCTGGAAATGAGTTAATATATGCATTAAATATACAATTCAAAACAAACTCTAGTCTTAGCTATTTTTATCTTCTATCTTTACATTTATTTTTTAAAATAATCTGTGAATACGTATGCATATTTTAAACTCTTAGAAGAGAAATAGGAATAATTTAGTAATTCTTGACTTCCCAGCTTAAATTTAATACATGAAAGGATACTGAGACAAGCCATCAAATTATTAATTTACAATTCCCTAGAATAAGAAACTTTGCAAGCAGTATAATATCGTGGAGTACCTATTATGAGCCCAATTTAATATACATCTGTAATAAAATGACTTTGTATTTAGACAGAGAAAGACCAAAATATAATCCCCATGATCTCTAGTTTTATCTTGAGATTTTATCTTATATCATATTTTCATAAATGATTAAGAGCATGCAGGTGAAATTGAAATGCGGTTCTGTGAGCTTCACTGTCTAGAGAATGCCATTCAGAGATTCCTTGCCAGTAGCTCACTGATAATCTTAGAGCTGGAACATAGACTCTGAGTCACAAGACTCATATCATTTAATTATTGCCTCCCTTCTCCAGGAGATTCATTTTTAGAATATCACTTATGCCCAGATAATGTATTAACTCTTGAAATTCATGACTACTTAGGCACAAAATTTGGGAACCACCAATTTCCAGAAAATTCTGTTGCAAAGAAAAATATGAGTGTTAACTGAACCACACAATGAAAGTAGGTGACACTTGAATAACAACCTTAGAAATAATAAGGTAGAAATAATAATAATAATATAGAAATAATAAGTAGAAGAAAAAGTTGATCAACATACCTAACAAAAAAACTAAACAAATAAATGAATACATTAAGCAGTTATAGAGTACCAATATTAGTTCTTTAAACATATATGAATAATAAAAAATTAGGGAAATACATTAAATAGCATTATATTAATAAATTTGAATAGCTGATTAAATAAAACATTTTGTATGATTATATGAATTATAAACATTGACTCAATAAACTACAATATTATAGATTGGTAATTTTTCTTCTATGTAAAAATAACCAATTAGGTCATATAATAAAAAACCCATTCATAAAAGCAGAAAAATATAAAATCTAAGAATATTAAGAAGAAAAATGTACCACCTATATGAATAAAATTTACAATTATTGTTGAAGAACTTGTTTAAAAAATGGAGAGATACTATGTCTTTCCTCCAAACAGCTGTCTTCACTCCAGTTTACCATTCCTGATGTACATTAATCTGGTGTGTGTGTGTGTCACTCATTGAAATATTAGCAATAATCTGTGAGTGATGTGGTTTAGCACTTTGACTTTCTTTCCTATTTTTTCTCTAGTCTTTAAATTTCTATTTTATGTACCGCTTTCACATTAAAAATATTTTCAACTACACAATCAAGGAAATGTCACTCAACCACAATGTTAACATCTAAGTCATCCAAGACAAACTTTATTATTTTGATTTTTTTAAATCCAACAAAGGAAGATTTTATAATTTTCTTTCTACATTCAGGTACTATTTCGTTTTATTTAGTTTTAGTCATATATTCTTATAAGAATATCTCAATTTTTCTTGTTAATTTATTAATATATTTCCTTTTCTTGCAAATGCAAATGACATTTATTTATTTATGTATTTATTTATTTATGCTTGGAATCCTTTTCCTACTCATATATCACGTTATTTGAGCTATTGTTGAGCATCTCCAGTTATTTTTCCCTCCATACAATTCTTACAACATAGAAGGCAGACCTCATCTTCCTTCAAAAACAGACTGTAACTTGAAAGAGATGTGTAAATCATTCTTAAAAAGTGTAATAATGTTTTAAATCCCTGAACTGAATTTTCCACCTGAATCTCCCTTTTATTAATTATTTTTTTAAAATTACAGAATCATTTGGTAATGCCAATTACAAAAGTCTTTTTCTGTAAGTCTGTATTTTCACTTCTCAACTTTTCATAATTGAGGATAATTATCCTTTTTTTGAAGATAATTACATTCTTATGTTGAAAGACTTTTGAGCAAAAGTAGAAAGGCCATTTTCTAACCCTGCAATACATTGAACAAGTTACACAGTGGAATATTTTGTTACTATTTATTTATTAAAAAATGTTTTTTTCTAAATTAAAAATAAATCCATCCTCATCAAGTCTTTTGAAACAATAGAAAATAACATAGAAGAAAATAATTATTCATGATGATCTCTGTACTTGAAATAGTCTGTTAACATAGTTAAATAGTCTTCCTGCCGGTACTTTTTTTTTTTTTAAGATTTTATTTATTTATTTGAGAAAGAGAGAGAGAGAAAGAAAGTGTGAGTGGGGGGAGGAGCAGAGGGGGAGGGAGAGGGAGGAGGAAAGAATTCCAAGCAGACTCCATGCAGAGCACGGAGTGGACCTGGACCTCAATCCCAGGACCCTGAGATCATGACCTGAGCTGAAGCCAAGAGTCTGACGCTTAATCCACTGAGCCACCCAGGTGCCCACTGCTTCACACTTTTACTTTTCTAAAACATTAAGCTAATTTTGTATAAAGCATTTTGCATATTTTTTCTTCAGTAGATATCATATTGTGAGTAATTTGTCTCTTTATTTCACATTTCCTTCACTTCTCAGAGAGGGAATATTTATTGTCCCCTGCTCCATCCTTGTGATATTGTTGAACAACCACAACAACAAAAAACTGCTAGGCAATTTGAAAACAATTGAGGGAGAGTAAACATTACTTGAGAGGGAAGATGGTATATTGTGTCAGCATAAATTTAAATTTAAGAATAGGTTTATGTTAGAGGTACAAATATATCTGGGTGAATAACATGATATATAGAGAGTTAAGAGGAAATTATTATCTAAAAATAATGGGCTGATAATATAGAAAAATCCTTAGACGGTCTTTCTTTTAAAAGAAATTGTTTCTGGGCGCCTGGGTGGCTCAGTTGGTTAAGCGACTGCCTTCGGCTCAGGTCATGATCCTGGAGTCCCGGGATCGAGTCCCGCATCGGGCTCCCTGCTCAGCGGGGAGTCTGCTTCTCCCTCTGACCCTCTTCCCTCTCGTGCTCTCTATCTCTCATTCTCTCTCTCTCAAATAAATAAATAAAATCTTTAAAAAAAAAGAAATTGTTTCTGCCTTTAATTGTAACTGTATCAATTTCATCTAAGATAGGTAATCATCCTTCTAATTTTACATGGATCAAATAAAATTATGCTTACATCTGCAACTTTCATATCACAGACATTGATCAATAGTGTAAAGGTTTTTAAATTTTTTCCTCTAATCTCAAAATTCCACTGAAGAAAATCTTAACATGTTATTTTATAGTTATTACCACATCTCTAAGCCAAATAATTCTGATTCTCCAAATATATTTTTTACTAATAAAAATTTTATTAGTTTTACATTTATATAAATTTACCTGCATATATTTATGTACTTGAAAAAAACTAGTCAATTGGTTGGTTTGTTTATATTTTTGTCATTTTCCCTAATAAGCAATAAAATTCTGTTTATTACCTAATTAATACTGCGGTAGTGGTGATAATTTCTTCATTGACAACAGATGAAATAAGGCAAATTTAAATAGAAGAGCAATTTCAGTAAAACCATACATTTGAGAGTTCCTTGTCTTAATTTTCTTTACAGTCTTATAGCTATCAAACAGGTATTGGGCATCTAGGATGTGCACAATTGACAAGCTTAAAAATCAAATAAATTGATAATGAGTTTGTATTTTAGAAACAGTGTATAATAGAATAAGGGAAAGTATACAATCTCCTTGCATATGCACTTATTCATTATTCATAGATATTTATTAAACACTGCGTATCAGTAAGTGTAAATACATGGGTGAAGAAGACAAAAAAATTAATACATATTCAATATTTCAAGTGGTAAAAAGCGGTATTTAGAAAAGTAACTCAGGACAAAGGGAGAAAAGTTATTAAAGGGTTTTATGTGTGTGCATTTTCATGAATGTGTGTGTGCACATATGCATGCTTATATGTATAGATGATATATTCTTTAATATTACTATGGTACCTCAGTTATAAAAATAGCTTTTCCATTTTTATGCCATTTTCTTATCCCTTCCTGTTCCTGTCTGGGGAAAGGTCAAACATTCATTTGAGGAATAGCCAATGGCTCTAAAATTCTAACCTGCTAAGAAACATTCAGATTCTGAAAACTTGAAATCTCACCCAAAGGTGTAGTTTAAGGGCAATAGTTAGATTTATATGCTTTTGGATTTCTTCTGAATGTATCACCAAGGCATAATACACTTTACAAAGGCCTGTAATGGTTCCAAATACTGGTGTTATGTGTAGCTCCAGGTCATATTTTCTATTACAGGAGATAGGAGAGTATAAAAATTGCATTGCATAGTGCATCAATAAAAGAACACTACGGGCCTTATCTTATCTTACAGAAATTTCCAATTCGAAATGTGCATTTTTGTTGTGAAAATGCTTTAAAAGTTCACAGTACTTTCTGCCTCTCTGGTCTGAATTATATCCAAGCCATTTCAGGCTAAGCTTTTGTTCTGGTTGAAGATTTATGAACAGAAGTAGTGCTCTGCTAAAGGAGGAAAAGAGGGAAGTGGGGCAGAGAGCTTACTGCTGGATGATAAAGTAGAGACAACTTTGGGAAGGATTCTAGGAAGAGATTCAATGAAAGAGTGTATCAGTTTTGACCATAATACTGTTTTTCCAAAAAGAAAATAATAATATAATTTATTCTAAAATCTTCTAGCTTACCTCCTTAGAAACCATCTTTTAAAGAAAATTTCTATGAGTATTGTCAAAATAGCATATTCTGTGGGGCTATTTACTTCACATTGGGAGGAAAACTAAAAGGAATGAAACACATCTGTTTTATTTTTTCTTACCTCTTATCAGCACGAGCTTAGAAATTATTTATCCAGGCTCTATTTTTCTGCTATTGCCTCTATATGATCTATTTGAATAATATTAATTCTAATTGATAGCATGGATAGCATGTTGTTTTGCTGGGTCATGCAAAGGTCTCTATTAGGAAGACAGATGTTTGTAAAAATACTAATTAAAATAACCTAGGAATTATCTCCTTTTACTTAATCAAAAGAAATTAATTTGTGAACAAGTCCAAATATAATTAGTCAAATATAGGGATATTAGAAGGAATTGAATATAAGCTAATAGGAGACAACAAAATTATTCAGCTTTGTCTCTATCTGTAGCAGTGTTACAGCCTCAAAGCAAGAACATATTGGACATGTTTAGTGAACAAATTAAACCCTGGGCATAAATTAGAAACTTGTAGGATTTATTTACTCTTACAATGCCTGCAGTATCAGTAATAAGAAATAAGTAAATATGCAAACAAATTAATTTATTAATTTGCTCAAACATACACACAGCTTTAGTAGGTTACAATGCCCCAGAGTTGGAAAAAGTGAAAAATTTTTTTCTAGATCCTAACTTTTATATTGCATAGATACAATTTATTAATGTGCTATGGCTTATTATAATTTATTGAGACTGTTGTTTAATAATACCCAGCACTGTGGTATTATCCTGGAAACATTCTGCAGATTCTTGCTGCCTACTTATTGTTTGGAATCTATGTAGTTGACGCTAATGTTCGCTTTTGCCTGTCAGAGTACGCTAGCCCTGTGTTCTTTCCAGCCTTTATCATGGGCAACATTTTTGCTTAGAAAAGGACAAAAAGAAGGAGAAAATAAGTAGTGTATATGTAATACATTTGGACTTAATATCATTGAAGCAACTAATCAACATATTATTTGTCATTGCTTGTTTGTATTTCTTCCCACTCACAAAGGCAGACCCCGTGTCTTTGAATCCCTAGCAACAAGCAAATGGAAGTATGCAAGGAATACGAACCAACCCAGGCTGAGAAATAACAAAGAATGACAGCATTTGATTGCAGGATTTATATTCTAATCCTACACTGAGTTATCTTGGATAGGTTACTGAAGTTTCTTTAATTTTAGTTTCATTTTCTGAAATAGATAATAATAATAATAAAATAAGATTAAGGATTAAATTTGAGCAGCACAGACTGGCACAGGAAAAATGATTAATTAAGATGAATTAGTCATCATTATTCTATTACAAAGGTAATTTCCATGTACTGAATTGTGTGCCCCAATCCCCCAAAATTATATGTTGAAGTCCTAACTTCCAACATGACCGGATTTGGAGACAGGGCCTATAAAGAGCTAATTAAGGTAAAATGAGGTCATAACACTGTGGCTCTGACCCTACAGGGCTGGTGTCCTTCTAGGGAAAGACACCAGAGTGCTTACTCCCTTTCCTTCTCTTTGTGCAGGATGAAGAGCTCATGTGAGAGCACAGCAAGATGGTGGCCGTTTACACAGGAGGAGAGGCCTCACTAGAAACTGACCATGCTGGTACTTTGATCTTAGAATTTCTGCCTCCAGAACTGTGAGAAAATTAAATGCCTGATGTCCATGGTATTTTGTTATGGCAGCCGGAGCCAACTAAAACAGTAACGCAATGAACACATGAGCGATACTGTAAGCGCTCATAGTTATTTTTCAGTGTTGATAGATTTGTATTATTTGTTACTTTTTGACCTATCAAAGGAGTCAAGCTGAGAGGATAAACTCATTAATTTAAAATTGTAGCTCTTGTCAGATGCGTAATTCTCGGCCATGACTCTGGAAAAGAGATGCTATCAGGACCCAAACTGTATTTGAATCAGGTTCTAGGCTTCTGAACTAATCACCAAAACGAAACTGTATGTATTTAACCACTTAAGAGAATGTACTGGAAGTGTTGGTTGTAGTTTTAATGAGTCCCTAAATAACATCCTTCTTTACTGCCCATACTTGGAATGAATACAGATATAGGCACAGTAGTCAGTTAGGTGAGACCAAATTGTCAGCTTTACTGTTAATAAAAAATAGATCAAAGGAGTAAAGAACATGGCATAGATACACAGCCAAAGGACTCGAGAATTGGAGCAACTTATTTACCCAGTTACTGGAGAACTGCAAGCTGTTCTACCAGAGCATCGCCATCTCCCTAAGCTCACTACAAGGCTGAGAAAGCAGGCCAGAACACATCTGTCCAGAATGCAGCCTTGCCCTGAAGAGGAGCATTCTTCCAAACTCATTAATTGGATTATTCACTTCTTCCTTGGAAAGGAATGAATGAGGAGTATAGGGGAATGGGTCAGAACAAGGAGTATTAGTCTGGCTTAAATCCCTCCACAAGGAAGCCTGAAGAGCCACAGTGGTTGCCTTCCCTTAGATCAGTGTCATGTGATGGGGAATGTGCAATTGAAACTGGAGAGACTTGGGTCTCCCTGGCTCACTTTATAAGTCTTCTGTTCAGTTGAAGTTTCATCTGCTCTTGGAAATTCCTTGATATGGTTTTCTTTTCCCTCTTCTTAGTTTGAGTTAAGTGACCCCTTGAAACAACCGTTTACTTTCATCATCCAGGCTGTTAGCATTTTGCTGGACAATTCTACTCTTACATATTTGGACTCTTTGAGGACAGGAACTGTGCCTATAATTATTTTTTTACATTTACTGACTAGTATGGCACCTGGCATAGGTACTAAAAGAAAGACTCTTGAATTTAATCCGATGTTTTCTTAACAGTATTTCTTATTTAAAAATACTGAACAGTTTTTTTTTTAATTTAATCAACAAGTGGAATGTGGTCAACACTCAGTAAGATGCTCCTCACCTCATTTTGCCCTCTGTGTGAAGGGAACCTCATTTGCCCTCTGAAGTAAAATGATTTGTTCAGAATTATTGAGAGAACACTGAAAGCCATGTATATTTTATTGCTGCATTTGGAAAAGATAGATAGATGATATATAAATAGATGGAATACTCCTTCCCTTAAAACTTATCACTAAGGAATTGGAGACAATCCAATGGTAGCTCTTAAGGATATTCATAAGTATATGGTTCTCTCTCCTGAGTACTTGGTAAGATTGACTTCCCCAACAAGTTGACCTCAAGTTTAGGTAGGTGTCATGTGTTTTCTGTCTTCTATCATGAGTTTTGTGAAGCCTACTAATTTTCTTGAATAGTCCCTTGCTCATACATGAATTACATTTTGACCTCCTAGTATATTTTACAAAATGCATGCTGCTAATTTTTTTATTACCAGTATGTAAAACTATTTTACAATTGATACAATAGGAGTATCATTTACAATGTTACCCTTTAATTATTAGATCATGGGCAATTCTAGGGGTCTAAGGGGAGGAACCAGAGCAATCTGAGGTAATGTGGTCCCTCTGAGTGACTCATGAGCAACTACTTGGTAACTGATATGAAATATTTATATACTTAAATATTTTAACAGTCGGTATAACTGGACATCAACCCTATTTTTATTCCAAGAAAAAAAAAAAGGTCTCTTAGTTGTGCCCTATTCCCACCTCTGTTTCTTTCTTTGATTTTGGTTATTCTGCCATCTTCTCTCTCTGAATGTGAGATATCTATGTTCTGTAGCCCACAGACTTACTTTCCTCTCCTATGCTATACCAAGAATTGGAATTGAAATTAAAATTTGTTGGCTGTATTTGTTTGCTTTGTTCATTTCTTAACTCAGAAACAGATTTATTTTTATTCTATTTTATTTTATTATTTTTAGAGCGAGAGAGAGAGCGTGAGTAGAGAGAGGCAGAGGGAGGGAGAATCTTAAGCAGGCTCCATGCTCAGCACAGAGCCCGACGCGGGGCTTGATATCAAGACCCTGAGATCATGACCTGAGCCAAAATCAAGAGTTGGATGCTTAACTTAGTGAGCCACCCAGGAAACAGAGTTTTTTTTTTGTTTGTTTGTTTGTTTTTTAAGAGCAATGTGTGTATCATAGCACTCGCCTTCTCCACTGCCTCAGCTCAAGGCTCAGGTGTTGATTTCAGTCACAACCATTGTCATGTGGGCTCCACGAGTCACATAGTCTTAAACATTTCATGTACTTTTTTCCTTACTGAAAAAATCTATGGAAGCAAGTTTTACAGTTGAAAACTAAAGTCTGACCGAGTTAATTAATCAATAATATACTGACTCATCGTGGTCTTTCGGTCCAAAAGTGTCACAGCAGTGGCACAAACATTTTTAATATTCTTAGTAATCATTAGTTATATTTCAGATGATATGTGTAAAAATTTATATGTAACCTTTAAATAAATGTTAATTACATACACAATTTGGGAAAAATCATGAGTACTGTCAAGGTCCAAAATGATAAAAGATGAAAAAACAATGTGTTAGAATAATCCTTTTCTTTTTACATTGTCTTGAGAGCAGGGCACTAGATCTTACATTCTAATAGTAAGATTTCCCATGCATTTTAACTAGAAATGTGCTAATATGCTGTTCTCTTTAGTATTAAAACAAGGAAACTCTCCTTGGTCTTCATTGTCTTCAGAGCCCTCAGAAAATGAAATTGTAGGGGTAATTTGAATTGTCCAAAATCAATAGCTTATACATTAATCTGTTATAATCATACACACAATATATAAATGTATGTTATGTATATTATATATAATATGATATATATATATATAACATTTATATATTATAAATATAAAATATGTGAATGCTATTCAGGTGAATGAGACTTTTACAAAATAGAAAAACCCATAGATGAATGAAAATATAGGCTTTTTTGAGGCAGGAGTTTTTCATTGCTTTTTACTGTATATCCTACATGCTAAAAAGAAGCCTTGGAATTTAAAAGATACTCAGTAAATATGCTGGCCTAATAAGCACTTTGTCACTAATTAAACATAAGATATAACACTGAAAATTTGTGTGCAATATACAAATTGTATTGAATGGCATTTTCTATGAAATTTGCAGGGGTATGCTCAAATGAAAAAAATTATTCCAAAATATAATGAAATCATATAAAAGAACACTAAATTAATTTCAAAGAGCTTACTCCCTACAAGAAATACTAAATAAAATTATATGTAAATACGCTTTTGATGGTTAATTTTATGCATCAGCTTGACAGGGATAACAGATGCCTAGGTATTTGGTGAAATGTTATTTCTGAGTGTGTGTGTGAGGGTGCTTCTAGAAGAGATTAGCACTTGAATCAATAGTCTGAGTAAAAAAGATGCCCTGACCAGTGTGGGTGGGCATCATCCAATCCTTTAAGGGTCTGAATAGAGCAGGAAGGTAGAGGAACGGTGAATTTACTGTCTGCCTTAGCTGGAGTCTCTATCTTCTCCTGACCTTTGATATCTACGCTCCTAGTTCTCAGAACTTTGGACTCAGACTGGGACTTACACTATTGGTCCCCTGGTTTGTTGGCCCTTGAGCTTGGACTTGAACTTGGCCCACCACTACCAACTTCCCTGGGCCTCCAGCTTGCGGAGAGGAGATCATGTTTCTTCTCGGTTTTTATAAATATGTAAGCCAATATGACACAATAAATCTCTTTGTATATATCTATATACATCCTATTGGTTCTGTTTGTCTGGAGATCCCTGGATAATATAATATATATAGACACATGCATTTCCTACCAGGCCTAATGCATGTCTTGATATAACAAATTAATTATAGAATGCATAACTTTTAGATGTATAGATGTAGGAAGTTTAAAAGTTATACATTCTTGGCGTTGTAAGGCACTAGTCCTCTGACTAGTCTTAAAAGTACCAAGAAAGAGACAAACAGATATTATGCAACTGTGATATGGTACAATAGGAGGTATACACCATTACCAATGAATTTGTCATGCCAAAGAATCAAACCTGAATCTGATCAAGCATTCTGCTCTAAAACTTAAAAAAAAAAAAAAAAAGTCAGAGGACCATGTTAAGCGACATCATGGGGAAGCAATTAGCTGCATCCAGCACACAGCATGTGGAGAATTCTTTAGTACCGAATACAGTTCTGCATTCTTTACCACATAAATTTCCAGAACAAAAAGGAGTTGGGGACACCTGTAGATTAAAAAAGAGAGTTAAGAAACTAACATATATGATCATTGGTTGATATAATTTCCAATAAACCAACAGTCAAAATGACTTTATGAAGTAAATGGAGGAATTCGAATTCTGATTGGGTATCGATATTAAGAAACTATCATTATATGTCTAAAGATTAAGAAATTAACTTGTTTTTATGTTTTAAAATAACATTTTCTTATGAATACAAAACTTAAATATTTAGAGATTTATAATTGTCTATGCTTACTCATTTAAAAAGTTCATATATTCAATTTTTCATCTGTTTCAGGGATTATTTAATTTTTTATTTTGGCATATCTTTTTATATCAAAATGCTCAGTAGGGTTGGTAGGTAATCTTAATCTCATCAAGAAGTTAACAATGAGGGGTGCCTTGGTGGCTCAGGTGTTTAAGCGTCTGCCTTCGGCTCAGGTCATGATCCCAGGGTCCTGGGATCAAGTCCCGCATCCGGCTCCCTGCTCAGTGGGGAGCCTGCTTCTCCCTCTCCCTCTGCCTCTCCCTCTGCCTCTCCCCTGCTCATGCTCTCTCTCTCTCTGTATCTCTCTGTCTCAAATGAATAAATAAAATCTTAAAAAAATAAAAATAATAAAAATGTAAGAATGTTTGAAAAAAAGTTAACAATGGTATCTATCAATAATGAGCATCTTAAGCTGAGTTTGAAAGAGCCTCTGATTCCAAAATTTTTAATTTGTTTTGCAAGTTATTATATTAGTGACACATTTTCTGAAAACAACTAAAAATTCATAGAATTCTAGTCCAATGTTTATTTCTTTGCCAATTGAAGAAATAATTGGACAATGTTTTCTTAACCAAGGAGAGGGCAGAAAAAAAAACTCTGTGAGGGCTTTTAGTCCTTAACTCTCAATAAAATCTTTAGCAATATATAGTATTTTCTTGGTATAGGTCGAAATGTGACTTCCATCATTTATCAGACAATAAAATCCAGACAGTGATATAATGCAGCTACATTTATTAAGGATAAATTAACTTATCATATAATATTATATGTAGGTGGTAGGTTAAAAAAAAGAGAGAGAGAAATAATAAGTACTCATGATTTGGATGTGTATCTAAAAATCAGAGACCAAATTGTAAACACCCCATAAAGAGTTAAAAATACCCCTAGAACCTGGGTATTTATATAGTTTCTAGCACCTTTCTAACTCTGACTATATATTTAATAGGATGAAATTCATATTGCTTTCTAATAGGTCATAGTTCATGCAAAAGCAAATTCTTATTATCTTGTATTTAATTATCATTTCCAAATTATTCAAGCCCTTTTTCCTCCTGCTTCTTTTTTGTGGTTATGTGTCTAATAATTATCACATCCGTCTGATGGTTTTTAAAAAAGTGACAAAGAATTAAGGCACAAAGGTAAACTGATTATTGTTCTAGTAAAAGTTTTACAAAGTCAACAGTAAAAGAATTAGATAAAATTAGGATTTAGTGGATTCAACGATCCCTTCAATTTATTATTTTTAAGTATCTTAATTATTATAGTTCATGGAATGTGCAATTCTCTTTGGGGGGGTTGGGCACAGGGTGTTACAGGCCATTATAGTCGAATTAGGCTGGGACTTGCTCTGTAGTCAACTATCTGTTCAATTTACCATGTTACTAAATTGTTCTAAGTCTTAGTTGCTTCATTTGTCAAACAAGGGTAACAAGGTATTTCATGATGTTGTTGTAAGATCTTAGTAACTTTATGTATGTAATATACCTAGTACATAGTTTCTGTCATGTTTTATAATAGTTGAGAGCCAGATGCCTGGCTTCAAATCTGACTCAGACCCTTAGAATTCTGTATCTTTGGAATAGTTACATAATATTCCTGGAACTCAATATTTTTATATATGTAAAGTGAGGACAGTAAGAATATATACTTATTGGAATTTTTACAATAATATGTGAGTTAATATATGTAAAATGTTTAAAATAGGGTCCAAAACATAGTAATGATAAGGAGACACTAAATGTTATTATTCTAGGCGGTGGTATTCAATGAAAGTTTTTCTGCATTTACTTCCTTCTTATATTAAAAAATAAAAGTATTTTAAAAAGAACAATCAAAGTCAATATATCCTCTACCCATTCTAATGTAGTGCCACCAGATGCCACTAATAAAGGTTAAAAAAATGAATATAAAGCTATATTCCTGAATGAGATGATTGCAGGTATGTAGGGGTTTTTCTAGAATAAATTATTTTCACTTGAAATATAGTATCTGTATTTCTGTGCTTCTCAGTATTTAGATTTAGGTTTGTCAACATGTTCTTCAAATTCCCCGGTAAGTATAGTAATAATCTCTCACAGTAAATAATGTAAGGGGATGATTGTCTAAAATTATGTACAAATTATTTTCTAGGCTTTGTGTCAAAGACAACTTGGATCTAGATGAAAGTATTGTACCATGAGGTACATTTATTATAATGAGAATTGGTGGCAGTATAAACAGCTTTAAATGGCCCTATGCTGTGGAAACCCTCCAGACTCCCACATACTGCAGTTGGTTCAACTTGTGAAGAGGCTGGTTGTAACACCAGCTGAGCTGTAATTCAAATACAGAGACCTTTCAATTTATATGGGTTTTCCAAAACACCTGTGAAATCTTGGAAAATGGCATTTCCAATTGCTTATGGAATATTCATGAGATACTGCTGGGAACAATGGATATTTCTTGAAATTACTCCTCTAGATATGGTCACATATAAATCCTAAAATAAACGTAATCATTGCTATTCTATTCCATCAAATATGTAGTTTCCATTGTAAGTGCATTTCTTATCAAATATGATGAGTTAATTGAGAAATAAAACCAGTCCAGGATGGTCTTATCTATTTACTTTTTAAAACTGTGTTGAATTAATATAGAAAAATGGAAGAAATGGTAGAAGAAAGGTGAACAGATTTGATTACAAGGAAGAAAATGTACGCATGTTCAGCACATGATCAACAGAACCAAGTGCATTGGGAAAGTATTTTAAGTGATTGCAAATTTATTCATTTATTTATTTATTTATTTATTTATTTATTTATTTATTATTTATTTATTTATTTATAGAAAGTGTGCATGAGTGGGCCAGGGGTGGGAGTGTGCAGAGAGAAAGGCTGAGAGAATCTTAAGCAGTTTCCAAGGTTCAGTTGAGCCCGAGGCTGGGCTTGATCCTACCATCCTGAGATCTGTGACCTGAGTGGAAATCAAGAGTCTGATGCTTAACTGACTGAGTTACTCAGGAGCCCCAATAATTGCAACATTTAAATTGAAATAGAATGAAAGTTGACTCAGATAAGCATGCATATGAGCAGTTTAGGGTAGAATGCACAGCCAGTCATCAAATGGTCTCTGCTTACCTCTACATCCTCATTTTTTTTTTATCACACCCTACTGCTACAATTACTCTATGCTTTAGTCCATGCAATTACTTGGAATCACCATGTTTCTGCTCTTCTGAGACTTTAAACATGCTACTCTCCTAATTAAATGAAAAATATCCTCAACTCATGACTAAGTCCCATCCTTCCCCCCAAGCAGTTTAAAAATCACTTTATCTATTGATCTTAGAGGTGAGATAACTGCTACTCATCCCCCTCCTCTGTGACTGTCTTTCCCTGTTGACCTCGCCTCCATAGTTAGAGACAATGCTAGTCTATCCACCATGCCTAGAGCATGGTAGGTACTCTGTAAATGTGAACCAAAACCAAGGTCTTAATTTTAAAAATGGAACAAAAATATGGACAGTTCACAGAAAAGGGAATACAGACTGGTAAAACCACAGCAACTAGAAACATACAAACATGTTCCAACACACCAAAATAAAATAAAACTTAATAAATATACAATATTTACCAACTTTAATATTTAAAGAGAATTATAGTGGTTAGAAAGATAATACTCAGTGGTGCCTGGGTGGCTCAGTCAGTTAAGCATCTGCCTTCAGCTCAGGTCATGATATCAGTGTCCTTGGATGGAGTCGAAGGGCTCTCTGGACTTGTTGGGCTCTCTGTTGAGTGGGGAGTCTGATTCTCCCTCTCCCTCTGCTGCTCCCCCTGCTGTTCTTTCTCTGTCAAATAAATAAATAAATAAAATCTTAAAAAAATAAAATAATATTCAAGTAAATGGGGCTTTTCATATGAAAGTGAATGTCAATTGTTACAAACCTTTTATAAAAAAAAATAGGGCAACTATGACACATTCATTTCCATCCTTAGGAAATCTCATGAATTTCTGGAATAGCATTTAAAAAAGTGAATGGTGTTAAATTTGAAATAATGCAAAGCGAAGAATTGGAAACACTTTTATTATGTAATTATAGTAAGATGGCTATTAAAACTAAGATATATTTATGGAATAAATATAGTTGACCCTTGAACAACATGGGTTTGAACTGTGAGGGTTCACCTATACACTTTTTTTTTTCCCTCTAAATACAGTACTATCCTGTAAATGCATTTTTCTCTTCCTTATGATTTTCTTAATAACATCTTCTTTTCTAACTTACTTTATTGTAATGTTACAGGATTTTTTTCTCCATTGGTGCCCATGGTGTGACACCACCTCGAAGAACTTCGAAGAATGAAGAGGTAGATCAGAGCGGTGGGCAGTAAAGCAAGGTTTATTGAACGATAGCAAAGTGATAGTACAGAGTTCCTGAGGAGGGAGGCGACCCAGGAGGGTTGCCACTGGAGCTTCTAAGTCTAGGGGTTTTATGGGCTTGTTGGTGGGCTGTTCTAATCTGTTTAACCCTCCATGCCTGTCATCCAATCAGGTTTTTGTCATCTATCTATCACGTGGGTAAGGGTGTAGGGCTTCTTCCAGAGTGGTGTAAAATCCTTTTAAGGGTGGTTTCCTCTTGGGGGTTGGGTAGGAGGGGTGAGTGTCCCTGACTGCCTATCTTCCAACTATCCTTCATCAATAAGAATATAGTGTATAATACATAAAACATACAAAGTATGTGCTAATCAACCATTAATGTTATTGGTAAGGCTTCTGGTCAACAGTTGGTCTATTGGGAGTTGTGATTTTGAGGAGCCAAAAGTATATGTGGAGTTTTGACTGCAACGGGTTGGGGGAGTCAGCACCCCTAGCCCCTGCATTATTCAAGGGTCAGCTATACTTTGTGATTTTTTTTTTTTAGTTAAGTTTTAGGGGTGATTTAAAAATACTATAATAATAAAAAGTTATAAGACATTTATATATTATGATGGTTACAGACAAATATATGGATATAGATATATGAAAAAATGTGGAAATGAATCCTGAATATACCCCAAAAATTATAAAATGTGTCAACTGACATATTTCTCTCCCATTCCAGTAGATAGTGCATGATGTTCCTCTGGTTTGGAAAATATCAATGGAGTAGAAGACTAAAAGCATTGAGTCCAGGCTATCCTACTTACTTGCCATGTGATCTTTAGCAATTGACTTACCCTAGATGTTCCCTGACTCCCTTATCAGTATAAGCATGACATTACTTACGCTGCCTTATGCGTTAGGAGTACTAAATGTCTTAATACCTATGACAAAGACTCTCTCACCTCCTTAGTCAGGCTCCTCCGAGTTCTACTTTTATGACTAGGTTTTGCCCTTGGGCTCTGCCCATTTTGTCCAGTTTTAGCAAGAATCCTGCTGGGCCAATATAGTGAAAATCCCCACACTTGATGTATAATCACTTTCCTTATCCGCCACCTTCAATATCTTGTCACCCTGGCCAGCCTTCAGCAAAAACTCTGTCAAGTGAGCTTAGAATCTTCTTGCCCTTGAGGTCTGCTTTGAGTACTTTTCAATCTGCAGACCCTCACCCTGCCCCTTGGCTATAAATCTCCCCTCATCCTTATGGTATTTGGGGTTGAGTTCAATCTCTCTCCCCTTATTACAAAACCCCATTGTCATAGTCCCACTGAGTAGTCTGCCTTACCATCTTTATGTCAAAGTAGTTTTTCCTTTTATACCTATAAAGTACATACAAAAGTACTTCGTATAGGGTGTGTGCTTGAACAATTTTGGCTATTGCAATCTTTACCACTATTATTATAATTTTATATTATTATTACCATTCCTTAAAAGTTTCCATCACTGTCTGGTTTGGGAAATTTACCCTGGGTAGGCAATCTTATAGCCACCTGCACTTCTCCTATCACTGCGTTTATGAGAGCTTTATTATTCTAACTTCAATAAGGGCATAGTCCATGTCCGTCTTGTTCGTGGCTACAGCTCCAATGTGAAGAAAACTGTCTGACACATGCGAGACTTGTAATAAACGTTTGCTGATTAAATGATTAATTAATATTTAAATCTAACACAAAACTTTATCCTTCAGTTATCCTTCCCTTAATCCTAGAAGAGTATCCTCATTCTCATCATCAAAGTCTACTCAGCATTTCTTTCTTTTTTTTTTTTTTAAAGATCTTATTTACTTATTTGACACAGAGAATGCGACAGCTAGAGAGGAAACACAAGCAGGCTCCCTGCTGAGCAGGGAGCCCGATGCAGGGCTGGATCCCAGGACCCTGGGATCATGACCTGAGCCGAAGGCAAATGCCCAA
>NW_027397069.1:42891933-42946053 GCF_003265705.2 Callorhinus ursinus
AGAGAGAGAGAGAGAGAGAGAGAGAGAGAGAGAGGCAGAGGCAGAGGGAGAAGCAGGCTTCCTGTGGAGCAGGGAGCCCGATGCAGGACTCGATCCCAGGACCCTGGGATCATGACCTGAGCCTAAGGCAGACGCTTAACCATCTGAGCCACCCAGGCGCCCCAGTACTCTACTAAGCATTTCTTAACATGATTCACCTTCTGTATAATAATACATTGTTTTGGAGAGGGTCTGTTTTCAAAACAAAGGTCGCTGGATAATTTTTTATATCCATGAAGATAAAACCTTATCTAAATTATAAGCTACTTGAGAGCAAAGGATTTCGCTCTTATTTTTTAAATATTGATCCATAGTTCCTCTATGACTAGTTTACATATGATAAAATTTTAAACATGTTAAATATTAAGTGTCTCATAAGAAAAGTTTCTTTGAACTAGAACCCTACTTGTAATTGTATCTTCTAGTATCTAAATAAATGTATTAATTATGTGAAAAATTGCCATGAACAGAACTATTTTTAAGTGGAGCTGTACCGGCCACTGCAGAGAAACTGCCTTCCCCATTTCTGAACTGAGTAAAAACCTTTGGACTGGGCAAAATGGCAACTGTTTTAAGCAATCGCTTGAGAAGTCAGTGGGAGAATGGATGTCCTAATCACAAGACTGATGGTTGTGGACTTCCTGAAGGTAGAATCAGTAGTCAATCAATGTATAACCCAGAGTAGTTTAGCTTAACACCCATAGAAGAATGTGTTGTTGTTGTTGTTGTTTTGTCTTCTTAACTTATGAAATTATCACCCACTTTCCTTTTCCTTATTAAAAATCCCTTGCTTTCACTCCACAAGCAGGACACTCCTTGAGTTTCTACCTGAATCCGTGCTTCCAGAATTGTTTGCTTGTTTGCTTCTCACTGAAGTTCTTTATTTTCAGCTTAACAATAGAAATGAGGTTCATGGCGATAATCTTTTTCTTGTGGTTCATTTAAATAAATACAGGAAATTTTTAATGATAAAACAACACTTTTGGCGTGATAGAAGGTGATTGTTTTTATAAAATATTATTGTTTTATAAAAAGAGTTACTTAAGGGACTACTCAAATTATTCAACTAGCTATCTTTTCTTTATGGAGATTAGTAGGTAAAAGAAATGCCCAGAATATCTTTTCAAAAGTTTATTATGGAGCTTGTGATTAATTGACAGAGTGCTCTGTCTGCTCTTGTTTTATATGCTGAATGTTAATTGTGGTCCAGAGGTTACTATATGTTTTTACATTTAGATTATTCCAATTTTAGGCTACTTCCTTCCAAGAAATGTTAATCATTTAGTGGCACTTCTAACAAGGTATCAGATGGAAAAAATTGAAAAATACATATTATTCTTGAAAGATTTAAGTAACATTTGCAGTTTAAACTATGCATTCAGCAGACCTCTTAAAGAGGAACTATTTCAAACCATACAAATACAGTGACTATGATAAATATATCAATATAAAAGATGACACAAGTGAGGCTGTGTAAATTTTTTTTAAAGATTTTATTTATTTATTTTTCAGAGAGATAGAGAGAACACAAGCAGGGGGAGTGGCGGGCAGAGGAAGAAGCAAGCTCCCCGCCAAGCAGGAATCCCGATGCAGGACTTGATCCCAGGACTCTGGGATCACGACCTGAGCCGAAGGCAGACGCTTAACCGGCTGAGACACCCAGGCATCCCAAGACTGTGTAAAATTTAACATTTGAACAGGTGGCCAACTTACCAAAACAACTTAAACCTTTATGATATCTTATCATGCTGAGACAGATCCTGGTGTTTTACAGTGACATTAACATTAAAATTTAATTTTTTTCCTGCAGAGTTAATAATTAGCCAGTGTCAGTGAATAAAAATAGTGAGAACCCATCAATTTTTGACTGTCATTTTGAAAGAAGAAGGGGAGATATTCTTCCTGTCATGGGCCAATGAATCCTGCCTTGTAATGGTGCGAAAATAGAGAGCTTTGAATATGGAGGTAAGTGGCTCTGAATTCTATTGCTGGTCTTATTTTAGGAATTTAGGAAAGTAAATGATACCTTTCATTTTATAAACTGAAAAGTTAAGGCATCTGTATACATCCAAATGCTGATTTAGTGTCAGCGTTTTATTCGAAGAGCAAAGATCAACATTATATTAAACTAATGCTATAGTAAATATCAAATATCCCATTTTATAATATGTGTTAATTGATAAGTTTATAGAGTACTTAACCTACAGATCTCTAGGATAATTTGAATAAATACATTAGTCCTAGTAACCTGTTTCGCTTGTTGGTTGGATGCCATCCATAGTCTCTTATAAAATAAGGGGGAGTTGAGCTGAGCCTTCATCATTTACTGTTTTTGCCAACACTTGTATGTACAAAGGCAAATGTGAGAGTGGCTACCCATTGAAGTGGCATTTAGAGATCTTTAGAAGCCATTCAGGGATAATATGTCTTTTTCCCAACTTCTTCCTAGCTTATTTATCCACTCTATTCCTGTGAGTAGTTTGTTGGTTCCTGAAATTTTCATTTCCAGAAACCTTGACCCTTTGCTCCATATTCCTACCTTTAATAACTTCCTCCAGCCCTTGATTTTCTTTTCCCCTTGGTGTTCTCTGCAGGCTGTGTTCCTTAGCAATACCAATCCCAGATTTTCTGTTAACTGGCATGTTTGCACATCCCCTGTGATTTCATAGTTTCTGAAGCTTCTTGACCTCTCAACCTAAATGCCTCGGAATACTTTGTTGTGTGCATTCTTGTCCCAGTACCCAGTTTTGTTTTGTTTTTTTAAGATTTTATTTATTTATTTGACAGAGAGAGCAAGAGAGCACAAGCAGGGGGAACAGTGGAGGGAGAGGGAGAAGCAGGCTCCC
Organism: Callorhinus ursinus; assembly: GCF_003265705.2. Lineage (NCBI taxonomy): Eukaryota > Metazoa > Chordata > Mammalia > Carnivora > Otariidae > Callorhinus > Callorhinus ursinus. Next base: position 42,894,819 of record NW_027397069.1, read on the forward strand.
CGCCAAGGAGGGAGCCCGATGTGGGGCTCGATCCCAGGACCCTGAGATCATGACCTGAGCCAAAGGCAGATGCTTAACCATCTGAGCCACCCAGGTGCCCCCCAGTACCCAGTTTTAAAAAGAAAAGTTATAATGAATGATAACACAACTAAATTAATTTGTACAAAACTTTGAATTATAATTATCTGATACATTGCCCAAATAGTATTTATGGCATTTATTTATAGAGCAAGTTTATTTTGTCTCATACCAAATAGTTTAATAGTTAAATAGTTTTAAATAAAAAACTATTTAAATTTTTTCTGGGACAAATTTGCCCCAGAGATATTTTTCTCTCTCTTAGATGATGTGGTTCCCAAGTCCTAATTTGGGAACCTGTTAATATGTTACCTTGCAGGGGCGCCTGGGTGGCTCAGTTGGTTAAGCGACTGCCTTCAGCTCAGGTCATGATCCTGGAGTCCCGGGATCAAGTTCCGCATCGGGGTCCCTGCTCAGCGGGGAGTCTGCTTCTCCCTCTGACCCTCCCCCCTCTCATGTGCTCTCTCTCTCAAATAAATAAATAAAATCTTTAAAAAAAAATATGTTACCTTGCATGGCAAACAGGATTTTGCAAATGTGATTAAATTGAAAACCTTTACGTAGGAAGATTATCTTGGATTATCTAGGTAGGCCCACTATAATCACATAGTTTCTTAAAATTGGGGACTTTTCCTGACTGTGCAAAAATGGCCTGAGAGATGCAACATTGCTGATTCTGAAAATGAAGGAAGGGGACAATGAGTCAAGGAATGTGTAAGCTCTAGAAACTGGAAAAAGATAAGAAAAGGGATTATTTTAGAGCCTCCTGAAACAAACACAACCCTGCCAACATCTTGATTGTAACCCAGTGAGATCTGTATTGAACTTTTGACTCATAGAATTGTAAAATAAAAAGTTTATGTTGGTTAAGTCACTAAATATGCGGTAACGTGTTACGGTAATGATAGGAAATTAATACAGTTGATAAAATTCGAGTTCAATTTAATCACTAAATCAGTTCCTTTATAATAGTCAAAGCTCTGAGATTTGTTTTAATTTTTCATTGTTATGTTAATCACCATACATTACATCTTAGTTTTTGATGTAGTGTTCCATGATTCATTGTTTGTGCATAACACCCAGTGCTCCACGCAGAACGTGCCCTCTTTAATACCCATCACCAGGCTAATCCATTCCCCCCCTCCCCTCTAGAACCCTCAGTTTGTTTTTCAGAGTCCATCATCTCTCATGGTTCGTCTCCCCCTCCGATTTACTCCCTTTATTCTTCCCCTCCTGCTATCTTCTTCTTCTTGTTTTTTTTCTTAACATATATTTCATTATTCGTTTCAGAGGTACAGATCTGTGATTCAACAGTCTTGCACAATTCACAGTGCTCACCATAGCACATACCCTCCCCAATGTCTATCACCCAGCCACCCCATCCCTCCCACCCCCCACCACTCCAGCAACCCTCAGTTTGTTTCCTGAGATTAAGAATTCCTCATATCAGTGAGGTCATATGATACATGTCTTTCTCTGATTGACTTATTTCACTCGGCATAACACCCTCCAGTCCCATCCATGTCGTTACAAATGGCAAGATCTCATTCCTTTTGATGGCTGCATAGTATTCCATTGTGTATATATACCACATCTTCTTTATCCATTCATCTGTCGATGGACATCTTGGCTCTTTCCACAGTTTGGCTATTGTGGACATTGTGAGCTCTGAGATTTATTTGTAGTTAAAGTCACACTTCTCTTCTTAGTCTCCCACCTTTTCCAGGCAAGATAGTGTGTTTGGCTTCTACTTTATGTCTCTGTCATCTTTCCTGTTTCTGTTCCTCTTCATCCAGGTAGTTACCTTCAGTTTCTGAAGCTTGCCAAATTGGAGTAGTGGGAGTCAAAAGAAGAAATTTGGAAACAAATGTGTCCTCGACTGATAACATCGTGGCTGTCTATAATCTTTGCTCTTTGAACTTGAAATATATTTCATTCTTTTTCTTTTGGGCACTTCTTTGCACTGTTGAAGACATCTACAGCCCAACTCACTCACATATTCAAAATTGCCATCTTCTGATAGTTCTCATTTAGCAATTCCAACAGATATGCAAAAGTAAGACAAATTAGTATCTTCAACATTTCTAAATAGTCCATTATGTATGTATCAGTGTTAGAAAAGTATTCAAAGCTCATATCTTTATTTTATCTCCAATTTTATGAAAAACAAAAAAAAGGCAAGGGAATTGTTTCTGCCATATCCATAGAATGCACACAACTTTAGCATATGTGGAAACAGAAGATTTCAAAATAATTTCTTGAAAACAAGTTAATTACATAATTTTATAATATACTGCATTTAAAATTTTTGTGCCAATAATATTATCTTGGAACTATTATGTTTAGGTGATTTCCTCACCGGGAACCAAGCTTAGAAAACTTTTTATAGAAGGATATAATAAAAATGTTTTCTAAATCACACAAAAAAATCTCTATAGTAAGCACATACTATAAAAATTACTTATTCACTTCTCTTGGATTAACAAAGAATTTTAATGAATCATTGCAAGGTAATTTTAAGCAAATAGAATAACACTGCCTCCTAGCAATGAGATAGAGTATGATAAGCACAAGTCTTCCTGCTTTATTAAGAGCAAATACAGTGGAGTTATTTTCTATTAACTGTCACCCCTGATGTGTGACTTTGTGCCACGGAAAGAAGCATTTAGATCTGTTGACAGAATGACCCTGGGGGGACTACACTGTTAGAAATCACAAGTAGCAATAACAACCATTGGAATCAAGGTTGCTAAATGCAAATGAATGTGGAAAGGCTACAAATAAGAACAAAGTGCACATCCTAGGTCAGAAAAAGAAAGTGTCAATTCAGAATGATGAGTCAAATTGCTTCCAAGGTATTCCCTTCTGACATATTTAAATCTACAAACATAGCTCCTAGAATGAATGTTTCAGAAGGCAATTCTCATTATCACACCGAGATTTCCAAATACCTATTTTAAAATTTGCATATATTTTATATTTTTAGCAAAATATTTTGTGGCTGTGTGTTAGAAAGTGTAAACAAGAAAGTTGAAACAAGCCATCATTTTGTTACACATGTTTTGTATACATGCATCAGTAAATATTCAAGGAAAAAATTGCCTTGAGTACAATGCCTACAGTGATTCTACTTGGTTTTAGAAGGAATGTATTTGGAGGAAGAAATTTTTAAGTTGTAGCATATTTACTTAGAGAAATCATCATCTTGATGAGTGAAAGTACTTCACATTTATAAAGTATTAATGATAAAAATAACTGATTTGTAAACTTTGTATTTTCTTTTCCAAATAGATGGAAAACCAGCATAGGTTTCTGGCTTCCTTCCCTGAAACCAAAAGAATCCTGAAGATGACATATGTTGATAACTCTCTTTTTGTTTCCCTCTCTCACACGCACGTGCATGACTGCATGCGCAAACATATACACACACAGACTACAAGAAATCTACAAGTATTCTATAAATGGTTTTATCCCCTTGGTGTGTAGATGTGTGGATGTGTGATACCCAGAGTACATCTGTGCGTGTGTGTGTGCGTGTGTGTGTGTGTGCGTGTGTGTGTGTGTGTTTTGTATGTAAACACAGAGAGCTGTGAATGAAAGATTGGGCAGAGGCTAGGGGAAAATCTTAGTAAGATGTGGACTAAGACACTGTTGTGGGAGTTTATCGAGATGGCACTGCTTTAGAAAACATATTACTTGCTAAAATTGAAGATACACATATGATATATATTAGTCAGCTCTTGCTGACAAAAAGGAAGAAAAACATTTTTAGTAAGTAATAATGTTATAAACAGAGACACAGTGTCATTATATTTGAGAAATACAAGTTTAAATACAATGAGATAACACTGTATATCCATCTGATAGCAAACATTAATAAGTGAAATAATTTCTGGGGCTGGTGAGAGCATAAGCAATTGCAAAAGAGCTCTTTGGAAATACTATCAAAATGAAGTGTTTGTATATGCTATACACTAGTAATTTTATTACAAAGTATTTAACCCAGTAAACCTATGGGACACATTCATAAGGAGTCACGTTTAAGGCATTCACCAAAAGATCATATTGATAAGATTAGAGAGATACACTCATTATAGAGAAATGGAAAAGTAAAATGAGTATATATACTTGATTAAAATGTATGCAGCAGTTAGAAGTAATGAACTAGATGTACACACGGAGGCCTTATATTATTAAATGAAAAAATAAACAATTAGGATACTATTAAAGTATATTTCAATGTATACACTCTGAAACCCAAATCATATTTTTAAGAATAGGTGGATAGGTGGAAAACCCATTTATGGAAGGTAGTTTAGAAGGGTGTTTTTTATACACATGTAGATTTTTAATACATAAACCAATTGTGGAAAATATTTTAGGAGAACACATATTGAATCCAGTATTGCGGGTGCACTGGTGAATGTGGGTTAGGGAGAGGTATAAGGAATAGAAACAAAACACCCCCCCAAAAAAAGAGATAGAATACAAGATAAACTTTGAATGAAGGTATATTAACAAATTTTTGTGGACATACTAGGAAACAGACATTATATGATGTGATTTCCAGAGTGTTACTTAGATTAGAAAATCTGAAATTAATTTCCTAGGGAAATTTCTATGTTGACATCCAAGCATTTTTCAAATTGAACAAATTCAAATGATTCATTCCTTTTACCTTTTAACTTCCATCCCTTTAGACATTTCCTATTTTGGTAGTGACACCAATTGTTCAAGGCTATAAATTGTTCTAATCTAAACTCTCTACCTCACCATCAGCTTTTTTCATCTGGATTACTATAACTATCCAGTTGGTCTCTAATGCCTTCCTTTGATCATTCTTTTGTCCTGCCCAGATGGATGACTTTAAAACAGAAATATGACATATTACTCCTATTGGAGAAACTAAGTTCTATGAAGCGAGGTGCTTGTTCTGTCTTGCTTATGACTGTGTTTCCAACACCTAAAACAATGCCTGGGGTATAATAGCCACTCAAGTCTTACTCATTGGATGCATAGTTTGCTGGGTAGTTTCTAAATACTTCTTAGATGATCTCAACTGTAGTGGATATCTCTTCTGTGATTAGATTATAAGAAATCCTGACTTCCATCTTGCTAGCACTCTTTTTTTTCCCCTTGCTTTAATGAAGCAAATTGCTATGTTGAGAAGTGTTAGAAGGCGGAGGAGGTTCAGTAATGTATCCTCCAAATGGAGAAAGCACTTTAATACTGAAAAACGAAGTCACTCCATATGGTTTACAGAGTTTTATTCAAGGTCACTCACTGACTTGGGCAGTTGATCCAGCGCACTATGCAGCTATTCTCCACCTCCATTCTCTCCACCCATTTTTCACAACTTAATCCCCAGCTTTCATGGAGTGAGAGGCACGGTGGTAAGGTCACAGGGCAGTTATCTAAGTGGCGCCACCTGTGTTCCAGAGGGATCACTAGTTATTTAAAGTGGCGCCACCTGTGTTCCAGAGGGATCACTAGTTATTTAAAGTAGCACCATCTGTGCACTAAATGGGAGCACAAGATGGAGGGCCAAAGACCACGTCAATGTTGTCCCGCAGGAAGGTAAGTGTTCTAATCACCAACTCAAATGTCTGGGTGCAGGGAGTGGAGGGGTGTTCCCACACCACCAAGAAATTCTCAGACACAAGCTGGGTGTCCTACAATTCAACTCAATTCTGACACTGTCTACCAGGAGATAGCATCAGATTCCTCAGGTTAAGAACTCAGTCCCACAACACTGTCCCCCATTTCAGATACCAGGTGAAATTCAGGTTGCTACTTGTATTTCTGACCTACTGGCTATCAAAGATTCCCACAAACCCTTCTTAGTTTCAATTAATTTGCTAGAGGGACTCACAGGATTCAGGAAACCAGTTTAGTCACTAGATTACTGGTTTATTAAAAAGGATATTAATGGATACAGTCAATAGCCAGGTGAAGAGATAAATAGGGTGAGGGACCCCAAAAAGGAGTTTTTGTTCTTGTGAAGTTTGGGGCCGTGTGGTGGTATGTGGAAGTGTTCTGGTTCACTGATCTGTAAGTCCTCTGAACCCCCTTATTTTGTTTTTTATAGAGGCTTCATTACATAGGCATTAAATCATTGCTTAAAACATGGCCATTTGTGATTGATTCAACCTCCGGCCCCTCTGGCCTCCCTGGAAATTGGTTGGAATTTAACCAACCAACCCCCACCCCCCACCTTCTCTAGATTTCCAAAAGTCATCTCATTAACATAAACTCAGTTGTGGTTGAAAGGGGCTTTATGAATTAAAAAGATATCCATTTCATCTTTATGGTTCTGGAGGTTTTTAGGAACTGAGAATAAGAGATCAAATATCATTAAAAAAAAAAAAAAGATACTTCCATAGCCCTTATCAGGAAATCCCAAGGGTCTTGGGAGCTGTAAGCTGGGGACTTGACGTAAAAATATAAGTGAAATGTATTTTGGTCATCTGATATATTTCTTATAAATCACAATATCTGAGGAGAGTAATACTGTAGAGGGCTGAGGACAGCCCCTGGCCAACAATCAGGTAGGAAGTTAGGCCTTCAGACCAAAAAACCAAAAGGAATTGTATCCTGCAACAGCCATATAAGTAATCTTGGAAGCAGATCCTCAGTAGACATATTGAAAGAAAAATGGAATGAATGAAATAATTTATTATTTTCTGATAACTTCCACGATTCTTTTAACTGTATTTTCTCTGGATAATTTTACCCAAAGGACATACATTCTATTGCATAACACAGTAGTGCTTATTTAAGTATTAGAATGACAACTTTTGCAAAACCGCCACCCTCTCTCGACTCTTTCCCTGATGAAATACAAAAGAAATGCATAATGCTTATGATTTTACTAAGTGTGAAAAGGATACATACATTCATAAAAGCAGTAGATAAGTTATAAAATATGCTCTCACACATTTGCCTCTTAATGCTGAACGTTTTTTGGTATACTTGTGTAGAGGAGGGACAGTAATATTTTTAAAATATATAAAATATTTCCTTATTGTTGTACAACAAATTTATAATAATCCTGATTTGCTATCCTCTTAGATTGTAATGACCTAGAATTACTAGGAAATAACTTTGAAATGTGTTTTCATCATTATGATTTTATGTTCTGTTTTTAAATTCTATCTCAGATCAGCTGATGTTTTGTTTCATTGTTTGAATATCCTTAAGCAGAACTGAATTTGCTCAGAAAAACTTTTTGGATAAAGTTTTCAGGGGACATATATATTTGTTTTCCTACTGACTGACAATCCAAGTTATAGTTTCTCAGGGCATTTTTCTTCGTCTCAATTCCCCAGCTGCCAATCAGTGAGGAAATCAACACAAATAGTTGGACTACTCTATCAGTGTTCAGTAAAAATCAGACACACTTCATTTATTGAATATCTGTTGCATTCTGAAACTAGTATTTCATGATTGTTCTATTGCAAGTTACAGAAAATCTTAAGAAAATCAAAAATGAAAGTGAAATTCACTTTGGAGATAAGCTACAAAATAATTTTTAAGCACAATTGATATTGAGAAATTTAGAAACAAAAAGACTTTTGTAACTAACCGTATTATTCTTACCCATTTATACAAGGAAAAATATCTTTAAGTTAAGCTGTGGGCTCTGATTTAGTAAATTTTTAATTGTAAGTTGCTTTGTGTTATTTCTTTTTTATTTATTTTAAAAATCGGAGTTTATTTGGATGTAACTATAGTAAAAGAGAGTTTTTACTGGGCCTAGAAGTACTGTATTCCTAAATAAATTTCTCCTTACACAAAACTTATTTATATTATACAACCGTTTCAAAAATCAAGTTTAAATTTTCATTTTCCTAAGGGAAAGACATTATTTTACTTGTGAAATATTTCTTTTTGCTTGTTAGTATTTGATTTAAAAAATAAAATTTAATATTCATTAATTTTAGAATCTGATTCTAAATTCTTAGCCTTAAGCATCTTGTCTAAATATCATGTAATGTTTGAACACCTTCAATATCTCCAACAAATATTCATTTTTATTAAAGTCCTCAGGGACTGGTATGCTAGGTAATCTACAGTATGAGGCAGTTCAGTCGTGTTTGGATAATTCTGTTGGCAAAAGATGACTTTTTATAGTCTTTTGTAGCTTTCCCCCACCATTATTTTTTTTTTTAAGATTTTTATTTATTCATTTGACAGAGAGAGCCAGAAACCACAAGCGGGGGAAACGAGCAGGGAGCGCAATGTGGCTTCCCCATGGAGCAGGGAGCCTGACGCAGGGCTCGATCCCAGGACCGTGGGATCATGACCTGAGCCGAAGGCAGACGCTTAACGACTGAGCCACGCAGGCGCCCTGCTCCCATTAATTCTTATTCTGTCTTATGAATTCTTACGTGGAAATGAAGAAAGTATCTTCCATATGCTAGTCTTTGGTATAAATGCTGTATAATAATAAGTCCCCGGTTTAACTCTCCCCACTTTTTTGAGCTATGTAGCTTTTAGTTTTCATTTTATCCTATATTCATTTTCATTTGTATTTTTATAATAATTTAGAAATTGTTTATTAGAATGGAGTGCAGTTTTCTAAGTCAAGGAAACTTACAATTGTGTGATTATGTATGCCTTAAATCTCCCTCAACTACCTGAAATTCTGTGCAAAATATTATTTTCATGAATGTATTTTCTGAGGATGAAGTTTCATCCTCATAATTTTCATCAGACTACAGAACAATGGAAGCCCCTCAACGTCTGACTAATTTGTAAGACAGTAATCTCTACCTTTTAGATACCCTACTGGCCAAAAAAAAAAAAAAAACCAAAAAACCACAATTGTGAACCTGTGTGCTTTCTTGGATTTTTTTTTTTTAAGATTTTATTTATTTATTTGAGAGAGAGAGAGAATGAGAGACAGAGAGCATGAGAGGGAGGAGAGTCAGAGGGAGAAGCAGACTCCCCGCTGAGCAGGGAGCCCGATGTGGGACTCGATCCCGGGTCTCCAGGATCATGACCTGAGCCGAAGGCAGTTGCCTCACCAACTGAGCCACCCAGGCACCCTGCTTTCTTGGATTTTACATTAATAAGAAAACACGAATTTTTTTAAAGAAAAGTAGACTAAAATGACATGTATGTGTACAGCCAATCCCCGTTATTGGCAGATTCTGTATTTGCATATTCACCTGCTGGCTAAAATGTATTTGTAACCCCAGATCAGTACTCATGTGCTTTCACTGTATGTCATTCATGCACAGGTGCATACCAGTGAAAATTTGCATCACCCAATTGCAAGTTCCCGGATGAATAAGGTGAAAAAGGTAAGGCTCTGCCTTCTTATTTAAGCTCTCATACTGTAAACAAGTATCCTTTTCATGGTCTATGTAATGCCACATTTCCACATTGGTGTTTTTTTGTTGGTGATTTAACTTTTTCAAATGACCCCCTGAGCAGAGTACTGAAGTGCTATCTGGTGTTCTTAATCAAAAGAAGTTTGCTTTGGGTCTTATGGAGAAAATATTTGTTAGATTAGATTTATTCAGGGATGTGTTATACTGTTGTTGGCATGATTTTAATGTTAAAGGGTCAGTAATATATCATTATATATAATAATAGCCAATGATAATATAAGTTTTCTTTAAACAGAAACACACATAAAACAAGGTTATGTATTGATCAGTTGGTGGAAGTGTGACCAGAAGCTCACAAGAACCTGTATTTTATCTAGGAGCAATGGTTTAATAGTCACTAATTTAGTGTTTCCAGCAACTTTATAGAACATGACTACCGACTACCATGAGTAACTAGAATCAACTGTATACATACATATATGTTAAATGAAATAATCTTAAACATTTATCACACATCATTTTATCTCTATTTCAGTGATTGCTGTTTTGGAACTAACTACAAAACTTTGACATTATTCTATTAAATTTTAGTCCATTCTTTTAATCTATCAAAAACTTTTTAGAACAGAGTTGTGTTTGTGTATATTTATCCAACTGATTGAAAATTTGTCTAAGTGTTGTGAGCATATTTTCTGGTAATGTCTAAAATTACATCATTTATCTGAATGACAAATCATTTAGTTAAATATTTATTGAAATTCTGTTTCAGAGTATTTTGTCCTTTACCTTTGAAGTTAATATAAAGCCAAGAGTTCTATCAGAGAATTTGCAGTCAAATTGAAATGAACTGGGCAGGATGAGAGGCAAATGTTGTTTAATGGAACAAGACTCCACATTTTGTAGTCAGAAAACTGATGTTCAAGTGCCAGTTTTATAACTTACCAAGTGCATGACTTTGGTCAAATCAATTTGCTTGTGGGCTTTAATAACAATTATATCTAACACAGGATTAAATGAGCTCATATAGAGGGAAACTTTGTAAAGTAGTAGCAAAATTTGCAATTGCTTTTAAAAAGGCAAGTTTACAAGTATCTTTATTAAAAAGCATGAGTGTTGGGGCGCCTGGGTGGCTCAGTCGTTAAGCGTCTGCCTTCGGCTCAGGTCATGATCCCGGGGTCCTGGGATCGAGCCCCGCGTCAGGCTCCCAGCTTGGTGGGAAGCCTGCTTCTCCCTCTCCCACTCCCCCTGCTTGTGTTCCTGCTCTCACTGTCTCTCTCTGTCAAATAAACAAATAAAATCTTGAAAAAAATAAATAAAAATAAAAAGCATGAGTGTTTTAAGATAAATATGTAATTTTGTTTCAATATCAAATGTCTGCTTAGGTAATTATGGATGGATAAATCTGTGATGTCTTTATTGGTAGAGATAACATAGGAGTATAACTTTGGTAAAGTAAAATGATCAGCTTCATTTTGTGCACAGACAGTTCAATTTTTCTCTAAACTATAGCAAAGTAATAGAAAAGTTAAAAAGAGCCTCATTTTGAACATTATGGATGCTATATGAGCCTTTGTTAATAATTTTGTAGTCTTGAGAGAGAGATTATAGGTTTTTAAGTTGAGTTATATGAAGATAAATCTAAGAACTATGTAGGGTGGACTGAAATGGGAAGATGTTGAAGGAGGAGAGAACAACTGTATATTAGTTCAAGGATGAAGTAACTTTAGGCTGAATTAAGATGGTCGTAGCCTGAATGAAAATGAAATTTAAAAAAGAACAGACAAGATTTTTGTTTTAAAATTTTCTTTATTTGATTTTCAAGTTATAGAAATAATGTGTGCATATTTTAAAAATTGAAATACAATACAAAATATTGAAATGCGAAACATCATTTCTCTTGCTCTTTTTTCAAGAATGCACACACACGTACACACAAAGCTCTCTTGTGTCCTGGAGTTAATTGATTTTTAACCCCCCTAGTGTGTATCTTTACACTGTGTTATCTCTACTCAAGTAAAAATATGCAAGCATTGTGTGTCCATATGTTGAGATTAATTTGCTTTTTTCCAAATGAGAATCATACTATATTCATTGGTGTTTTAGATGATTTTTTTTAAAACTTGGCAATTAATTTGATGATTGATGATGATTTAAGAGAGGAAAAGAAATAAGATAAATTTCCAGCACAGGTAACTAAACAATAGATCCTTACAAGCAATAGGAAAAATGGGAGAAAGAAGTACTTTTTGTTAGAAAGAAGTAAACAACTAAAGTATCATTTTAATATTTTATACTGAAATAGATTATTTAATTAATCCACTGGATAAATTAAGAATAGTATCTTCATATTTGTGTCTTCATAAAAAATAGTCCAATAAGGTTCTTCTTTCCCATCAACCTTCTTCATTTATTTCATTTATTCAACATTTATTTAGCACTTGGTATATGAAAGATAAGTTCTTTGTTTTCTTTGCCTTAATAGGGCTTGCATTGTCTTGGTGAGACACAGAGAATGTACAAATAAACAACAGGCAAACAGAAAACAAATAGAAAAATAATTGTCAAAGATGATAACTGATATCAACATTATTAAACAGGGAGATATAAAGCAGAAAATGGAAGCACATAGGAGAGGTGACATTTGTGTTCAAATCCAAGTGATTTAATGAGAGCCAGTCTTTCCTTATACATGCTTCTGAATTACTTTTTCTTTATTATACTCACACAGACACACTCTGTGCATATTTTGTCTTACAGTTATTTCTATCCTATAGTTCATAAAATATTTTATAATTTCCTCCTCTTAATTTATATTAAATTGGTAAAATGAAGGGTTAACAGGATAAACTCCTAGGGAGCGTCAAGGACATCAGTCTGTATTATGAGCCTTCATTCTCCATAATTTAAAAAAATGGTTTAATAAAACTCAGCAGCTACCTAACAGATGTTTCATATGTTCTATGAATAAATAAATGGGTGAATTAGTGAATTAAAGTTTCTAGATGCTAATTCCTGGCCAGTATAATAAGAGGGACAGAAGAGCCCAACATTGAGGAGGGCAAGGCATCTTAGCTTAATGGTTCTGTTTTTCTTTCCAAAAAAATTTAGTAAGAATTATATTCAGTAAAAAAAGTAAATGAGAACATTTTTATCCTAGATTATGTTGCCTGTTAAGCAATGAACTACATAATGATTATGGCTATGACTTAAGACATGTTAACTCGTTTGAAATCAAACTTCTTTTTGGTCTAAATTACATGATAGCTATTTTAATTCAAATTTCTGTTGGATATTGACAAGGTGTTTATTCAAAACCTATCTTTTTTACTTTAAATGGAAAAGAAATACTGATTTTTAATTTGTTATGTTTGTAATTTAATTATCATTCAGCTACTGATTGGGGGCTTATGTGAAGTTAATAAACACTAATTTCTGGGAACATATGAAAATGATGGGGAGTAACTAAGAAAGGTAAGGGGACTTAATGAATTGTGATTTTCGGTTTATTTCCAAGAATCTATAGTCCATAGGGTGATAAGTGCTCTGCTTATTAAAAATATTTAGACACAATTTTAGCTGGAGTTGGGGTGTCAAGGTTAATTGGAGTATTTGTTGAAGTTATAATGAATGTTGCTTATAAGACTGAGGATTGCTACCGGCTTATATGGAATTCTTTTGGCTCCTAGGCATTATTACATTTCAGTGGTGTTATTTAAAAAAAAAAAGAGTGGGGAGAGAAACTTATACATTTTTAACATTTTCATCAGAATTGTTCTAAACTATATAACACATATGTCACAGAATCATGAAGAAGGGAACTAACATTTCTGATGGGATATGAATCATATCACAATATCTTTATTTCAAATACTCATAATTAGGATAACAGTAGAAGGAAGTAGATATGACAGATATTTCTGAAAGCTCTGCATTAAAATTTATAAATCTCATTTGGATGCAGATATCTAGTCAATCATGCATCTCTGGGGTTTCTCTGCTCTTGCTAACAGAGAGGTAAGACAATTTTATGTGTCACATTCCATACATTCATTGCAGTACAAAAGTTACATATGCCATAATGAAAGTTAATATTTCCAAATATTGTTCAAGGCATAAAAATGTTTATGATATAGTGGTTTATTAATATATACCTCATTTTTGCCGTAAGAGCATATACTGACTGCGCAATAATTAGTTATCAAAACGGGCACAATAGCAAGACTGAGAAGAAAACAAACAAGAAAAATTGTTGACAGTTATGTCCATACAAAAACCAGCATGAAAATATTTATAGCAGCATCAGTCTTTAATAGCCCAACGGTGGAAACAACCTGAATGTCCATCAGTATCTGATGAATGGATAAAAATGTCATATATATATATATATATATATATATATACAATAGAAAAGTTTTCAACTACAAAAAGGAATGAAGTACTGATACATGGTACAACATGGTTGAGCCTTGAAAACATTGTTTTAAGTGAAAGAAACCAGTCACAAAATACCACATATTATTCCACTCAAATGAAATATCCAGAATAGGATATCTATAGAGACAGAAAGTTAACTTAGTGATTGCTTATGTCTGGGTAGATGGGATGGGAGAATAGTGGGTGATAGCTTAAGACCACAGGTGTTTTTTTTGTTTGTTTGTTTTGTTTTTGAGGTGATGAGAATGTTCTCAAATTGACTGTGGTTATGGCTGCACATATCTGTAAAATACTAATAACCATTAATTGTATGCTTTTAATTGGTGAACTGTAGGGAATATGAATTATATCTAAATAAAGCTGCTAAAAGGAAAAGTAGTATAGACATTACCCCTATGTCCCACACTGAGTTTCCCTTTTATTAACATCTTACATGTATATAGTACATTTGTTATTATTAATAAACATATATTGACGTATTATTATTACTAGTGTCCATATTTATTCCAATTTTCCTATTTTTTTTTAAGTATCCTTTTTCCCTTCCAGGATCCCGTCCATGATTCCACATTACCTTTAGTAGTCTTATCTCCTTCGATTCTTATTGGTTTTGACAGTATTTTAAACTTTTCTTATTTTGATGACCTTGAATTCTGGTGAAATATTTCATAGGTTGTCACTCGCTGGAAATTGTTTGATGCTTTTCTCACTGAGATAATGTGTTTTTGGAGGAGGATCATAAAAGTAAAACGCCATTCTCATTACATTAGTCGAGAGTACATACTATCATTATGACTTATCACTGTTGATATTAATCACCTGGCTTGAGGTAATGTTTGTCATTTTTCTCCACCATAAAGTTACTATTTTTTACCCCTTTTTTTTACTTTTAAAAGGAAATCACTGTGCATACCCCACACTTAACAAATAGAAGTTATGAGCCACTTGTTAAGGGTGAAGTATCTACACACAGTATTTGGGATTATTTTGCATGAGAGATTTAATCATTTTTTCAATCTATTTGTATTAGAATGGACTCATGGATATTTATTTTATACTTTATGATTTCATACTAGCATCTTTATTTTGTTGCTGAATTATTACAAATAATTGTAATTATTTGAGCTCTTTTAGTTTATTCTAGAGTCCCTTTTACACACTCCCATCATTGGGGTTTTCTTTTTATAATTCAGCACCCTCCCGAAATTTCATCTTTTCTGTCAATACAAGATGCTCTGTGCTCATTTTGTGTATTTCCTGCACCAGTCCGAGAATCAGTCATTTATTCAGTGGTTTATATTATTGGAAAATCATATTAGAATCCAAGATCTGGGTATTTAGGTATACTTGCTGCTCTGGGATATTTTTGCACCTAGGTTCTTTTAGCTGACAGGAGATACATGTGTGTAGCACATATGTGTGTAGCACATATTTATAAATTTTCTATGTATAACCATCTGTATACTAAATGAAACCTGACCTAATACTGATCTATCCAACTCTAATCCATTACCACACAGATCATTCTATTTTCTTCCTCTTGTTTACCTGTAACTGCCCACTCCAGCCATGAAGAACCTGGATTTAATACTCTGCCTTCCATTTACTTAATGGAAATATGTGTTCAGTTACAGTATACTTGTAAAATGGTTCCAGAATTGTTATTTTTTCCAGTTGTATTGAGATATAATTGACATATAACATTGTGTAAGTTTAAGCTACACAACATAATGACTTTTATATGTATAATAAAAAGATTATGAAAATAAGATTAGTTAATGCATTAACTACCTCACATACATTTTTTTTCTGTGTAGTGAGAACTTTAAAAAACTGCTCTCCTAGCAACCTTCAAATATACCCCCTGCCGTACCATTGTGGAAAGTACTCTATCAGTTAGAATATGGTATTTATGTGCAGCTTCTTTTGCCTTTAGTTTTACAGAATCTACTTATTTTCAAAGTAACTTAGGATAGCCCATTATTGCCTCCTCCTTTTAGTGAAGTTGTTTTATACATTTGTGATACTTTTATCTTCTTTATCACATTCTGTATTCTACCTAGGGAATCCCTGATCTCCTAAATGCTTTCTTTATTTTTTTTAAAGAATTATTTATTTTAGAGAAAGAGGGAGAGAGTGAGTATGAGCAGGGCCAGAGGGAGAAGGAGAGAGAGAGAGAATCTTAAGCAGTTTCCCTGCTGAGTGCAGAGCCGGATGCTCCAGATCTCACAACCACAAGATCATGACCTGAGCTGAAATCAAAAGTTGGTCACTCAACTGACCAAGCCAAACTGACCAGGTGCCCCTAAATACGTTCTTAAAAAAAAAAAGTATATATGTATATGTATGTGTGTATATAAATATGTATATGTATATATACAAATATATATATTTGTAATATATGTAAAATATATATCACATATATGTAAAATATGCATATATATAAAATAAAGTTTACTTTTTGTGTTCTAAAATTCCATGAATTTTGACCAGTGCTTAATATGGTATCATACAGAATAGTTCCACTGCCCTAAAATAGTTTTTATGTTTCACTTTTGCCTTCCCCAGCCCCGTGGCAATCACTGCTCTGTTTATTGTCTCTGTTGTTTTGCCTTTCTCAGAATTAAATATAATTGGAATCATACATTATATTGCTTTATGAGACTAGCTTCTTTCATGTATAAATAAGAAATTAAGATCTATCTATGTATTTTCATGGCTTGATAGCTCATTTTATCACGGGATAATTCCATTGTATACATAAACCACAGTTTGTTTATTTCCCTATGGAAGAACATATTCATTGCTTCCATTTTTTGGTGATTATGAATAAAGTTTCTATACACATCCATGTGCCGATTTTGTGTATGTGTCTGGGCATACGTTTTCAAATTAGTGTGTAAATTCCTAGCAGTGCAAGAATTTAAGTAGATATAAGTAGATGTTTAATTTTGTAAGAAACTGCCAAATTGATATCCAAAGTGGCTGTATCAATTTTTGAGAGTTCTTGTTGTACCATATCATTAGTACATATATCATAGTACATTTGTTTCTTGTTTAAATTGTAGCATTTGTAAAATATGTATCGAAAATTAAAACAATTTTTTTCCAGTTCCTAAGGACAAATTATGTTAAGCATCTTTGCATATGCTTTTTTGCCCTCTGTGTCTTTTTTAGGTATCTATTTAGATATTTGCCCATTTTAATTGGATTTTTTTTTGTTTTCTAAATATTTAAGATTTTTTGGTGGTATATTTTATTTTTACTTTTTTAAAATTTAAATTCAATTAGCCCACATATAGTGCATCATTCGTTTTAGAGGTAGTGTTCAATAATTCACAGTTGTGTATAACACCCAGTGCTCATCACATCAAGAGCTTTTCTTAATGCCCATCACCCAATTTACCCCATTCTCCCACCCACCTCCCCCCCAGCAACCACCAGTTTGTTTTCTATATTTAAGAGTCTCTCATGGTTTTTCTCCCTTTATAATGACTTCCCATTCAGTTTTCCCTATCTTCCCCTATGATCCTCTGCACTGTTTCTTATATTCCACATATAAGTGCAATTATATGATAATTGTCTTTCTCTGATTGACTTACTTTGCTCAGCCTAATACCCTCCAGGTACATCCACATCGATGTAAATGGTAAGTATTCATCCTTTCTGATGGTTGAGTAATATTCCATTGTATGTATATGTGTGTGTGTGTGTATATATATTACAGAATATATATACATTTTTATCTTTATCCATTCATCTGTTGAAGGACATCTTGGCTCTTTCCATAGTTTGGCTATTGTGGACTTTGCTGCTATGAACATTGGGGTGCTCGTGCCCCTTTGGTTCACTACATTTGTATCTTTGGGGTAAATCCCTAGGATTGCAACTGCTGGGTTATGGAATAGTTCTATTTTTAACTTTTTAAGGAGCCTCCATACTGTTTTCCAGAGTGGCTGCACCCATTTGCATTCCCACCAACAGTGTAAAAGCATTCCCCTTTCTCTGCATCCTCACCAACATTTGTTGTTTCACGACTTGTTAATTTTAGCCATTCTGACTGGTGTGAGGTGGTATCTCACTGTGGTTTTGATTTGGATTTCCCTGATGCCAAGTGATGTGAAACATTTTTTCATGTGTCTCTTGGCCATTTGGATGTCTTCTTTGGAGAAATGTCTGTTCATGTCTTCTACCCATTTTTTGATTGTATTATTTGTTTTTTGGGTGTTGAGTTTGATAACTTTATAGATCTTGGATACTAGCCCTTTATCTGATACATCATTTGCTAATATCTTCTCCCATTCCATAGGTTGCCTTTTAGTTTTGTTGACTGTTTCCTTTGTTGTACAAAAGCTTTTTTATCCACATGAAGTCCCAATAGTTCATTTGCTTTTGTTTCTCTTGCCTCTCGAGATGTGTCTAGCAAGAAGTTCATGCAGCCGAGATCAAAAAGGTTGCTACCTGTGTTCTCTAGGATTTTGATGGATTCCTGTCTAACATTTAGATCTTTCATCCATTTTGAGTTTATTTTTGTTATAGTGTAAGAAAGTGGTCTAGTTTCATTCCTCTGCATGTGGCTGTCCAGTTTTCCCAATACCATTTGTTGAAGAGATGGTCTTCCATTGGATATTCTTTCCTGCTTTGTCAAATATTAGTTGGTCATAGAATTGAGGGTCCATTTCTGGGTTCACTATTCTCTTCCTTTGATCTTGTGTCTGTTTTTGTGCCAGTACCATACTGCTTGATGATTACAGCTATGTAATAGAGCTTGAAGTCTGGCATTGCGATGCCACCAGTTTTGCTTTTCTTTTTCAACATTCCTCTGGCTATTTGGGGTCTTTTCTGGTACCATACAAATTTTAGGATTATTAGTTCCAGCTCTGTGAGAAGTGCTGATGGTATTTTGATAGGGATTGCACTGAATGTGTAGATTGTTCTGGGTAGCATAGATATTTTAACAATATTTATTCTTCCAATCCATGAGAATGGAATGTTTTTCCAATTCTCTGTGTCTTCCTCAATTTCTTTCATAAGTGTTCTGTAGTTTTTAGAATACAGAGACTTTATCTCTTTGGTTAGGTTTATTTCTAGGTATCTTATAGCTTTTGTTTTATTCCTGGGTATCTTATGGTAATTGTAAATAGGATTGATTCTTTAATTTCTCTTTCTTCTCTCTCATTGTTAGTGTATAGAAATGCAACTGATTTCTGTGCATTCACTTTATATACTGACACGTTGCTGAACTCTTGTATGAGTTTTAGCAATTTTGGGATGGAGTCTTTTGGGTTTTCCACACAGTATCATGTCATCTGTGAAGAGTGAGAGTTTGACGACTTCTTTGCCAATTTGAATGCCTTTTATTTCTTTTTGTTGTTTGATTGCTGAGGCTAGGACTTCTAGTACTATGTTGAATAATAATGATGAGAGTGGGCATCCCTGTCATGTTCCTGACCTTTTCTCCCCTTTGAGGGGACCAATATTTTCCCCATTGAGAATGGTATTTGCTGCGGGCTTTCTGTAAATGGGTTTTATGATGTTGAGGTATATTCCCTTTATCCCTACACTGTAGAAAGTTTTAATCAAGAAAGGATGCTGTATTTTGTCAAATGCTTTTTCTGCATTAATTGAGAGGATTATATGGTTCTTGCCCTTTCTTTTATTAATGTGATGTATCACGTTGATTGATTTTTGAATATTAAACCACCCTTGTTGCTCAGCAGTAAATCCCATTTGATCATAGTGAATCTTTTTAATGTACTGTTGGATCCTATTGGCTAGTATCTTGGTGAGAATTTTGGCATCCGTGTTCATCAGGGATATTGGTCTGTAATTCTCCTTTTTGGTGGGATCTTTATCTGGGTTTAAAATTAAGGAAATCTTGGCTTCATAGAACAAGTTTTCAAATTTTCCTTTCCTTTCTATTTTTTGAAACAGTTTCAGAAGAATAGGTATTAGTTCTTCCTTAAATGTTTGGTAGAATTCCTCTGGGAAGCCATCCAGGCCTGAACTCTTGTTTTTTGGCAAATTTTTGATTACTGCTTCAATTTTCTTGCTGGTTATGGGTCTGTTCAGGTTTTCTATTTCTTACTGTTTCAATTTTGGTGGTTTATAAGTTTCTAGCAATGCATCCATTTCTTCCAGATTGCCTAATTCGTTGGCATATAGTTGCTAATAATATGTTCTTAAAATTGTTTGTACTTCTGTGTTGGTCCTGATCTCTCCTCTTTCATTCATGATTTTATTAAATTGGGTCCTTTTTCTTTTTGATAAGTCTGGCTGGGGGCTTATCAATCTTATTAATTCTTTGAAAGAACCAACTTCTAATTTCACTGATCTCTTCTACTGTTTTTATGGTTTCTATTTCATTGACTTCTCCTCTAATATTTATTATTTCTCTTCTCCTGTTTAGGCTTTATTTTCTGTTCTTTTTCTACAGCTCCTTTAGTTGTAAGGTTAGCTTGTGTATTTGAGACTTTTCTAATTTTTTGAGAAAGGCTTGTATTACTATGTACTTCCCTCTTAGGACCACCTTTTTGTATCAAAGGTTTTGAGCAGTTGTTTTTTCATTTTCATTTGTTTCCAGATTTTTAAAAATTCTTCTTAAATTCCTGGTTGATGCATTCATCCTTTAATAGGATGCTAACCTCCAAGTGTTTGAGTTCTTTCCAAAGCTCCTCTTGTGATAAGTTCAAGTTTCAAAGCATTGTGGTCTGAGAATATGAAGGGAATAATCCCAATCTTTTGGTATTGGTTGAGACCTGATTTGTGACCCAGTTTGTGATCTATTCTGGAGAAAGTTCCATGTGCACTCAATTAGAATGTTTATTCTGTTGCTTTAGGATGGAACGCACTGTATAAATCTGTGAGGTTCATCTGGTCCAGTGTCATTCAAAGCCCTTGTTTCCTTGTTGATCTTCTGCTTAGATGATCTGTCCACTGCTGAAAGTGGGGTGTTGAAGTCCCCTATGATTATTGTATTATTATAAATGTGTTTCTTTAATTTGGTTATTAATTGGTTTATATATTTGGCTGCTTCCCAAGTTAGGAGCATAAATATTTATAATTGTTAGATCTTCTTGTTGGATAGACACTTTAAGTATGATATAGTGTCCCTCTTCATCCCTTACTACAGTCTTTGGTTTAAAATCTAATTTGTCTTGGGCGCCTGGGTGGCTCAGTTGGTTAAGCGACTGCCTTCGGCTCAGGTCATGATCCTGGAGTCCTGGATCGAGTCCCGCATCGGGCTCCCTGCTCGGCAAGGAGTCTGCTTCTCCCTCTGACCCTCTTCCCTCTCGTGCTCTCTATCTCTCATTCTCTCTCTCTCAAATAAATAAATAAAATCTTTAAAAAAAATAAAATCTAATTTGTCTTATATGAGGATTGCTACCCCAGCTTTCTTTTTATGTCCATTAGCATGATAAATGGTTTTCCACCCCATCACTTTCAATCTGGAGGTGTCTTTAGGTCTAACATGAGTCTCTTTTAGACAGCATATGGATGGGTATTGCTTATTTATCCAATCTGATACACTGTGTCTTTTGATAGGAGCATTTATTACAGTTACATTCAGATAAACTGTTGAAAGATATGAATTTAGTACCATTGTATTACCTGTGAAGTCCCTATTTCTGTAGATTGTCTCTTTATTTCTGGTCTATGTTACTTTGGGCTCTCTCTTTTGCTGACAGGATCCCCTTTAATATTTCTTCCAGGGCTAGTTTAGTGATCACAGATTCTCTTAGTTTCTGTTTGTCCTGGAAGTTCTTTATCTCTCCTTCCATTCTGAATGATAGCCTTGCTGAATAAAGTATTCTTGACTGCATGTTTTTTCTCATTTAGTACCCTGAATATATCATGCCAGCCCTTTCTGGCCTGCCAGGTCTGTGTGGATAGGTCTGCTGGCTGTCTAATGTTTCTACCATTGTAGGTCAAGGACCTCTTGTCTTGAGGTGCTTTCAGGACTTTATCTCTGAAATTTGCAAACTTCACTATTATATGTCGGGGTATTAGTCGATTTTTATTGTTTTTGAGGGGAGGGTTCTCTCTACCTCTTGGACTTGAATGCCTGTTTCCTTCCCCAGATTAGGAAGTTCTCAGCTGTGATTTGCTCAAATATACCTTCTGGCCCCTCTCTCTTTCTTCTTCCTCTGGGCCCCAATAATTCTAGTACTGTTTTGCTTGATGGTATTGCTGATTTTTTTGAAGCCTCCCTTCATGGTCCATTAGTTGTTTTTCTGTTTTCCTCAGCTCCTTTCCTTTCCATCATGTCTTCTGTGTCACTGACTCTTCTGCTTCATTTATCCTAGCTGTTAAAGCATCCATTTTAGACTGCATTTCAGTTAAAGCATTTTTAATTTTGGCCTGATTAGACTTCATTTCTGCACTAAGAGATTCTCTAGTGCCCTTTATGCTTTTTTTCAAGCCCAGGTAGTAACTTTATAATTGTTATTCTGAATTCCAGCTCTAACATATTACTTATATCCATATCGATTACATCTGTGGCAGAGAGTATTACTTTGGTTCTTTCCTTTGTTGTGAATTCCTCCTCCTAGTCATTTTGCCCAGAGAAAAATTGATGAATGAGAGAACAAAATAAAAAATATCAACCATGACCCAAATGAAATACACTCTAGACAAATCTGAAGATGTCAGAAACAAGAAAAGAAAAGAAAAGAAAAGAAAAGGTGGGGGGGGAGAGAATATAATCTCCCAGGTGAACAAAACAGAGTGTCCACTTGGTCCTGGGTATTGGTCTGTTTGTTAGAAGACACTAAATCCCAAAATTGTAAAGGAAGCAAACTTATATATGCAAAAGTAAAATTGAATACAGTGAAAGGGAGCTAAAAATGAAGAATATATCTATAAAATATAAATGTAAAAATGGAAGTTAAAAAAAGACTTAAAAACAGAATTGATAAAATAAACTAGTTGAAAAGGAAAAAAAGAAAAAAAATGAGCATTTTAAACTGAGATAAAAGAATCATGAGAAAAAAACCCGAATTCTATATACTATTTTCTTTAATGCTGGAGTTTTGCAGTTTTCTGTGCTTGATAAACTTGGTATTCCCCTGATGTTCTAGCTGGTCTTCTGGGGGAGGGGCCTGCTGAGCTGAATCTCAGGTATCTTTGGATGGAGTTGCACCTCCCCCTGCCAGGAGGCTGGGCTCAGTGTATGCTGCTTTGGTTTGTTCTATGTGGCTTTTGTTTCCTGAAGGCTTCCTGGCTGGTTTAGAGGATGAAGGTGAAAATGGCTGCACCCTGATCTCTAGCCCTGAGCTGAAAGACTGTGGCCCCCTCTCTTCAATAAACTCTCAGGGAAAAGCAGTCTTACTTTTGTGTGTGCCAAATGCTGCAGACTCTTGCAATGCAAACCTACACTGCCCCCGCCCCCCCGGGGGAAGGTTGAG
This sequence comes from Callorhinus ursinus, assembly GCF_003265705.2. Taxonomy (NCBI): domain Eukaryota; kingdom Metazoa; phylum Chordata; class Mammalia; order Carnivora; family Otariidae; genus Callorhinus; species Callorhinus ursinus. The sequence continues at coordinate 42,918,076 of NW_027397069.1, forward strand.
GGTTGCTGGTTTCTGCACTTTATAGGGCCCCTGCAACTAGAAGGGATGAATGATCATGCTGAGGTTTGGGTTTATGGCAAACCCAGCTGAGAGCCCAACCCCTGGGCTCCTTGCTGACCATAGCCACTTTCCGACTCTGATGCTTGGGAACTCTGTGGGACCAGGCACCCCCATTCTTTCTGTGACCACAGGGATCCTGAGACCACACTGTCCACCTAGGATTCTGCCCTGCTTTGCCACCTGAGCACTTTCAGGCAGGATGTCTCTCACTGGAGCAGACTTCTAAAAGTTCTGATTTTGCCCCTTGGGGCTATATCACTTTCTGATAGCCAGCTTTCAGAGGCTCCCTCCCCCCACTGTTTATCTTCTGATATAGTCCCTCCAAATCACTTCTCCACACCTACTACCTTGTAAAAAGTGGTCACTTTTCTCTTTGTAGAATTCCAGCAATTCTCTTCTTATATCTCAGTTTGAATTCATAGGTGTTCAAAATGATTTGGTAGTTATTAGCTAAATTCAAGGGACCAGATTAAAGGAGGTCCCCTACTCTTCTGCTATCTTTCCTCCTAGCCCTTTTTTGGTGGCATATTTTAGATACAAGTCCTTCATCAGCTATGTATTTTGATAAAATTTCCTCCCAGTCTTTATTTTTTTATTCTATTAATAATATCTTTCATAAATAACAAGTTTTTAATTTTAAGAAAGACTAATTTTTCTTCCATGGATATTGCTTTTGGTATTATATTTTTAAAACTCATCAAAAAATCCAAGATCATGTAGATTTTCACCTAAGTTATCTTCTAGAAGTTTAATAGTTTTGTGTTTTTCATTTTGGTCTATGATCCATTCTGAGTCATTTTATATGTAATATATAAGATCTAGGTTAATATTTTTGCATATGGATGACCAATTGATATAGAGCCATGGGTTAGAAAGATTATCCTTTATTGATTTGCCTTTGATCTTTGTCAAAGATTAGTTGACTATGTTTGTTAGGGTCTATTTCTGGGATCTAGATTATATTCCATTAACCTATGTTATTCTTTCATCAATATTACACTCAATTTGGTTAATAAAGTCTTGTAGAAAGGTTGAACTAAGGTAGTATGAGTCCTGTAACTTTGTTCTTTTTCAATACTGTGCTGACTCTATCAAGGCTATAAGTCTTTCAATGAGTGAAGACACTCTACACATTTTTTTAACATAAAAAATTTCATGTCGTTCTGTAATTTTCCACAGACAGGTTTTTTACATATTTTCTTAGATTTATAGTTAAGTATTATATTTTGATGAACTCTAAATAGTATTTATTTTTTAAAAAGATTATTAGAGAGCATGTGAGCATGCTGTGGGGAGGGTCAGAGGGAGAGGGAGAAGCAGACTTCCCCACTGAGGAGGGACCCTGACATGGGGCTCGATACCAGGACCCTGGGATCATGACCTGAACCAAAGGCAACCACTTAATGGAATGAGCCACCTAGGGGGTCCCATAAATGACAATTTTAAATACAAATTCCATCTGTTTATTGTTCCTATATGGGAAAACATTTGACATCTGTATATTATCAACCCTCGTACCTTGTACAACTTACTTATGTTTTCTAGCAGGTTTCCTTTTTTTCCTTTTTTTTTTTTTTTGGTTCTATGAACCAGCATTTCATATATGGAATAGAATCCCAGAATTCTATAATACTGGAATAAATCTCACTTGGCCAAGGTTAATAATTATTTTTATACATTATATTCAATTTGTAAGTTATTTTGTTGAGAATGTTTATGAAAAATATTGGTGTGCAATTTTCTGGTAGTTTTTATATCATTTTATTATTAAAGTAATGTATGGAATAAGTTAGAAGCATTCCCCCTATTTTTATATACTGAAAGATATTGTGAAGAATGGAATTATTTCTTTCTTAAGTGATTGGGAGAATTTACTATTGAGATCATAATGAACTGGTGCTTTCATTTTTGGAATGTTATTAATTATTCAATTTATTTAATAGATGTCATACTATTCAGGTCATCTTTTTCTTCAAATAAATTTGGTAGTTTTGCCTTTTTTTTTAAGATTTATTTATTTTAGAGAGCATGAGTGGGAGGGGAAGAGAGAGAGAGAGAATCTAAAACAGACTCCATACTGAGTGCAGAGCTCAATGCAAGCCTCGATCTCAGGACCATGAGATCATGATGATAGTTGGAGCCTCAACCGACTACATCACCCAGGCACCCTAGTAGCTTTGCCTTTAAAATTCTTGTCCCTTTTCATCTAACTTACCAAATTTATAGGTATCAAGTTGTTTGTAACATCCTTTGTTATCTTTTTAATATCTGTGAAATAAGCAAAGTCTCTTACATTTCTGATATTTACAATTTGTGTCTTCTCTCTTCCTTTGTTATCCTGCCTATAAATGCATTCATTTGGAAAGAAACAACTTTTGGTTTTGGTGATATTCTCCATTGTTTTCCTATTTTCAATTTCTTGATTTCTGATAATGATTATGATCTCTTTCCTTCTGCTTGTTCAAGCCTTAACATGCTTTTCTTTCTCTAGGTTTCTAAAGTGAAAGCTAGGTTATTGATTTTTAGATCTTTCTTCTTTCCTGATATATGCTTTATGTCCTATAGATGTCCCTCTACATACTGCTATGTTTTTGTTATGATTTCTAATTTAATTCCATTATGGTCTGAGAACAAACTTTACATGATTTCTATTTTATTAAATTGTTAAAGTATATTTTATGACCCAGAATGTGGGTGATCTTGGTGAATGTTCCATGAGAAGAGTGTGTATTCTTTTGAAGTTGGATAAAGTTTTCTTTGAATTTCAATTTGATCAAGTTGATTAATAGTCTGATTCAGGTCAACTATATCCTTATTGATTTATCAATTATTAACATGGACTGTGGCAACCTTGTGGTAATAGTGGATTTATCTACTTCTCTGTTCATTTCTATTTAGTTTTGCCTCATATATATATATATATATAAAGATTTATTTATTTTAATATAAAGATTTATTTATATATATATAAAGATTTATTTATTTTAGAGAGAGAGCACAAGCAAGTGCTAGTGAGGGGAGGGACAGAAGGAGAAAAATCTCAAGCAGACTCCTTGCTGAGCTTGGAGACTGATGTTTTGCTCATGCTGCTTAATCTCACCACCCATGACCTGAGCTGAAATCACCAAACAGACACTTAACTGACACCCAGGCATCCCTACTTCATATATTTCAACATTCTATTTTTAGATGCATTCATATTTAGGATTGCTATACATTGTTGCAGATCTCTTAATTCTTTTTATATGTGATAATTTTTATTGATCTCAAGTCTGCTTTGTTTGAAAATAATATAGCTCTCCCCCAGCTTTGCCCTGATTAGTGCTAGCATGGTATATCTTTTTTCATTCTTTCACCTTTAAGCTATTAGTCTTTCTATTCAAAGTGGGTTTTTTTTAGGCACATATAGTTGTCTTTTTTAAATCCACTCTGCCCATCATTGTATTTTAATTGGTGCCTCTATAGCATTCATATTTAAAGTATTTCTGTAAAGCTCCCCTTCAACTTATAATGGCATTACATCTGGATAAACCCATTGTAAGCTGAAAATATTTTAAGGTGAAAATGCATTTAATGTGCATAATGTACCAAACATCATAATTTAGCCTAGTCTACCTCATACATGCTCAGAACACTTACACTAGCCTATAGTTGGACAAAATTGTCTACACAAACCCTATTTTATAATAAAGTGTTGAATATCTCCTGTAATTTATGGAATACTGACAGTGAAACACCTGATTTATATGGATATATAAGGGTTGTAAGTGTATCAGTTATTTGACCTTGTGATTGTGTGGCTGACTGGGAACTATAGCTCTCTACACTGCCCAGCATCATGAGAGGGTATCATATCTCATATTGCCTGCCCAAGAAAAGATCAAAATTCAAAATATAATTTGTAGTAAATGCATATAACTTTTGCATCAGTAGCTGGATTAATATCTACTATGTCTGGAACTGTTTTCTCTTTGTTGTTAGAGCTCCCTTTGTCTTCTTCCTCCAACAGAATATTTTATGTAAATCATCTTTTAGTGTATCAACTATAAATTGTTTGCTTTTTGTTTTAGAATTTACAGTGTACATTTATGACAAATTTTAGTCTACTTTAAAATAAATCTATCTCACTTTAAGTTTAGTGCAGGTACCTTTCAACCTTCCTCCATCCTTGGTGACAATTGCTGTCATTCATCTCATTTATTTGTTATAATCTTCCAATACAGTGCTAGTATTATTACCTTGAATAATTATCCCTTAGATCAGTAAGGAATAAGAAAAAATATTTTACTTTACCTTTTTATTCCTTGCTTGAAACTCTTCCTTTCTTTATATAGATCCATGTTTCTAACCTGTATTTTCCTTCTGCCTAAAGAAATTCATTTAATAATTCTTGCAGGGGAGATCTGCAGGTAATGAATTCCCTCAGCGTTTGTTCTACCTAGATTGTCTTTCTCTTTCACTTTTTTTAAAATGTTTTAAAACCAGATCATTTATTTGTGACTAATCATTGAAATTCTTAGGATGAACTGGATGCTGCAACCGCTGCCCTCTTGGTTTTAGGTTTTGTTCCTTCATGGAATACATGCCTGAATCTGTGGTACACAATTTTTAGATGCCTTATGCCACTCATCCCAGTGATATTTCATCTTTTAGCCTTCGCACTCCACTTATACTTTCTCTCCTGTTTGGCAGGATAGCCACACTTGCCACAGGTCGACTTCTGAAAGTGGTATTAGAGCAAAGCGGCAGCACAACATGTGTGTCTTATTGTGAGCCTTTCCAAAGGGATCACGTCCCCTTTGTCATCTCATTTCTGCTGCTGAGACCAAAGAGCTCTTTCACTTTTGAAAGATAAATTTGCTGGATGTAGAAATCTAGTTTGGTAGGTTTTTTTTTTCTTTCAAAACTTTTCAACTCTACTTTCTTCTTACTTACGTGGATTCTGATGCATAGTCCACTGTAATTTATATCCTTTTTCCATTAGAGGTAAGATGTTTTATCTACCTTTGTCTTCTTTCAAGATTTTTCTCATTATCCTAAGATTTTCTAAAGTTTCAATATGCTAAGTCTATATGTGGATTTTGGGGTAATTTTTAATGTTTAATTTTTGTTTACTTAGCTTCTTGCATAAGTATTTTGGTGTCTGTTATTAATTTTGCAAAGTTCTTGGCTATTATTACTTCAGATATTTCTTCTGCTTCATTATCTCCTTCTTCTATTGGTATTACGTTTACATGCATGTTGCAACTTTGAAATTGTCCCATAGTTCTTGTATTATAACTTGATAATAAGCTAAAAAGCCAATATGAAAATGGGAAACAGCTTTCGACACTTACTCCATAAGGGTGACCTATGAATGGCCAATAAGCACATAAAAAGATGTATAGCCTTATTATTCATTTGGGAAATGCAAATTATATCTCTAATTATATCCCATGAGGAATCCATTAAATAACTAAATTTTTAAAAAGTGACAATATCAAGGTAATGATGACTTTAAACAACTAGAACTCCATGTAATATTGCTGGGAACAGAAAATTGGACAGTTGTTTTGGAAAATACAATGCGATATTTTGTATGTTAAAGCTACTCTTCTTTTTAAGATTCACAAATCCCACCATGGTATTTATACAGTGGAAATTAACATATGTGTTGACACAAATATGTTCATATGGGTAATCATAGCAGGATTATTCATTAAAAACTAGAAACAAAATGTCCATTAATCAGTAAATCAATAATCAATAAAAATAATCACCAATAGGGCGCCTGGGTGGATCAGTTGGTTAGGCGACTGCCTTCCGCTCAGGTCATGATCCTAGAGTCCCAGGATCGAGTCCCACATCAGGCTCCCTGCTCAGTGGGGAGTCTGCTTCTCCCTCTGACCTTCCCCCCCTCCTGCTCTCTCTCTCTCTCACAAATAAATAAATAAAATCTAAAATAGTCACCAATAATTGATAATACTAATGGATTTTGGTATATCTATATTATGGACTAGTACTTGGAAGTAAAGAGACATGTAATATTCATACTCAAAATATAGGTGAATCACAAGTTACTATGTTAATTGAAAGAAATCAAACACAAAAGGTTATCTATGAATTGATTCTAGGAAATTATGCTAATGAAAAATTCTAAAATAAAGCAGATTAATGGCTGTGTTTTGAGGTCAGATTGGATTGACTGCAATGTGGCAGGAGGAACTTTTTAGATCTGTGGAACTGTCCTTGGTCCTGATCGTGGTAATGGTTTTTGCAATTGTATATAATTACCAAATTTATCAAACTATACACTTAAACTGGGTGAATTTGATTCTGTTTTACCTTAAAAATGGGTAAAGGAGAAATCTTGCCCATTATATTCCACAAATGGGTAGAGAGAAATCTTTTTTGAATTTCTTTGGAGATACATAATTTCCTCCTTTGGACAAGTAGAAACATTTATTTCCATTTACTGCAGCAGGTATCTTGTTTTACTTGGAGAATTTTGATTCAACACTGCAAAAATTCCTCATTTTGTGCCACCATTGACAATCTAGTTGCACCTACTTTTGGCTTAGTACTAGTCAATTGACAAATTCTACCTTTGCCAAACACTGGCAATTTTGGCCAGCATAACACATTGTACTTTATTTGATTTAGAAATAACCACAACAACAACAATAAAAAACCCAAAAAAAACAAGAAACAAAAACCCCAAAGTATTATGCAGATAAATCAGTATGTGTGTCTTATTGTCTTAGGTTTTTGTTTTTTTATGGTAAAAAATAACCAAAGAATCATTTGTCTCAAAGAGCACAGGTCCTATTTGATAGATACTAAATTATATATGCAATATAGAAACTTTTGGGGAGTGGCTCAAAGACAGCTGAGTGATTTTAGTAGTACAAGTGCTCCTGGAATTTCTACTTGATTATTTGATCAAATTTATTATAGAATCATAATTCTAAAAATAAGAAATACAGAAAAATGAAGATTCCCAATAACAATTATATTTAAAAGTAAATATGTAAAAAGGTTTTTGTTTCAGGGATTTTCTTCAGTAATATACCTATGACTTAAAAATCTGTGTTTGATTTTTTCTTTTGCTTTGAGATCTCCTATTAATGTAATTTGAACACTCTTATTCTTTTAGAAAAGTATGCTTTGTTTTTATATATTTTGTTGTTGATGATTAAAGTCCTCACTTCATGTTCTTTAGCTTGCTTCTTACTGTGTTTCTAGCATGTTACATTAGAAGTTTTAAATATTTTATAATTTTGCTGTAGAAAATAATTTATCTTCAGTTATCTGGTATAGTGATCTTTAATGTAGCCAAAATTATATAGATAATATGTTGCTTCAGTTGCTCAGACTTACCTTAGGAATAATAAGCTTAAGATATTGGTGGCCAAGGCACTGAATATTTGAAGAAAAATGACCATTCTTTTGTTTGTTTGTTTTTGTTTGCTTTTGACAGTTCTTTTAATTTTAAAGTTTTATTGTTGAAGTCACTAAAGGAGAAATGTTTTTATCAGCAAATTTCTTGATCAGCAATATTTCATTTTGATATTAAATTTTACCTGTCTAATATTGCATAAAATATTGGTGGTCTGAGTAATATATTCTGTGAAGCATAATTAAGTTATCTTACTTTGGTGTCTATATTGACCAGATTTCAGATACATGTGAGCGCTAAAAATAAAGCATACTTTCTTGATAAATAGGGTGAAAAAGGTGAAACTAGATAAAAATCTGAGGGAAGGGTAAATGAGTAAAATACTTTAGAAATTTGGGGTCTGTATCAAGAGAAATTTTTAGGAACTCAATACTATGATTTTCAATTCTATCATAACAACTGTCCTTATTTCTCATTCCTTTACAATATTTTGTGAGGGTGAGTCATTGCTACATAATTAAATGATGGTGATGAATAGCTCTCTGGGAAGGCCAGCTAAAGGCTTATTTCTTTAGGAAAGGGAAGTATAGCTTTCATCTCATTAATAATGGCTGTAGACAAGGAGACAATAAGCTTTTGAATTTGGCCAGCTCTGGAAAATGTTAATTTTATTTGGGTTCCAGATTAACCACTAGGGAAAACTACGTTTCTTGTTGCTTCTTCTGTCATCCCTAGAGTCTCTGAACAGATACAATAATTTCTGTTTTGTCTTCTTTTTTTTCTGGAGGGAAATCTAATATAATTAGGGTAATTTACACACAAAACTATTTCCCCAAATCTTATATTTTAGAGCATGAAAGTGACCACAATTTTACAGGTGGTGTTTAATTTAAAAACAGGGATAGCGGGCATAAGGTTTAAATGCACAGGCTGTGCAGTCATGCATATTAGCTCCATTAGGAATCTGTCTCATCCACCACATGTTGTTTGGTTTTAGAAAAGTTATTTAATGTCCCTAAGATTCCATTTGTAAAACTGGAATTAACTTGAAAGAGCTATTGAGAGAAATAAAATTAATCCATATAAAGTCCTTAGCACAATATCTGCAATAGAATAAGAACTTAAATATTTCTTCTTAAGTTGCCTTTAAACAAATTGCCTCAAATGACACTGAGTATATAGTCTGCAATTAGGATTGCTGTATACATGTCTTCAATGCACCTCTAAATTAAAAATTAAAAATAGGTAAAAGCTATAGGATAAACCTCTGAGCACTGTTATTTCAGTTGCTAAGCCTATGAAACTTTAGCTTATAGTCACTTCCAACAAATGGTACTCTCAGCTAAAGATGTCATGATCACATTTCTTTGTCCCCTCACACCTGCAAGTTTTGCTTCCACACTAAACACCCACACTATTGCTTGATTACATTTTTCTTAATTAAATGGTGTGTACAGCTTGCATTTTCAGTTAACACAGCAAAAGAAGCTTGCATTCTCATAAGTCATTTTTATGAGTTGGGCCCCTACCATTTTAATGTGGCAATTAATTAAGTGCTTAATAAAACTGTGCTTTATTATAGCAAAGCCTGGTTGCAGGAGTGTAGTTATGGATGTGTCAGCATTTTTGTTACTAACTCTTTTTTATCTTCTCAATAATTGTACTATAAAAATTTGCTTTGGGTACAAATTTTGAAATGGTTTGAATTGCAATAATAAACAGTTCTTCAGATATAAAAATAATTTTAGTGTGAACCTGTGCATAAAGAGATTGTTAACTGAATTATTTTCCTGCCCCTCCCCAGGGGTATTGTTTACTTAACATTGAAATATAGTCTACCTGCCTATTCATTAATGATTTTGCTCATGTCAGCAGATTCTCTTCACTATTGGCTGATTGGGTACATCCTCAATGAGAATATGTTCCTAAAGAAGATTTTAAATACAGCATAAATATTGGATTATAATTTCATTATATCTTGATTAAGAAAATGCTTATAATAACTCTATGATTACATGATCTCTTAAAAATATAATACATAGGAAAATATCCTTATGGAATATTTCTAAATAAAAACCCAAAATACAATAACTAAGCTTGTTACATTTTAAGAATTACATCCTGAACAAAAGTTCAGAAATGTTCAGTGAAATATTTATCCTAAAAGTTACTAAGTGCCCCAAGTTGTTAAATACACCAAAGAATGTCTCTGGTGTCCTGGTTTTCCTATATAATGATATAAAATTATTCAAAATATACAAAGTTCAACACTGTAATATAAATATTAAGACATATTTCTATCTAGTTGGTTTCTGAGCATTTTTAATAAATAATGGGATTTTTAGAAGAATTTTTAACTAGGTGGGTTAGAAAGCAAAGAATACATTTAAACACAAGCTAGTTTAATATAAAATTCTTGCCACTCTCCTTTTTTTATTTCTTATGTAAATTTTTTTATTATGTCAATTCTTGCCAATCTTCTGAAACAACTAAACCAAAGTGGTATGTTTTTCCTCAAAAGCTGGTTAGTTTTGAGAAATTTGAAACACAACAGGAGCATGGAATTATCTGGTACATTTTGGAATGTGTAGTGTGTTTTCTCTCTCCTTCTGTGTAAGGCCCCCAACTGTGATCAGATATACCTGAAAACATAACGTATGTTGATTGTGCATATTAAGACCAGTGAAACATAGAAAATATAAGAACTATTGATAATTTCCAACAGAATAATATATATGAATGCAGTTGAGTTTACAGAGGGCTTCTACCATCTGAATTCAGGAAAATATGCAGTCTTACCCATAAAAGAAAGAATACATGGATGGAGAAAATATATATGACTAATAAGAAGTTTTGTTAAATTACCTAAAATTTCAATCCCTGGCTCTTGTTTCTAAACCAAGTTTTTAAATATATAATATAATGCAATAAATTCAGGTGTAAAAATTATTCATGAATATAATTTATTTATTTTAGAGAGAGAGTGCAGGGCCGAGGAGCAGGGGGAGAGGGAGAGACAGAATCTCAAGCACACTCCCCACTGAGCCGGAGCCTGATGTGGGGCTCAATGTGGGGCTGGATCTCAGGACACTGAGATCATGACCTGAGCCGAAATCAAGAGTTGGACGCTTAACCAACTGAGCCACCCAGGCATCCCCATAAGCCAGTATTTTTATGTCTATTTTATAGGTATTTGAACCAAGTGCTTTTGATTTGTAATACCTAGTGGATGTTTACAGCTCTTTAAGCCTATGGCATACAATATGTAATTTAAGAGACTCACTCATTATCACTATATTTGCTAGTAATTTTGACTTTTTTTAAAAGATTTTATTTATTTGAGAAAGAGAGAATGAGACAGCATATGAGAGGGGTTAGGGTCAGAGGAAGAAGCAGACTCCCCGCTGAGCAGGGAGCCCAACGCGGGACTCGATCCAGGGACTCCAGGATCATGACCTGAGCCAAAGGCAGTCGCTTAACCAACTGAGCCACCCTAATTTTGACTTTTTAATCAGGTGTTTCAATACAATTTGTAATGAAATTTTACCCAGTAGACAAAGGAATAAAAACTTAGAAAACTATGCAATGTCTGCATTCAGATATTAGAAGTTTATGTAAAAAGCCTAAGGAAAATATATTTATTTTTCAATACCTTTTTAAGGCCCTCAGTTGTATCATGGTTCTCCAACAACCATCAAATATTTAAATAATAGTGGTAATACAAACCTAATAGGAGAAAGTTTGATAAAACTAGGAGAGAACGGTAGTGTTAAAGCATGATAGTTGGAAATGTGCAGAGTGGTAAATGCCTTTGCAAAGTGAGTACAGTGAAATGCTTTCTCCCTGAAGAGAGAAATCTCAATTAGAAATAAGATAGTTTCACTGAAGAATTCCTGATATATCCAGGAAGTAGTTACATGAGGTGTGCCTGGGTGGTTCAGTTGGTTAACTGTCTAACTCTTGATTTTGGCTCATGCCATGATTTTAAGGTCGTGAGATAGAGCCCAGTATCGGTTATCAGGCTCTATGCTGAGTGTGGACCCTGCTTGGGATTCTCTCTCTCCCTCTCCCTTGGCCCCCTCCCTCCCACCTCTCTCTCAGTCCAAAAGAAAAAAGAAAAAAAAAAGAAAAAAAGGTGGTTGTATGAGGTACTGTGAAAGATAGGGGTGAGAATGAGCAATAAAAGGCAAAATGTTGGTCTAAAGAGTATAGATAAAGACAAATTTGATTCCCCCAAAGCTACAAAACTCTGAAATCCAGATGTCTTCTCCATCCAGTTTATCTTAAGAATCAGGAAGCACATGAACTGGAGAAATTGAAGCAAAAGTCTCTGGACTGGAAGGCATAGGCACAGTAAAAAGAATTAAATTATGAGCAAAAAAGCAGCATCTTAAATAAAAATTAGCTCAATAAATGGTGAGAATGTTACAGTACTAATTTACTCAATCACTCAGAGGATTTTTTTTTTCTGAAAAAAAAAATTAGCCTTAGAAAGCCTGTGGATACTGACTTTTAGGATAACTCCACAGAATATTTCTCATTCCCTGACCATCATATATTCAGTTTCACCAGATGAGCACACCTGTCCTTAACAGAACTTTCAGGTATCTGTTTAGTGCTTAAATTTTGAATATGAAATGCCAAAGAATCAGTAGAATTTGTTGAGAGTCTCCATCAGGAAAGACAGAAGCTAAACAAAACAAAAACAAAGCCAGTAGTGGAGAGAGAAAAGAATACAGCAAATGTAGGAAAATAAAGTGTTAAAAGCTGCAAATTCCAATTAATGTCCTAAGAATAGTTAATGCATCTGTAACACAGAAAGATCACAAACCCACTGAATACAAGATAATATAAACTACAACAGTCGAAATAATTTAATAGGAAAGTTGGAAAATTTATGAAGTCCTTAAAAGTAGGAAGAGATTTGAAGCAAAGAAAATAAATAGATGAATTCAGGAGGCATGAAATCCAACTAGCAGTATTTTCTAAAAGAAAAAATACCTAAAGGAGAAATATTCAAGTAATGACACAAGAAAACTTCCTTGGATTGTAGTTAATCATCTCAGGAGTAAAAGGGTCTAGAAAGGACCCTGAGAACAAAATAAAAGAAATACCCAGCCTAAGGCATATATCAGTGTGAATTTTCAGAACACCAGGATTAAAATGATTCTGAATGGTTCCAGGATAAAAGAAAAAGTGAAATAAATCATCTTAATGTCAACAGCAAAAGAGAATAAGACAAAGGAGGCATAGTTTGAAAATTCTTAATGAAAAAACTTTATAGTAGGGGTTTCTATTCTAATCAAAAATTTTTTCTGATGGGCAACAACTTTATTTTTTTAATGTTTTTATTTGTCAGAGAGAGAGAGAGGCAGGCAGAGGGAGAAGCAGGCTCCCCCACTGAGCAAGGAGCCCAATGCAGGACTTGATCCCAGGACCCTGGGGTCATGACTGAGCCGAAGGCAGACGCTTAACCGACTGAGCCACCCAGGTGTACCTCTGATGGGCAACAACTTTAAAAAGATATTTCCCATGAGTCCATTTTTTACAAATCAACTGGAAAATATTTTTTCACCAAAACAAGTACAAACCAAGAGAAAGGAGAACATGCTGCTCCATGAATGAGAAAGTGATGGGAGAAAGAAGGATATCAAAAGAGAGTAGAAATACAAAGAGTAGCTAATATATCTTCAACATTTAAGTATAAAGTATAGAATTAATACTTTAATTGTCTACAATATGAATAAATCCCACAGTTATACTATTGAATGGGAGAAACTGGCGCAAAACAGTACAAGCTATATTATTTGAATTTCTATAAAATTGAAGATCAAGCCAACATGGAAATATTTATTCTAGTGGAAATTCTGAACTAAACTATAATGATGCAAAATAAATTAAAAAAATAAAGAGCCAATATTTTTAAGTCCTAACTAGAGGACTTGACTTTTCAAACAAAGGAAGTTTTTTTGTTTTCTTGTTGTTTTTGGTTTTGTTTTTTTTTCTTTTCCCAGAGAGAAGGTTTTAAGTCATAATTAAGATTTTAGGTGCACAATATTGCATATGCAAAAAAAATAGCATAATTTTCAGAAGTGTGGAAATTGCTTGCTGTGACTGGATATCATTCCAAGGCTTTGTGTACCACTCTATGAACATAAATGATTACCTTTAATTGCATGAACCACCTTTCTAAAGATTAGGAAAGAAAAATACTTTTGATGCTCACAATTTTTCTTAGACTAATTCTGTGTTCTCATTAGCATACCTGTTCCCTCCAGTTTCTGCCCTCATTTGTACCTTGTAAATAGTTTTTAATAATTCCCCTTCCCTATTCATTCAAATGCTGACCTTTATATTTCAAAAGAAAATTAGTAGTGAGGAAAGCTTTTCAACACACACACACACACACACACACACACACACACACACACACACACACAAAGCAGAGGGCAAATTTAACTTACACTTGAATGTTTTTCTCTCTTAGTTAACATTAACTCTACTCACATTTAACTTCTACTTTTTCACCCCAACCCGCAAAAGAGGTGTTCCTTTTAATTTTGGATAACCTTTAACTAACTTTGGAGATCATTTCTGTTATTTTGTAATCTTGTAAATATAAATTGTCCTTTAAAATTTCATATACATATCTTAAAAGATTTTTGTAATAGCATGGTCAAAATCTCTAAGAATAAGTGAATAATTACTGTATTAATTTAGATATAACAGACATCTTGGTGTTCTGTTTTTTTTTTAATGTCATGTCTAACCTTTATTGAGAATTACTGTTCTACCCTTTACATACAAATTTTAGTTAAAACAGAATTAATGTACTTTAAGTCACTGGGAATAGGTATATGTCTTTAAGAGTGTTGCATATGGAGTTTTATTTCTACAGTGTTCAGTTGCCTTTTTAGTGCACTTTTTAATGGGTGTAGTTACCTATGTTAATCTGGAAACACTTTAATGTTAATGACATTTTAATAATAATAGTAAAAATACTCGAAAGTCAATAATATGTCTCAAAATATGACTATAGGGATGAAGAGTAATAAGCTATGTGTTCTTCAATAATTCATAATTTCTTAAATGTTCACATTCATCACCTCAGTTAAAAGAACAATCTGTCCGTAACTCTGTTGGAAATGTGCTTATTTGTTTAGACAGATGGGCATGCCCTGAGGTTCATTCTCTAGCTTAAATGCACAATTGGCTTTATGATTTTAAGAAGCGGCTGATGAGAAAAAGAGTTGGGTATGCAAGAGCTTGTTTGGGATGTTCAACAAAGGAGATGCAATATGACAAATCATTCAGTAGTCATGACTCCTAGACATGTTTTTATTTTTTGCTTTAAGAATAGATTTTTAAACAAATGAATTATAATTATCAGATTAAATTACAAAAGTTAATGCAAACTAAATTTTTGATACTCAAAAATATGTCCCTCAGAAGAAAAAAAGTAAACATGCGTATCATCATCCAAACTAAGAAGTTAAGAGTCACTACTTATGATGACTCAGATATATGCAGTTATTTTTTTACATCAAAATGCAAGTGGTCTATTCTAGGAAAATTTAATTTTCCCATTATTTTATATGTCTTTTAAATAAAAATGATGGCTTTTACATTAATTTTTGTGAGACTAAAATTTTTCTTATGCATACAGAATTTCAGTAAAATGATAAAAATTATACCTCTCCCAATAAATAATGTTTAAGACTTAAAAGAGGTCTGTGTTCTAGAATTTCACTTCTTAGCTTACTTGCTCTAAGAGTGAGTCCCTTAACTTTTCCATGTCTCTGGCTCTTAGTAGTTTACAGACAAAAATTCTAAAGTGTATCATAAGGATGTTTTGGGAAGTGTTGAACTGAATTCTGGAAATTATGAAACCCAAACTAGGGAGGAAGGAAGGAAGGGAGGAAATATAAGCAATCCAGAATAGTTTTCTTAGCTCTGAAAATTACCTTCAACATACCCTTGATACTGTTGAGTCAACACTATTAATGATATATACAAAGAGCACATTTAATTTAAAAAAAAAAATCTTTAGATTCTTGGTCATTGTTTCTCACATTTTTTCAGGATTTTTTTTTTTGCAAATCTAAGGGTTGGCTAATTAAAGCTTATCCTATTCCAGGATAATGTGTGTTTTTATATCTCAAGTTGTTGGCTAAATATTTGACATCTACCCTCACTGATGCGATAACGATTTTTAAGGCAAATACCTTGAGCTCTTTACCATTATAAATTCCACTTTGATATTAATAGATTCTTGATTTATCTTTTCATATAGTTCCATGGAAAGAATAAATGCATTTAGTTCAAGGTTGACATGTGCTTCACCTTAGTCTGAAAATGTGTTTGGAAGTGGCAGGGGATATGGAATTCAAGTTATTTGCAATTCAATCAAATTGTTATATGTTATAGAGAATTCAGACTGTTCTAATCATAATCATCATTATCATTATCTTCATTATACTATATTATTGACATAAGGTAAAAGGATACAGCAAAGTTTGGACTGGCTTCATAAACCAATAAAGGCACATACATTTCTTATAGAAGCTTCCAGTGACTCTGTAAAATTTGTATTTATTTTCATCATAATTTGGGAGAAATCTTGCTTGTAGCCTTTCTGTTTTTATAAATATTTTAATTCTCTTGGTTTCATCTCATATATTTTTTTTTCCAAATTCCATTGCCTATATAATTATTTATAGCACAGAATGCCAAGGCATGATCATTTCTGACATTGAGTCAGCCTTAGTTCAATTAAGTTTAGAAAACTTGTACAGACAGCACCAGTATCTAAGCTATCACCATTATCCATGATTGATCTCTATCAATTGGTCACATTTTAAGGATGGCAAAACAAATAAACTAAAAAAACTAAGATGCTCTGAAGTGACTCTTAAGGGGAAAAGGTAAAAAATTTGGTAAGTTTTCTTTGCTCAAGATGTCACTCTGTGTGTAAAATCAGGATGGGGTCTCATGGTGAGTATTTTGGAGATGACTAATTACACCCACACAGACTCACTTGATAGTTTATAGGTCAGATAAGTGAGAGTGCTCTTCCATTTCCAAACGCTCTGTTCCACTGTATTAACAGGAGTCATGTTTGTTAGCATAGGGAGTTCCTTCCTCCTTTGCTGGCCATGTCTGGCCATTACTCACTGCATTTACACTCATGAACTATACAGTATAGAGAATGCTGTGGAATAGGAGCCCAGGAGCACAATCCCGACTATTTTATACAGCCCATGAACTAAAATATTTTTTACATTTTAAAAGAGTTGCAAAAAAACACAAAGAGCAAGGTGCACAAGAGAACTTAGGTAGCTTGGAAAACCTAAAGTATTTATTTTTTGTCCCTTTAAAGAAAAAATTTGCTGGCTTTTCATAATAGTGATGTGTGTGTGTGTGTGTGTGTGTGTGTGTGTGTGTGTGTGTGTATTTGATTTGAATTACTCTCAAGTTTTTCTGTGGCTGTTAACTGATTTGGAAATAAAGAATGCAGCCAAAAATCCTTTCTCTCTCTTCCTGAAAATAGAATCTGAGTAAAATTTGTAGGATTTATTTTTATTTTTGCCAATATATCTTTCCTGATACTATCCTATCTCTAAGTTCCCATAAGCAAAGCAGACCCAGATCCACTATATGTATATATGTATGTGTGTCTTTGTATGTATATGTCATATATGTGTGTACATATATACATACAAAAACTACATATATTTACTTATGTACACATAAATATATGTATTTCTGCTTTGGGAAGCAAAAAAATGCATATCCTCTTTCAAAGTGCCTACTCTCTATAAATACTTTCATTAGTGGGAATTAGGAACAGAAAATCTTTCAAATGAGGGGGTTTTCTTTTTCTATTTTGTTCTTGATTCCTTAGAGAAACTATTGTTGTAGACTATGATTAACAATCTATAGTATTTTGCTGAGTTGATTGGGGCTATGTTATCAAAGATCCCATCAACCAAGGACCTTGACATCTTTAAGTTGGAGTATAGAAGGAGAGGATATAAAATAACAATTTTCTCTATTATGAGTTTTGCTGTGCAAAATGGTTTATATACTCCATTATTTATTTTCTTTCCCACAACACTCCTGCAAATACCATCATGCTTATTAAATACACAAAGAAACCCAGGTAAAGTTTAGTAAATACCTTAAGTATCAATTCTTCCAAACAAAAAACCTGTATTAAATGATAAAGGAATGCAAAATATATGAATGAATAAATGAAAAAGCCAAGGGAATCACAGAAGGTATGTGCTTGAACTCCCCTAAAATGAAATTTTTGGTTGACCCAATTCAAGGTCATTTAGGTTAAAAAGTAAAAAATCTACCCCAAACACTGAAATCCTATATAATCAAGAAAAATTGTACTTTACTACAAGTACAGCATCTGGGGCTAGCTTCCTTAAGAAATGTCCCAGAAGGAAGAGATTTTCAAATAGGTCAATTATGCAGTGTTCTTAGAATAATACATATATGGCAACAAGTGGGACAGATTTGAAGAAAGGGAGACATTGAATTATGGCCCAGCACCAGAGACATCAGCCAATCCCACTGGTAGCTCTGGAGCTGGGAAAGTGCATTAGATTTGGTGAGAATTGAAATAAGAGGGCTAGGCCATTGTATTCTGCATCTATGGGTCAATAGGGTTAGGGCTTCCCCTGGTTAGGTGATGTAACCTTCCGCAATGAAAGGCAAATTCCACAAAAGTGCTTGTGGCTGGGAATGAATGTCAAATTCCTAAAGTATAGAATAGGTTGTCAGATCACATATACACTGTTGTCCACTCGTTGCTCTTCTCAAATCCTCTTGCTTTACACAATAATTTTATGCCATCTGGGAACAGCTCTTTAAGATTCTGGTTGTTTTTCTCCCCCCCTAGGGTTTCATAGAGTAGGAAAGTTTGTGGGGAAAAAAATTACAGCACTGATCTTGAAGCTGTAACTGTTGTTCATCATCTATTTCTTGTTCACTTCTACCATCCATTCTAAATTCCCTTTACTTTTGTCAGTTCCATTATAGACCCATGCTGCCTATCTTGTGGGGTGATCTAGACCCTCCTACCTGAGTAGTCTGAGTTGCTGGTTAACTTGGATGAGCAAGAGGCTGGGGGAAGTGGTGCTATTAAAAGATCATTATCCCTTGCCCCATTGCCAAATTTAAGCAAGTTCCTGACTCAGAAACCTTTGAGGATAGGCTTGGTCCACCAAAAAAACAAACAAACAAACAACAAAACAAAAAAACCCTCTGAAACAACATTGCAGATTTTTTGGTGGTGAATCTCCTAGTTCTTTTCCAGAGATCTAGTCCTTGTTCTCACTAGAGAAAGAATATCATATGTGTTAAGAAAAGTAACACACAACTATAGGTCTTAGGAGCTCATAAAATTACTAGTATGCATTTTGTTAATAACCTAGGTAAAAAAAAAAGTGTGTGACAGCATTAAACAAAAATATGGGGAAAGAAATTGGGAACATACTGTTGTGGCATCCTTTTTCTATACGTGAAGAAGTGTATCCTTATCTGAAGGTAGACTTCAGTTAATGAAAACTATATATTATAAATTGTAGGGCAGCCACAAAAAAATAAAACAACATTTTTAAAGGAGTTAATAAATTCAAAATCAACATGGAGATAAATGGGATTGTAATATATGATTAGTTAATCCTAAAGAAGGCAGATAAGGGGGTAAAAAGAAACAAGAATAGATGGAATAGAAAAGAGCAAGTATGATATATTTTAATCCAAACATAACAATAATTATAGAAAGCATACATGTTCTGAACATACCAATGAAAAGAAATTGTCAGATTGGGTGAAGAAATAAGAGTAATCTCTGGGCTGTCTACAAGCAACCCACTTTAAATATAATAACAGAGGTTAAAAGTAGGGTAGACCAGTCACTAATTAAAAGGCAGATTAGAGGGTGCCTGGGTGACTCAGGTCATGATCCCGGAGCCCGGGATCGAGTCCTGTATCAGTCTCCCTGCTCAGCAGGGAGTCTGCTTCTCCATCTGCCCTTCACTCCATTTGTGCTCTCTCTCAAATAAATAAATAAATAAAACTTTTTTTAAATGCAGATTAGATGTCAAAGGAAACATCAGAACAAGAAATATTACCATGGATAAAAAGTGGCATTACAAAAAAAAAGTTGCATTACTTAATGTTAGAAGTATCAATTCTCCAAGAAGATCTAATAATTCTAAATATGTGGGCACTTAAGAGAGTGTCAATATACAATGAATTCAAGTTTTATAAAATTTAAAGGAATAGATAAGTCCACAAGTATAACTTTAGACTTTAACTCTCCTTTTAATAAAATATATAACACATCTACAAAAATTCAGTAAGAACAGAGAAGACCTAAAAAAAAAATCAATTTGAACACATTATCATAACATGCTGCCTCCAACAAGAGAGTACTTTAAATGTTTTTATCAGCTGTATGTGGAACATTCACCGACATAGACCATATTCTGAGTATAAAGCATCAATAAATTCAATCAAATATACATCAATACTTTTTGTTATTCAGCTTTGAGAATCTTATAATTCATTTCATGGTTTGTCATTTAATTTACTTTGTTACTTTTCTTTTGAATTATGGCAGTCTTACGTACAGAGATGTAAAACAAAACAATGAACACAAAAATAGAGATAGGAAATATGGGAAATTATTAGTTATTCTGGTATACTGGTTTGTCATAATCATGAAAAGTGAAAATATCTGCCAATTTCTGAACATTTATTCTGAGTCACAATTTGTACCAAAAAGTCTTATCTTGGATGATGAATTGTCATGGTTCAGATATGATAATCCTGCACAGGAATCGAGGTTTGTCTACTCCATATCCTGTTTGTTAAACCATACTGTGCCACTTTTCTTTTGACTGCTTAAATGAAGCCCCACCAATGCAGTATTCTATTAAAATTTCTTGATACAAAATGATTCTGGAAAATTGTCTGCTTAAGACACTGAATTTCAAGAGCTGCTAACCCTATGCAATCAAACATGAAAATACACATTCTTCTAGATTTACTGATATGCATCCTAAGTCATAATTAAACAATAGCTCTAAATCTCTTTTTGAAAGAGGTGGGATACAAAGTCATTAAAATAGGTACCTATGATCTATAATCCTCTGTTAAAATGATTTTTGGAATAGTATCCAAATTCCACACCAAAATATCTATTACACTAAGGGTGCTTTACAGGATGTGCACATTGAGGAACTAAGTAAATGTTGTGCCTTGTTAGATAAAGGAAACAACATATGCTGCAGCTTATAAATATGTATTTAATATCCCCAACAGGGCAAATGAGTCATGTATAATAAATGAAATATGTTTAAGAACAAAATTTATTCATAAAGTATTTTAATTGTAAGTATTAAGGATACCATTTGTTTTGGTTTTAGCCATGTTTTATAATGTATTATATAACTTTTATATAATATAAATTCATATGCCTGAATTCATGAATACAGATTCATGTAAAATATAAACCCTTATCAGTACCATAGCAATGGATTCTCAGATAATGGACCATAAGAAAATGTTTACGATAAATAGCAACATAAACATCAGCTGCCTGATGGAAGGTCCAGATAGATAACTTTGTTATTAATGATCTGAGAAAAAGAAAACGGGGTTTATTTTTTTTTTTAAGATTTTATTTGTCAGAGAGAGAGAGAAGGAGCACAAACAGGGAGAGCAGCAGGCAGAGGGAGAAGCAGGCTTCCCGCTGAGCAGGGAGCCCGATGTAGGACTTGATCCCAGGACCCTAGGATCATGACCTGAGCTGAAGAAAGATGTTTAACTGACTGAGCCACCCAGGCATCCCTGAACAGGTTTTAAATCAGATTGTAATAAACCTTATAATATAGGGATAGTTAATGGAAGTTTGCAGAATATATTAGAAAGTAAAGAAATCAAAGAACTGCATTTTACAGTGATAAAGGGGTAATCACTTGAAATGGAACATATGGAAATACAAACTAAGGAAAAATAATAGATGCTATCAATGGCATGGGTTATTTGGAAAAATATATATTAATGTCTGTAACGGGTGGTGCTGAACTGCAAATGAAATGGGTGAGCATTGTGCTGTGGCGCCAAGAAATATCAGTACATGTGTGACTCAGTGTTCAGTTTGTCATTGTGGAAGGCATTTTCATTTCTTTTCAGGCCCTCCTGGTGAGAACTAAATTACATATTTTAAAAATTCGAGGCTGTTATGATCATGAAATAGAAACAGCATTAAACAGCTTTAAGAGTAATGCATAGCACAGAAACTTGGAGGAAAATGATGTATAAATAATATCTTAAAAGATTAATAGTTTTACCTGAGCAAAATCTTTACAGTAACATTATTGGGTAGTTTTGAATAATATGCATCTCAATATTTGATTTAAGTGTTTTTACCAGAATATCAAAATAAGTGGAGATTGTCTTTTCATTTATAACTTACTTGAACAATAAACATAATTTTGAAGTGTTCAAAACATACATTTTTAGGGATTGATTTGAAAACAATTAAACAAGGTGGGCTGAATGAATCCTACAATGCAGGTTGAGCAAATATAAATGAGCTGCCAGAGAGGAATCCTGAAAGATGTGCCTTTCTTAAACTCTTCTATTTTTTATTGTATTTTCTTCTCACTGGAAATAATATATGTATTTTTTTCCAGTGCAATCCATTCCTCGAGACTTACTGATTCAGAGACAGTAACAGATCTCTCAGTCTGGCCTTTAGGATATCTTTCCTGCAATTAGTTATTTGTAGTTTGTAGTTGCAAGCACAATAAAGCCCAGTCAATGA
This sequence comes from Callorhinus ursinus, assembly GCF_003265705.2. Classification (NCBI taxonomy): domain Eukaryota; kingdom Metazoa; phylum Chordata; class Mammalia; order Carnivora; family Otariidae; genus Callorhinus; species Callorhinus ursinus. The sequence continues at coordinate 42,940,365 of NW_027397069.1, forward strand.
CTCAAAGAAACAGTTAATCCTGATGCGGTTGTAATTTTTGTTAGAATGTTAGGGTATAACTGTTTGTTCTTCCAGTCAGTCACAAGGAGAAGTTTGTGGGAATGCAACATTATTTTATTTTAGTGTTTACTTTTTTGAAAATTTAGCAATAATATCTAATAAAGAACAAATGTTTGACCACACATGTAATTACTCTACTTCCAGACCCACAACCTTATTCTCTATTTTACCTTTGTTAGGAATACCCTTAATTGTTTTACATGGACCATTTCAGTTCATATCCCAAGAATAACTCAAAATTAAAAGTGTAACTGAAGATTATAAAATTAAAAGCATGTTGACATAATGCATATCAAAGTAACTTTATTTCAGTGGGAATTCTTACAAACTATTTCGAGTTGTGAAAACAAAAGCTAGAATTCAGATTAATAAAAAATTAATCAAATTACCACATCTACACCTTAATTTTTGCTGTGTGTATTATTATAAAAGATTATAAAAGACTACTTTTTTTACCATCTGACTATGAAACTTTTCTCCAAGGTCTATTTATGAGGGGATTTTATCAAGATAAAAGGAAGGTGACTTCAGTTTGGGTACAAAGGCAGGAACATCTCATTTTCAGAGCTAAGTAGGAGTGAACTGTCCTAAGTGTGAAAAGCTATTTCTCAACTAAAATAGGAAAAGATCACATCAGACCACCTGTGACCATTATCCATATCTAGAACAAATAGCCCTGGTGAGAGAACAAAATCAGTTCATTTTCTTCCTGAGAACAAAGTATATTTGCCAGAGGTTTGTTGTTTCTCTGCCCCTCACTGACATAGAGAAATAATAAGCCAAATTCTCCCCGGTGCCTAAGTCACTCCCTCCCAGTAAATTTAGATGCTAAAGAAGAAAATGTTGCCTCCTTCTGATCCATAAACTTGCATTCAATGCACTGTTACTAAAAGATAATTTATTAAAAAAGTAGAATAACTTGGAAATAAGTTTTTCAATTGCAAGTTTGTGTGTCATATGTGTGTATATGTTATGTGTATAACACATGTATTTGTGTCTAAATTTACTCTCAAGTATGTTATATGAAATAAAAGTTAATGGGTATAACTTACAAAGACATTATTTTACTATTTGTCTATTTACAATTATACTTGACTGAATAGATATTCTGAGTATATAAAATAATGAAATTGAACTCCTTTTAAGTGCATCAAATATTTGGCACTTTTAACACTGATAGCAAATAAAACCATGGTTTAAAAAAATCCTTTCTGAATTTCTTAAGAACATTAAAATTTAAAAGGGAATTTCTTGGTCTTTGTATGATCTTAAGGAAGTAATTTCACCTATCATTTTCTTCATGTTGAAAATCAGCATGTTAAAACATTTTCCTACTGAGATTCCTTCTCAAATATAATTCTGTGATTCAGTGGATTATCTAAGCACAACACATGTATCAACTTTGACACTTTGATGTTGTTTGTCTTTTAAATTCAAGCTTTCCTTTATTCAATTATGATTTATTGAACATCTATTATGTGTCAGGGTCTATGGTAGACAGAGGAGACAAAATTACACCAAACCCAATTCATCAACATGGAATATATAGTTGAATTATCAGAATAATATATTTTGAAGAGCTCCTAAATATCACTTAGGGTGGTAGTTATTACAAAAAAGTGAATAATGTGATTCCAAAACATGCTATGAAACTGATCAAATTATACCTAGTTCTTAGTGAATATTGGACTTTCATATTTCTTGGTTTTTGTTTCAAAGTGTTTGTTGTATTTTGCTTTATAACATGTTATACTTGATAATACATATAGTGCATTTGTATCTATACAGTTTACATATTGGAGGTTTCTTTGTATTTTTAAAAATATTAATTCTAGTATAGTTAACATAGTTAACAGTTTTATTAGTTTCAGGTGTACAATATAGTGATTCAACAATTCTATGCATTACTAATGCTTATCATGATTAAGTGTACTCTTAATCCCCTTCACCTGTTTCACCCAGGCCCCCCCCCCCCCCGCCCCCACCATTTCCTATCTGGCAACAATAAGTTTGTTCTCTACGGTTAAAAGTCTGGTTTTTGTTGTTGTTGTTGTCTGGTTTCTCTAATTTTTCTTCATTTGCTTCTTAAATTCCACATTTGAATGAAATCATGTGATATTTGTCTTTCTCTTAATTATTTCACTTAATATTATACACTCTAGATCCATCCGTGTTGTTGCAAATGGCAAGATTTCATTCTTTTTTATGGCTGAGTACCATTCCATTGTATGTATATACCACATCCTTTTTATCCATTCATTAATCAGTGGACAGGTAGGTTGCTTCCATATATTAGCTGTTGTAAATAAGGCTACAATAAACATAAGGGTACATATATTTTTTTGAATTACTGTTTTCATATTCTTTAGGTAAATACCCAGTAGTAGAATTACTGAATTGTATGGTAATTCTGTTTTTAATTTTTGAGGAGCCTCCATACTGTTTTTCACCCTGGCTACACCGATTTGCATCCCCATCAACTGTGTACAAAGGTTCCTTTTTTTCCAAATCCTCGCCAACACTAGCTGTTTTATGAGTTTTCATTTTAGCCATTCTGACAGGTGTAAGGTGGTTTCTCATTCTGGTTTTCATTCACATTTACATGATGGTAAGTGATGTTGAGCAGCTTTTCATGTATCTATTGGCTATTTGTATGTCTTCTTTGGAGAAATGTCTATGTCATCTGCACATTTTTAATTTTAATGTTGTTTTGGTTTTGGGGTGTTGAATTATATAAGTTCTTTATATATTTTGGATACTAATTGGATATGTCATTTGCAAATACCTTCCTCCATTGAATAGGTTGCCTTTTAGTTTTGTGAATTATTTCCTTTATGTGCAAAAGCTTTTTGTTTTGATGTAGTATCAATAGCTTATTTTTGCTTTTGTTTCAAGGAGACATATCTAGAAAAATGATGCTACAGACGACATCAGAGAAATTACTGCCTGTGCTCTCTTCTAAGATTTTTATGGTTTTAGGTCCCACATTTAGTCCTTAATCCATTTTGAGTTTATATTTGTGTATGGTATAAGAAAGTGATCTAGTTTCATTCTTTTGCATGTAGCGGTCCAGTTTTCCCAACATTTATTGAAGAGACTCTTCATTGCATATTCTTGCCCCCTTTGTTGAATATTAATTGACAATATAATCCTGGGTTTATTTCTGAGTTTTCTGTTCTAGTGATCTATATGTCTATTTTTGTGTCAGTATCATACTCTTTTGATTACTACAGCTTTGTAGTATATCTTGAAATCTGGAATTGTGATGCCTCCAGTTTTTTTCTTTTTCAAGATTGCTTTGGCTACTTGGGGACTTTTGTGGTTCCATATAAATTTTAGGATTGTTTGTCCTAGTTCTGTGAAAAATGCTGTTAGTATTTTGATAGGGATTGCATTAAATGTGTAGATTGATTTGGATAGTAAGGAAAATTTAGCAATACTTTTTCTCCCAAACCATGAGCATGCAATATCTTTCCATTTGTTTGTGTGATCTTCAATTTCTTTCATTAGTGTTATAGTTTTCAGAGTACAGGTCTTTCACCTTGTTAGTTAACTTTATTCCTAAGTATTTTATTGTTTTTAGTGCAACAGGATTTTTTTCTTAATTTCTTTTTCTACTTTATTATTAGTGAATAAAACTGCAACACATTCTGTATATTGATTTTGTTTCTTGGGACTTTACTGAATTTATATATCAGTTCCAGTGGTTGTTTGGTGGAATTCTTAGGGTCTTCTCTATATAATAACATATCATTCTGCAAATAGTGAAAGTTTTACTTCTTCCTTACCAATCTGAACACCTTTTATTTCTTTTTCTTGTCTACTTGCTGAGCCTAGGACTTCCACAACTATGTTGAATAAAAGCGGAAAGAGTGGACATCCTTGTCTTGTTCCTGATCTTAGGGGAAAAGCTCTCAGGATTTAATATTGAGTATGATGTTAGCTGTGGGTTTTACATATATGGCCATTATTTTGTTGAGGTATATTCCCTCTAAACCTACTTTGTGGAAGGTTTTTTATCATGGATCATTGTTATATTTTGTCAGATGCTTTTACTGCATCTATTGAAATGATCGTATGGTTTTTATCCTTTCTCTTTTTGCTGTGATGTATCATATTTGATTGATTTGTGAATATTGAACTGCCCTTGCGTCCCAGGAATAAATCCCACTTGATCATGGTGAATGATTTTTTTAATGTACGGTTGGATACTCTGCTACTATTTGGTGGAGGATTTTTGCATCTATGTTCATCAGAGATATTGGCCTCTAGTTACCTTCTTTTGTAGTTTCTTTTTTTTTTTAAAGATTTTATTTATTTATTTGACAGTGAGAGACACAATGAGAGAGGGAACACAGCAGGGAGAGTGGGAGAGGGAGAAGCAGGCTCCCCGTGGAGCAGGGAGCTGGATTTGGGGCTCAATCCCAGGACCCTGGGATCATGACCTGAGCCGAAGGCAGACGCTTAATGACTGAGCCAACCAGGCACCCTCTTTTGTAGTATCATTACAAGGTTTTTGTATCAGGGTAATGCTCGCCTCACAGAATGAATTTATAAGCTTTCCTTCTATATTTTTTGGAATAGTTTGAGAAGAATAGATGTTAATTTGTCTTTAAATGTTTGGTTAGAATTTGCCTGTGAAGCCATCTGATCCTGGACTTTTCTTTGTTAGGAGTTTTTAGATTACTGATTCAATTTCATTGCTGATAACTGGTCTGTTCAAATTTTCTATGTCTTTCTGATTCAGTTTTGGGAGGTTATATATTTCTAGAAATTTACCCATTTCTTCTAGGTGGTCCAATTTGTTGGTATATAATTTTCATACTAGTCTCTTATAATGCTTTGTGTTTCAGTGGTGTCAGTTGTTTTTTATCCTCTTTTGTTTCTGATTTTATTTGAGACTTTCACACACACTCTCTTTTTTTTTGTCGGGGTGGGGAGTCTGGCTGAAGATTTATGAGTTGTGTTGATCTTTTTTTAAAATTTTTTCATTGTTATGTTAATCACCATACATTACATCATTAGTTTTTGATGTAGTGTTCCATGATTCATTGTTTGTGCATAACACCCAGTGCTCCATGCAGAATGTGCCCTCTTTAATACCCATCACCAGGCTAACCCATCCCCCTCCCCCCCCCCAGAACACTCAGTTTGTTTTTCAGAGTCCATGGTCTCTCATGGTTCGTCTCCCCCTCTGATTTACTCCCCTTTATTCTTCCCCTCCTGCTAGCTTCTTCTTCTTTCTTTCTTAACATATATTGCATTATTTCTTTCAGAGGTACAGATCTGTGATTAAACAGTCTTGCACAATTCACAGCACTCACCATAGCACATACCCTCCCCAATGTCTATCACCCAGCCACCCCATCCCTCCCACCCCCCCCCACCACTCCAGCAACCCTCAGTTTGTTTCCTGAGATTAAGAATTCCTCATATCAGTGAGGTCATATGATACATGTCTTTCTCTGATTGACTTATTTCACTCAGCATAACACCCTCCAGTTCCATCCACGTCGTTGCAAATGGCAAGATCTCATTCCTTTTGATGGCTGCATAATATTCCATTGTGTATATATACCACTTCTTCTTTATCCATTCATCTGTCGATGGACATCTTGGCTCTCTCCAC
>NW_027397069.1:42946453-42957649 GCF_003265705.2 Callorhinus ursinus
TCTAAAAATGAAAAATAAATTTTTTTTAAAAGGATTGATAAGATGTTGGTTGAAAAAAGGGAAAAAGAAAAATTAAAAAAAAAGTTAAAAAAATTAACTGAAAAACTAATGAATCATGGTAAAAAAGCCATGGATTCTATGTGCAGTATTCCCCTAGCGCTGGAGTTCTCCTGTTCTCCTTAATCGGTAAACTTGGTCTTGGCTTGCTGGCTGTTCGTGCTGATCTTCTGGGGGAGGGGCCTGTTGCCGTGGTTCCCAAATGTCTTTGCTGGAGGCAGAATTGGCCTGCCCTTGTGAGTCCCCGTTAAGCAATCAGCTCGGGTGTGCTCTCAGGAGCTTTTGTTCCCTGCAAGCTCTCGGTACAGCTTTGGAGGATGAGAGTGAAAATGGTGGCCTCCCAATCTCCACCTGGAGGGGCCGAGAACTCGGGGCCCCGCTCCTCAGTGTGCCCTCAGAGAAAAGCAGTCACTCCCTTCTCCCCGGTCTCCGGCCGCACTCCGTGCTCACCCGGCCTGTGACCGAGCGTTTCTATCTCTGGCACCCGACCCCGTGTGGAGTCTCCAAACCCAGCAGATCCCTGCAGTGCGCTCCTGTGCCGCTTCTCCCGGGGGAGGAAGGGGAGACTCCCTGGATCTGCTGCTTGTTGGGTCCCTGCTGGAGGAGCAGTGGCCCGACTGGGCCGCGGATCACAGTTTATGGCAACCCCGAGCTGAGAGCCCGCGCCTCGGCTCCGTCTCTGCAGCCGGCTTCCCTGCTCCAATACCTGGGAGTTCTGCCGCACTCAGGCACCCCCGGTCTTTCTGTGACCCCGAGGGTCCTGAGACCACACTGTCCCAGTGAGGGTCCCACCCCCAGCTTAGCTACTGGAATGACGTCCCTCAGCGGAGCTGACTCCTAAAAGTTCTGATTTTGTGCTCTGTGGCTTTATCACTTGCCAGAAGCAGCGAAGGCCCCCTACCCCGCTGTCTATCCTCCCAAATATCGCCTCAGATTCACTTCTCCGCACGTCCTACCTTCCAGTAAGTGGTCCCTTCTCTGTTCAGAGAGTTGTTGCTACTCTCTTCTTTGATCTCCTGTTGAGTTCCTATGTGTTCAGAATGGTTTGATCCCCATTCAGCTGAATTCCTGAGACCAGACAAAATCCAGGTCTCCTACCCCTCCGCCATCTTGCTCCGCCTCCAGTTGTGTTGATCTTTTCAAAGAAGGAGTTCCTGGTTTCATTGATCTATTGTTTGTTTTGTTTTTTTTTAGTTTCTATTTTAATCTTTATTTTCCCTTCCTTTTACTGTTTTTGGGATTTGTTTCTTTTTCTAGTTCCTTTAGGTATAAGGTTAAGTTTTTATTTAGATTTTCTTCTTGAGGTAGGCCTATATTGCTATAAACTTTCTTCTTATAACCACTATTGCTGAAACCTGAAGATTTGGACTATTATGTTTTCATTTTTATTTGTTTCCTTGTAATTTTTTGGTTTCCTCTTTGATTTCTTGGTTGACTCATTTATTGTTTAGTAGCATGTTATTTAACTTCCATGTATTTGTAGTCTTTCTAGATTTTTTCTCATGGCTGATTTCTAGTTTCATAGTGTTGGAGTGAAAAAGATGCATGGTATGACTTCCATCTTTTTGAATTTGTTGAGACTTGTCTTTGGCCTAATATGTGATCTATTCTGGAGAGTGTTCCATGTGCACTTGAAAAGAATGTGTATTCTGCTGTTTTAGGATGGCCTCTTATGAATATATCTGTTAGAGCCATCTGCTCCAATGTGTCATTCGAAGCCACTGTTTCCTTGTTGATTTTCTGTTTGGATGATGTGTTCATTGATCTAAGTGTGGTGTTAAAGTCCCCTACTATTATTGTATTACTATCAATTACTTTGTTATTAGCTGCTTTATGTATTTGGGTGATCCCACATTGTATGCATAAATGTTTACAATTTTTATATTTTTTGTTGGATTATTCCATTTAAGATATCATAGTGTCCTTCTTTGTCTCTTGTTACAGTCCTTTCTGTATCATTTGAATATGGTACAGTGTCTGCTTTACCATTGAGTATGGTCTTTACCGTTGAGACTTATGGTCTTTGGTCTTTGAGACTATGAATGTAAATGGTCTTTGATCTTTGAGACAATGGATTTATGGTCTTTCCTTTCCAATCAATAGGTCCCCTTTAACATTTCTTGTAGGACTGAATTGCAAATACTCATATAAGTATTGCAGCCCCAGTTTTCTTTTCATTTCCATCTGCATGATAAATTATTTCAATTTCTTCATTTCAATCTGTATGTGTCTTTAGGTCTGAAATGAGTCTGTTGTAGGCAGCATATAGAAAAGTCTTACTTTTTAATACTTCTGTCACCCTTTGTCTTTTGATGGGAGCTTTTACTCCATTTCATTCAAACTAATTATTGATACGTACTTATTGCTATTTTGTTACTTGTTTTATGGTTGTTTTTGTAGTTCTCTGTTCCTTTCTTCTCTTGCTCTCTTCTCTCATGGTTTGTTGACTTTCTTTAGTGATATACTTGGACTCCTTTCTCTTTATTTTTTCCATATCTTTTACTGGCTCTTGATTTGTGGTTATCATTTTGTTGTATATAATATTTTCTGCATATAGCAGCCTATATTAATTTGATGGTCACTTAAGTTTGAGCCCATTCTTTACTCTTGCCCCCTCACATTTTAGGTATATGACATCATACTTGACGTCCTTTTATTTTATGAATTCCTTGACTGAGTTTATAGATATACTTAATTTTGCTGCTTTTGTGCTTTGTACTTTTCTTACTTCTATTTATGGTCTTCCCTTTCCAATCAAAGGGTCCCCTTTAACATTTCTGAGGCACAATTATTGCTAATCTTGTAGGGCTGGATTAGTGGTTATGAATTTTTAACTTTTGTCTGGGAAATTCTTTCTATTCTGAATGATAGCTTTTCTGGATAAAGTATTCTTGGCTCTTTTTTTGTTTTTGTTTTTTCTTTTAGCACTTTGAATATATCGTGCCCCTCTCTTCTAACCTACAAAGTTTCTGTTGAAAAGTCTGTTAATAGCCTTATGGGGTTTCCCTTGTATGTAACTGATATACGTCCTCTTAGTGCATTTAAAATTCTCTCATTATCACTACCTTTTTGCCATTTTAATTACTATGTGTCTTGGTGTGACCCTCCTTGGACTGATTTTGTTGGGGGCTCTCTGCACCTCTTGGATCTTAATTTCTGTTTCCTTTCCCAGATTTGGGAACGTTTCAGCTATTATTTCTTCAAATAATTTTCTGCCCCCCCCCCCTTCTGGGATCCCTATAATGCAAATGTTACTATGCTTAATGATGTCAGTGAGTTCCCTGTCTTTTATTATTTTATTATTTTCTCTTTCTGTTTCATTTGGTTTATTTCTGTTACTTTGCCCTCCAGGTTGCTGATCCATTCTTCTGTTTCCTCTATTCTGCTATGTATTCCATCTAGTTTATATTTAATTTCAGTTATTGAGTTCTTCATCTCTGATTGGTTCTTTCTTTTCTTTTCTATTTCTTCATTAAGGGTCTCACTGAAGTCCTCCACTCTTAAGTCCAGTGAATATCTTAATGACCATTACTTTAAATTCTCTATCAGGCATATTACTTATGTCCATTTCATGTAGTTATCTGGCTATAATTTGTCCTGTTCTTTCATTTGGGACATATTCTTGTGCTCTTCATTTTGTCAAATTCTGTTTCTGTGTGTTAGGGAAGCCCACTACATCTGCTCTTGAAAGTAATGACCTTATGAAGGTCATTGTAGTTCCTATAGTGTAATACCCCCTGTTCACCAGGACCTAGTACTTCAAGGGTATCTCCTAGGTGTGTTGTGTGTACCTTACTATTGTGGTTCAGCCAAGTTTGCCTTTATCCCAGTTATCTTCATTGGCTCCCTTAGCCTGTTCTGGGCAGAATTTGGTCCTTGTGTTGTTTGTGGGCCAGTCTGGAGTTGTCTTGGGTTTGAGTCAGATCAGGAATTTTCTAGAGATGCAGTAGCACTGAATTGCAGGGCACTTTCCCTGTGTTGTGTAATGAGAAGCTTATTTGCTGGGTGATGCCGGCAGTCAGACCAGATGTCTGCTCCCAGTCCCCTGCTGGGACCTTAATGAGACTGGCCTGTGTGGTTATCTTCCCCTCTCCTTGGGGTAGGAGTCACTTTGGAGTGGTGCTGTCCCCTATCTGGGCTGCTTGCACACCACCAAGTTTGCGGCACTGCTTGAACAATCTCCACCAAGTGTGTCTTGGAGGGGCTAGGTCCACATAAAAATGTGGGGGTGGGGTGTGCAGTGCCATCAAGATCTATGCCACCACAGGAGTGGACCTGCAGCCACCAGGGATGAGACAGGCTTGGTGAAGGAAGGGGATCTGCAGAATTGTGTGGGGGCAGGGCAGCAGTGTTAGCAGGAGAGGCCTGGCAGCTGCCCAAAACTCCTGCCAAGGCTGGATCGTTGAGAGGGTGGGGCCACAGAAGTGTGTGGGGGTAAAGCCAGTGGTGTTGGCAAGTTAGGTGAAGAGTGTTGTTGCTGTGCTGGTTCCCACAGATGTCTGTGTGAATAGACTGGGGGAGGGGAAGGAAATGATACCTGCCAGCTCTTTGTTTCTAGAAAAGCTTTGCAATGATCCCTGCTCCTCAAGCACATTCTCTGAGATTAGTAAACAAATCTCTTTCCCATATAACCATGGTGATTTTCAAACTGCTGTTTCTGTGCTTTATCTTTGAGGAGCTTTTTGTTGTGCTGTTTCTTTAGGGTTAGGGACTCAGATTTCTGTCACCCTCTGGCTTTCCCAGAACCAAACCTGCTGATTTTTAAAGTTCTAGGTTTTGACCATATGATTTCCCTGATATGTGGAATTTAAGAAACAAAAAAGATGAACATAAGGGACAGGAAGGAAAAATAAAATGAGATAAAAACAGAGAGGGAGGCAAACCATAAGAGACTCTTTTTTTTTTAATTTTTTTATTGTTATGTTAATCACCATATATTACATCATTAGTTTTTGGTGCAGTGTTCCATGATTCATTGTTTGTTCATAACACCCAGTGCTCCATGCAGAACGTGCCCTCCTCAATACCCATCACCAGGCTAACCCATCCCCCTACCCCCCTCCCCTCTAGAACCCTCAGTTTGTTTTTCAGAGTCCATCATCTCTCAACCATAAGAGACTCTTAACTATAGAGAACAAACTGAGGGTTGCTGGAGGGGAGGTGGGTGGGGGATGGGCTAAATGGGTGTTGAGCGCTAGGTGTTATATGTAAATGATGAATCACTAAAATCTCCTGAAACCGATACTATGCTATATGTAACTAATTTGAATTTAAATAAAAACTTGGAAGGTAAAAAAAAAAAGTTCTAGGTATTAAGCCTCACTAATTTAAGAACTCATGAAATTCAGCCTCTCTGGTTTTCAAAGCTAAGTGTTTTGGGGGTTCATTTTCCCCATGTGGGTTCCCATGTCTTAGGTGTGTTTCTCTCCCCTCTCTGTGCCCAGTGTTCCTCCCTCCCACAGAGAGTCCTGCTAGTCTATTTAGCTCCTGGCAGTATCTCCAAATCCTCCTACTCTCTGCAATGGGCCTCTTCTCTACATTTAGCTGTGGGGAGTCTGTTCTGCTTGTCTTTGGGTCATTTTCTAGGTTATTTACAGATTGGGTGTTATCTAGTTGTATCTGTGGGATGAGGTGAGTTTAGGATCCTCTTACTCCATCTTTCCTGGAAGTCTTCTACTTTCTGTATTGCTTATTTCGTTTTGTTTTTCATATTGTTTTTAAGTCTAATTTATTTAGCGTTATATCATAAGCATTTTCTGAGCTCATTTTTTTCAAAATCACAATTTAAATCCTTCCATAATAACCCATTATAAGGCACAATATAATAATTTTGCATATTCAATTTTAGAAGTCAATTTTTATTTCTTTAATGTTAGTAGAAGAGTATAAATAAATATTAATATTACTCATGTCATAACATACCTATGAAATTCGAGTATTTTCTTATGTTTAGGAATATAATTTTTATTATACTTTTAACCATCATAAATAATGTAATAATATTTATGAATAATTCATTGTTCTAATTATTCATTACTTCCTATTGATAGATTCCATGCAGTAGAAGTCTTCCAACCATTCAAGAGTCAGTGAAACTATCTCCCAGTCTATAAATTTATGCCTATACAATTAGTCTTCTTCTCAACTCACGTAACTTTGTAAATTTCTCCAATCTACACTTATTACTGAAAAATGGCATCAAATTGTTTTTACACAAATACAAAATATTGTTTACATATACTTCTTCAAACATCTTCAGTGGTTCTACATTTATTAGAGTAAGAAATCTAGCTCTTCTGGCTGATATTCAGAATGTTTTCATACCAGTTCAGGTTTATTTTTCCTAATGTATCTTCATGCGTTTTTCCAAACAAAATTATATCTGAAGAGTTCAAAGAATCACATGACTTTTACAAATTGCATATCTATATTCTTAATACTCTCATGCAGACTTAATTCCCACATGTCTGCCCAAAATTTGGGAATCCATCACCAACAACCCACCAGGACAGTTGCTTTTTTTGTTCTTTATCAGAATTCCTACAGTATTCACTGATACAACTACACATTTAATGGCTATTTACATTAAAATCCCTTTTAATATTTTAGTTAAATTTTGGTTATATTTCTTATATACTAACCCTACCAAGTTCATTGGAAATGAACTATAAAAAGAGTCCTTTTTTCTAGACCAATCACTGCCATTTAAAAGTTAGCAGTTCAAGTCACCTTATCATCTGTAGAAAAGAAAAGCTATGTACATCCTGCCCGTTTCTCATGATTATTCAGAAAAACAAATGAAATAATGAATTTTTAAAAATATCTATTAAGTAATATCTATTAAATATATCTATTGAAATTTTTTAAAATATCTATTAAAATAAACTGGCATTTTCCTTTGTACTTTCTGTCTTCTAATATATTCAAGATTATTCTAAAGTTTCCTTATAATACACATAAGAATTGGGTATATTTGTATTCATAATATAGATCAATTATCAGAGAAGATGACAGGAATAATCCACCATATGTTTTTACCCTCTTTAACATGGCTCTACTATTGGTTCCAGTAATTGGATAAAGTAGCATAATCAACTTCATGTCATTTGTTATGAAACAAAAACAATTTCAAAAAGATAAGAATAAATCAGTTCCAGGAATTCTGTGTTTAAAATGCTAAAGGGAGTCCAAAGTAGTAGTATTTCTGTTTAATGTGATTAACAAATAAGAGCCAAATTAAGAATAAAATAAAATGGAACAGAAGGGAAAGCATGTGTGTCAGTTTTGTGGGGTAACTGGTCAGTCATAGTAATAATAGAAATAGCCACTACCTGTACTTGAATTTAATTGTAAATTGGTTTGGGGAAGTATAATATTAGGTGAAAATAAGATAATCTGGAAGATTTAAACAAATAGAGCTTCTTACAAAACTTTCAAAAATTCAAATAGGCTGGGACGCCTGGGTGGCTCAGTCGGTTAAGCGTCTGCCTTCGGCTCAGGTCATGATCCCAGGGTCCTGGGATTGAGTCCCACATCGGGCTCCTTGCTAAGCAAGGAGACTGCTTCTCCCTCTGCCTGCCTCTGTCTCTCTTTCTCTGATAAATAAATAAAAATCTTAAAAAAATAATTTCAAATAGGTGAAGCAAAGAGGTAGTGCCTCTGGCATTTTTTCATCTCCCACATTAGGAAAGTTCAGAGAGCAAATATAAAACAGCCTATGTAATTTGTATTTGCTTTATAAAAATTCTGGGAAATTTATGTATAACAGAGAAAGTCAAAGTCTTTTTCAAAAACAGTCTTCTAAATGCATCAGTATTTGCTGTCATTACTGTGGAAATCATAAATCTGATAACCTGACCTTGAAATATAAAATATAAAACTCTTTTTCTCTTATTTAAACAGTCTTAGTTAAGGGTGACAATGAAGGGAAACTGGCACATTTTAAGAATTTATAAGTATTTGTGGAATAAAATAAGTATATTATTTAATTATGAGTGGGTTTATACTATAAATATATTTTTTGCCTAATGTCTAATAACCAAATGTCATTTAAGTAGTTAATCCCTGAGACACTGAAACTAAACACTTGATAGACTACTGAAAATATTTTTTTGGAGAAATGTTGATAATCAGTTAGCAGATCTGCTGTCTTTCCACTTAGTCTGTAACAACTCTAAAATGGTGTGTCCTAACAAAATAATTGTGTCTTTTAGATTCACATGAAAGATCATTTAAAGTCATATTTTCTATGAAGTTAAGAGTTTCAGGATGTGGCAAATAGTCTGTATTTTTTTTCCTTTTGTAAAAATATTAACATTAGAAGGAATGAGATGCTGTTGTAATGGGGAGTGTAGCCTGTGATTTTCAAACAGCTGTGGTTTCCTGAAAGCCAACTTTCAAAAATTAGGTTATTTAATTCATCCAATTTTACTGAAAAAAAAATTGTGTTATCTAGCTCAGATCTGGATTAGCATTTGCACATCTTCTAATCTGTGGTAAGATGACCTCAGGACAGACATCTGTTTGGATGTCTTGGATGATTTCACATACAACCATCTGTTCATGGAAGGGTAATCTCTTCAAAATTGGTCAGAACCTTTGATGAGACATTAAGAGCACAGAGTTTTTCAGTATTGCTGTACTCTTACTACGTTACACTGAAAAAAAAAAAAAAAGAATCACCATGTTTTAGGGTATACCAATCAGCGGCATATTAGTTGAAGATTCTAAATCCTTTCATAGAATGCTTAACTTTAAATGGACACCAAAAAAAAAAAAATTGACATTTAAAATCTGGTATCCATATTTTGAACAAATATCTGGGAAATCTATAACAAAAGTAATAAATGATGAACTATTAAAAACAGCAATGAATTTCTGATTATAAAATAGCACTGTGATTTATTTATTTTAAAGAGAATGGGGAAAACAACAGCAAAAACAATAAATCTACAACTTCTTAACAAGTTGAATTTGCTGTGATTGAGAAACAAAAGCAAAATAAGACTTACTGTTTTCTCAGCAAATAATGATAAATTTGAAGGATAAAAATGACCCGTCAGGTTTTCAGAATCATGAGTCTTTTAAATTTTTCATAAACTAATACAACTATGATAATCATATTTATAAAAACAAGAGTGAATATTATATCAGAAAATGTAGCATTCTAAGCTACTTGACACTGTACCAACCTACTGTTGAGCTGTCTCAAGTATAGTGAGCTGTCTCAAGTGTCTCTCAATATACTTAGAGATGGGAATATTTATGATGATTATTCTACCAGTCAGCATAGACCATCTGTTTTGTGTAAACATCACCTCTAAAGTAGCTAACACAACAAAGTATCTTTTGTTTTTATGGAAGAGCAGGGTTAGGCTTTTGTTTGTGTGTTTATTGTTTTGTACTTTTTCCTTATTCATATAAAATCCATTGCAGGTTTGAGTTATTTGACAAGGGAGCTGACTTCCAATCTGTGGCTCCATCTAAATACATTCTTCCATGATTACCATAAGAGAGTAGGGTCTTGCACTAGCAATTGAATGCATTGGCCAGAAAGAGACACATGCCATTTCTGTCCCCAAGCCATTGGCCAAAATAAGTTGCATGGCACTATCTAGCTAAAGATTGGGGTAGAAAATATAATCTGTGTCTGAAAAAGAAAAAAAAATAATCAGTTAATATGCACAAACTTGCATGTGTATATGTGTGGATGTAGATTACACATATGTATATATGCACATATGTGAAATATATTTGTATGTATATTATATTCTTTATTAGGAAGAAGATTAGACGTTAACCCATGTGCCAGCTGTTGGATTAATTTAAAGAAATGTTTTTAATTTTACCATTTCACATCCCTTGCTAATACTTGTCACATTTTAAAAAATCGAGAGCATCAAGTCCTAATTTCACTTTTATCAAAACCTTTTTATCACTTATACCATTTCACCTCATACTATACATTATATTCATTATTACACTATATAGTATTATTTCCACTATACATGTGCCATGTAGGCTATATGCCTTTTAAAACAATTAGAATATTTTATTCCATATATTTTTTCTCATATCTTATGGTGATTTAATTGTGGTGTTTGAAAGACACAAATGGGGTTACTTTAAGCTTGGTAGTCAGGATATCAGATTTATTACTTCTTAAATGCATCCCTTATATGAGAAGCACAGTGCTGAGCATGAAGCATTTATTTATTTCATTGTATATCTTTCTGAAAATTTTCCACAAAGAATAACGGCTTAATTTTTACCTTTCTTTTACTTTTTGGGGAAAGTGAGCTCCTACAATAATGTTATTGTTTTCAGAGCCGGGTGTTTTGGACAAAATGGATCCACAGGAAAGACTACAGGCAACCATAAGATTCAGGTAATATATAATGAATATATTCTTAACTGCATGACTTCCATGATAGTCCTATTTCAGATAAGAAAATCAGAAAACAAATGTTACCTGTCTGTCTTCATTCTATTTATAATAATGGGTGCAGCTATAGTCTTTAGTGACTACAAGAACCTAATTTCAAAGTCTTCTTAATGCAGGAAGTGGAGATAAAGAGAATACACCTTAAAATCTCTAGCTCAATAGCTCTTGAGATCACTATTCAAAAATAAAACATTGTCTATATTCCATTATGGTGTTCTCATATAAGAATGCAAATCTAAGTAATTTTAGTAGAGTTTATGTTTGTTCAAGAATTTGGTGGAAATTTGGGAGATATCAGCTAGAATGACTTACCTTACTAAGTCTGCAGTGGGAGAAATGCAAAGGCCAAAAATCCATTTCATGGATGACGGAATTGATGTTCAAAAGAGCTGGGAAGGGATCTCACCTCACAAAGTTCACTAGAGATGGTGCCAGGATTACAATCCATCCTTCCTGATTTGTATAGTATCTCTTTCATTTTAAAGCAAGGTTTTCCATCTTTTAATGAAAGGGGGGTGAGCACCTGGGTAGCTCTGTTGGTTGAGCATCTGCCTTCAGCTCAGGTCATGATCCCAGGGTCCTGAGATTGAGCCCCTGTTGGGCGCCCTGCTCAGCAGGGAGTCTGCTTCTCCCTCTCTATCTGCCCTTCCCCCTGTTCATGCTTCCTCTCTCTCTCTCAAATAAAATCTAGGAAG
>NW_027397069.1:42957749-43171402 GCF_003265705.2 Callorhinus ursinus
GGAAGGAAGGAAGGAAGGAAGGAAGGAAGGAAGGAAGGAAAGAAAGAAAGAAAGAAAGAAAGAAAGAAAGAAAGAAAGAGACAGACAGAGAGAGAGAGAGAGAGAGAGAGAGAGAGAGAGAGAGAGAAAGAAAGGAAGGAAGGAAGGAAGGAAGGAAGGAAGGAAAGAAGGAAAGAAGGAAAGAAGGAAAGAAGGAAAGAAGGAAAGAAGGAAAGAAGGAAAGAAGGAAAGGAAGAAAGGAAGAAAGGAAAGGAAGAAAGAAAAAAGATTGATTTTTCCAAGGGCAACTACCTGAAATCATACTTCTGATTAGATTTCCAAACATCACTTAGCCTTTAAATTCATCTCTTCCAAATTCTGCCATTTTTAATCAGCACTCATTTTATGTTCTTCACTAAGAGTATCAAGTAAATATGAAGTACTGCCCAGAGAATTAAAAAAAAAATAAAAAGAGGAAGCAAAAGATCCATTCATTTATTCAGGTAAATAGAACATTTTTTGTTTTAATGACTGATTCACTATCTGCCTTCTCTAAGCCTCCCACTGGGCAACTAAAAGCAGTCGGAGAAAAATCACATACCGAGGAGATTGTTAGCAATATAAGTGCATAGTCACTAACCTCAGCTGGACCTCAATACTAGCTGAAAATTTTATTACATTTGTTTTGTCTAGTTTCTGTAGTCAAACTTTTCTATCCTCCATACTCCTCTACCTGAGTGGTTCTCAGCAGATGACCTTACCTCCTACTTGGTAGAACAAATAAAGTCTATCACAAGCAACCACCTCAAATTCCTGCCACCAAGTCTTCAGTTCTACATCTATCTGCACTTATTTTTAGTGCAGATATATATATGTATGTATTTTCTCTACCCTTCTCTATTCTATCCCAATGTAAACTTTTTTTCTGTTCTTGCATCAAATTCACACTAATACATATTTTCAGTCTTACTATTTGGCAGGGTAAGTTCTCCTCAGTCTTTCGTTGTTTTGCTTTGTTTTGTTGCCTGTTTCTTTTTCTTTTTTTTTTTTTTAATATAGGTTGACTCAGCTATCCATGGCCTTTTTATTTTCTGTATATTTTTTTCCTGGATAAATTTGTCAAACCTCTCAAAAATTTAAATGAAAATCTGATTAATATTGCATTGAATATATTAACATATTTTTAATATCAAGTTGGGCTATCTTTCATTTATTCAGATCTTATTTTGTGCTCCCTAATAGAATTTTGAAATATTCTATATATTGTATGTATTTTTATTTAAATTCCTAGATTCCTTAGATTTTCTGTTGCTACTTTAAACTTTTTGTAAGACTGCTTCTTTTATTGAGACATAATTGAAACACAGGAAAACCCACTTCCTGTTTACATTTGGATAAGTTTTGACAATGGCATAAACCTGTGTAAGCCACATCCCTATATATATATATATATATATCTCAATATATATTTTCTCTGCCCCAGAATTCTTCCTCTTGCCCATTATCAGTCAATTCCAACTTTTGCTCAAGCGTTTTGATTTCTATCACCATGGATTTTTCTTATGATGGGTTTGCCTACTCTCAGACTTCACACAAAGGAAATTATACAGTTATGTATTCTTTTGTATCTGACTTCTTTCAGTTGAATATTCTTGACATTATCCATGTAGTTGCATGTACCAATAGTCTTCTTGTTATTGCTGAGTAGTACGCCATTGTATGAATAGATCAGTTCATTTGTTTTTCTGTTGATGAAAACAGGGGATCTTTTCAGTTTGGGCTAGAATGAGCAAAGTTATTATGAATATCTTTGTAAAAGTCTTAGTGTGGACATATTTCATTTTTTAAATAATGTCTAGAAGTGGAATTGCTGAATTCTAGGGTAAGTGAACATTTCTAAGAATTGCTCAACAGTTAAAAACAAAAACAGTTGGACCTTTTCATCCCCATCAGTAAGAAAGTTCGGGTAGCTCCATACTATCAGTATTTGTTATCAGATTTTTTTTAAGTCACATATCTTTTCTTTTCAATTTTAGCCATTAAAAATCATACAGTTGCCTCTAAGGATTGCTATAGCTACAAATATCAGAATGTTATGTTTTAATTTTTCAGTTAAATATATTTTAAAATTTTTCCTTTTGATTTTCTCTTCGATTCTTGCATCATAGAGATGTGTTTGGTCTAATTTTCAAGTATTTGAAGATTTTCTTAATATCTTAATGATTTCTAATAGTATACCTTTGTGGTTCAAAAACCATGCTCTGAATGATTTTGATCCTTTGAAATTTATGGAGACTAATTGTTTTGATGATTCTGAATTAATGTTTTATATTAACTTGAGAAGAATGTACTATTATGGAGTGGGGTTTTCTATGCATATATATAACATCACTCGGGTCATTTGTGCTGTTCAAATTATTTACAACATTTTAGATTTGTCTGCTTTTTTCTTTCAGTTACTGACAATGTAATGTTAAAGTCTGCAGCTATATTTGTGGATGTGTTTATTTCTCCCTTTAATACTGACTTTTCTCCTTTATCTGGGATCTGTACTACTTCATGCATGCATATATTACGCTTTAAGTATTTTTGATAACATGACCCTTTTGTCAATATCAAATGGCCTTAATTTATAATCTTGTACTATTGTTTTTTTTAATTCACTTTTTTTCTGATATTAATAGAATCACTTAAGCTTTTTTATGCTGCAGAGAAGAATGTTTGTGTAAAATAAGTTTTTCATTTTTAGATTGTCAATATTGGTGGCTTTATGTCGGAAGTGTTTATTGAATGTTTGTATATTGGTTTGTTTTTATTATCTGCATACAATAGGAAGATATGCTTTAAAAAGCAAAATAATTATATATTTTCCTACAAAGAAATCTCTCAAGGAATTATTGCCAACTAGGCAAAAATGTTTGTATTTTTTTTTCCCCTAGGCAAAATTTTAAAATTGAGTTATCTATTGGGACTAGATTTAGATGAACGATAATTTCCTGGGTATAGTTTCTTAGCTCCTCTGAAACTAAGGCCATATTTCTCTCTGTGCTATAGGATTGTCTAAGACATTCTTAGGGGCTTATAATTATTTTATTTCTTTATTACAAATTGCACCTGAACTCTATCACTTTACGTATTTAATTCTAGGTGTACTCTGTTTTCTTATTAGATTTTTAAAAGTGCAATTAGTCTGGTCTCCATTACACTCCAAATGTCTAGATTTTCTTCTCCCATTTTTTCCCTTCAAGACAAGTTTAAAATATTAGTTCAGTATCTTGGCTACTAAAAACTCATCATTAATTTTATTTCCCTCTTAATTTATAGCAAGCTATTATCCTTCCTGTCTCATTCCCTTCTGCTACATTTGTTGCCTGTAGCTTTTATTTTATGCTCTCACTTATTTTCACTTGCTATCAAGCTTTAACCAATCAATGCGTGTGAGTGTGTATCTGTATATTTGTGGCATCTTATTACTTTATTTTGTCCCAAGCAATTAATGTGTTTGAGTTTTTATATTGTTTTGACTTATCTGTGTTTTCTTTCTATATTAAAGATCATTGTATTACATGTGTGAAATACAATAAATAAAAATTCCATTAATAAAAATTCCTCTCTAATAATCTTATAAAATGTATCCACTCAGGAGGATAATGCTTTCTCCTTTTCCGTTTTTGTTTCTCCCCAAACACTGTAACAGAATTATAAAGCCTTCTTTTTAAACAGATGGAGCTTAGAAGTTAGTTAGATGAACAATTTATGGCACTGATAATATCATGAGAAGAAAACTGACAAATTATTATACCTCAAAACAGATTCTTTTTTCCATTAATTATATGTTATTGGCATACACATAGGCAAAAGGTCTCTTGAAAATGTTTGTAAACCAGAAAAGATCACATTTATTTTCAGGTGAGCAAAAAGAGTCAAAAGAGTAAGGGAAATTCCAGAAAAATATGTTGTGGAGTACAGTCATGATTTGGAAATGCCATTCTAAACAGGAGTATTTATGACTGAAAAGTCTACCAAGTAATACCTGAGATTTTTTAAAAAGATATTTTAT
Source organism: Callorhinus ursinus (assembly GCF_003265705.2). Taxonomy (NCBI): domain Eukaryota; kingdom Metazoa; phylum Chordata; class Mammalia; order Carnivora; family Otariidae; genus Callorhinus; species Callorhinus ursinus. The sequence goes on from NW_027397069.1 coordinate 42,961,789, forward strand.
TGGGGAAAAATAATGCTGCTGTGTAAGTGGGATTTCTGCAGATTTTTTTCATCTGTTTTTTGTGGTGTTTTCATTACCTTCGGTAGTAAAAAATCTCTTCCATAGAATTTTCCAGTTGAAAACCGGACACTGAATATTCAAACAAAGCAAATATAAACCCTGTGGGATTGGGTGTTGGATATTCAGGAAGAAATACCCCTTTCAGCCAAGACCAAGTTTTGGAAACAAACTGACAACACTAACTGCGTTCTAATAAAAATCATTTCACTGCCTCAATATGCATGGCAAACAGCTGCAAGTGTCAGGTTCAGATAAGCTGAAAGCAAGATGGCTGAAAGGTACATTTTCTAATCAACTTCCTGAATTATCTTTGACTCCTGGTATGGCCTCACATGTGACCTAATTATGAAGCAGAACATGCCCATATTTTCATAACAAAAAATGAAAATTGGTCTTTTAATTCTGTGGAAATGGTTCATGATGTTATCCTTGCCCTGTTACTTCAATGAATTTTAGATATACTCTTCCCCTTAAACTTTGTCTTCTGACTAAAAAGTGGCAGACACCGATTTGGGGTGACATCACTTTCATTTTGTGTTCCACTATGCACATTTTGCAAGTCCTCAAATTTATATATTTCAGTAGCTAATATTTTTTTTTCCCCCTGAGGCCACAGTTGGTTAAAGTCTTTTAGCAATGAATTTTATCTAGGCCATGGCCAAAGTGGTTTACTTTTTTAAAAGTAGATAGTCAAGGCATGGGAATTCAAAATAACTTGCCTAGGTATGTTTATTAAGAGTAAGATGGGAAATATGGCTTATATTACATTTTTTCCTGCTCTATATTTCAAAAAGTTTAGTGACTTCACTTCCATATTAATCTTTCTCTGTCCTTAATTCCTCTATCTCATCCCGTTCTTCCTCCTTTCTTTCCTCTCTCCTCTCCTCTCCTGAAAGGCACTTTTTGGTTTGTTTGTTTTTGCCATGAACAAGCATGATATAGAATTTAGATTTATTTTTTAAGATTTTATTTAGAGAGAGAAAGAAGAGAGAGAACAAGTGAGGGAGGGGCAGAGGGAGAGAGAATTTTAAGCAGACTCCACGCTCAGCATGGAGTCCCATGCAGGGCTTGATCTTATCACCCTGGGATTGTGACCTGAACTGAAATTAAGAGTTGGATGCTCAACCAACGGAGCCACCCAGGCACCCCTGAAAGGCACTTTTTTTTTTTAAACCACGAAAAAGCATGATGTAGAATTTATATTTCTTAAGCTGTAGTTAGCACTGAAAAATCTGTACATGGAAAGATGACTAAGAGCATTTCAGGAAATAGATACAAAAGGTTCTGATGTAGAAACGAATTTGGCTAGTTCAAGAAACTAAAAGACTAGTAGAGAAATGAGAGTTCTAAATGATAAAATGGTATCCATGTGGATTTTGATATTACTGGAAAATGATAAGAAGTAGAGAAGAGAAGATAAACAAGTATCTAACTTCTTCAGTGACTGCCAGAGGAGTGAACAAGAGACAATTAGGTGAAGAGAGATGATAATGTTTGAGCCTTGAGTCACACACAGTGAAAGAGAAAGTTTTGCTCTTATGTTTTTGGTGGTAGTGGTATCTTTTAGGACAGTAAGACCAGTGGCAACTGCAAGCAAAGAGGTATCAATTTACCCTCCTAGTACAGGCAGAGAAAACAACAAAAATAGTTCCAGATTGGTGAAATTATAGGAGAAGCTGGTGTTCAATTAACAGCTGGTTTTCCATAAAAAGCAAAGATAGTAAGAACAAGGCAAAGTGGTACAAATATAGGCAGGTTTGTTGATTACAAATTGGTGCAAAGTATGGAGAGAAAAGGAAGAGATGGTGGTTTGGATTAGGTTAGGAAATATACAGAAATGATATCTTAGATTGATTGGAAGGATGAGACTTCTGTCAGTGACTGGGGTCAGCCGAACTCCAAGGCAGGATGGATTCATTCTAACAGTCTGAGTGAGGCAGGGTAACTAGACTTATTGTCATATTTCCAAATACATCCTCTCAGCTATAGCAGCATACAATGTACAGATTGTTGAAAGCTTCATGTTTACACATGGTGCTGATACACAAATGATAACTTCTTAATGTTTTCTGATTCTGAACCAATTATTTCAGTAAAGGTGAAACAATGGCAAGCAAAAATTGTCTGTAACAGTAAAGAAATAATAGAAACCAAAAGGCTCAGGGCAGTGATTACTCATTATGTATATTTGTAAATGCAAATAGGCAGTGTGTTAATTTGCTGACGATGCCATAACAAAATACTACAGACTGGCTGGCTTAAACAGTAGAGATTTATTTTCTCACAGTTCTTGAGCCTGGATGTCTGAGATCAAGGTATTAGCAAGACTGGTTTCTTTTCAAGTCTCTCTCCCTGGCTTACAGATGGCCACCTTTTTACTGTGTCTTCACATGGTCAACTCTCTGCATGCACATGATTGGTATTTCTATCTATGTGTCCACATTTCTTGTTCCTACAAGGATATCAATCACATTGGACTAGGGCCCACCCCAAAGACTTGATTTTAACTTAATCACCTTTTCAAAGACCGTATCTCTAAATATGGACACACTCTGAGGACAGGTTTTTAGGAAATATGAATGAGCATATGAACGTGTGGATTTTGGGGGAACCCATAATAAGCAAGTAAGGTTAGTGTGCTTTTATCTAAAGGTTCATCTGTGCACCTTTATAACAGAGGATTGTCTATTCTACCACCTACTTGTAAGGTTGGAAATGTGCAGCAAGGAAAGAGCAAAATATACCTAGAGAGCGCACCATGACTGGACTTTATTCTTTGGCCTCTTGATACCTCATGAAAATGCAGAACTAGATATAAATAATTTGACAAACAGACATAGTAAGTAGTGTTTCATTCAGTGCAGTCTACAAAAATTGAAAACTTCCAGGTGTGTGTATAAGTAAACATAAAATAGATTATATACATGTGATAAAATCTACCATGCTTTTAAAGAAAAAAAGAACACTAACAGTTAAATTTCAAATTTGTTACTAATTAATGATGTGGCATTAGACAACTCACCCAGACATAATAAACCTCTCCATTTATTCTCTTCAAAATGAGAGTTATGGATAAATTCTACCTAGGGATTCTTTTAGTTTCAAAGTTTCTATCTCTATTTTTTCAAATATTAAATAAGATGAGCATAAAAATGGGGTAAGATTTGAAGAACTATAACAGTATGACAGATGATATTATTCTAATCTTATAATCTTAAATATTTTTTATTTTCTCATAATTTGATGCTGCATTTACTTTTTTTTGGGAGGGGAAGGGGTGATATTAAGCATAGCTTCAACTTTAAAGCTTCCATACTCCTTCATATCTCATGTTAAATCCTATTTTCAATAATATTACTCTGATTGTTTCAGAGGAGCATCACAAACTTCAACTTTTTTGTGTGTTTACAAAGTAAAGGGAGAGTTATAACTATTATCTTGCTACTAGGTTTAGGTTTACTTAACAAGTGATCTTACTCTAATGTAAACCACCCCACAGCTCCCCTGCAAAAATTCTAACAGGATTTTTAAAAACAACATCCACACTTGCAGATAAGGAACAAAAGTAAAACAAACAAACAAATAGTAGAATAACTATACAAAAACCTAACTAGATCACATCATTATCTGTGCAAAATACCTTCCATCTCAAAAGTTAATTTTTCTAAACTGAAGAGGACGTCACCATGTTCTTAGTTGCCCACTTATTATTTCTTTGAAGTTCATATATAGATCCACTTATTTTGAATATAAGGGCTGAAATAAATGCAATGAATTGGGAACATAGAACCTTCGTAGCTAAGTATAGGTAATGAACGTTAAAGTCTTTCAATTTTAGAACAAACCAAAAAAGCCATAAGTATTCTATTTTTTCTTATTCACTAATCCGTTTGTTCAAATCGTGCTTTTCTTTTTCCTGATATCTTGGAAGACTTTATTCTCTGCATATTCCCTAATGTTTCACTTTTTGTAATTTGGAACTTCTTGTCTATTTCGCCCTAGGAAGTCAAACTGTAAATACCTTTTTAAAAAGTTCTGTTTTACTGACAGGTGATATCAACATCATGGTGGCAGGAGTCATTACTTTTTTCACTCCTCTTTGATTTACAACTAATTGGACATTTAAAAAAAAAAAGCACATCTGTACAGTGTACTGGAACATGTAAGAAATTCACCCATTTGTGCACCAGAAAGTAGGTTGATTGGATTGTGGAGGAGGCATCAGAGTGAGGGAAGTGGTGACAGAAGCAGTGATGGCAGAGAAGGCAGTGAGCAGTCTGGCTGTGAGTCAGCACTGACTTTTCTGGCAGAGGAGGTAGGGAAAGAAGACAATGAGTAGGGGCCTGCTCAGCCACATGGACTGTAGCTGAAGGGACCCATTAATCTCTCTGAGGCTAGGGGAGAGGCTCAGGGGAGAGGTAAGGAAAGGGAAGAAGACAGACAAAGAGGAACAAAGGAATGTATCTCCTACTCTCTATCCTGAGAGGCAAGAGGACAGCCCACAGACTTCTGGTACTCCCCCAGACTTGAGGATCCCCTTATTGAGCTGTGGGCACACAAGTACTAAGTGCATACCTCCCCCAGTCGGCTGCCACCCTTTGCCTTTTTCTTCTTCTTTCTTCTTTCTTCTTCTTTCTTCTTCTTTCTTCTTTCTTCTTCTTCCTTTTTTTTTCTTTTTTATATGCATGCTCCCAACCTTAGTGGTGAGTAAGCTCCTTGAAGAAAAAACAAAAACTTGTGCTGTAACACTACCTTCAGGAAAACAGAGGGAAGGTTCTTTGCTATCAACTTGTTGAACTGTTAGAGTCAAAGTAAACAAGGCTTGCCTAATAAAGAAAGGTGTTTACTACTTCAAATGCAGTGACAGAGGCACTTTTCATCTCACACCATGAAAAATCTTGGTAGTATGGTATTACAAAAAGAAAATGACAATTTTCCAGCAAATGAACCTAAAGACGTGGAATATTGCAATATAGCTAATAAAGAATTTTAAGTAGCTCTTATGAAGAAAATCAACAAGCTGCCAGAAAATTCAGAAAGGCAATACAATGATCTTGGAAATAAAATTAACAAACAGAAGGAGTACTTTACCATAGAGATTGAATTTCTATAAAGGAAACAAATTCTGGAGTTGAAGAACTCAATAATGAGATGAACTAGAATGCACTGGAAATAGAGCAGATCATATGAAAGAGAGAATTAGTGAGCTTGAAGATCAAAATATAAAAAATGATTCAGGTGGAAAAGGAGAGATAACTAAAATTTTTAAAAGGTGAAGAAATCCTACAAGAACTACCTGACTCCATTAGAGAATCCAACATAAAAATAATGGGCATTCCAGAAAGAGAAATGAGGGAGGAGAGGGCAGAGAGCGTATTTAAAGAAATAATAGCTGAAACTTTCCCAAGCCTCGAAAAGGAACTGGATATATAAGACCAAAAAGCCAATAGAACACCTCATTATCTCAATGCACAGGGACCTTCTCCAGTTTTATATTAAAACTGTCAAAAACCAGTGATCAAGAATTTTAAAGGTAGTCAGGGAAAAGAAGACAGTAACCTACAAAGGTACCCTCATTAAGCTATCAGCAGACTTCTCAGCAGAAACTCTACAAAGTGGCATAGAGTGGAATGACCTATTCAAAATATTGAAAGATTTAAAAAGCCAGCCGAGAAGAGTACTCTATCTGCAAAGTTATTTTTCAGATATGCAGGAGAAATAAAGGCTTTCCCAGACAAACAAAAGCTAAGGGAGTTCACCACTACTAGTCCTGGCTTACAAGAATGTTGTAAGGAGCCCTTTTAGCTGAAGCAAAAAAGACAGAGGTACACAAAATTCAGATTAATATGAGAGTCAGTCAGAATTAAAATAAGTCTTTTTAAAAGTAGTATATTAAACTTTTAACTATAGCCTAAAGGTTAAAATAAATGAGCATTAAAAATAACTACCTATCACAACTTGGTAATGAAAGCATAGCATAAAATGAGATAATTTGTGACATCAAAAATATAAAAAAGGAAGAATATAAGGATGGGACTTTTATAGATGAATGCAGATAAATTGCCATCAGCAGAAAAAAGACTATCTATGAAATGTTTCATGTAAACCTCATGGTAGCCATAAAAGCGAAATCTAGAGCAGAGACACAAAACATAAAAATGGGGAGACTGAACAAGTCTCAACTTACAAAGCTGGACAAAAACAGAAGGAAAAAGAAATGATGGAGAGACAAAATAACCAGAAGTCAAAAGTTAAAATAGCAGTATAAATCGTGACATATTAATAATCACCCTAAATATAAATGGATTGAACTCACCAATCAAAAGGCATGGAATGGCTGGATGGATAAAAAAAAAATGAAACCCAACTCTCTGCTGCCTACAAGAGATTCATTTCGGGTCCAAAGACACTCATAAATCAAAGTGAAAGGATGGAAGGTGATATTCCAAGCAAACAGAAATGAAAAAAAGGCAGGTATAGCAATACTTGTATCAAGGACTTATATCAAGCCTAAAAAGGTAACAGACAAAGGAGGTCATTATATGATAAAGGGATCTGTACATCAAGAAGATATAACAATCCTAAATATGTATGCTCCCAACACCCAAGCACTGAAGTATATTAAGCAATTAATAACAGAACTTAAGGGAGAAATAGACAATACAATAATTGTAGGGGACTTCAATACTTCACCTTTAGCGATAGATAGATCGTACAGACAGATAATCAAAAAGGAAACATTGGAATTGAAATACACTTTAGAACAAATGGACTTAATAGACAAATACAGAACTTTCCATCCAACAGCAGCAGAATACACATTCTTCTCAAGTGCAAATGGAACATTCTCCAGGATAGATCATATAATAGGACACAAAGCAAATCTCAGCAAATTTAAGAAGATTGGAATGACACCAACTGTCTTCTCTGACCACAATGTTATGAAACTTAGTAATCAACAGTAAGAGGACTTGGAAGTGAGCAGATTTACAAATATGTAGAAACTAAACAACACACTTCTAGACAATCATTGGGTCAAAAAGTCAAAAGGGGAGTAAAAACAAATCTCAAATGAAAATGGAAATACAACATGTCCTATATTGTGGGATGCAACAAAAGCTGTTCTGAGAGGAACGTTTGTAGCAATAAATGCATATATTAAGACATTAGAAAAAATCTAAAAACTTAATTTTATACTTCAAGGAACTCAAAAAAGAAAAAACTAAGTCCAAAGGAAAGACAGAATAATTAAAATGGAAGTAAATGAAATACCAGAAAAAATAAAAAGGATCAGCAAAAGAAAACATCCTTTGAGAATATAAAATCGACAAATCTTTAACTAGATTAAGAAAAAAGAAAACTCGGGCGCCTGGGTGGCTCAGTTGGTTAAGCGACTGCCTTCGGCTCAGGTCATGATCCTGGAGTCCCGGGATCGAGTCCCACATCGGGCTCCCTGCTCAGCAGGAAGTCTGCTTCTCCCTCTGACCCTCTTCCTTCTCGTGCTCTTTATCTCTCATTCTCTCTCTCTCAAATAAATAAATAAAATCTTAAAAAAAAAAAAAAGAAAACTCATATGATCCAGCAATTCCAACTCTGGATATATACCCAAAGAAAATGGAAACAGCAAAATATATGCACACCCATATTTGCTGGAGCATTATTCACAATAGCCAAGTTATTGAAACAGTTCAAATGCCCATCAATAGATGAAGGGATAAAAAACATGTGGTTCATATACACAATGGCATATCATTCAGCCATGTGAAAGAAAGACATGCTCCCATTTGCAACAACATGGATGGACATTAAACACGTTATGCTAAGTGAGGGAAGTTGGACAGAGAACAAGTACTATATGACATCACTTAAATGTGGAATCTAAAAAAAGTTAAACCTGTAACAAAAAGAGTGGTGGATACCAGAGGATGGAGGGAGGAGGAGGAGAAGAGTGATAATATTTAAGGGTAGATGCTTGTAATGAGTAGTAAATAAGCCATAGGGAACCAAAGCACAGTATAGTAAATATAGATTATAATAGTGTACTATAATTATGTAACCTGGTAAATATTGCTACATTGGCAGTCATATTATAGTATATAATGGTATCAAAGTAACACATAGTACTTACACAATGTTGCCTGTCAAATTTATTCAACAAAAATTTCTTCTGTCTTACTGCTCAATTAAAATATATCTTATTTTAGCTGGGAAGAATGTATACATAGGTTGTATATAAGAATATACAGTTTATTAATTTTTTTTCTTTCTTTACTATAGTCTTACGAAGACCCTATATTTTCCTAATCCTTATCATTCACTATTTAGGTAACAAATCAGCTTTTCTTGACCAAAGATGGAAGTGCTGTTATGTAAATTATCTCCACTAGTTTTTCTATGGTATTTATTTCTCTCAAGGTATTAATTGTGTATCATATTACTCTCCTTTTGTTCTATCCTTGATGGCTTTTAAATCAGATTATTCTATTGGTTAAATGATTTTTCTTCCTTTAATTTTTTTCCTAGTTATTTGGATGTTCTACGTGTGATATTTTCCTCCTTTCTTTTACCTCGATTTTTTTCCCTTTTTTTAGCACATACTTACTTTCGGAGTTATGTATGCCACAATCCTGATTAATAACTTAAAGATAAGCTTAAGATAAATTTGTGATGCCCTGATTATGGGATTTAGGTCTTAGGTATTGTTGTGAAATTATTGCTGGTATAAACCAATGTCCTCAATTTCTAAAGACATTTGTGAATTTTAGAAATCTCATTGAGATAATCTCAAATTCATCCCTTGCCCCCATGTTCACAATTAAATTTGTTTTCTTATATCAATATTTAAGCTGAATACTTATAATTCAGTGCAATTTTAATTAGGATTTTTAGAACAGTATTCCCTGTTTTTATTTTATTTATTATAATTTTTTTATTATGTTAGTCATCATACAGTACATCATTAGTTTTTGATGTGTTCCATGATTCACTGTTTGCGTATAGCACCCAGTGCTCCATGCAACACGTGCCCTCCTTAATACCCATCACCAGGCTAACCCATCCCCCCACCCCCTCCCCTCTAAAATCCTCAGTTTGTTTCCCAGAGTCCTTAGTCTCTCATGGTTCATCTCCCCCTCTGATTTCCCCCCCTTCATTTTTCCCTTCCTTCTCCTATGTTTTTAATTATCAGATGTCATCCATATACATTAGCTATGAATAATTGTGAAGAACTACCTTGCCTATCCCATTAGAATCTATTAAATTTTCATATCAAGTTCCAGCAAACTCATCTGAAGTTGAGGATGAGGATTGAATTAAGATATCTACATGAGTGTTAAGATATAACTATATCTTTATATATGTTCTAGATTGTATTATTGGTCAAAAATATTTGTTTCCCTTTCCTCCTGGACCCTCTCCTGCAGTAGGATTTTACTTCCCGCCCCACTGACATAAGGCTTGACTGTGCAACTTGCTTTGTTAATTGGAATGTGTGTGCCATTTCCAGGTACATTATGTTATGTGACCAGGGTTTTGTTTGCTTGCTTGTTTTTTTTTGGTTCTGTTTTCACACTCAAGACACAGGCTTGATCAAGAAAGGAGCTACTTATTCCATGTTTTAGGCTGGTTAAATTTATATCAATTTAATTTGATGAATGTAAAAATTTATGGGAAATGGAAACATTGGGGTGCATGGTGGTTCAGTCAGTTAAGTGTCTGCCTTTGGCTCTGGACATGATCCCAGGGTCTTGGGATCAAGCCCCCACAGTCTGGCTCCGAGCTCAGCAGCTCAGCTGGGAGTCTGTTTCTGCCTCTGCCCTTCCCCCACACCCCTCCCTCTGCTCGTGTTCTCTCTGAAATAAATAAATAAAATCTTAAAAAAAGAAAATGGAAACATTGCTGAAGGCAAATTTGATTATATAGTTTGTATGTAGTTTGCTGTTCATTTTCCCCCAAATTGCTTAAAACTGTTAGGTTTGGAAGTGTTGGCATTTATATGATTTAAATCAATTATGCAATGTATGAATTATTTAAGATAATTATATTTGGAAAAATTATAAAAATATTAAAAGCAAGTATTTTATTTGTTGATTAATTCAGTTGCCTTTTTATTAGATTTTATTTTAATATAGAATTAAGACCTGAGCTAATCTTTAATAATTACCTTATTTTATTAGAAAAAAATATACTTGCTACATTGTTTTCCATAGTATTTACTCTTAAATTTAATGCCAGACCATCTCTTATGGGGAAACATAGATGGATAATGTCTTTGTGCTCTTTTGACTCGAGAATAAGCCAGAGTTGTAGGAGTTGCCTCCCCATCATAGACATCCCACAAGATCCTGCACTGGAAAAAAAAAAAAAAAATGACCTTTTGTGTGGACCCAGAATACTTTTCCCTTCCTGAACACAAATCCCTCCACATCTGTTCAACCAACTCTGCTCCAGGTTAAAAAAAAAAAAAAAAGTATTGATGAATTGCAAGTCTTGTTTCACATTCTGTTATTCCTGGCAGCAAATTCCTTTTTCTGTAAGATGCAAACCCAAAAGCCATTTTTAGTTCTCTGTCTTTTGTTTCATGAAATCTTCCCTATAAATACAAGCTACAAAGCATTGTCAAGATTTTCTTTTAAATTATAGAGTTCTTATTATTTAAATATAAATTAAGATATATTTTTAAGTGCCAATGCTATTTTTAAATTTATGTAAGAACCTAGTGGAAGATGGGGACAAAAGGAAAGAAAACTCTTATAAGAGGGTCACCTTCACTGATATTGGCAAATCCCAGTGTTTCTTGTCTGAAAGATGATTCATGGAATGTATTGAGGTTGCTTTCCTTTGGAAGAGTGCATTCTTAAAGTGTAAGCAATACATAATACAAAGCAGCTTCAGTGTTTTTAGTACATTCAATAAATAAATCTCTTGCCCATTTTGAAAAATATTTTTTTTCTGAATTGTTTACATTGACTCTCTCCTTAGCTTTGTTTTCCATTGAAATAAAAAGTTTGTACTATCTCCTGCCAAATGACTTAGTTTAGAAGATTTATAGCATTTAATATCATTTAAATTTTTTAGCCTAAATATGATCATAAGCTTTATTTCTCAAAAGATATCAATATAAAATCTGAGTTGAAAAACTTGGTATGTGCTTCACCTTTGATACAATAATATAATCAGTGAATATTAAATATAATTCAATCTAATAATGATCAATTACTTTAAAGTATTTTCCAGTATTGATTATTCAATATATACATGAGTACCTTTAATGATGCACCTCATAAATAATATATTTATCTTTAGGCTACTTTGATGAATGAGAAGTTATTTCTCCTGCGATTGAAAGCATGTGTCTCAATGATTGATTCACACTGATTCTAATTATTTTTATATATCAATACCATATATAAAATGTGATTTTTTTTTCCATTTGAAAATCCTTTAAATGTTTTTGAATACCTGGTATATATTCCATAGGCTTTTCTGTTTCAAGGTTAAACATGTCTTGATCTTTTTAACAATTACATTTTGAATGTTTTCTAGTACTGTCACATTAGGTTATATTCTTTTGAATGTTTGTCTGCTTGGTGTAGCCCTCTACATTGCCCTTCAGGTATATAACAATAATCAAAATGTGCTACAGCCAGTGTGGAGTATATTTAAATGTAACAATTTGGTATCCTAGGGGACTTTTCCTACTACAGCAGCTTAGAATTGTATAAAATTTTTGGATGGCCATATCCAACTGTGATGCCAATTAAGCTCATTTTTACCTTTATGATTATTTTTAGTTGTCATGGATTCTCCAATACAATACACCTATGATAGCATTCATTTGATGAGCATACCCTCAGTACCAAAGGTTATTTGCTCAATGTCTGCTCACCCCTTGGCTTTGAGTCTTTAGACTGTAACCTGGAGAAATTCTGTCTGCAGCTTTCTCATCTTTATTCCGTTGTCATTTTTACTCGATTCTTGTTAATGTGGTAGCAGGGGCAGAGGAATGGGGCATTCTCTACAGTTGTGATTAAGCCTCAGTCTCAGCAGGTACTATGTCCTTGAGTCTTGAGGTATAACCTAAGAAAGTTTTCTTGCCCCTTCTAAAACTATAGCTCTGGACCCGGCATGTATTACTGCTTTCTTTCAGGGTTAGTTCCTGTTTTTGTTTCTTTTCCCCCTGTTCCCTTTGCCTCTACAGCTTAAACATTTTGTTTGGGGAAGAAAGGAAAGGGCTGGTCTGTGCAGAATTTCAGCAATATCCACTGTTTCCCTGCCCCAGCCAGCATCAAGTTCTCACACTAAGTCACACATGCCTTCAGCAATTCATTAAAATTTTTCAACTCTTTTTTTTTTTTAAAGATTTTTATTTATTTATTTGACAGAGACATAGCGGCGAGAGAGGGAACACAAGCAAGGGGAGTGGGAGAGGGAGAAGCAGGCTTCCCGTTGAGCAGGGAGCCTGATGCGGGGCTCGATTGATCCTAGGACCCTGGGATCATGACCTGAGCCGAAGGCAGATGCCTAACAACTGAGCCACCCAGGCGCCCCTCAACTCTGTCTTTTAACTGGCTTATATGGCACATGGCCATATGTACCCTAGCTAAGCAAATGTGTGTTCTGCTTCTGCCTGAAAGTGCCTATCTCTCCCAAGTTTTCGAGTTATATGGTTTGCCTGAAACCTCAGTTCTCTGGTAGGTTAGGAAAAAAAAAATCATCAATTTGCAATTTGTCCATCTTTCTCTTTATTGTAAGGATGAGAGCTACATTCTTTCTAGCTTGCTACATCTGAGGTAATGTTCAGAGATGTCTTATAGGGTATCTTCTTAGGATTTTTTATTTGCCCCATTTAATTAATAACCTGTACAATACACTAGTCAGCTTTTGATTTTTTTTTTCAGTCCATGCACTACTAGCAATTTATTATTTTTTTCTAAGCTCCTCTTTCGTTGGGCCAATTTTAAACCTAGTCACATGAGTATGTAGTAGACAGGTAAAAGCCTAGGACCAATCTTATATTGCATCTATAGAAAACTTTGAGTGAGTTGGCCATGTGACTTAGTACCTACAGTAGAAGACTTTCATTTCCAGCTTAGGCTCAACCACACCCTATTTGCCACACTCCCTCCTCTCTATACACTTATAGGAGTGTCCAAGAGCCAACCAAAACTTTGGAAAGTTATATTGATTGTGAGTTCATTTTTTTTTTCCCCTGAAAAGATGACTTGCCATTGTGTAGTCCTTTGGTTTCTGGGGTATATTAGCTTAGGGTCTAGCTGGCTAGTTTTCCCCTTTCATTATCTGCTCTGCCCTCTTCCTGGGTTCATACTGTTTGTTTATCCCTCCTGATTTGGGGATTTATATTTTCCTACTATAAACTGTTGACGTGGGCAAAGCTAGGGATAGGAAAGGGCACTGTTAGAAACTCTCTTGCTTTCTTTCTATGTTTCTTTATACCAACCACATCTTTCCATCCACCACCACCACCAGACAGACAGACACACACACACACACACACACACACAAATTCTCAAGTCTAATTTTCCTCCCCTGTGGTAAATCTGGTCTGTTATATTTCCTAATTGAGTTGTGAGTATAGAGTCTTCAGCCGATGCTAATGTGCCATCCTGTAGGGAAGAATTGTTCTAGGATTACATCTTCTTTCCAGAGAGGACCACAAATGCTTGAAATTTCTTTAATCTGTTTGAATATCTCTGGGAAACTCTCCTTTCTTTGCTGCTACACTCCATTTGAAAATCCGTAACATAGATTTTAGACAACCTATATGAATTTTAAATTTCATGAAGTAATTCATAATGCTTTTGGATCAGAATCACTGAATGCCCAAATGTTGAGTTAACCAGAAGTAGACTTTGGCATAGCAAATAGAAATCATGACAGGTCATGGAGAAGGCTCATGGGGCTGAGTGTAAGATACATAACACAAGGTTGATACTTACGGTGCAGGCTACTCAAACATATTTTCCTAAATGCTGATTTTTTTAAGTATGATAGTTTCCTAAAACTAGGACATATATTCATATTAGAAACCTAAATTTTGTATTATTCTTTCTGATAAAGTCAGGAGTATGATTTTCCTTACTTTCCAAAGCCTGTAAATATTATTTGCCATTTTAAATAATTGTTTTGCCACTGTCCAAAGGGACTATGGGAAAAAATATGTATTTGGGTTTGCAGACAGTTTTCTTATTAATTATGTGGAATTTCACGTATGCTTCATAGTTAAAATTATAAATAATATTAAAGTTTTACACATTTTAAAGATGCTTGAAATAGGGTTTTTTGGATAATAAAATAAGCATAAGTTTTAATAGTTTTCTCACTAGACTCTATGCTCTCTGCTTTGCCTAACATTATCACTATTCTGTTTCTACTTCCCAACATATAGTAGGATTTCAATAAATATTTGTTGGGTAAATAAAATATTGGTGACAAATTAAGGCTGCTATCATCTACATTCTTCATTTTCAAAGGTGTTTTCTCATATGAATACATTTATTTCATTTGAGATTATGGTGCTACTTCTTATTACCTAGCTTAAACATAGTCTTTCAAGTTTTTTAAATTATATTTTCTTTTTATTTTTTTTAGGCACATGATAAAGAGAAATGAAGTTTCTGGAATATCATACTTAGAATAAGAACATATAAGAGAATTTATCTTAGCTTAATTTTATTCTGATGGAATCTTTTATTAAACACATATATTTTTAGTTTATTTTCTTATAACAAATCAATTTCCATTCTTGGTAGTTTATAAAAACACTCTTTTGCTGATATCCATTTGTTAGAATAAGCAATCTAATTATTTTCAAAAGACCACCTACACATTAAAATCCTATTTAAAAAGATGTCTATTTGATTTGATGTGAAAATATAACAATATTTAATATCTACACAAGGATAGATATTCAAAAATGTCATATGTGTTTCAGAATATTGTTAACTTGTATCTGGAGAGAGGGCATATTTTATGTGTCTAACAACAAACATATATTTAAAGAAGTTACTTTGTGAGGGGATCTGGATAGATGGGAGGTTGTTGGGCTCTATTACATTCCAGAGTTCAACTTTCATCCTAAAAGATAAAATAAATGGAGACAAACCTGTTAATTTTAATGAAATTACAGCATCCATTCAGATATCGAAGTGTGAGATTTATTTAAGGGATCTTTGACTAGAAGATGAGAGGGAAACGTTAAATTATTTTACCAACTCATGGCTTACTTAGCTTAATAAAATGTGGTTGAGGGATTCTTCATTTTAAAGATAAGGAAACTAAAGTACAGAAAGAGAGAAGCTCAGCAATGTTCTGCTTTACTTTTTACCCATTCTTTCTGCTTTAGTGTATCCCTGGTTTGGTCTGGAACACCAGAAGAGTTATGGTCACTGATTGGCTCCACCTGGGAAGAAAAAAAAATGAGCTAGACATTGTGAGAACTGGGGCTTGTTCTTTTCTAAATACAGTATACCTGTTGTGGTTGGTTATCCAGTAACTAGTTGATTAAAAAGAGTGTTTTTCAAAATATTCTGATTAGGATTTATTTTTATATGTCAAACATCTTTGCTCTTTGTCTTATTGCTATGAAAAATCTGTTTTTAAGAATACGAAACCAAATCACTCAATTCTACACCTGAAACTAATATTAAACTGTATTATCCAGTGAACTAACTGGAATTTAAATAAAAACTCGAAAAAATAAAAAAATACTAACCCGACATTATTCTGATAAAACTGCATATTATAATTCAGTAACCTATAGCATCACTTCAAGAAAGAAAACTAATTCCCTTAACACGTTTTATTAAAAGACAAATATTTTTCAAGAAATGAGTGTTGCATGCCACGTAGATAACATATTACTGTTGTACCTTCTGAAATTGTGATCACCAAAGAAAACCCTTGGTCGTGAGGAGGACAATAAACTTTACTTCCCGCCCCCCTACAATTCTGTACATTACTCAGTGCTTATCGTAAGTGTACTCTTTAATCCCCATCACTTATTTACCCATTCTCGCCCCCAACCACCACCACCACCTCATCATCTGGTAACCATCAGTTTGCTTTCTATAGTTAAGAATCTGTTTCTTGGTTTCTCTCTCTCTTTATTTGTTTTGTTTCTTAAATTCCACACAAGTGAAATCGTATGGTATTTGTCTTTCTCTGGCTGACTTATTTCACTTAGCATTATACTCCCTAGATCCATCCATGTTGTTTGCTCTTTTTATGGCTGAATAATATTCCATTGTATACATACCACATCTTCTTTACCCATTTATCTGTCAGTGGGTACCTGGACTGCTTCCATATCTTTACTATTGTAAATAATGCTGCAATAAACATAGGGTTGCACGTACCCTTTGAATTAGTGTTTTTGTGTTCTTTGGATAAATATCCATTAATACAATTACTGGATCATATGGTAGTTTTATTTTTAACATTTTGAGGAACCTCCATACTGTTTTCCACAGTGACTACACCAGTTCGCATTCTCACCAACAGTGCAAAAGGGCTCCCCTCATCAACACTTGTTGTTTATTGTGTTTTTTATTTTAGCCATTCTGACCAATGTAAGGTGATATCTCATTGTGATTTTGATTTGCATTTTTCCAATGATGAGTGATGGTGAGCATCTTTTCATGTATCTGTTGCCCATCTGTATGTCTTTTCTTGGAGAAGTGTCTGTTCATGTCTTTTGTCCATTTTTAAATTGGATTATGTGTTTTTTGGGTGTTGAGTTATATCAGTTTTTCATATATTTTGGATAGTAACCCCTTATCAGATACTTAATTTGCAAATATCTCCCATTTGGTAGGTTATTTTCTAGTTTTGATGACTATTTCCTTTGCTTTGGAGAGCTTTTTATTTTGATGAAGTACCAATAGTTTATTTTTGCTTTTGTTTCTCTTGCCTCAGGAGACATATCTAGAAATATGATGCTACAGTGGATCTCAAATTACTGCCTGTGCTCTTTTCTAAGATTTCTATAATCCCAGCTCTCACATTTAGGTCCCTAATCCACTTTGAGTTTATATTTCTGTCCGGTGTAAGAAAGTGGTCCAGTTTCATTCTTTTGCATGTAACTGTCCAGCAGTTTTCCCAACATTTGTTGAAGGTACAGTCTTTTTTCCCATCACACATTCTTGCCTCCTTTGTTGAAGAATAATTGAGCATATAATTGTGGATTTATTTATGGATTTTCTATTCTGTCCCACTGATCTATGTGTCTATTATTGTGCCAGTATCATACTGTTTTGATTACTACAGCTTTGTAATGTAACTTGATGTCTGGAATTGTGACACCTCCAGTTTTTGTTTTTCTTTTCCCAGATTGCTTTGGCTAATCAGGGTCTTTTGTGGTTCTATACAAATTTTAGGATTGTTTGTTCTACTTCTGTGAAAAATGCTATTGGTATTTTGATAGGCATTAAATTAAATATGTAGATTGATTGGGGTAGCATGGACATTTTAACAGTATTTGTTCTTCCAATTCATGAGCATGAAATACCTTTCTATTTCTTTGTGCCATCCATCTTTGATTTCTTTCCTCAGTATTTCCTATTTTATACAGTACAGGTCTTTCATCTCTTTAAGTTTATTTCTAGGTATTTTATTGGTTTTGGTGCAGTTGTAGATAGGTTTTCTTAGTTTCTCTTTCTGCTGCTTCATTATTAGTGGATAGAAATGCAACAGATTTCTGTATCGATTTTGTATCCCGTGACTTTACTGAATTCATTTATCAGTTCTAGTAGTTTTTTGGTAGCAACTTTAGGCTTTTCTAAATATAGTATCATGTCACCTGCAAATAGTGAAACTTTTACTTCTTCCTTATCAATTTGGATGCCTTTTATTTCTTTTTGTTGTCTGATTGGTGTGGCTAAGACTTCCAGTACTGTGTTGAATAAAACTGGTGAGAGTGGACATCCCTGTCTTATTCCTGATCTTAGGGGAAAAGCTCTCAGCTTTTCTCCTTTGAGTATGATGTTAACTGTGGGTTTTTCATATAAGGACTTTATTATGTTGAAGTATATTCCTCTCCGAACCTATTTGGTTGAGGGTTTTTTTTTTTTTTATCATGAATGGATGTTGTACTTTGTCAAATGCTTTTTCTGTGTCTATTGAAATCATCATATGTTTTTTATCATTTTTCTTATTGATGTGATGTATTGAACTATTATTTTTAAGTATAATTATTCATATTACATTTCACACTTAGAAATTATATTTGTAAAATATATATATATCAATATGTGAATCTTTTCCTTTCAATAGAGGTTATAAACTAGCTACTCTCAATAAAGGGGGTCTCAGGTTTACTAATGAAACTTTTTAAAGGGTACCATGCCTATCACCTAAATCCACAGCTATTGATTTTGTACTTATTGGGTTGTATGTTTTAAAGCTTCCAAAGGTGATTCCATGTATAGCCAAGATTGAGAAATACATCTGCAGAGGTTTCCTTACAAAAGAGAACATTCCTTTATCTGTCCTTTTATTTCTATTCTCTCCTTCTCCAAATTTTCCTTCCACTGTCTTTCTACCTGACTAGCTGTGAGAATGCAGAATGTCCCAGAATTGTCACAAACATCAAAAACATGTAACATGTCACTCCTGCTAGAGCAGATTTCCAGGAGAACACATGGGTGACTTTGAGTTGTGCCATACAAAAAAACCACATAAATATAATTGCCATCAAAACATTCACATAGTGCCATAATTCAGGGTTCTTTCAGATAATTCATTGTCTAACTCACCTATTAGTATCTCAAGATTTTCCTTGGCTCTTTCAATATTTCACTTTATCTTCTAACAGCAGTTGTGAAACAATCTTTAGGCCTTTGTATGCTGTGGATCAGCACTGCAGGAATATTATTGAAGAGAGTACATTAACATTTTCAGAAGAGTAATACATTTCATTTTACTCCAAAAAGTGCTAAAGAAATGGTGGAATTGTATAGCTTCTTGATCATTGGTCATTTCTGTTTGGCGTATCAATGTATGTAGTCAAAACTGAATACATTATACTTAGTTCTCAACTGAGAATCTCTCTTCACAGTAAATGATTCCACTGTTAAACCTATTTTCAAAGTGGTAATAAAATAGAAATCATCAGTTATTTCTCTTTCTGCCCTTACTAGTAAACTATTCAGATACCAAATACTGACATTTCTACTTCCTAAGCATCTAACAAATTCCTCTGTAGTCATCCTTCTAGTAAAGGCAATGATCAGATCATCTCTTGCCTGAACTAGTACAACAGATTATTTTAAATGGCTTATTCATTTTGCACGCTGTAGTAGGATCATCTCTTAAAAAAGTGTCTACACTGCTTTAATTCTTTCATTGGATTCCCATTGTCCTAAGAATAAAGCAACCTGCCTTGCTGGGCCTTACATCATGGATCTTTGCTTTTCCCTCCAACCTCATCTCTTGACTTCTCTCAATCATATATTCAATGCCCATAAACTCTAAACCTCAGATATATTGAACTATTTTTGCTCACCAAAATCACCTGCCTTGTCTTCCTTTTAGGCTTTTGATTTTGTCCAAAATTGAGTCTGTCACTTTATTCTCCCACTATCTGCCCTTCACATTTCTCACTTTCTCTGAGCAACTCTCATCTTCTAAGTCTCTCCCTTAAACAGTGCTTTTCTGGAACACTTTTCTGGCCCTGAGACTAAGTTCATTCTACCTATTTTTTTTTTTTTTGCTTTTGTCTCATTCAATATTTCCTCTATCACAATGCTTATCAGATCTTAGTATAATTATCTATTTTAATTATCTTTCTGTTTGCCCAAATTCTATTAGAGGACCATATCTATGTTTTTTTATGACTGAATTCAAAGGATTTTACCAAAAAATAGGCACCAAATTCACATGTATTTAAAAAATGGAATAAAATCCAAAGTCACCAAAATGAAATATTGAATGTTCCATTTGAAAGATTCAAATAAAAATAGAGAAATTTTGTAAACTGGAAAGAAAATATGATATTGGACCTGGGAAAGCTATGGGGAGTATTTATAAGCATATCAGAGTTTTGTTGTACTAGTAGGCACCAGGGATCATGCTTAAACTATTCATTTTACACACACACACACACACACACACACACACACACACTTTTATATATATATATAAAATGAATATAAATAAAAAAATATATATACTTTTTATTTTTCTCTAAAACAAGACAAATGGAAGGCCTTTGGGTAGCAATTTTTAAGTGACTCCTGTGCCTGGCAGCTTTTTGATTAACATAATCACATTGCTTTGAGACAAGTGGTTGTGGAATACTGTGGCACATAGAGGTCAACGGGCAGTTCCACAGCATATAAATTGGTGTAGTATAGGAGGTTATAACGAATGTGCTTTCATAATTAACAAAAAAATGAAAGAGTACAAAAATGCCGTGTATCACTTTTATTAGGATTAGATTCCAAGCTCAGGAACATAAAGTGGTGCTAGGATAAGGCGTCCTTAAAGTCTTTCAACTTTGTGTGTTAACTGCTCAGATGTTCTTAGACATCATTTTTTTTAATATAATTGGGTATAATTGCTGGTAGATATTTGTCCAAGATTCTAGAAAAATTATGGCTTTCTTCATACACGTTGGAGCCTGTACTTTTTGCACTTGCTGCTTGGAATGGTACTCTGCCTGCCTTTTTGGTATCAGCTATTCACTACTCAGTAATCATTACAAAGTCTTCTTTGTGAGATTTTCCTTGATAGCCCCTTCTCTTAAAAAATACCGTGATTAATAAATTTCATATGGTTAATACAGTTTAATATAGTTTTACAGTTTTAATATGACAACATATATAGGCTGGCCTTTTTGTGTGTCAGGTACTTTTAGAAGAACTCAAGACACAGTAGTGTTACTACTCTAATTTTACTGATTTATAATTGAGAAATATTTAAGAATGGTAATTATCAAAATAAATCCTGAATCATATCTATAAGATATATGAGAAGCACTTGTCATTATAATTTGATTACTGCATAATATTGATACAACAGGAACCTAAAGTTTCATATGATGGTAGAAATAAATCAAGCTAGTAGGTTATGTGCCATTACCATCTTGCTCAATAATATTCATTTAAAGATGTGTAATTTTATGAAAAGAGTGGTTAAGTTACTCACCAACCTCTGCCAATTTTGTTAACTAGTGTTTTTTAGGATTTAAAGCCAGGTCACATATTGTTCGAATTGAGCAATTATTTATTAGCTATTATTTAACTTATATCAGCACTTAGACAGTAACAAAACACCAGTAAAACTTTTTTTTTTACCTGTAGTCAATCATTGTGATTGACATATTACACTGAAATGATGACTTGTATATGCATTAATGTTATAGTAGCTATGACATTACATTATCAATGATAAAATAGTAAAACCTCCACCAAATCATTTTACTTCATTGGTTTATTTGTACCAATCATTGTGCTGAAAACAGTTGAAGAGAGTCTATAGACACAGCCTGTAGTATATTTTCTTTCTTTAAGAAATATCTAAAAGCCTCGTGAACATTTTTCAAATATACATTTAAAGGGAACTCCAAATTATATATCTGTTTTAGTATCTATTGCTGCATAACAAATTACTCCATAATTTGATGTTTTAATCAGCACTGTTTATTATCTCACATTTTCTGGACATAAGGAATCAGTGTATAGTTTAGCTATCTCCTCTAACTTTGGGTCTTTCACAAGATTCAGTCAAGGGACCAGCTAGGGTTACAGTTTTATATGCAGGCAGGAAAGGATCCGTTTCCAAGTTCATTCACATGGCCCGTGGCAGGATTCACTTCATCAGTGCTGTTGGCCATAGGTCACTCTTGGATCTTTGCCACATAGGTCATTCTGTAGGGCAACTAACAACATGGCAATTGGCTTCATTGAAAGAAGCAAGTAAGAGAAGTTGAAGAGTGTATGTACCAGCTAAAAGTGTGTCACAGCCATTTATTTTTTAAATAAGAAAAACCATTTTACTGTGGTAAAAACACTTAACATGAGATTTAGCCTCTTAACAATTTTTAAGTATATAGTGCAATTAAGCTGATCCTAGGTGCAATGCTGTACAACAGATCTCTAAAGCTTCCTCATCTTGCTCAACTGAAATTTTGTGCCAGTTGTTAGGTAACTTTCCATTTCCTCCTCCACCCAGTCCCTAGTAACCACATTCCACTCTGCGATTCTATGAATTTGACTATTTTAGACACATTATATAAGTGGAATTGTACAGTATTTGTCTCTGATTGATTTATTTCGTTAGATTAAGATCTTCAAGCGTCATCCATGTTGTTGTGTATTGCAAAATTTCCTTCTTTTTTTTTAAGACCAAATAATATTCCATTGTATGTATAAGCCACATTTTCTTTATCCATTCATCTTTTGAGGGATAGTAGGTGGTTTCTATAACTTGGCTATTGTGAATGTTGCTGTAATGGACATAAGAGTGGTAATGTCTCTTTCAAATTCTGATTTCAGTTCTTTTGGATAAATACCCAGAAATGGGCTGACTATGTTATATGGTTTTTCCGGTTTTAATTTTTTGAGGAATATCCATTCTGTTTTCCATAGTGACTGTACCATTTTGCATTCTCAATAGTGTGCAAGGGTTCTAATTGCTCCACATATTTGTCAATACTTATCTTTATATACAATAGTCATCCTGACAGGTTTTAGTAAATTTAAGGAGATGAAAGACTCATATACTAAAACATCCTAAAATGCATAGAACAGACCACAGGAGCATCCCTAGCTTCTTTCCATTAGATACCAGGAGTACAACCCTTATAGTGATAAAAAATGTCTCTAGACACTCTCCTGGAAAGCAAAATCATCTCCAGTTAAGAACCACTGGTTTAAATTATTTATTACACATGAATTTTTACCATATAGCTATACAATTCTATTACTATGTAGCTGTATAATTATATTATTTTTATGATATTATGTATGGTTTTCAATTATTTATCTACTGAGACACTGGAAAAAAAAAAAGGATATGAGCTCCAAAAAAATGAAAAAAACAAAACAAAAAAAAAACCTTAGAGAGGGATCAGATCAGACAAGTAAGTGGAGTAGAGTTTGACAAGCCCCAGGTAGCATGAGTTATTGAAAAGCTCTTGTGGAGATGTCTACCTATTTAGTTTCTATGTTGTGTGAAATTTCAGTGATTCTGGTTATTTGTTTTATATATATATTTATATCTTTGGTTTAAAGATATCCAGGGAATCTTTTCCAAAGTACAAATAACTTTGTGAATAAAAATACATGAATGACTTTTAAATATTGTTTTATAACAATCTCTTCAAGTTTGACTGTCAAATGTCATATTCATCTGTTTATAGGCTATGAATAGTACATTGAGGAATGCTGAGTGTGAGGGAATTCAGATATAACTTGAAATTTTAAGTCACTAATGTGGAGGACAGAGAGAGAAAGTTATGGAAAATAAATTTACAGAAATAGCATATTGGCCATCTTGAGGGAAGGGTGCTAGTTATAATTACAGATCTGCTTAATACTGCTTTTTGGAGAGAAATCTGACTTCAGAAAATATTTTAATAAGGCATGGTTTTTAAGTTAGTCCATTCAATCAAATGTCATAATGTTTGTGAAAGCTTCTCTTTTCAAAATTGAAATATGTGCCTATATAAGAGTTGATGATAATGCAAATAGTGAAAATGTCACAGCTAAAGCAGTTTTTACTAGTAATTTACTGTGTAGGTGTGAGAAGATGTTATTAAGATTTACCAAATATGTGTTGTAGCTGGTATCTATAATAAAATTGCCTTGCCTATTGAAATGGCCTAATTCTGAAGCAATGAGAATAAAAGAGGAAAGGAGATTAATAAATGCCTTTTTTGGGGAATGTGGATTATATAAATTGTTAAAAATATTAAGCCTTCAAGATCCATCATCTTAGGACATCATGAAGGTTGCTTCCAGGCCTTGGCCATCAATCTGTACATGAACATGATAGACACAAATGGGAAATGTAAATTTTACTTTCTGCCTTGCCTGAGACAAAATATGCTTTTGTTCTAGTCAAATGCATCTTTTTTCACTTTTTCTCATATTTTTTAAGCAAATTCTTTCTTTGCCTTAGCCTTTAATGGTCGTCACCAATTTCTTTAGTCTTTAAATTATTTCAAATTTTAGTATATGTGCTGCCAAAGTGAGCACTTTTAAATTCTTATGATTCTATTATACTCTCCCAGAAAAGTGGTTAATCTCCCAGAGCTCTTCTTTTAAAAACACTTTCTCTGTATCACAAAATATTTTTTATCTATTTATTTATTTAACTGATTGCAAACTGCATTCAGTGTGCTTTGGTCAGTACAGTTGAGAATGCGAAAATCAGTAAGACATAGTTTCTGTTTTCAGTAAACTATGGACAAATAGATTTGTATACTGACAATCATAATACAAGTCAGGATATACTTGTTTAATTGTTATAAAAAAGTGAAGACAAAGTGGCACATTAACAATACATCTGGTTGGTGGCATACAGGAAGGAGGAGTTTGCCTTTGAGATGGGCTGTGCTTAGTAGTTATTATTTAATCAGGAAGATGTAAGGGAATTATCATTACCAGCAGAATTATGAGCACAAATAAAGGTGTGTGTGTTCAGATAATGGTAAATTCCAGGAGGGGTAGTAGTGAAAGGATTGGTTGAGAAAGGCAAGTTCCACGAATATCCTGAAGGACCATGAAAGTCAATGGAACAGTCTATTCATATTTCAGTGTTTTTAATTGCTGTGAACCCAATCTTCACCCTTTTCCTTTGAATATAATTTGTAATACCCCCTTACTCTCTACAAGAACTCCTAGAACTGCCATGATGAAGTACCACAGCCTGAGTGGCTGAGAACAAAAGAAATTTATTATTTTACAGCTCTGTAGGCTAGAAGTCTAAAATCAAGGTATCAGCAGGGCCAATGCTCCCTCCGAAGGGTCTAGGGAACATTTTTTTTTTCTTCTCTTCCTGTCTTCTGGAGGTTGCTGACAATCTTCAGTTTTCCTTTAGTTGGTGGCAGCATAATTCCAGTTTCTACTTCTGTCTTCATGTGGCCTTCTTCCCTATGTAT
Organism: Callorhinus ursinus; assembly: GCF_003265705.2. Classification (NCBI taxonomy): domain Eukaryota; kingdom Metazoa; phylum Chordata; class Mammalia; order Carnivora; family Otariidae; genus Callorhinus; species Callorhinus ursinus. Next base: position 42,986,972 of record NW_027397069.1, read on the forward strand.
CTGTGTATCTGTGTATGTGAATTTCCTTCTTCTTTCTGTTATTAAAGCGTCAGTCATTGGATTTGGGACGCACCCTAATGCAGTATGACTCCATCTAAATTTGATTACATTGGCAAAGATCCTATTTCCAGGTAAACATTCACAGGTACCTGGGATTAGAACTTCAACATATCTTTTCAGGGGACACAATTCAACCCACATTTCTCCTAAAATTAATTTAAGTATGGTATAGACTATTATACATAAAATTTACCAAATATATATAACACCTTAACAATATAAAGGACTCCATATAAATACTTCATAGTAAATATAAGTTTTAATATGTTTAGGTACTACTAAACTAAAATATATAATGAACTAGTCAAATACTTACACTTGCAGATAGAATCACCATGTGAGAATAAAAAAAACATATTTTAATATCGGTGATCCAGTACCATAGCAACATTACTATTAGTAGGCTGATTTTCATAAATAATGAATCACTCTGTTTAAGACCTGATCAGAATGAAAAACAACTTCGCCCCCGTTCACAAGACACTTGGATTTTGGAATTAAGTTTATAGTAAAACATTTGAAAACATTTCGTGTTTGTATATAAAACAAAGTTGATTTCTATGCTCAGATAGTAACAAACTAGTTTTTCATTTATATGAATAGACAAAATAGGACATATGACAGAGCAATGGAAAATGCAAAATAATTATTTTGTATATGTATCAGTCCCATGCCTAACAGTAGAGCAAGCATCTCTAGCCCCACCCACTAAAAGCCTAAAATGCCTGCAGAACCCCATTTTGTGAACATGGGAATAGCCTCCCTCTATAAAACATAGCTTGGGGTAGTGTAGTTCCTGCAGACCCACAGTCATAATTCTAAAACTATCCCTAATCAAAGGTATTTGACCCACAGAATTTGGCCTCTTTATAATCTGCCTCTATGTAAGTTAACACACACACACACACACTCACTATATGTGTGTGTGTGTGTATAAATAAGTTTTATAGTTTACTCAAGATATCGACTGCATTATGTGCTAGATACTAAATTATGCCTTGGGGACAAAATGACAACCAAGAAAGGTAAAAACTGCTTCCTAATTGAAAATAATAAATCCATCATTGAATTATGTATGTCCTTATTTAATATATGTTTTAGCCAAAAAATATCTCAAATCATATATATAATGCATACATATGTGTGTGTGTATATATATATATTCCTTTATGTATATGTATTTTTTGCAAACATATGCACATACAGAGTTAAGACTAGATTCAAGAATACCAAAAGATTAATTGTAGTTACATATTTTTTCTATTATGAATTTTATTGCTTATTTATCATTTTCTGGAATTTTTGTATAATTACAAGTAAAATCACAATAACTCTATTTTGTAACTGAGAAATAACATGTAACCAGAAATAAGTCAACTGATAGTTGACTTATATGTTACTCTTTTCACCTTCTGAATTATGTAATTTTTGTCCTCTACTGTTAGGGAAACTGAAATGTATAGAAAAAAGAAGTGGATTTTTGCCATCCTGGTACATTTCAGACATCATTTTGGATTGATTAAAGTGTATTTCAGGATATGCTACTCTGCAAGAAACTTTCAGATCACACCATATAGGCAGACACCGGGGCAGGCTATATGTAAAGCCAGATGATATCTCTGGTTCTAGTCTCCGTTCCTTATTCATCATAACTTCACAAAGAATTGAAGATTCACATGAGGAACAGATTGCAAACATAAAACCCCTACACGTGTGCTTGATGAATAATACAAAATGGAGGAAGGCCAGATGTTGGAGCTATGCTGTTGCAGAACAGGTGGCACTATGCCCATGACACACACATGAGAATAGAATCAATAATGCTTTTAGTGTAGGGACAGAGCTGTACTGTGCTTAAGAAGTATAATGGACATATATTACTGAGTGAAATGCCTCGAAAGTAAAATGAAAGGACCGGTCTTCAGTTATTATAGTCTCTTCCTCCTCTTCATTTTATTATGAGGTTATTCCAAGTTCTATATTCCCATGTAGAGAGTGAGGATATTTGTGATTTAGGATTCACTGGAGATATTCCTTATAGTGCCTCAGAAACCTATTACCTTATAGCCAGGAAATATAGTAGTGGAATTTATTTTTCAGAAAGTTAAACATTAATTCTTTCACAAGAATAAGTATGACTTAACATAGGGAATACAAGGTTTCTGCTACAAATATAGAGACAATGCAATAAAAAGGATAAATATGAATAATTTTATATTACTTTCTCATTTTTAAATTCAGTGGGAGACTTTTTTTTTTTTTTTTCCTGGTTACCATTAGGTGGATTTTGCCCTTGAGATAAAGTAAAGTGGGAAAGAAGAAAAATATCCAGACGTACACTTTGGATGTCTTTTGGTGTTGACAGGGAATTTTACTTTTAGACTTTGATCCTCAATTACCAGCAACACTTTCTATAGTACCAATTTGCCTAGACTCTCTTATTTAAGGAACACCTTACTCTATTTAAAAAATGGTTTTGAATTTGTAGCCTAAAGTAATTTGTTTGCAAAGTAAATGTGGTTAAACTCATTACATGAAAAGCTATTAATATTTTTTAAATAAAAACAAAAATTCAGCAAATTTTTAACTTATTCCATACTACCATCAAATATTTAAAAAGACCTTTAAATAGCTTTAAACATGGTCTTCATTAGCTCAGGGATCTGATTAAACAAAATCTTTTTAAATTGGACATAGGAATGTTTTATCAGCTAAAGAAAGAATCTGTAAAGCAAATCACCCATGCTAACAAAGAGGTAATTAAGAACTACACTGGTGTTAATGGAGTTCTCTGAAAGACATGTCTAGAATAGGAAGTGATAGAAGACCATTAGCTAGTGAATATGTGGGAGAGGTCTGAAGAAACCAAGTAGGCTAACTAGAACTTGCAAAGGGCACCATAAATCAGAAACCCTACGCCTGTTACCCTTACTCAATAAATTTGTGACTTTGGATTTATTGAGAACTGATGAGCTCTTTTCCTTTCACCTGGAAAAAGAAAAAGAAAGGTACAAGGTAATATAGTTGAAAGTGTTTAAGGAATAAAAAAAAAATGATGCAAGTAGATATTTTAAAACATTGACATAACAGCAATTTATTTTAGGCAGTCAGAAACACAAGAGTAAAATTATCAATGGCAAACATTCTTATCTGTTTTTTTCCCCCCTTTGGGTTGATGTTCTATAGGGAATATATCAAATTGTGTGAGAATGAACCCTTCCCAACTCCCTGCCAAATGGGAAAATGTGCCTTTAAGAAAATGTTGATACAACTTTGGAATTCTTTTATTTGCATTATTTACCAATCAAACAAAAGAAGTTCTTGACCTAGTTCAGTTTAAGGTATAGTTATTTACACTCTGATTTCCAGATGCATGTAACCTAGAAGTTAGATATAAATAGCTATTCATTTAGAAGCTGAATGAAAGCTATAATGCATGAATTTAAACAAATGCTCTTAAAATTTGGAATTAGACATACATCATATTTTACCAAGGTCAAACTTTAATTCTTCCATAAAACAAGCTCTCACAACAAACAAGGGACATGGGAAACTGAAAATTAATCATGGATATCATCAATATTCAAGGAATTTAACTTCAAAGTTAAGATGATGATGGTATAGACAAGGAGTACTGTTAAAGAATACTTTTCTGTATGGTAGATATGACAAGTTCTGATCCCACATGTAAGTTCAACCTAACAAGAAAAAGCTGGACAGACTGAAAAATTAAAAAACTCTTCTTGGATCCAAAAGAGTGCGGGAGGCGAACACAACGGCAACCGCTGTCATTGGAGAGGCAGGCAGGCAAAGGGAGGGAGTTGTGATTTACCAGAACAGAAACTCATAAACGTAAACCACCTTGGGAACCAGTGACAGGGCAGGAAAACCCGAGCTCTAATTGTCAAATTGCTGGACACTCAGTGTGGACAAGTCTGAGAGTTTAAACTCCAGGGAAATCCAGTGGGACACCATAATGTGAGATTTACCTCCAGGAGTTTGAACCAGGTTCCCATTGTAAATATCAGAGAAAAATCCTCTTGTGCTTCTACAAGGAAAGGGGAAAAGGAACCATTTTGAATAGCATTCTCTTCTTCTTAACAAGGCCTGCCCTCAGGGCAAACTGGTTAAATAGAACCTAACCTACTGGGATATTATGAGAGACCAAATGAAGTAGGGAATGGGAAATACCCAACCCCAGCCCACTCTAGCCATCCTGTCCCACTAAGGTGGGGGAGGAAAAAAAAACCTTCAAAATACTTGTGAAGTTCACAGTGGAGGCACAGGCTAACTAAAAGACCTAATTATAGGACTATACAGATCTCTGCCTCTCCCCCAACACCTCACCACCACATTACTAAAGGCTTATTTACAGGAGCTCCTTTTACTCAGTATATCATGTCTGACTATCAAGAAAAACTTACAAGGCATACCAAAAGAAGGCAACCCCCTCCCCACACATACAATTTGAAGAGACAAAGCAAGCATCAGAACCAAACATGGCAGGAAATGTTGGGATTTATCAGACCAAAAATTTAAAACAATGATGATTAATATGCAAAGGGCTCTAATGTATAAAGTGGGCAGCATGCAATAACAGAAAGCAATGTAAGCAGAGAGATGGAAATCCTAAGAAAGAACCCAAGAAAATATTAGAGATAAAAATACTCTGTGACAGAAAGGAAGAATGCCTTTGATGGGCTTATTAGTAGACAGGATACAGCTGAGGAAAGGATTTCTGAACTAGATATTTCAATAGAATCCTGGAAAACCAAAAAGCAAAGAGAACAAAGACTGAAAGAAAAAAGAAAAAACAACCAAAAACAAAACAGAAAGGAATATCCAAGGTTAGTGGGACAACTACAAAAGATGTAACAGACCTGTAGTGGGAATACCAGAAGAAAAAGAAAGAAACAGAAGAAATATTTGAAACAATAATAACTATGAATTGATTGAAATTGTCAGACACCAAACCACAGATGCAGAAAACTTAGAATAAACAAACAGAATAAATGCCAACAAAGCTATACCTCAGCATATCATTTTCAGAATACAGAAAATCAAAGATTAGGGAAAACTCCTGAAAGAAGCCAGAGATTAAAAACAAAAACAAAAAAACACCTTACTTATGGAGGAACAAAGATAAAAATTACATCCAACTTCTTTCCAGAAACCAAGTAAGCAAGAAGAGAGAGGAGTGAAATATTTAAAGTGTTCAGAGAAAAAAAACCCTACACGTAGAATTCTGTACCCTGTGAAGTTACCCTTCCAAAGTGAAGAAGAAATAGACTTTCTCAGACAAACAAAAATTGATGGAATTGTTGCCAGTAGACCTGTCTTGCAAAAAATGTTAGAAGTTCTACAGAGAGAAGGAAAATGATACAGGTCAGAAACTCAGTTCTACATAAGGAAAGGAAGAACATCAAAGAAGAAATAAGTGATGGTAAACCAAAAAGCTTTTATGTTTCTTTACTTAATTGATCTAACAGATAATAGTTTGTCCAAAATAATAATAGCACCAATGTATTCTATTATGTATGCTTATGTATGTATTGTATGTACATATTTATATGTGTTATATATAAATGAATGACGGCAATGATACAAGAAAGGCAAGGGGAATATTAGAACTATGTTGTTATCATAAGGTACCCACACTCCTAGTGAAGTAGTATAGCACTATTTGAATGTGCAGTGACAGATACCAGAATCTTAGTTCTAGAGAAACTTCTTGGGAATGGCAGCGTGAATTAACATGAACACACCTCATGCAAGCAGAGATCAACTCCAAGAATCAATATCCACTCTACCGCTCTAGATCTCAGATCTGAACACTAGTCCAAGTGTGGGAAATGGAGAGAAAAACCAAGACTCAAACAGAAGGTAGGGAGAGGGAGGGATTATATTCTGTGTGAATTAGAGATTATATTTGCAGTTTTATATCCCTGCATGCATTCAGGGGCTCAGTTCATTCCCGAGAACCACGACAATAAGATGAGGCCAGTTGACTAGATCTCTCTCTTAAAGCTATAATCTGAAGATCAGGGATCCTCAAAGCCCATGTTCTTTGCTTGACATTAACTTTTTAGTATGTGCTTTGCTACTACCCACAAAGTTAATAATTAACCACATGGATACTTCAAGTAGAATGCATATACTATGGGAAAAAAATGCAAGGTGGACTGTCAAAAGCAATATAATTTGTTATTGATTTTCTAAACAGTCACTTTGGCACACGTGGAGAATGAATAAATTAATAAAATTGGAATTTTATATAATTTTGCCTTTAAAAAAAGAAATATAAAGGATACCTTACCTGTAGTTATTACCAAAAAAGTCCTCCAAATTGCTTTTTGGGGTTATTTAGTGAGAAAATGTAATCAACTGAATAGCTGACATTTTAAACAAATTTTCCTAGATTATGTAGTATGGAAATTAACACACACTCATTGTAAATAAATTTCAAAATATAAAAACCCAAATAATTGAATAATTGTAGCTTTAGAATGTGTAGATACTATTGTTATTTTGTGATAAATACAAATTTTTATATATATTATGCAGAAAATACTTAAGGGGGTTTTTGACTTAATTTAACCTTACCTCCACTGAATAAATCACTAATTCTTGTTAACGCTACCTGCTAAACTTCCTTTGAATCTTTTAATTTCTTTTGGTTTTCTCTGTCACCTTTTATTGCAGACAACTATCATTGGATACCTAGAAAACCACTATAGTATTTTAACTGCTTTCCCTATATTTAATTTTTTTTTCTTTTCAAAATATTTCGTCTCCATTGTAGTCAGAGTCTTTATGTAAAACACATTTTATTTATGTAAAAACATAAGTCATTCCACTTCCCTGCTGAAACTCTACAAGTATTATTAAGTCACAAACTTGATTGAAAAGACCCTTGGAGAGGCAAACTGCTATTTATTTTCCAGCCTCACCACAAGTACTACTTATGCATCTCCCCATTTCTTCTAATTCAATCTGTAATTCGTTTAGACATGCCACTTCCTCTGATGATTCTTCCATGTTTCAGCCTACAGATTAGATTGGATTGGGTTTAGCACATCAAATGTTCACTATCATTGATCTGTTCTCTTTAATAGTGTTTTTTTATTATTATGTTAATCATGCATTACATCATTAGTTTTTGATGTAGTGTTCCATGATTCATTGTTTGTGTGTAACACCCAGTGCTCCATGCAGAACGTGCCCTCTTTAATACCCATCACCAGGCTAAACCATCCTCCCACCCCCTCCACTCTAGAACCCTGTTTGTTTTTCAGAGTCCATCGTCTCTCATGGTTCATCTCCCCCTCCGATTTCCCCCCCTTCATTCTTCACTTCCTGCTATCTTCTTCTTCTTCTTCTTTTTTTTTTTTTAGCATATAACGTATTATTTGTTTCAGAGGTACAGATCTGTGATTCAACAGTCTTACAAAATTCACAGCACTCATCATAGCACATACCCTCCCCAATGTGTATCACCCAGCCAGCCCATCCTTCCTACCCCCCACCATTCCAGCACCCTCAGTTTGTTTCCTGAGATTAAGAATTCCTCAAATCAGTGAGGTCATATGATACATGTCTTTCTCTGATTGACTTATTTCGCTCAGCATAACAACCTCCAGTTCTATCCATGTCGTTGCAAATGGCAAGATTTCATTCCTTTTGATGGCTGCATAATATTCCATTGTATATATATACACCACATCTTTATCCATTCATCTGTCGATGGACATCTTGGCTCTTTCCACAGTTTGGCTACTGTGGACATTGCTGCTATAAACATCGGGGTGCACGTACCCCTTCGGATCCCTACATTTGTATCTTTGGGGTAAATACCCAGTAGTGCAATTGCTGGATCGTATGGTACCTCTATTTTCAACTGTTTGAGGAACCTCCCCACTTTTCCAGAGTGGCTGCACCAGCTTGCATTCCCACCAACAGGGGAGGAGGGTTCCCCTTTCTCTGCATCCTCGCCAACATCTGTCATTTCCTGACTTGTTAATTTTAGCCATTCTGACTGGTGTGAGGTGATGCCTCACTGAGGTTTTGATTTGGATTTCCCTGATGCCGGGCGATGTTGAGCACTTTTTCATGTGTCTGTTGGCCATTTGGATCTCTTCTTTCGAAAAATGTCTGTTCATGTTTTCTGCCCATTTCTTGATTGGATCATTTGTTCTTTGGGTGTTTTTAATTGTCTTTCCCTCACTAGCTTATAAGTTTTATAATGGCAGAGACCATGTCTGCTGTGTCGTGCTTTTGAACCCTCAAACCAACTGTAAAGTTTTTGAATAGTAGATGAAAACTTTAGAATAGTAAATTTTTAGTAACAGGTATCCTCTCCCTGTGCACATATTATTTCCTCTTCTTGGAACATTCTTTACCTCTAATATACTTGACTGACTCATACTCTTAAGGGTTCAACTTAAATGCTGTTTTTTCAGAGAGGTTGTCTGGATCCTCAACCTAAGATGAATCCTTCTGTGATACTGTCTCTATTTTCCAACATGGTGCATTGTATGTTTTATAATATCTATTCATTTCTTTAAATATTTGGCTATAACTATAAGGTCCATAAGGGCAGGGGACATGATAATTTTGTTCATTTTCTCTCTGTTGTCCTGGTGGAGGGCTGCACAACATGAAAATGGGTGCTCAGCTGACATCTATTTAGTGAATGGTGGATGATGAATTCATGTTTGATTTTACTGCTTTTGTTTTGTTTGGGACTTGTTTTTATTTTATGTCCTGTCTTAGCAAAAGTAAATTTTGCCAGCATTACGGCAACCCCCAGTTCCCAGTTGTTGCCATTGTTTCTGGTTCATGAAGCCAAATATCTGGAACACACTGCTGCAGAAAATGCATTTTGATATTGACAGAATAAACACAAAGAATTTGGAGTCTATTTAATTGGACATTTAAATCAGAGAGATAACTTTTCCTATTTGTATTTTATTTCACTGTCAAAGTACTGTTTGAAAAAAAGACATTATTTTCAAAATTGTGATACAACAGACACATGTATCATTCAGTAGTTTATGATATTTTTACCTTAACTTCATGGACAAACTGATTCAGGGTTACTCTTTTGTTGTCTCTGTATCTGGGAATCAAAATGCACAAGTGGATGTTGAATCGCTTGCATTCTCTTGGCAAACTGTAAATTTTTCAGCTCACTTATGCAAAATAAAGATTACCTCAGACCTGGCAGTTAAATTAGATTAGCATTTCAGTAAAGATCAGCATGCAAGGTGAGTAATGTCTCTTTCTAACTGATTACTAAACAATATGTGCTTTTCGATAATGGTAAGTATATCATTTCTGAGGCTACCTTCAAGGAGACCAGTGCAAGAAAAACAGTTATTTCTGGCAGTTAACAAATGAATAATTTATTTATAATGATTTGGAAATTTTGGTCACATAGAAATTTTTTTTGAAGAACAGTAACTTATACATATGCATCTTGAGAAATAAGTTTTATAAAACAAGTTTTAATAATGTTCCTGAAGGAGTACAAATAGGATTTAACAATAGAAATGAATTTAAAATGCTCATTTATTATTAATACTGAATGTATAAACCCTATTAAGAAAAGAGCAGGGATAGTTTAATAAGACACTATTCTATGGATATGGATATGTCAATAACTCTCAAGTGATCATTATATTCATCCATTCTTCATTAAAAATGCATGGCTATTTAATTCCTGACAAGCTCAAATATGAACACTATGTTCTAGAAAAAGAGGCTTTTAATAATAAGTTTATTTTTAATATAATTTATCAGTGATACTATCGTAGCAAAATATTTGTCATTGCAACTGGAAATTTGACTAGGAATTTATTAAAGATTTATTGCCATTTCCCCTTAGAGGACTGTTTACATGAGAAGCATTTAAAAATACTAAAGACTAACAGAGAAGTTAAGGTGGGGATGTCCCTGAAGGTGCTTTTGTGTAAATAGGCTCAGCCTTTACTTTTTTTCTTTTTTTTAAGATTTTATTTATTTATTTGACAGAAAGAGAGCAAGAGAGGGAACACAAGCAGGGGGGGGTGGGAGAGGGAGAAGCAGGCTTCCCGCTGAGCAGGGAGCCTGATGTGGGGCTCGATCCCAGGACCCTGGGATCATGACCTGAGCTGAAGGCAGACGCTTAACGACTGAGCCACCCAGGCGCCCCTCAGCCTTTACTTTTGCACCACAGCAGATTTCATTTGGAAGGGAACACTTTTCATTATCCAACTTTAAGGTATTCAACCCTTAAAAATTTGAATTAATGCTGTTATACTCACTGAAATATAAATGAATTTTACTTATTGACTATTTAGCCTCTCAAGAGAAGATAGAACTTACGGATGTGTTCCTAGTGATCTAGCTTCACATAACATAAAATTTGACATATAGAAACAGCAATAACAATAAAATGAGAGCATATTAAGTAAAATAACAAACACTGGGAAAAGGGCAAGACAACGGGAAAGTTACAGTGATGTGCTTTATTTTCTGTTGAGAAACTATACTATATATTTATCAAATTTTCTTTTCACTAAAAGATAATTTGGGTAGATTCCGTTCCCCATTATATGGCAGATTATGCTAATAATGCAAAATTATTGGATGGAATATTTGGTCAAGTATGTAATGTTTATTTTTATATTACTGTTTTAAAAATGATTATATAACAATAGAGCCTTTTTAGTCCTTTAAGGCCATATAATATATCATAAATTACCAAGCTGTTTTCCTGTTTTTGTAACATGGCAGAAAATTTCAAATTTTTAACAGAGTGAATTTAATGCTTTTGAATTTGTTCATTTAGGCCAAAACATAATACTACACCTTTAAAAATTCATTCACTCAGTCAAAACATATTTATTAGAAAGCAATTGCATTCCATGCTTGTGAGTACTGAGGATACAGAAGTGATAAAATAGGTATGAGTCTTGATCTGGTAAAGCTTACAATAGAAGGAGGAAAAGGCATTGAACAAATAATCAAATACAAACACAAAAAATGATGGACTGTGATCATTTATCTATGGAAAATATAGCACAATATGAGAAATTATATCAGGGTTACCAAATTTGCATTGCAGTTCATGGAAAGCCTGCCCCCCAAAAAGTATGGATAAGACCTGAAACCTAAATAGAAAGTATCAACAAAGAGTCAGTGAAGGGCAGAGGTAGTTAGAGAAAATATCATGTGCTTCCATATCCAAAGATGTTAAAAATGCTGAATGGATTCAATTATTTGAAAGTTGGGCAATATGGCTGTAATTAGCAAGGGAAGTAGAACTGATGCAAGGGGAGACTAAGGAATCTTCTGATCATGAAGGGACATGTTGGCAAAAATTTAGGAATTTGAATTTTGTAATATGCTTATTGGGGGGCCCATGAAGAATTTTAGTAGGAAAATCATATGCTTTTATTTCCATTTTGAAAATAAAATTTAGCTTCAGGAGACTGAAATGGGGACAGGGTAGGTCAAAAAGTGAAGAGTCAGGAGGTACTGCCAGCAAGAAAGAATTACAGCTTGAATTAGAGAAGTCAAAGTTGCAATAGATAAAATTGAATAGATCTGAAATACATTTTGAAGTTAAGCCAACATAACCTGGTAATTGACAGGTGGTTGATGGAAAGAGAGAAGCCAAAGGAGCATGCACTCTATTTTCAACAAGCAGCCTGAGTGTCATCACTATTTATAGATTGGAGAGTTTGAAGGAAGAGAAGATTTATGGTAACTAACAAAAATTACATTTGGGATGTATTTTGTCTAAAGTCCACTGAGACATATGAGGTGGAAATATCTGGTACTTACTGGAAACAAAGTTAGAAGGGAGTTTTGGCCTGCAGATATATTGGTGGTCATAGTTTATATGTATTTGAATGTATTAGAAAGACAATGTAAACCCAGAGATAGAGTGAGAGAGAAGGAGAATGAGAGAGGGAGAGAGGGGAAGGGAGAGAAAGAGAAAGAAAGGATGAGAGAGAGAGAGAATGTAAGAGAGGGCGGAGGGAACTAAGGCAAGAGTGATTTTTTTCTGGAAGGAAAGAAGAGTGGAAAAATGTGAATTCTGCTTAGAGACCAAGTAGATGCTATTAAAAAATGCCCAAATGTCAAGAAAAGTGTGTAAGAAAACAAGGTAACACTTCCTTCCCTCCCAAGAATTACATATCAATTTATATAAAAATATTTTTGAACACATTTTAAAATTAAAGTCATACCAAAACCAAGATAAGCATCTCTCTGGATTAAAAATAGGACAGATCACATCCTGTAAATAGGTCTGATGTATCAATAGATAAAAATTTGCTGCAAAATTAGGACTTTGCTTCCAGGAGGTCAAATTCACAGGTGTATTGGGAACCTTAATTTACCACAAAGCAAGAAAACAACTTGCGGAGTAAATCTGTGATATTGGAGATTTTTGTTTAAAAAGTTATGAAAACTTCCCATTTCCCTTAGGTTGTATAAAGCTGCAAATAGTATCTTTATCACACAAAAATGAGTAAAAGTTGATTAAAATATCATAACTTTCTTTGACTCTATCAGAAATCTGAGATCCCAAAACAAATATGTAACCTAAAATTCAAGAAAGGGAAGACATGTCCTCTGGAGAAGGATGGAATATAAGAATTACCTCAAATGTGATGGAGGATAGAAAAATAATCTGTGTGTGGCCTCAACAAAATTTAATCACCTGAATTACAAAGAATGCAGAAAGTCAAGTGACCTAGCTTGTCAGTCTGTAATAGCCGAGACGTATACCTCAGTCCTTACTGCTTGACTACACAAAACAACTACCATTCTATTAAAAATTTGAGAATACACACACAAGCAAGAGGAGCCAACCTATTATAAAGAGACAAAGCAATAAACAGAACCAGATTTGTAAATGACCTAGATATTGAAACTATCAATATAGTTCAATATATATATATCAATATAAAAGTTATATAGGACACTTTATGATAAAAATATTAAAAATGTGGGAAAGGTATACAACATGTATGAATATAGTGGGTATTAGTCTGGGTTTTCTAGAGAAACAGAACCAGTAGGTATGTTGGCTATAGTATACCCTATATATTACATATAAATATATCCTAATATATTTACATGAAACATTTTATATAAAGAGATTTATTATAAGGAATTGGCTCACATGATTATGGAGGCTAAGAAGTCCCAAGATTTGCTGTTGGTTTAAGGGAGGCCAAGAAGAACCAATGGTGTACCCAATGTTGAAAGTAAGACAAGACAGATGTCTCAGCTCTAAAACAATTAGAGATAATTAGTTCTCACTTACTTAGAGACTTTTGTTCTAGTCAGGCCTCCAGTAGATTAGATTAGGCCCATACCCACTGGGTAGGGCCATCTGATTTACTCAGTTAATTCAAATGTTAATCTCATCCAGAAACTCCCTCACAGACACACCCAGAATAAGGGCTAACTAAATAGCTGGATGCCCAGTCAATTAGACACTTAAAATTAACCATAGCAGGACATTTTCAGCAGAGATGAAACAGTCAAATGGAAATGCCAGAAATAATTATAAATTGTCAGATATGAAAGAATAACTTCAGTAGGAACATCAGTAGACTTGAGAGAACTGAAGATAAAATCATTTGAAATTAGTTGGGTCGATGGACGTTACTCAAAGTATGAGAGAGAATTAAGGGGGGGCGTGCAAGCACAGAATAAAACATTCAAGAGCTCTAATACAATATCAAATGCCTGATATATGTATAATTTCAATCCTGGAGGAAAATACCAAGAGAACAGAGTAGAAGAAATGTGAAGAAATAATAGTCTGTATATTTCCTCAGATTGATTTTCTTAATTGCATATATAATAAAATTTAATTCTCTGCTTAAAACTTTTAAATGTCTCTCTTTGCTTTCAGTAGTATTTTTTTAATTTTTTATTATTTTTTATTATGTTAATCACCATACATTACATCATTAGTTTTTGATGTAGTGTTCCATGATTCATTGTTTGCGAGTAGTATCATTCTTTTAGCCTGACTTAAAACCCCTATAATAGTATCTCCATTGATATCCAAGCCATATTTCCTATTTCTGTGATAGCTACTCAAGCACTCAATACATTAGCATGCACGACTGTCTCAAGTTCCAGATATTTACCACGTTCTCTCGCAACATCTGTACTTGAACATGTGGGTTCCCTATTCTCAGAATCCCTGTCCACACCCAAGTCAACCTGACCTTAACTCATATCTCAAGGATCAAATTGAAGGTTGTTTTTATTTGAGGTCTTCCCTGATTTCCAGGTTATGTTAGTAAGTTCCCATTTTACCACCAGCTTGCTTTTACCACAGCATTTATAATAATCTATTGCAATTGTTTCCTTATTTATGTTTTTCTGAGTAGGCAGTAAATCTCCTGAGTTTGGTGAATACATTATGGTTTTCTTGTATTTCTCTGTGTAGTTCAAGGACTAGTGCATAGCAGATGCTTGATAAATGTTCACCAAATTAATAAATGACTAATAAGATAAAAATAATAATATTAATAACAAAGAAAATATAACTGGCCAGCTACAGACTTCAGTAGTTTATGAATAGTTAGGTGTTCCTTAATTATTACTTTTAAATGTTCAAAACACTTTTTAATTTATTCTTCTGTGCTCAGCACATTTGTAGACTCATAACTTACAAAAATCTAGGCATCAAAAGTTGAGAATAAAAACAGTTTTACACAGTTTAACAATATGTAAAAACACAAGCTAGCAGTTACTGTAAATCACTAATAGAATGCACAAACTTTCTCAGAGCACAATGTAACCATGCTGAAAAAGGTTGTAGAAATAACTGGTAGCAAACCTTTCAAGGCAGACTCTATTAATCTTAATTTTTACTGTTACATTTATCAGAATTAACGCATGAAAGATTATATATGTGAGCTATTTATATGAAATTGGATAAAATCTGTGGTATGTACAAATCAAACATTTATATTTGCTTTCTTTCTTGCTATGCTTATTTTGTTATATTTGTGACTTGTAATTTATTTTCATATTCCATATTTATGAATAGGAAATTGTAATCTATATAAACTATATTCACACAAGATACTGTATTATAAAGACTTTGCCAGTCTTTTGCTGAGGTATGTCTCTTTCTCTATTATAAGTGTATCCTCTAAATAATGGTATATATGATGGCACTCTCAACAAACTCTCATTGTAATTCTAAATGAATTTGGAATTTTGTTCAGTCATCCAACAAAACATGCTTAATATTGTCATTCTGTGAATGAACCTTTTGAATTAAGGACGATCACCCCAGAAAAATATGTCAAGTTTAAAAGGGGCGTTCCCCACGCCCCCAAACCCCAGGATTTGAAGATGAAAATCTAGCACAAATGAAATTCTTTTATCTATATTCTGGAATTATAAAATTGATCTCTACTCATATTTTGTTCTTTGACTTTCTACAGAACTTTAATTTTTGCCTAGCTTCCCCAGGAGCACAGTACTGCCCTACGTGTCCTAATGGAAATCTAACCTCGCAGGCATCAGTTTGTCTTTTTCATGTTTTAAGTTGTGGACTGGTTGTATCATCCACATTACTTTATACAAGATCTTATTTAACCATTTCTCCTTTCCTCAAACTTCTTTGTAATTTTCAAATGCTACTAATTTGTAAATTCAATATTTGAAAGTGGTACCTCATTAAGATTTTGTTTGTTTGTTTTCCTCCTAGAGCCTTGATTTTTCCTGCTAATCTTTGAGTAAACATTTGTAAAGTTTCTAATCTTTCTATCCTATTCTACATCTGTATTCTCTTCCACCTTTCATTATTCATTTAAACTTATACTTCAAAAGCCACTCCCCCCTTTGAAATGTACATGTCATTATGTAATAAAATTCCTTAAGAAATCATTTACCAAACAGTTCAGATTTACTACTGAGTTCTCAAAACCTGTTCAAGTTGTTTCTTTTGTAATAAAGAACTAGTTTTTACTCAATGAAATTATTTGAATGTTGATTATATATACACATATATATACCATATTAAAAGTTTAATTATATAACTAAATGTGTGATAAGTGTATTCTAACTTATTAGAGGTAAAATTTACAATTAAAATTATATATTTAAGGAGTACAAATTGATGATTTGATATATGTAAGCATTGTGAATTAATCATGACAGTCAAGCCAATTAATATATCCATCACCACGTTTGCTTTCTTTTCTCTCTCTCTCTTTTTTTTTTTTTTTTTGTGGTGAGAACACTTAAGATCTACCCTCTAAGCAAATTTCAAGTATATAATACTGTACTGTTAACTATAATTAACTATAGTCACATTGTTAGACATTAAATCTGCAGAACTTATTCATCTTACATAACTGATACTTTGTACCCCTTGACCAACATCTCCCTATTTACAACATCCCCTAGCCTCTGGCAACCACCATTGTACTCTCTGTATCTAAGAGTTTGACTGCTTTAGATTCCACATATAAGTGAGGTTATACATTGTTTTTTTTTTGTGCCTGACTTATTTTATTTAGCATAATGTCTACCAGATTTATCCAAGTGGCAGGGTTTCCTTATTTCTCATGCATGGTTGAATAATATTCCATTGTACAGATATACCACATTTTCTTTTATTTTTTCCAAATTTTTATTTAAATTCCAGTTATTTAATATATAGTATAATATTAGTTTCAGTAGTATAATTTAGTGATTCATCACTTACATACACCACCCAGTGCTCCTCACAAGTACCATCCTTATACCTATCACCTATTTAATCCAACCCCCTGCTCACCTCCCCTCCTATAACCCTCAGTCTATTTTCTGTAATTAAGAGTCTGTTTTCTGGTTTGTCTCTCTCCCCCCGCCATGTTTATCTGTTTTCTTTCTTAAATTCCGCATATGAGTGAAATCATATGGTATTTGTCTTTCTCTGACTTATTTCGTTTACCATAATACTCTCTAGCTCCATCCATATCATTGCAAATGGCAAGATTTCATTCTTTATGATAACCACGTTTTCTTTAGTCATTCATCAGTCAGTGGACATTTGGGTTCTTTCCAAAATTTGTCTATTGTTGATAATGCTGCTATAAACATTGGGGTTCATGTGTCCCTTTGAATCAGTGTTTTTGTATCCTTTGGGTAAATACCTAGTGGTGTGATTGCTGGATCATAGGGTCTTTCTATTTTTCACTTTTTCAGAAGCCTCCACCCTGTTTTCCAGAGTGGCTGCACCAGTTTGCATTCCCACCAACAGTGCAAAATAGTTCCCTTTTCTCTGCATCCTTGCCAACAGCTGTTGTTTCCTGCGTTGTTAATTGTAGCCATTCTGACAGGTATGAGGTGATACCTCATTGTAGTTTTGATTTGTATTTCCCTGATGATGAGTGATGTTGAGCATCTTTTCATGTGTCTGTTGGCCATCTGGATGTCTTTGGAAAAATGTCAATTCATGTCTTCTGCCCATTTCTTAACTGGATTATTTGGTTTTTGGGTGTTGAATTTGATAAGTTCTTTCTAGATTTTGTATACTAACCCTTTATCAGATATGCCATTTGCAAATATCTTCTCCCATTCTAAAGGTTATCTTTTAGTTTTGCTGATTGTTTCCTTCACTGTGCAAAAGATTTTTTATTTTGATGTAGTCCCAATGGTTTATTTTTGCTTTTGTTTCCCTTGTCTCAGGAGATATATCTAGTAAGAAGTTGCTATGGCCAGTATCAAAGACGTTACTGCCTGTGTTGTCCTCTAGGATTTTGATGGTTTCCTGTCTCACATTTAAGTCTTTCATCCATTTTGAATTTATTTTTGTGTATGGTGTAAGAAAGTGGCCCAATTTCATTGTTCTGCATGTTGTTGTCCAGTTTTCCCAGCATCATTTGTTGAAGAGACTGTTTTGTTTTGTTTTGTTTTTTCCATTGGATAGTCTTTACTGCCTTGTTGAAGATTAGTTGACCATATAGCTGTAGGTCATTTCTGGGTTTTCTATTCTGTTTCATTGATCTATATGTCTGTTTTTGTGCCAGTATATCACATTTTCTTTATCCATTCATCCGTCAACAGAATCTTAGGTTGTTTCATATGTTGATTATTGTGAATAATGCTGAAATAAACATGAGAGTGCAGATATTTCTTTGAAGATCTGATTTTATTTCCTTTGGATATCTACCTAGAAGTGAAATTCCTGAAACATAAGGTAGTTCTATTTTTTAATTTTTGAGGAACTGCTATAGTATTGTCCATAATGGCTATACAAACTTAAATTTCCACCAGTGGTGTACAAGAGTTACTTCTCTCTACACCCTCATCAACACTTGTTATCTTTTGGCTTTCTGGTAATAGCATTCTAAAAAGTGTGAGGTGGTATCTCATCGTGGTGATGATTTGCATTTAAATGATGCCAAGTATCTCTAATATAACTACTGTCCATTTTCATGTCTTCTTGGAGATAATGTCTGTTCAGGTCCTTTGTCCGCTTTTTAATCAGGTGGTTATTTTTCTATTGATTATAGGAGTTGTTTATATATTTTGTATATTAGCCTCTTATCAGATATATGATTTGTGGGCATTTTTTTTTCCATTCCATAGACTGTTTTTTTTTTATTCTGTTGATTGTTTCCTTTGCTATGCAGAGCTTTTTTGATTGATACAATCTGATTTGTTTATTTTTCCATTTGATAGTTTTTTTTTTTCAGTGTCATATCTGTGAAATCATTGTCAAAACCAATGTCAAGGTTTTTCCTTTTATTTGCTTTTGGTCTTTATAGTTTTTGGTCTTATGTTTGAGTCTTTAATCCATTTAAAATTGATTTTTATTTTTTGGTGATAATATGGATGCAATTTCATTCTTCTGAATGTGGATATCTAGTTTTTTCACACCCATTTATTGAAGAGATTATCATTTCCTCATAGTGCATTTTTGGCACCTTTGTTGAAGATCAGTTAGCCAAATATGTGTAGATTAATTTCTGGGCTCTTTATTCTGTAGTATTAGTCTATTTGTCTGGATTTTGTTATTGTTGTTGTTTTTAGACATCCAAACACAAAATGTTCCATCCATTGGTGCAGCTTGATTATCATAACATATCCTGCATAATACGTCTAAACACCTCTTCTTATCAAAGCAGCACAGAGGTGCTCGGGTTAAAGCATAATGCACATAATATTGTCTTGGTAACAATAGTAGAAGGACACAAAACAAATTAGATATAGATTATTTCTGAGACTCAAAACTGACTTTTCCCTTTTTCTCTTAATTAGTCTATTTGTCTGCTTTTATGCCAGTAGCACACTGTTTTGATTAGTATAGTTTTGGAATATATGTTAAAATCAGGAAGTATGATGTCTCTACATCTGTTCTCCTTGTTCAATATTGCTTTGACTATTGGGTTTTTTTGTGGTTTCACACAAATTTCAAAATTGTGTTTTCTTTTTCTGCAAAGAATGCCATTGGGATTTTGATAGGAATTGTACTGAATCTGTAGATCACTACATGTAGTTTGGACATTCTTGAAATACTGTCTTCCAATCCATGAACATAAGATGTCTTCTCATTTATTTTTTTTTTAATTTCTTACATCAACAATTTCAAATTCCAATGTACAAATCTTTTACCTTTTTGGTTATGTTCATTTCTAAATATTTTATCCTTTTCAATGCTATTCATTTCTTCATTTCTTTTTTGGATAATTCATTCTTTGTGTAAAAACGTGTAGTAGATTTTTGTATGTTAATTGTACATCTTGTAACTTTACTGTTATCTTAATTTTTTTGTTGAGTCTTTAGGATTTTCTACATATTTGATCATGTCATCTACAAACAGATCATTTTACTTCTTCCTTTCTTTTTTTTTTTTTTTAAAGATTTTATTTATTTATTTGAGAGAGAGAGAGAGAATGAGAGATAGAGAGCACGAGAGGGAAGAGGGTCAGAGGGAGAGGCAGACTCCCCGCCGAGCAGGGAGCCCGATGCGGGACTCGATCCCGGGACTCCAGGATCATGACCTGAGCCGAAGGCAGTCGCTTAACCAACTGAGCCACCCAGGCACCCTACTTCTTCCTTTCTGATTAGAATGTCTCATTTCTTTTTCTTGTCCAATTACTCTGGCTAGGACTTCTAGTACTATGTTGACAAGAAGTTGTTAGAGTGGGATTCCTTGCTTTGTACCACATCTTAAAGGTAAAGCTTTCAGTTTCTTTTTTCCCCATTGATCATGATGTTACCTATGAGTCTTTCATACATGGCCTTTATTGTTTTGAGGCAAGTTACTTCTATCTTATTTTGTTGAGAGTTTTAATTATGAATGGATATTAGACTATGTCAGATACTTTCAGTTCATTTATGATCATGTGGTTTTAAAATTTCATTTTGTTAACATGTTTTATTACATTGATTTACGTATGTTAATCCATCTTTTCATCCCTGGGATAAGTCCCATTTGATTTTAATGTGCTACTGAATTCAGTTTGCTACCTCATTTTAACCAGTTACCTCTGCAAAGACCCTATTTCCAAATAAGGTCACATTTTTATTTTTGGGTGGCCATGAATTTTGGGGGACTCTAGTCAGCCAAGTATATAACCCAAGCCATTTTTTGATTCTACTGATACCAGCATTGTTTGTGTGGGATCCTCCTCCTCTTTACTAGCTTCATGTCACAGTATGTGACTTTATACTACATGATATTTAAAAATATAAATATATGTGACCTGCTGGATTTAGATCAACTATGAATTAAGCACAACTACTTTTTTAGTTGATGCTAAATTACTGATCATGGAAAATAGCTATATTCTTATGGTTTTAATCAATTCTACTTGTTTATTTGG
The DNA here is from genome assembly GCF_003265705.2 of Callorhinus ursinus. NCBI lineage: Eukaryota > Metazoa > Chordata > Mammalia > Carnivora > Otariidae > Callorhinus > Callorhinus ursinus. The sequence goes on from NW_027397069.1 coordinate 43,007,881, forward strand.
ATTTGTTGCTGTTTCTTTTTATTTTTAAATATAGTTAAATGTGTTTCTAAAGCTCCTGTATGTCAGATTTTTTCCTTGTTTTTTTTTTCTGATTTTGATGATATATATGCCTTTATATATCTAACCTTTTAAACATTATATCCTTTTACGTAATGACAGATATTCCAATTACTTACATAGCTCACTAGATAATAGACACTGTGATGTGCAGCATTATGTACTTTCCATCTAAAAGATAAATAGGAAATGTTGAAGTTTATTACAAAGTGAGGTAAAGAACTAGCTCATCTCTCTCTTTGAGGCATATGACAAGATGTCAATGTGTCATAGGATATAACGATCTTAGCATATGTTCGTCTTCCTGGTATGTATGAACACTATCTTCATTTTATATCTTGCTTTGGAGCAATTTTGGGTATTTTAAATGTTAAGAAATCACAGATACAAGTATGAACTGAGCAATATTAGTTTACACATTAAAACATGATTTTATATGTAAGTTTGTACATATTTATTAGTAAATAAATCCCAAGTTTCTATGATCATCCAGTTTAATTTGTGACTAAAGACTCTTGTGGTTAGGTGGGTATGAGAAGAGGATATAACAGACTAGAGGTAAAGAGGGAGAGGGGAATATACAAAGATTTGCTATACAAACTCCTGAAAATGTCCAAAGCTAGCATAGAAAGCATGAGATCCACACTAGACCCACTGAACAAGGTAAGTGGGGTCATTGTGTTGTTAGTGCCTGCATATGACTTGTCCTTTAATATCTCCCCTACATAAGCAACTAAGTGATGGGCATAAGCAGGCATCTCTTTATGATTAAAGACTAGAATAAAATATGTAACCTACATATTTATTTTTCTTAACTAAAGGAAAACATGTCCCTCAGATAAAATTGAATATCTTAACATGTGTAGCAAAAGAACGTGGGAGCAGTAGAGAATCTAAAATCCATATGCTTTAAATTATTACCATGTGCTGGCAGGTATAAACAGTGTCATTTATAATATACTCCCTGACTTCTAAGCCATCCCTCCTTCTATCCCCTGCACCACTGCCAAGAAGTATTCCTCATGAAATATCCACTGCTTCCTTACTTGAGGGGATCTGCTATCTTTGGAATCTCCTTCATAGTAAGTAAGTTCTTTATGTAGAGGAGGCAAGGACATAGGGCAAAGAGGTGGGAAGCAGGGGATCAATTAGATGGGGTCAGGGGAGAAGAGGAAGAAATGGAAGACTTACTGTATTTTGTGTTTGACTGCTGATCTATACATCTTGCTTCTTCTGCATTAGGATCTCTAGTGTAAAAAAAGAGAAGTTCTTTATGTTAAGCAGGTGAGGAAGAAATCTAGCACTAGAAACTAATATTGAGGTCTATAAATTGTCTCTCTGTTTTTAGATATATTTGAGTAAATAATTGGAAGTAGATGTATTGAGTTTATTGGCTAACAACTCAATGTCTACCTTGGCTCTTCCTCACATTCCTTCCATCCTTCTTTTGTTTTTTTCTTCCATTAGTGTTCTTTTGATGACTATGTGCACTATCTAGATTCTAGTTGTATAGTATTAAGCAAAACAGATACTATTCTAATTCATATTGTGTTTAGAGTCAGGAAACAATGTTCTACTTAGGGAAGCATTAATTTGCAGCAATTAAAACCTTGTCAGAATAGAAAATTTATGAAGTAAAAGGTATGTAATTGTTTGAAAATATAGGACAGATAAAATAAATGAATAAATATGATTACAGACATTTAAGTGTTATATATTTGCATGGACCAGGAACCAGATAATAGATATATTCATTTAAATGCGTTTAAATGATTGTAACTTGTTTTGAAAATTTAAAAATGCAAATAACTAGCAATGTCTCCAATATAGAATATGAAAATGTACTACAAGAATATGTCTGACTTTAAAATGCTAGCAACATTCAGTACTACTAATTTATAGTGATAATGAGACCTGGAAGGACATAAAGTTATAGCAAAAATAAAAGTGACATAGCCAAGCTGAAGGCAATGAGTGCCTTAAAAAGACTTTTCACTGGATATTAAAATGCTGAGTCAGCCAATATCATACTTTGGGAAGCAAAAAAACAAAAACAAACAAACAAAAAAACCCCAAAACACTAACAAATTGCTCTTTAAACTGTCCAAAACATATTGCTCCAGGAACTCAACTTTGAGAGTCAAGAGAAACTCCATAGTGAAGCCACACTCAATTAAGATAGAAAGGAGTGAAACTTTAAATAATAGGAAACTTACTGCATTTCTTATTTTTAAATTTTATTTATTGTAGTAATAATAATTAGCATATTTATCTTAACAAAATTTTAAGTGTACAATATAATATTAACTATAGGCACAATGTTGTACAGCAGATCTCTAGAATTTATTGGTGTTGCATAACTGGTACTTCATATTTATTGAATAGTAACTCCTTATCCCCCTACTCTAGCTCCTGGTAACCACCATTCTACTCTCTGCTTCTACAAGTAAGACTACTTTAGATACCCCATATAAGTGGAATAATATAGTATTTGCATTCTTACTTCACATATCATAATGTCCTCCATATTCATCCATGTCATTGTATATTGCAGAATTTCTTTTTTAAAGCTACATAATATTCTCTCTTGTGTACATACTACATTTTCTTCATCCATCCTTCCACTGATGGACATTTAATGAACAACCTTCCAATGATGCAGGTTGTTTCTACCACGTGGTTATTGAGAATAATGCTGCAGTGTACATGGGATTGAAGATAGTGATTTTAATTCTTTTTGATAAATACCCAGAAGTGGGATTGCTATATCATATCATAGTTCTATTTTTAATTTTTAAAGATTTTATTTATTAGAGAGAAAGAGGGAGAGAGCACAGGAGATGTTGGGAGGAGCAGAGGGAGAGGGAGAAGCAGACTCCCCACTGAGCAGGGAGTCTGATGGGGGGCTCAATCCCAGGACCCTGGGATCATGACCTGAGCTGAAGGCAGACGCTTAACTGTCTGAGCCACCCAGTTACCCTATTTTTAATTTTTTGAGGAACCTCCATACTGTTTTCCATAGTGGCTACACCATTATATATTCTCACTAATAGTGCATAGAAGTTCCAGTTTCTCCACATCTTACCAACACTTGTTATATTTATTTTGATAATGTCCATCTTGACAGGTATGATGTGATATAACATTGTGGTTTTGATTTGCATTTTTCTGAGGATTAGTGATGCTCAGTTTCTCATGTATCTTAGTCATTTGAAATGTGTTTTCAGGTCCTCTGTCCATTTTTAATCAGGTTATTTTAATACTGAATTGTAGGAGTTCCTTATACATTTTAGATATCAATCCTTCATCAGATACAAGGATTACAAATATGTTCTCCCATTCTGTAGGTTGCCTTTTTACTCTGTTAATTATTTCCTTTTCTGTGTGTAAGATTTTTATTTTGATGTTGTTTCACTTATTTATTTTTGTTTTTGCAATCTACAAATTCAATGCAATTGCTATCAAAATCCCAAATGGCATTCTTTACAGAAATAGAAAAAAAATAATGAAAATTTATATGGAATCACCGAGGACACCCCAAATAAGATAGAAAAAGCTAAAGCACCACATTTCCTAATTTCAAAATATATTACAAACCTAAAGTAATTTAAACAGTATGTTATTGGGCATGGAAGATAGGCATATAGACCAATGGAGTAGATAGAGTTCAGAAATAAAGCTTCACACACATAGTTAACTGATATTTGACACTGGTCTCAAAAATATACCCTGGGGGAAGGATAGTTTCTTCACTGGTGTTGTGAACACTAGTTTTCACATATTAAAGAATGAGGTTGAGCCTTTTTTTACACCATGTGCAAAAATCAGCTCAAAATGGATTAAATACTTAAATGTAAGATGTGAAAATGTAAATATCCTAGAAGAAAACATAGGGAAAAGTTTTCATGAGATTAGCTTTGGCAATGATTTCTTGACTATGACACCAAAAGCATAGGCAACTGCATTTCTTCTTAAATCACAATTAGGAAATTCCAATTATAGGACTACAGTTGTTTTCAGGAAACATGACAGATAATATTTAGTGTGCTATTCTATTGATATTATTACTGTCCACTGATATTCAAATATATGTAATTTATAATGAAGAAATTATGATACTCCAATTTTGTAAATTGACAAAAAAAGGAAGGTCGATATCAAATCTGTTCAGAATCCGGTTCTGGAATAAATAATAACGTATATATATTGATGAGATAAATATGTAATTAAACTCTCCATCATTCTGTACAGCTGAGATCACATCATGATCAAGTATAAAAAAATTATTGACAGTCCTATCAGATAAAACTGTATGGATTATTTCATTTTTCTCAGTGATATTTTGTGACTAAGCAATCAGTTATTTTATCTCCAGACATCTATTAATGCCCCTTTAAGTTCCTTCAAAATACTAATAAAAAAAAAAAAGGCACAGGCATTCTGTATCTTTCAGGATATACCAGTGCAAATAGAATTGAACACTGAGTGTTTTTATTATAACAATATTGTATTAATCAGCTTTGTTTCATTAACAAATCAAAATTTCAGTGTATCACACAAAAAAAGTTTAGTTCCAAATTACATTACTTGTCAGTAGTTGAAGATGAGTTGAACTTGCTCCATATTTTCTTTTCCTTCTGATACAGACACTGGAGCTGTTTTTTGGAAGGTGTTGTTCTTGACACCATGTGAAAAGAGCAAGAAGTAAGAAACATGGGTTCCTTTAAAAGTCTCAGCTCAAAACTGGTGCATTGTCACTTCTGCTCACATTGATTCATGAATGTCACATGATCAGACCTGAAACTGAGGTGGGGAAGTATTCTCTGCCTGCACGTGACAATGGGAGGGGATGCTTGATCTGCTAACAGGGAAGGAATGTATTATTGGGAATAATAATATAATCCATCATACATGTTTTTAATTTTCCTTTCCCATTAGAGTATGAGGTCTTTGAAAACAGGAATGACCATCAACCATCTTAATATTGTCTCTATTTTCATAGTGTTTTTGAAATATATACGCGTAGGAGATACTTGTAAGTTAAACTGAAAGCATAAATCAGCCATAGGATCAATCTCTGCTTAATTCTGTTACTGTTATTACTATTTCTACTTACCTTTCAATAATAAACATAAAGAACAAAAGAAAAGGGAAAGCAACCATAGCCTGATGCTCTGGGGCAATTTGGTCATTTTTCAAAACAATATAAGACCATATATTCAAAATTGATGGCACAATGTTCTCTCCATGTGAGCATAAAGGTAGGTATTTTTCAGGGGTACAATATCTAAAAGCTCTGCATCCTATTGCCAGAGTTCAGAGGGACATTCAGAAATTGAAATTAGGGGTTCTTAGTGGTCCCAGGGGGTAAAAATTGCTGTAATTGAGATTCACACTGAGAATATAAAGAACATTAAAATGCCATTAACTTCAAATACTCTCACTCTGATAATACATTAAATCTAATTATTATGACATTATAGAAGTATGTAGTAGCCAAATGTTTTTTAAGCTATTTACAAAAGTGAATATAAAAGTGTATTTGGCATCAGAGAACATGTTAACTTAATTGTAGGGAAAAAAATGTCATTGACTCCATGTAGAGAAAATTCAGCACAAAATATATTTGGATCTACGTCCACTTTTCTCATGAAGAGCATAGTGAATTCAGTTCGTTGAAAGTGAATGACTTTCAAATGGACTGGTTTCACAGGACTAAAAACTGGACTAGAAGCAAGAGAGGACAAAGAATAGTATACCTCACTTATTGGTTTTATTTTCTTCAATATTTAGTCATCATTTTTTCTTCTCTCTCTCTTTATAAATTGTGTTTTGATTGGCAATCCTTTGATATCCTGAACAGACAATGGCTGCCAAATTTGCCAAAGGCAAAATTTTCTGCCAGTTGAGTTTTTAATGTTTTGTTTTTGTGTTAGTATTGTTCAAGTCACTAAATGATTTTCTAACAAATCGCACCAGTGGGTTATAGTTGATTTACCTTGAAAAACAATCTGCCCGAGCAAAGATCTCTCTGGTTTCATATAATAACTTTAAACAAGTAGGCACTTTAAAGGTAAACATGTTATGATCATGCTTAAAACTAGATGCAAATCATAAAACTAAATATTTAACTGTATAAAACCCAATCAACGAGAAGGTACTCATACTTGTGCACTCTTTTTCAATCTTGCTGTGAAGAGCCCAACTATCACTGAGTGAAAGGAAGCTTAATAAAATGAAACTTAATAAAATGAGGTATGACTATATATGACTGTTGTTCACATTTATCTTCCCTTTAAAACAGGATGTTTCTTTTTTGTTGTTGTTTCAGGTGTACAATATAATAATTCAACAGTTCCATCAAGCGCTCATCAAGATAAGTGTACTCTTAATCCCCTTCACCTATTTCATCCATCTGCCCCCCCCCCCTCTGGTAACCATTTTTGTTTTCTATAGTTAGGAGTATTTTGGTTTATTTCTCTTTTTCTTTTTTTCCTTTGTTTCTTAAATTTCACCTATGAGTGGAATTATATGGTATTTGTCTTTCTCTGACTGGCTTATTTTGCTTAGCATTATACTTCAAATCCTTCCATATTGTTGCAAATGGAAAGATATCATTCTTTTTTATAGCTGAATAGTATTCCATTATATATACATACCACTTCTTTATTCATCTATTGATGGACATGGGCTGCTTCCATAATTTGGTTATTGTAAATAATGCTGCAATAAACCCAGGGGTGTATATATCCCTTTGAATTAGTGTTTTTGTATTCTTTGGGTAAATACCCAGTAGTGTGTTCACTGGATCATATGGTAGTTCTATATTTTTTTGAGGAACCTCCATATCGGCTTCCACAGTGGCTACACCAGTTTGCATTCCCACCAACAGTGCACGAAGGTTCCTTTTTCTCCATATCTTCACTAACACTTGTGAGTTTTTGATTTTAGCTTTTCTGAAAAGTGTGAGGTGATAACTCATTTTGGTTTTGATTTTCATTTCCCTGATGATGAGTGATATTGAGCATCTTTTCATGTGCCTGCTGTCCATCTGTACGTCTTTGAAGAAATGTCTATGTCTTCTGCCCATGTTTTAATTGGATTATTTGTTTTTTTGGGGTGTTGAGTTGTGTACATTCTTTATACATTTTGGATACTAAGCTTTTATCAGATATGCCATTGGTAAATATCTTCTCCCATAGGTTGTCTTTTAGTTTTCTGAATTGTTTCCTGTGCAGAATCTTTATTTTGATTTAGTCCCAAAAGTTTATTTTTGGTTTTGTTTCCCTTACCTCAGGGGACGTATCTAGAAAGATATTGCTATAGCTAATGTCAAGAGAAATTACTGCCTGTGTTCTAGGATTTTACTGCTTTCAGGTCTCATATTTAGGTCTTTAATCCATTTTGAGTTTATATTTATGTATGCTGTAAGAAAGTGGTCCAGTTTCATTCTTTTGCACATAGCTGTCCAGTTTTTGCCAACAAAATTTGTTGAAGAAACTGTATTTCCCATTGTATATTCTTTCCTCCTCTGTTGAAGATTAAATGACCATATGATTGTGGGTTTATTTCTGGGCTTTCTATTCTGTTCCACTGTGTTTGTTTTTGTTCCAGTGCCATACTGTTCTTATTACTACATCTTTGAAATATAACTTGAAGTCTAGAATGTTGATACCTCCAATTTTGTTTTCCTTGTTCAAGATTGCTTTGGCTGTTCAGGGTCTTTCCTGGTTCCATACAAGTTTTAGGATGATTTGTTCTAGTTCTCTGAAAAATACTGTTGGTATTTTTGATAGGTATTGCATTAAATCTGTCGATTGCATTCAGTAGTATTTCTGAATAGTATTTACCAGTATTTCTTCTAATCTAAGAGCATGGAATGTTTTTCCATTTGTTTGTGTTGCCTTCAATTTCTTTTATTGATGTCTTATACTTTTCAGAGTAGAGGTCTTTCACCTTCATTAAGTTTATTCCTACATATTTTATGATTTTTGGTGCAATTGTAAATGGGATTGTTTTCTTAATTTCTCTTTCTGCTGCTTCATTATTAGTGTATAGAAATGCACTGTACATTGATTTTGCATCCTGTGATCTCTAGTGAACTCACTTATCTGTTCTAGTAGTTGTTTGGTGGAGTCTTTAGAGTTTTCTATATATCACATCATACCATCTGTAAAGTGACAGTTTTACTTCTTCCTTACTAATTTGGATGCATTTTATACCTTTTTCTTACCTAATTGCTGTGACTAGGACTTCTGGTACTATGTTGAATAGAAGTGGGGAGGGTGGACATCCTTGTCTTGTTCCTGACCTTAGAGGAAAAGCTCTCACTTTTAATCCATTGAGTATGATATTAGCAATGGGTTTTTCATATATGGCTTTTATTATGTTGAGATGTATTCCCTCTAAACCTACTTTTCTGAGGGTTTTTATCATGAATGGATGTAGTACTTAATCAAATATTCTTTCTGCATCTATTGAAATGATTATAGGGTTTTTATCCTTTCTCTTATTGATTTGATGTGTTATGATAATTGATTTGAAAATATTGAACCACTCTTGCATCCCAGGAATAAATCCCACTTATTTGTAGTGAATGATATATTTTTTTAATTGTTGGATTCAACTTGTTAATATTTTGTTGAGGATTTGTGCATCTATGTTTATCAGAGATGTGGCATGTAGTTTTCGTTTTGTGGTATCTTTATCTGGTTTTGGTATCAGGGTAATGCTGGCCTCAGAATGAATAGGGAAGTTTTCCTTCCTCTTCTTTTTTTTTTTTTTTTTTTGGAATAGTTAGAGAAGAATGGGTATTAAGTCTTTAAATGCTTGGTAGAATTCACCTGTGAAGCCATCTGGTCATGGATTTTTGTTTGGAGTTTTTTGATTACTGATTCAATTTAATTAATGGTCTATTCAAATTGTCTATTTCTTCCTACTTCAGTTTTGGTAGGTTATTTGTTTCTAGGAATTTATCCATTTCTTCTAGGTTGTCCATTTTTTGGCATGTAATTTTGCACAATATTCTCTTACAATTCTTAGTATTTCTGTGGTGTTATTTCTTCTCCAATTTTGAGTCCCCCCCCCCCTCTTTTGTGAGTCTGGCTAGAGGTTTATTAATTTTGTTGATCTTTTCAAAGAAGTAGCTCCTGGTTTTATTAATCTGTTATTTTTTTTTCAGTTTCATTTTGTGTATTTCTGCTCTAATCTTTATTATAGCCTTCCTTCACTGGTTTGGGGTTTTGTTCTTTCTTTAGCTACTTTAGGTATAAGGTTAGGTTGTTGGAGGGTGTTTTTGGTTTTGTTTGTTTGTTGCTTCATGAGGTAGGCCTATATTGCTATAAACTTCCCTCTTAGAACTGCTTTTTCTGCACTCCAAAGATTTTAGGCCATTGTGTTTTCATTTCCTTTTTGGTTTCCTACATGGCCCATTCATTGTTTAGTAGCCATGTTATTTAACCTCCATGTATTTGTGTTCTTTTTAGAATTACTCTTATGGTTGATTTCTGGTTTCATAGTATTAGGGTGAGAAAAGATGCATGGTATGACTTCCATCTTTTTTAAGTTGTTGAGACTCGTTTTGTGGTCTAACCTGTGATCTTTTCTGGAGAATGTTCCCTGTGCTCTTGAAAAGAATGTGTATTCTGTTTTAGGATGGAATGTTCTGAATATATCTGTTATATCCGTCTGGCCCAATGGGTCATCCAAAGCCCTTGTTTCCTAGTTTATTTTCCAGTTTGAATGACCTATGCATTGATGTAAGTGGGGTGTTGAAGTCCCCTACTAATGTATTACTATTGATTGCTTCCTTTATGTTTGTTAATAGTTGCTTTGTGTATTTGGGTGCTCCCATGTTTGGTACATAAATATTTATAATTATTATATCTTCTTGCTGGATTGTTCCACTCATGATTTTGTAGTGCCCTCTTGTTACAGTCTTTAAGTCTGTTTTGTCTGATACAAGTATTGTTATCACAGCTTTCTTTGCACTTCCATTTGTATGATAAATCCTTCTCTATGCCTTCAGTTTCAATCTGCGTGTGTTGTTAGGCCTGAAATGAATCTCTTGTAGGTGACAGGGATGGGTCTTATTTTTTTTTCCATTCCATCACCCTTTGTCTTTCGATTGGAGCCTTAGTCCATTTACATTCAAAGTAAATATGGATAGGTATATTCTTATTGATATTCTGTTACTTGTTTTATGGTTCTTTTTGTAGTTCTTCCCTGTTCTTTTATTTTTTTTGTTCTCCTCACAGTTTACTAGCTTTCTTTAGTGATATGCAAAAGACAAAGAGAAAGAAATCCAAGTATACCTATTACTGGGTTTTGATTTGTGGTTACCATTAGCTTTATATTTAACATATTATACACATAACTATATATTAATTTGATAGTTGCTTAAGTTTGAACCCATTCTAAATGCACTGAATTTTCACTCCTTTCTTCCCAACACTTTAGGTATATGGGGTCATACTTTACATTGTTTAATTTTGTGAATCCTTTGACTGACTTTTGTAGATATACTTAATGTTACTGTTTTTGTGCTTCTTACTTTTCTTACTCCTGCTTATGGTCTTTCCTTTCCATTCAGAGTCCCCTTTTGTTTCTTGTAGGGCTGGTTTAATGGTCATGAATTCCATTAACTTTTGTTTGGGAAACTCTTTATCTCTCTTTCTATATTGAATGATAGCCTTGCTGGATGGAGTATTCTTGGCTGCAGATTTTTTTCTTTCAGCACTTTGAATATATCTTACCACTCTGGTCTGCAAAATTTCTGCCGAAAAATCAGCTGATAGTCTTATGGGGTTGCCCTTTTATAGAACTATCTTCCTTTTTCTTGCTAGTTTTACATTTTTCTCTTCATCATATCATGACATTTTAATTACTATATGTCTTGATGTGAACTTGCTTGGGTTGATTTTGTTGGGGGCTCTCTGTGCTTCTTGGGTCTGCATTTCTGTTCCATTTTCCAGATTTGGGAAGTTTTCATCTATTATTTCTTCAAATAAATTTTCTTCCCCCTTTTCTCTCTCTTCTTCTGGGATCCCTGTAATATTAATGTTATTATGCTTGATTGTGTTCATGACTTCCCTTAATTGGTCCTCATATTATTCTTTTTCCTGTTCAGCTTGATTTCTTTCTATTACTCTATCCTCCAGGTCCTGATCCATCTTTCTGCTTCCTCTAGTCTACTATTTATTCACTGCAGTGTATTTTTAATTTCAGTTATTGAATTCTTATGCTTGTTTCCTCTTTATGTTTTCTGTCTTTTTGTTGAGAGTCTTGCTGAGATCCTCCACTCTTTTGTTCAAGTCCAGTAAGTACCTTTATGACCATTACTTTAAATTCTCTATCAGGCATATTACTTATTTCCATTTTGTTTATCTCTCTTGCTGTGATTTTGTCTTTTTCTCTCATTTGGGACATAGTCCTATGTCTCCTCATTTTGTGTCTGTTTCCATGTGTTAAGAAAGTCAGCTACATCTTCTGCTCTTGAAAGTAGTGGTCTTCTGAAGAAGAGTTCCTGTTGTGCCCTGCAGTGCAATGTCCCCTATTCACCAGAACCTGGCATTTCGGGGTATCTCTGAGGGGTGTTGTGTGCCCCCTACTGTTGTGGCTGAGCTGTGTTTGCCTTAAGTCCAGTCGTGTGTAATAACTCTCTCCCTTTTGTGGGCAGGGTTTCGTCCCTCTACTGTTAATGGGCTAATCTAGAGCCATCTTGGGCTTGAGGTGGGACAGACCACGTGATTACTATAGCTGTGGTCATACAGAACTGCAAGGTGTTTCCCTGTGTTATCTCCTGAGAAACTTTCACTGGAGGACAGGGCCTGCAGTCATATAGATGTAGGCCCAGCCTACGGTGGGCCATTGTCAAATGCTGCATGTGGTTATCTTCCTTTCTCCCTGGGGTTGGAGTCACTTCAGAATGGTGCTGGCTCTTATTGGGGCTGCTTACACACTGCCATGCTTGTGGAACCACTTTGAATGGACTTCTGCCAAAGGCAGGTTGTATGGAGAAGTCAGCAGGAGAGGGCAGGTTTAGGGTACATAGTGTTAGCAAGGTTTGTGTTATTCTGCTTGTGGGAGGGGAGCTGTAGCAACTTTGGAGAATTTCTGCTGACGACAGCTTGGAGAAGGGGGGTCCACAGAAGAGCATGTGGATAGGGCATACTGTTTGCCAACTAGTTGAAGACTGTTCATACTAGTTCCCACAGGTGGTCATGTATGTAGGCTGGGGATGTGGGAGGACAATGGCACCCACCCACTCTTTTGTTCTTGGAGAAATCTGTTGAAGATCCCCCCTGCCCCTTCAGCATGTTATGAGAGTCCTGAGATTAGTAAGTAAACCTCCATCCCAAGGAGTGTATACGCGAGGCATTTTTCAAACTGCTGCTTCTAGGCTGTATCTCAGAGAGGTCATTTGTTTTGCTATCTCTTTAACTGCAGGAACTCCATTTCCTTTCATCCTTAGGTTCTTCCTAAGCCTAGCCTACTGATTTTTAAAATTTAGATGTAAGGCCCCACTGATTGTAAAAACTTACAAAGTTAAGCCCCTCTGTTTTTCAAAGCCAGTGTTTCCCAGTGTGAGTCCCCATGCCTGGGGTGTGTAGGGTAGGCTCTGTTCCTCTCCCTTCTCTGTGCCTGCAGTGTCCCTCCCTCTCACAATCTCCCAAGTCAGTTTGGTTCCTGATCATGTTTCCAGCCTTCTTACCTTTTTCAATGTGGCCTCTTCTCTACATTTAACTGTTGGGAAGTCAGTTCTGCCAGTCTTGGGTAGGTCATTTTATGGGCTATTTACACTGATGTGGATATTATCTTGGTGTATTCATGGGATGTGGTAAACTTAAGTTTCTCCTACTCATGCATCTTCCCCAGAATTCTCCTAAAAAGGATATTTTTGAAATAGTGTTTTTAAAAATGAAATGATAAAGGAATCAATGTACTTGTTTTTGTCACTTTCACTTGTATAATATTGATAGTAGTAACTGGACATTATAAGACAACTCTGTAGATTCTCAACAATTGATCAATATTTCCTTCCTCTCCTTTCTCAACTACTCTAGGAAGATAAGCTTCTCTAAAACTGGTACTGCATTCATTATATATTACAGGAATACCTTGAAGATACTGTGGGTTTGGTTCCAGACTGCTACAGTAATATGGGTCAAATCAATTTTTTGGTTTTCCAGTGCATAGAAAAGTTGTGTTTACACTATACTACAGTCTATTAAGTGTGCAATAGTATTATGTAAAAAACCCATGATGTACATACCTTAATTTAAAAATATTCTTTTGTAAAACTAATAACCATTATCTAATCTTTCAGCAAGTCATAATCACAGATCACCATAACAAATATAATAATAAAAAAGTTTGAAATATTTTGAAGATTACCAAATTGTGACATGGAAATTGAAGTGAGCAAATGCTATTGGAAAAATGGCACTGATAGACTTGTTCAATGCAGGGTTGTCACAAACCTTCAATATGTAAAAAATGGAATATCTGTGAAGCTTAATAAAATGAGACTTAATAAAATGAGGTATGACTATATATGATATATGACTGTTGTTCATATTTATCTTCCCTTTAAAACAGGATGTTTCTTTTCTCTTGTTGATACTATAAATTTGAAGATAATATGAAAACGTATACTAACTACATATCGTGCACACAAAAAATGTATGCGTGTGTGTGTATACATTTACACATACACATATTAAATAATATATTTGTATAATAAAACTAGCAGCGAAAGAGTTTGGACCACGATAGGCCCCTGTCCCAAATAATATTCTCTGAGAAAAATAATTCAATCCCTGATACCACTAAACAGTCACCTACTCTTTGTATATTAAAATACACAAATTACAGAAATAAAAAATTTTCTTGTACTATTTCTCCCCCTCTGTGCCTTAGAGATGATAGTAAGTAGATAACAATAGGTACAGGTAAAGTATATAAGTGATGAGTAGATAGAAGAGAGACAGATAAATGTAGTTGGTCTTTTAACTGTCTCTACAGTATGGAAAATAAATAAAGCCACTAATCCAGAAAGTATGAAGAGAATACTCAAAGTACAGCAAGTCTGAGATGCTATAAAATATAAAATGATAGCTCACTTTTAGGTAAGTTATTCTATTATAGATTGTCTGATATGTATTTAGAATAGAAAAGCATGGTAAGTTGGGTGCCTGGGTGGCTCAGTTGGTTAAGCGACTGCCTTCGGCTCAGGTCATGATCCTGGAGTCCCGGGATCGAGTCCCACATCGGGCTCCCTGCTCAGCAGGGAGTCTGCTTCTCCCTCTGACCCTACCCCCTCTCATGTGCTCTCTCTCTCTCTCATTCTCGCTCTCTCAAATAAATAAATAAAATCTTTAAAAAAAAAAAAAAGCATGGTAAGCTATTTTATTTTCCTGACTTAACAGCTAGTGCAATAATATTCAAAGCAATGTGTTTGACACTGATCATCACATAAGATGGTTACAAGTTTATGCTATTAAAACATACTCATTTTATAAAGAAATAAACATGCAAGAGGCATTTTTTTTTTGGTCATCTGAATATATAACCCAATCTACTTTCTCCTTATTCCGATCCTTCTCTTCTGTACCCTTCCTCCCAACTAACTATAAGTTTGGTAGATATAAATGGCATTTTAAACTAGAAAGGATCAGGGGCTTACTTTACTTGGATGAAAAGCAGGTTATATATTGCATATGAGATTTATATATTCCTTAGAATCTTGGGTTTGATGGGCTAGAAAAAGCATATCTCTCAATTTTATATTTTAGGTACAGACCGCCTCATGTTTTTGCCTCAGTAACATTTACAAGCATGTCATACCATTCCTTTCAAGAATCCATAAAAACCAGCACCGTCATTTAAGAATTTTATCTTTTTTTTAAAGTAGGCTCTTTTCTCAGATTTTGAAACATCTCTTTGCACAGCATGGGGAACACAAATAACTTTGGCTTTAAAACCACTAAACCCCATATATGCTCAATGCAATGCACAATGTTAGTCATTTATTTTATGACATTTGTAAGTGAACATTATATGATGCTATCTGCAGATAGGAGTGTTTATAGAGCTGATGAGAAAGTAGAATGCAGACAGTTGGTAAACTGCCAATTAACAGAAACCAAAACATATAGAGAATGAAGGACTCCAAGAGAGAATAATGATGACATGGATGAAAATAAATGCAATATCATGTGATGTTTCAGACATATAATTTTAAATGAATGTAGAATGTAGAATCTCCTCTCATCTTTAAATTTTAAAAGTGGGTTCATTCTTTTAAATGAAAGCTTTAAAACATTTTAATCTATATTCTAATATTTCTAAGTCCTTAGAAATAAAGTAAAATGAGGAATAAGATTAAGGATTATTATATTGTCCCTCTTTTCTTCCTCACTTGTAAATTTTGTTCAGTGTGCTGGCCATTAGCATATCTGGTTGCTAATTTGAAAATTTTTATGTAATGTTTTTATTATTTCTTGAAGAAATTATTATAAAATACATTATTTGCTAGTAGGAAATTCTCCTTATTTGTATTTTAAACACATCTTTAACCTTCGCAACTTTTTTTTTCTTACAATCTCAAGCTGGAGCTGGGAATTTATCAAATTGTAGCTCATTAATATTAGGTGAAGGTTCATAAAAAAAGATCTATTTGGTCAAGCTTCAGCTGGTGTATCATGATCCAAAAGTAGCATCATAATCACACATCATATAATAGTGATGTTTAAATATGAACAATTTATCTGGTGAGGTAGCATTTCTAGTCATCTATCACTACTATTTCTCTCCAACATAAATCGTAACTTCCCCAATCCTCAAAACCTCTTGTTCATAAGTAGAATATTTGCCTATTATTCCCTGATTGGTTTTTAAGAATTTTGATCCCTTTGTTGCTAAGTTTAATGCTTCCCTAATATATTTATTATTTCCATAAACTCAGTCTTCTCCAAAGTGTCCTTTGGAAACTACCCTGTTTTCTAAGTTCTTTTGGCAACTCAAACTTTTGCTGTTTCCTTCTACTTCCTAATACCAACTAAATGCCTGCTTACTTCAGGTGAAAATATATTCAAAACCCCTTATTCCAAATAGGATATTCTTATTCCCTTTCTGGGTGACTCACATGAAGGAAGTAAAATATACTTCAGTACCCTTGATTACTTTTTAAAGAAATCAATGTTACCATATATTCATTGTTTAAAAAGAACTCACAGTTGACCTCTGCTCTAAATCAGTCCTGTGCCCTACTTAGGTTTTTGGAACACCTTGATCTTTTTCTTCTTTTTTTCTTCTCAGTTATCAATCCTGGATAAAATTCTAACAAAATATATTTGTAAAGCAGTTTTACATAATACATGAGATTTAATTGAATAGGGAAGTCTTGAATTTTTAAAATTCAAAATAATAAAGAATTTTTTGGGAAAAAAGAAATTGCCTGAGTTTTGAGTCTGACTCAAGTTGAAAACTAACCTTATGAATAAATAGAAAATGATAAATAAGTAGTTTAGAGAGATAAGATTAAATAGACTAGGTAAAGTAGCTGTTTATGGCAGACGTGCTTGAGATTCTGATTTTCAATTTAAATTAAGCTACCCTTGTTAATCTTTTTTTTTTAAGATTTTTTTTATTTATTTGACAGAGAGAGAATGAGAGATAGAGAGCACAAGAGGGAAGAGGGTCAGAGGGAGAAGCAGACTCCCTGCTGAGCAGGGAGCCTGATGTGGGACTCGATCCCGGGACTCCAGGATCATGACCTGAGCCGAAGGCAGTCACTTAACCAACTGAGCCACCCAGGCACCCCTACTCTTGTTAATCTTAAGAGCAACAAAGTGAGTAACTATACACACAGATTCACACAATAGACTAGGTATGGGAGAGCGATCCCTGGTGGCCACAGATGATAGGACCCATAGTTTTAATATTTTCTTTAATAGGCATATTTTTACAATGGAGGCTAAAATGGTATCACTTACTAGTTTGATAACAAATGGAACTAAAATCAAATACCTTTGATACATTTTTTTTATCTTGAAATTTTTTGTATCTTGACAGAGATCTAAAGATGATGTTGCTAATTTCTAGATTTAGGTGTATTGCTGGAAATTTCTGAGGACATCCTTGGCCTTTATGAACAATACAAGATCTATGAGGTGATGCAGTTCTACAGTCATCTATCTGATGAAACATTCTATTTTTCCAGTTCATCCTTCCCTCATCATCTGTGAAATAACCTAATTTTCAGGAAAATAGAGCTTTGGTAACCAGAAAAATGTCACTGTTTATAACGTTATTCCATTTGTAAAAGCTGAAAGATACTTCTCAATTATGTCATTTCAGACATAAATTGAGGGAAATTAAAAAAAGTGATAGGACATGAGAATAATTAAACTTTTGCTTGTGGTTGGCTCCACTTTTTATTTTGGTGTGCTGTGATTATTAAATTTAGACAAACAGATGAACACAGAAGAAGGGAAGGAAAAATAGATAAAAAGAGGGAGGCAAACCATAAGAGACTCTTAACTATAGGAAACAAACTGAAGTTGCTGAGGGGAGGTGGGTGGGGGGGTGGGGTAATGGGGTGATGGGCATTAAGGACGGAACTTGATATAATGAGCACTGGGTGTTATATGCAACTGATGAATCACTAAATTCTATCCCTGAAACTAATAATACACTATATGTTAAATAAATTGAATTTAAATATTTTTTTTAATTTAGAGACAATAGTAAATTAGAGGGAGACATGACCTAAGTCAACTACATCAGTACAGCAATTCTATAAAGAGACTCAAAATGAATTATTATTCCTATGCTGACAGTGGAGGTATCTTCATTTTCTCATCACATTTCTATTTGATAATGCCACCAACTACCAATTTATCTACTTCAGCTTAGGCTCTATTCTTGGATTTAGACCTAAGGGCTCTACATAGGTAACTAATTACTCTTGGAATTTCTGGTCCTGTTATAAATATTTTGAGACCAGTTGGCTGCTATTGTCTTTTCAGTTGTATTGTTCCCCAGTTAAATTTAGGGAGCCAGTTGCCTCCTCACTCTTTTCCCCATAGATTACTAAAATCAACTGGTCATAATGTAATTATTCAAAATGTGAACCAGTTTCCATTTTGATTCCACATAGTCAAGACACACCAGGATCTCTTTGTTGAACTGTTTTCCCAACTATCAGTGGGGTTCAATTAATATATGTAATTACATAGGAGAAAGGAATAAAAAAAAATGCTCACAGATTTCTCTCAAAGTCTGGCTCTTTGCCTTCAAAGCAGGGTTGAGTGAGAAATATGGCAGTAAGCCAAACTGTCCTTCTTCCAAAATCAGCCACAATAGAATCTGCTGGATTGAAATAGAACATTAGGAGTTTAGTTTGGCACTCAGTACTTTCAGCCAGTTCTATATTTGTGACATGATTTACTGGGCCAATCGCCCAAAGAAGCTCTGTGTCTGGCTGCCCGGTTTTGAAATACAGAGAAGAGTTCATGACCACCATGCTTTGTAAACCTACATTTCTGAAAATTATGTTTCTTTATTTAAAAAGGCTGTGAGATAGCCAGATGTGTGTATTGGGGAAAATCAGCCATTTTGTGAAAAGGCTTTTGTGCACAATTTCTAAAAACCATCAGTATCACTTGAATTGGTTACACATTGCTTTCTGGCACAGAAATTTCTGTATATATATAGTTGGCTAAAATTGATCAGCATTGAAATTTCATTCAAAGATTCTACAAATGTATCATTCGTGATATTGTGTTTTATTAAATACACTGTTAGGAAAACTATGTGGCCCAGTGGAAAGAACATGAACTTTGTGTCAGGTATGAATCCAAATTTGTCCACATACTTGCTGTGAAAGCACAGACAAATTTACTAACTAAATTTCTCAAGATTTACTTTTCTAACCATTTGTAAAATTGCCTCATTGGGTGGTGGTAGGATTATATCAGTTAACCTATGCAAGCCCTGACAGCAACACCCCATGAGTTATTGTTACTTTACCCACTTTTAAACTAAGGAAATTAAAGCTTCAGTAATTTTTTCATGGTCAGAAAGGAGACAGGTGGGCATGCTCATATTTAAATGTAGACAAAGTGACCTCTAAACCCAAAATATATCTCAGTAAGTATTATCCCTTTTAATATCAGCTTACTTATCTGTTCATCAACATCTTAATTATCATTTTTAATGTCACTGATATTGTCTCATAGTCATTGGATTCATTAAATTATCATACAATTATCATTGTTGTCATCATTATAAACGTAAATTCTCAAATGTAGAGCACCATTCATGAAATAGTTCTACAACCTCCTAGCCATGTAAACTTGGGCAAGTTACAACTTTTCTAAACCTCAGTTTTCTCATTTTTAAATCGGAAGTGTTATTTTTACCTTCATCATAGTGTCACTGTGAGGTTTAACTAAAAATATTTAAGTAAATATTTGGAGGAAGAAATATATATATATATGGTTATTTTAAAATATGATTAGCAGTAAAAATTTGTTTATCAATAGGATGAAGTATAACTCTTAAAGAGTAATTGGCCTTAATGAGTGTTCAATAATGACAGTTTTTACTAGGTTCTTGTAGATTTGGATTTAAGTTAATTCTCAAGTCAAAATGCATCAAGTTTAAGCCAGTATATTATAATTATAAAGCACTAGATAGGAGTCAAAAAATTCTAAGTTGAGGTCTTAGCATTGCCACTAACAAATTATGTGATCATTTGCTAAAGTTGTAACCAATCTGAACTTCATCTTCATCAAAATCTTCATAAATGTTAAGCAGAAACTTCTCTACTTACCGCCAAGATTGGTGGAAAGAATTATATTAATAAAAATACAAACTGAAATCCAATATCAGGGTGACACTATTTGAAATGTAAATTCTAATAGATATTGTCCTAATCTTTGGATGGAAGTGGGGAAGATGACTAGACATGTCTCTGGACCACATCCTGCAAGTGATAAGTCTGATTAGGGCACAAATTTTTACACAGATAGAAATATGAGCATAAACTATACCACAAATATCAGTACTCTTGCAATCGTCATGAATCACAAAGTAATCTAGAAGTCTAGCAAATAGTTATCTCTGCATATGAATAAGTCAGGTATTAATAATTTTTATTAGCATTCACAAAGCAAAGCAGGCTAATGGATGGAATAATAAACTTCTCTTTTTAGTGTAAAAACTATTTAGTCTTCATTTATGCAAATGCTCCTAATGAGGACAGTGCTGATTGAGTATTTTGACCCTTTGTGCGTCACTTTTTTTTCCAAGGCAAAACTTTACTTGCCCTCTATCTCATTATGCTTCTGTTTGAAATTGATTCATATTGAGAACTGAAGGTGAAGAAACCTGGGCATTCATTTAGATGATTAATTAGGAAGAAAAATTTTATTCGGTCTGAAAAAAATGATACACAAACCTAATAGCCACCGAACATTGGCTGAAAATGAGATGTGATTCCCAGAAGTATGATTTGTTTTCCTGGGAATGAAAAAATTACTATCAGGCTTAGACTTCAACTGACTGAGCTGACTTTATTGCACTAGCAAGACGTTCCCCAATGCAGTCGTGACATTGGCTTATAAGTACAGCTTTTACTTAAAGCACATTTGAACCAATATTGGAACTGATTTACTCACATCCTGCATATTTAGGTTAACAGATGAAATAAACTTTTTCTAAGAAAGAATATTAATATGTACCTAACTCTTATCAAGGTTGAATATTTTATCTACTTTAAAAGTTAATAAGGCTAGGGGTACCTGCATGGCTCAGGCAGTTAAGCATCAGACTCTTCATTTCAGTTCAGGTCATGATCTCAGGGTCATGGGACCAAGCCCTGAATTGGGCTCTGTGCTCAGAGCAGAGTCTGCTTGTCCCTCTCCCTCCCCCCACTTGCTCTCTCTCTCTCTCTCTCTCTCTCATAAATAAATAAATTAATTAATTAATAAAATCTTTAAAATGCAATAGGCTAGATTTTATAGATAGATATTTCATAGATGTCCTTCATATTTTTTTCACCTAGAGATTGTCAATCTAATGCACTTTAATCACTGTGATAGTTGTAAGTAATTAAGAAATCTACCACCCATGTCTTTCATTGAATTTAATAATAAATAATATAGCCCTACTTTGTGCTGCATGGGTAATATACAGAATTAGTATTTTCACTAGTGTTTACTTTTAGATTTTATTTCAGGGTGTATAGCTGTGAAACAATTAGGGAAGCAAGTCTTTGTTATGGTAGAAAAAGTAATAAGCCATGACTGATCATTTAAAGAAAGTTTCTCTAACAAAAATATGTTGTTATAATAGTAAGGCAAACTGTAGGAAGTTTGCCTAACAAAGAACTGGAAACTTTAGAGCACTAAAATATGAAGGGAATAACAAGGAAATGAATCACATTTATAGTTTGAGAATATTAAAAACTGAGGTAAGCCAATTTTGGTAATTACATTTATCATTTTCTTTTGTCAGATATCAATACAATTAAATAGAGACAAGTGAGGATAAAATTATCTCCCCCCCTTAAATCTTCTATCAACTGGAAGCATATCTAGAATGAAGTTTGACACACAACATGTACTTAGCAAGGCAAAAACAAACGAACAAAAACTACCATATAACCTATAATTTTGATAAAAACCCAACTCTGTTATTTATCACACTGAAAAGCACCTTGTATGGAAGGTATATTTGAGATTATTATGACAATATCTTAGATGCCAACTTTAGCTAGCATTTTAATCTGATTGTGTGAAAATCTTCTTACTGGCTAAACATACAGGACTGGATGGGGTCTAGGCCCAGGGTATCAATCTGAAGGGACAGCTTCTGATTCTTGGAGTCTTTAAATATTATCCATGGAAGATAAAAGTGCTTGAACAATATTTTCCTTCAAACCAAATGCCTTGAACGCTATTTAAATTGAGAAAAAGTGTATAATATGAATTATGTTAATTAAGAAATTCTATACTGCTGGTCAGAGATAAAGATAGTTGAGATATGACTGACTCAAGTCTTTCAGTCCTAACTAAAAATGCCTAGAGTAAATATTTTTTCATAAGTTTACTTCAAATATGAACTACCCAACTCTAATTTGTACATTGAAACTAATTTACTTCCATATATAACTACAGTTAATACTAACATTTCAAAAAGAAAAATTTCAAACAATATAGTTTTAACCCCCTAAATATTTCAATATGATTCTCTAGAAAATTTAAACATCCCCTTATATGGTGAGGATTATATTCTCACAAATTTAATGGTGATTTAATAATAATTCATTAAATATTCCAACCTATAGTTTCTCCCAAAATTATCTTTACAGCTCATTTTCTGTATCAAGATTTAATTTAGGACCAATCATATTTGATTATTAGATGTTTCCAGACTCTTTACATTTTTAACAGTCTTTTTTGTTAATAATATCAGTTGTTGAAGGGAGCAGATGCATCTGACTGTCCTATTTTGGTGAAGATTGAATTACCCCAAATCCCTATAATTCTTGTATATTGGAAAGTCGAAACAAAGGACTTTATTAGATTCAAGTTAAGCTTTCTTAAAATTATATTACTTAATTGCATATGTATGATATTTAATCTTTAATTTTGCATTAAGTGTTAAATTATATTTGGTCACCTCAATATAAGTGATGCTGAGATTGAGCAATTGATTAAGTGGTGACAGTTTGATTCCTTCTTCATGTATTTTTTTTCCTTTTGTTATCAAAACATACCTAGCATCACATGAATATCCAACACCCCTCTCTCTCCCCACCCAATAATTGCCAGTGCCACTTGATGATGCTTGCCTAAATTAATAATCATTTCAGGAGTTGAGGTATAGTGATTTCTTAAAAATATTTTATTCACTTGTGAGAGAGAGAAAAAGTGCATGAGTGGTGAGGAGAGAGAGAAGCAGGCTCCCCACTGAGCAGGGAGCCCCATGTGTGGCTCGATTCTAGGACCCTGTAGGGCAGGGCAGCCTACTTAACCAACTGAGCCGCCCAGGTACCCTGAGACATAGTGATTTTTAAAAGAAATCTATAATTTAATCTATAGTGATTAGCTTTTATCTCTAAAGGAGACTTCTGATGACTGTGCAGAACTATTCATTTATATGGGGATGCACTTTGTACCAAACAGGAATGATAATGATCAGTTCTTTAGAGTTTCTCCCAAACTGTTACCTAGTAATCATAATTTTTAAACATAGTTTTCCTTATTTCTGCTTTGTGATAGACAATTTAGACTGTTCTTATTTTGTTAAATATAAATATTTTGTTAAAATGTCCATATTACCAAAATATCTACAGATTCAATGTAATCCCTATCAAAATAGCAACAGAATTTTTCATAAAACTAGAACAAATAATCCTAAAATTTGTATGGAACCACTGAAGATCCCAAATAGCCAAAGCAATCTGGAGAAAGAAAAACAAAACTGGAGGTATTACAATTCCAGATTACAAGATATACTACAAAGCTGTAGTAATCAAAATAGTATCATACTGGCACAAAACTAGACACATAGATCACTAGAACAGAACAGAGAGCTCATAAATAGGCCCATGATTATATGGTAAATTAATTTATGACAAAAGAGGCAAGAATATACAATGGGGAAAAGACAGTCTTTTCAATATATAGTACTGGGAAAACTGGACCACTATTTAACACCATACACAAAAATAAACTCAAAATGGATTAAAGACCTAAATGTGAGACCTGAAACTGTAAAAATCCTAGGAGAGAACACAGGCAACACATATCTCTTAAGGCAAGGGAAACAAAAGCAAAAATAAACTCTTGAGACTACATCAAAATAAAAAGTTTCTGCACAGCAAAGAAAACAATCAACAAAACAAAAAGACAACCTACTAAATGGGAGATCTACTAACTCAAGTCCTTTTGTACCTAAAGCAGACAGTTTTCTAACCTAGCATACTAGAAGTGTTGTCTAACCTAATGTGGATAAACATGTTTTTAAGGTCCTTCAGGAATTTTTCATAAAGTAAATTTAGATTGACACTCTGATTTTCCCAATATAAACCTGTTAATGGTATCACTAAAGTTTGACAAAGATCATTGCTCTGTAAAATTATGAAACCGATTAGTAATATCCATGTGAGGTCTTCTCCCAAACAGTTGATGTAATGCACAAAGTATTAAAAACTGAGCATGGTAGAAAATATATAAATACTGAACTATTCTCATGCTTTCGGATTGTGTAACAGGCCCAGAACACTGGCCAAGTCCACATTCTACTGTGAACAGGGGATTCTATCACATGGCTTGACTGGAATATTACTTGATTCTTAAAGTATAGTATTATCACGTTTGTCTACAGCTAACTCTAAGAATATTTGTCAGAATAGAAAATTGTGTTTTATCAAACATCCAAGGTAAAGTTACATGGTTATTTTTTTGTATCAAACTGTCAATGCCTTTTTAGTTTTGTGGTAGAATATTAGATTTGCTATTATTGTAATAGAACACTTCTCAGTTGTGAGGAAAAGGAACCATGCCCAAACCTACCTTTAATTGTGTGAGATTATTGATATTATTGATATCTACAAAAGAACCCAACAATAATGATCAAATTGGATCTGATAAATTAGCAACAGAGAGCACCAAAATATTAGTAATGCATAAGGCTGAAGAGTATGGAAAGACTTCCTCTGTTTAAATTTTAAAGAATGTACTAAACTTTATAAGAATTATATTATATCCAAATTCAATAGACTACTGGATGCTTAAAAAGTTCTACAGCCCTCTCATCTAACCAACATGTATCATATCAGAGCTAAAGCGATAATTTTGAGAAAAGTATTCAGACATTCTCGGTCCCCATTTATTTGAGGCAATAATGGTAATTTCAAAGAGAATATCCTCTTTTATGCAGTATTTCAGTTTAGGTGAAAACCTAGAAATTACATCACTTATATTTCCAGAACATCTTTGATCCTGGCTCCTAAAATGATACCCTTTCACTGATAAAAATGTAATGTAATATTTGTGATTTTACTTAGGCATACCTTATGAAACATATCTTTATTCATTATCAGAAAGAAAACATTACAGAATCACATTACATTACTGTAAGGACTTTATTACCAGATTTAAGGATGTCAATATAATGTAATAAAACTACCTTTAAGATAAAAGGAATAAAACATTTAGTAGAAAGCTCATAAAGAGCATAGGAGGGAAGCATTGGCGATAAATAATATATAAAATGATTTAACAAATGTTACATTTAATGTTATTAGTGGTAGGTTCCAGTCATACCCTGTTTTATTTAAAAGTTTATAAGCTAAGATAGCCAAAAGATAGCCATGGATTTCTCACATTTTATTCTTTATTATATATCTGTGGTAATATATGAAGGGAAAAAGAATGTTACATGTTCTCCTTTACATCTCTTACTATATTCCAGAACAAGTTTAGAATACTGTGGATATAATATCTATGAGTATAAATCAGTATTAGAAACAGAAGCCATACAACTATCAGTTTTCTTCAATGGAGAAACAAAATGGATAATTGCTTTATTTACCACATTTTATTAGTTCTAAGACACATTTAATCATAAAATGCTCCTTTCTATAAATTTACTATGTATGAGAATAATGTAAATGAAAGTATAACCCAATTCTTTCTTTTTCCTCATGAATGCTGATGACGTTTGTCATATTTTTTTCTGCTATAATCCCAAAGCATATTCCCCAGGCTGATGATCGTGCAGGGGAGAAACTGATATTCCTCCAACCACGAGTATTGAGATTTCAATGTAGAACTGGACCTGTGTTGGACCTCCAGGGAAGATAGCAGAGTAGAAGCATCCTAAGCTCATCTTAACCCATAGATGCACATAGTACCCACATCAGTATAATTAACCCAGAAAATGGCCCACCCAAAGACTGACAGAACAGACTCCATAAACATAAAGAAGAGGCCACATTGAAAACAGTAGGAAAGGCAATGATGTGAGGAACCAAACTGACTCAGGAGTCTATCCCCAGGAGAGAGGGCCACTGCAAATCCAGAGAAGAGAGAGGAGCAGACCTTATATTAAGCACCACAGGCATGGGGGACCTGCACTGGGAAGAGCAATCCCTATAACATTTGGCTTTGAAATCCAGAGGGCTTAACTTTGTGAGTTCATACAATTAGTGGGCCTTAAGACCTGGAAATATAAAAATCAGACTTGGCTCTGGGATAGCCAGAGGGTAATAGGAAACTGAGTATCTGACCATAAAAAGACAGCATAACAAACAACCCCACTGGTTGTGATACAACATAGAAATAGCAGTTTGAAAAACACCTGGGCTATATGGCAAGGAGATTTATTTACTAATGTCAGAACATGTGCAGGAAAGGCAGGGATCTTTAGATTTCTCTAAGAACAAAAGAGCCATTTTCCTCTTGCAGCCCCCAGCCTAAATACAATTGCTGGAACTAGTGTGAATACTCTCCAACCATCTTGCTAATAGTGCCCCATGCCCCTGCATTTTCCTGCTAACATTCCATCTCAGTAGTTTTCCAAAGCAGCTCCAGCAGACCTGTGCAAATATTAACACCATGTGACCTGCCCCCATGCTTTCCTACAAAGCTGCTCAATCCAACCTGTCTTTGGCAGGAGTCCATATAAAGCAGCACCACAAGCTTGGCATTGTAAAAAAGCCACCACAAAGGCCAGAATCACTGAAAAGTGATTCCTGCCCAAGAGAAAGTGAAGATAACCACACACACAGTCCAACTGTAGACCCATCAGTGGGCTGGGGGCAGACATCAGGTCTGACTGCAGACCCCACCAACCAATGAAAAACCACTTAGGGAATAGTTAAGGGAAAGCACCCTGCAGTTTGGTGTGACCACAGCTCTGTCAAATGCCTGGTCTGACTCAACTCAAGCCCAATACAGCCCAAGACTGGCTCACTAAAAACACAGGGCTACCTTGGGCTTGAGTTGAATCAAACAAAATCTGCCCACAATAGGCAAAGAGAGCATTGCAGATGACTGGACTGAGGCAAGCAGAGCTCAGCCAACATAGTAGGGCACACATAGTAAACATAAGAGACACCCCTGAAGCATCAGGTTTGGTTCTGGTGAACAGGGGACACTACTACAGGGTACCACGGGACATTTTCTTCATTAAGCCACTGCTTTCAAGGGCAGGAGATGTGGCTGACTTTCCTAACACATAGAAACAGACACAAAGAGACAAAATAAGACACAGGAAAATGTCCCAAATGAAAGAACAAAATCACAGCAAGAGAACTAGGTGAAACAGAGATAGGTAACATCCTGATAGAGAATTTAAAGTAATGTTCATAAAGATACTCACTGGACTTGAGAAAAGAGTAGAAGATCTCATTGAGACCCTCAGCAAAGGATATAAAACATAAAAAAGACGAATAAGAGATGAAGAACGCAATAACTAAAATTAAAAATACACTAGAGGAAATGGATAGCAGACTATAGGAAAAAGAAGAACTGATCAGTGACCTGGAGGACAGAATAATGGAAAGCAATCAAGCAATAAAAAGGATAAAGAAAAAAGAATAACAAAATATGTGACTAGATGAGGGGACCTCAATGACACCACCAATTTTAATAACATTTGCATTATAGGCAACTCAGAAGGAGTAGAAAGAGAAAAGGGAGTAGACAATTTATTTGAAGAAATAGTTGAAAACTTTCTGAATCTGGGGAAGAAGTCTGGATCCAGGAGGCAAAGAAATCCCCCAACAAAATCAATCCAAGGAGGTCCACACCAAGATGCATAGTAATTAAAATGGCATGAAGAACTAATAAAGGAAAAATTTTAAGAGAAGCTAAAGAAAACAGTACCATATTAGGGAAACCCTGTAAGTTGGTTTTCTGCAGAAATTTTGTAGACTGAAAGAGTGCTGTGATATATTCAAAGTGCTGAAAGGAAAAAAAAAATGTGCAACCAAGACTATTCTATCCTGCAAGGCTATCATTCAAAGTACAAGGAGAGATAAAGAGTTTCCCAAATAGAAGTTAAAGAAATCCATCAACACCAAGCCAACCATACAAGATGATGTTGGGGTTAATGTAGAGTTTGAAATCATCCATAATACCTGGCTTCCTAAAATGTAACATGGAGACCGCTGGGGGCAATGGAAAGTTTCAGAGAAGGGCATAGGTCTTTGGAATGCCGAGGCCTGCGCAACCTCACTCTGCCATAGGAATGTCACATGGAGTTACCTTCTCCAAAGCTTTCTTAGCCCAAACAGATGCCCTGTGATATAAGAGATGTATACATTGTCCCCTAAAGTTATGTTTGGCAGGACTCGTGGAACAAGCTGATCAGCACATTGTATTTTTCCCGTAATCAGACTCTTCTATTTTCTGTAAGACCCCTTTCCACACATCACTTGCTTGAGAAACAGAGTCATAAAGATTTATGATTATCCTGAAGCACAAATAAAGGTGAGAGCAAAGAAGAGCAAGGGTCTTTGTCTCTGAGTGTTGACCACTTTGCCTTCTCCTCTCTTTTACAGTGAAGTCTGGAATAATCCTTCATCCATCGGTACAGGGTTGCTGCCCATTCCCAGCAAGAAATCTTAAAAGGGACTCTTTGAATGGAAAGGAAAGTCCCTAAGTAGGAGTAAGAAAAGTAGGAAGCACAAAAACAGTAACATTAGT
This sequence comes from Callorhinus ursinus, assembly GCF_003265705.2. NCBI lineage: Eukaryota > Metazoa > Chordata > Mammalia > Carnivora > Otariidae > Callorhinus > Callorhinus ursinus. The sequence goes on from NW_027397069.1 coordinate 43,036,668, forward strand.
ATATCTACAAAAATATACAAGGGATTCACAAAATAAAAATGTGTGAAATATGACAGCATATACCTAATGTTGGGGGAGGAGGACAGAGGAATAAAAATTTAGTGCTTTTAGAATGGGCTCAAACTTAAGCAACCATCAGTTTAATAGAGACTGCTATATGCATATGATGTTATATGTAAAATTAATGGTAACCACAAATCAAAAACTGGTAAAATATATGCAAAAAATAAAGGAATCTAAGTATATCATTAAAGAAAGCCAGCAAACTGTGAAAGAAAAGAGAGGGGGAAAAAAAAGAAAAAAGTACAAAAACAACTGTAAAGCAAGTAGTAAAATGACAGTAAGTACATATCTATCCATAATTCCTTTGAATGTAAATGGACTAAATTTTCCAATCAAAAGACATAGGGTAAAGGAATGGATAAAAAAAAAAAATCAAGACCCATCTATATGCTACCTACAAGAGACACATTTCAGACCTAAAGCACATGCTGATTGAAAGTGAAGGGTTGACTCTGAGAAACAAACTGAGGGTCCTAGAGGGAAGGGGGTGGGGGGATGGGTTAGCCTGGTGATGGGTATTAAAGAGGGCATGTACTGAATGGAGCACTGGGTGTTAAACACAAACAATGAATCATGGAACACTACATCAAAAACTAATGATGTAATGTATGATTAACATAATAAAGTAAAAAAAAAGTGAAGGGATGGAGATACATTTATCATGCAAATATAAGTGAAAACAAAGCTGGGGTAGCAATATTTACATCAGACAAAATAGACATTAAAGACTGTAACAGACAAAAAAGGATAATATAAAATCTTAGAATAATCCAACAATAAGATATAACAGTTGTAAATACTTATGCACACAACATAGGAGCACCCAAATACATAAAGCAGCTATTAACAAACATAAAGGAAGTAATCAGCAATAGTACAATAATAGTAGGGGACTTCAACACCCCACTTACATCAATGGATAGATCATCCAAACAAAATCAATAAGAAAACCGTTGCTTTGAAGGAAACATTGGACCAGATGGTTCTAATAGATATATTCAGGAAATTCTATCCCCAAACAGTGGAATAAAATTCTCTTCAAGTGCATGTGGGATGTCTTTCAGAACAGATAACGTGTTAGGCCACAAAATGAGTCAACAAATTCCAAAAGATCCAAGTCCTACCATGCATCTTTTCCCACCAAAACACTATGAAACTAGAAATCAACCACAAGAAAATCTGAAAAGAACACAAATACATGGAATGTTAAATAGCATGCTCCTAAACAATGGGTCAACCAAGAAATCAAAGAGGAAATTAAAAAAATACACAGAACAAATGAAAATGAAAACCCAATGGCAGCAAAAGCTGTACTAAGAGGGAAGTTTATAGCAATACAGGATTAAATCAAGAAGCAAGAAAAACGTCAAACAACCTAAACTTACATGTATGGAAGCTGAAAAAACAAGAACTAAAAAACACCCACACCAGTAGAAAAAAAAGAAATAATTAAGATTAGAGCAGAAATAAATGAAATAGAAACTTAAAAAATTAGGACAGATCAATGAAACCAGGAACTGGTTCTTTGTAAAGATCAACAAAATTGATAAACCTTTAGTCAGACTCATAAAAAAGAGAGAAAAAGAAAAGAAACAGGGAGAGACAGAGGACTCAAATAAAATCAGAAATGAAAGAGTAGAAATAACCATCAACAGCACTGAAAACAAAGGATTTAAGAAAACACTGTGAAAAATTATACACCAACAAATTGGACAACCTAGAAGAAATGGATAAATTTCTAAAAACATAAAACCTCCCAAAACTGAATCAGGAGAAATAGGTCATTTGAACAGACTGATTACTGGCAACTAAATTTAATTAGTAATCAATAGACTCCCAACAAACAATAGTCCAGGACCAGATGGCTTCACAGATGAATTCCACCAAACATTTAAAGAAGACTTAATATCTATTCTTCTCAAACTCTTCCAACAAATAGAAGAGGAAGGAAAACATCCCAATTCATTCTATGAGGCCAGCAGTATCCTGATACCCAAACCAGTTGAAAACACTAAAAAAAAAAAAAAAAGAGAGAGAGAGAGAGAGAGAGAACCACAGGCCAATATTGCTAAAGAACATAGATGCAAAAATCCTCAACAAAATATTAGTACTATATCCAAAAATACATTAAAAAAATCATTCACTACAATCAATGGGATTTATTCCTGGGTTGCAAGAGTGGTTCAATATTCACAAATCAATCAAATGTGATACATCACAGCAACAAGAGAAAGGATAAAAACCATATGGTCATTTCAATAGATGCAGAAAAAGCATTTGACAAAGTCAACATCCATTCATGATAAAAACCCTCAACAAAGTAAGTTTAGAGTAAACATACCTCAATATAATAAAGGCTATATATAAAAAACCCACAGCTAACATCATACTCAGTGGAGAAAAACTGAGAGCTTTTCCCCTAAGTTCAGGAGCAAGACAAGGATGTCCACTCTCACGACTTTTATTCATCATAGTACTGGAAGTCCTAGCCACAGAAATCAGACAACAGAAAGGAATAAAATTCATCCACATTGGTAAGGAGGAAGTAAAACCTTCACTATGTGCAGATGACATGACAGTATATAGAGAAAACCCTAAAGACTCTACCAAACAGCTACTAGAACTGTTAACTACATTCAGTAATATTTCAGGATACAAATTCAATATATAGAAATCTGTTGTACTTCTGTACACTAATAATGAAGTAGCAGAAAGAGAAATTAAGAAAACAGTCCTATTTATAATTGCATCCAAAATCATAAAATACCTAGGAATAAAGTTAATGAAAGAGGTGAAATACCTGTACTCTGAAAAGTATAAAACATCAGTGAAAGAATTTGAAGACCCCAAATGGAAAGATCATGCATGCTTATGGATTGGAATAACAAATATTGTTAAAATGTCCATACTGCCCAAAGCAATCTACACATTTAATGCAATCCCTATCAAAATAACAAAAGCATTTTTCACAGATCTAGAAGAAACAATCCTCAAATTTGTATGGAACCACAGAAGACCTTGAATTGCAAAAGCGATCTTGGAAAAAGAAAAACAAAACTGGAGGTATCACAATTTCAGACTTCAAGTTATATTACAAAGCTGTAGTAATCAAAACAGTATGGTACTGATGCAAAAATAGACACATAGATCAATAGAGCAGAACAGATAACCCAGAAATAAACCCACAACTATATGCTTAATTAATCTTCAACAAAGGAGGCAAGAATATGCAATGGGAAAAAAAAGACAGTCTTTTCAACAAATGGTGTTGGGAAAACTGGACCACTTTCTTACATCATACACAGATATAAACTCAAAATGGATTAAAGACCTAAATGTGAGGCCTGAAACCTGAAATCCTAGAAGAGAACACAGGCAGTAATTTGTATTGTACTGACATCAGCAGTAGCCATATTTTTCTAGATATGTCTCCTAAGGCAAGGGAAATAAAAGCAAAAATACACTTTTTGGACTACATAAAAATAAAAATCTGCATAGCAAAGAAAATAATTGGCAAAACAAAAGACAGCTTACTGATTAAGAGAAGATATTTGCAATTGACCTATCTGATAAAGGTTAGTATCTAAAATATACAAAGAACTTATGCAACTCAATACCAAAAAAACAAAAATTACAATTTAAACATAAGAAGACATAGATAGTTTCTCAAGACTTCAGATGGCCAACAGACACATGAAAAGATGCTCAACATCACTAAACATCAGACAAATGCAAATCGAAAACACAGTGAAATATCACCTTATACCTGTCAGAATGGCTAAAATCAGAAAGACAAGAAACAACAAATGCTGGCAAAGATGTGGAGGAAAAGCAGCCCTTGAGCACTGTTGGTGGGAATGTAAACTGGTATGGCCACTGTAGAAAAGAATATGAAGTGTCCTCAAAAAAAATTAAAAATAGAATTGCCACATGATCCATAAATTCTACTATTGGGCATTTACCCAAAGAATAGAAAAACACTAATTTGTAAAGTCATTTATACCCCTATGTTCATTACAGAATTATTTAAAATAGCCAAAATATGGAAGCAACCCAAATGTCCAGTATAAATGAATAAACACACATACACACACACACACACACACACACACACTAAAATATTACTCAGTCAAAAAAAAAAATTATCATTTGCAACAACATGAATGGATGGAGAGGGTATAATACTAAGTGAAACAACTCAGTCAGAGAAAGACAAATACCATATAATTTCACTTATATGTGGAATTTAAGAAACAAAACAAATGAATAAAGAAAGAATGAGAGAAGCAAAAACAGACTCTGAAATATAACCATCTGAACTGATGGTTACCAGAGGGGACATGGTAGGGGGAAGGGGGGCGGGATTGGTGAAATAGGTGAAGGGGATTTAAGAGTATAATAATCACGAAGAGCACTGAGTAACGTAGAATTGTCAAATTACTATACTGTACACCTGAAACTTGTATAATACCGTACATTGATTATACTGGAATAAAATATAATTTAAAAAAACAAAATAAATATTAGCAAGCAAAAACAAAACAAAAGAACAGGACCTGTGTTACTGCATATCATATGTTATTGAATCCATAAACTGCTTCTTTCAGGAGTAGGGCTGTGCTTCTTTAACTATACAGACAAAAGCACCAAAATCTGAGTCTTTCTTCTACACTCTGACATCCAGTTTGCCTAAATCACTGTGTTCTGCCATAAAATGCAGTGGGTCAAAGAGAAGTCTATGTTTCTGGTACTGTTCCTGTTTCTGCAGATCTTCACAGATAAATGCTTCTTTAGGAGGGTCAGTGCATGTATTTTGTAAATTTTTGCCTTTGTTTTGGATAGAAATATTACAATTACTGAATGAGCTACTTTAAATTTCATAGATGTTTTTCATATACCAATTAGGGTACATATAAATAAAAAATGCATACATGAAAAATGATTAAGAAATTGCTAAATATTCCCTCTCATTCATAGCCTAAATCTTCTATATTAATTTTTCTAATCATAGTCAATAATTTCATTTGTTTTCACATAATGCTTTAGTCTTTGCCCTCAAGAACATTTGTTATCCAGCTTTTTCAGACAAGTACTTAATTTTTGTCTACAGAATTTTCTTTTAAGCTGCTGAAACCCATTTCTCAAATTTAGATGCTGGTATTATGTAAGTATGTTTTATTTTACTGTATTCATAGTTGTTTTTTTTTTTTTTCAAGAAAATTACTTATTCCTGGAATTTAAGCCACTGGTACAAAATCACTGGGAAGTTCTAACAAACTGATAACCTAAACAATATATAATTTATCATAGTAATCTCTCTCTCTTTTTTTCAGATATTACTAGAAATTTGACAATTTCCTATTTCAATTTTTTCCCATGGCCAGAGATTGGAAAGTTTTTGCATATTTCAGAGTAATAAGATAGCTTTCCTACTTGGGAGTGTCTTCCTTTTTCAAGTCCCATAAAGTATTTGCTTGTTGCCTTCACAAAAATTTGAAATTGCAGCCACATTCGTCCAACGATGAATATTTGCTTCACTAATGTCTTATTTATGCCCTGCGGTTCTGCTTCTGTGCCTCTGCATACACAATAACATTTTGTGTTTCAATGCTGAGACATAGTTGAACATTTTAAAAGACATTTAAAATGGTAATCAAACTTGACATGTGTAGTTCCAATAATGCACATGATTCAATTGAAGTAATTACAATATGAAGAGCTGAGACCAAGGTCATACATGGCAGGTAATGACAGCTCTTTCATAACTGCTAACAGTCTTATGGTGATTTTAAGACTATAACAATTGTGACAACGATTGTCAGATGTATCCCACTATTACTAATACTAAAATGTGCAAAAATACATTTCTTAGTGTCAATGAAATATTCACCTAGAATCAATGAAATAAGTTTTTGCATATTTCAGGTAAAGGTTTTATCCTAGAATATAGATATAATTGCTTCTCTTAAATTAACTTTTTTCTACTAAAGCATGGTACTTTTTGTTATTGAGAATATAGTTACTACTAAGTATTATATGTTTTGATATATATACATTTATACTTCCAAATTTGTTCCAATAAATCTCATGTATATTTTAAAACCTAAGACTTCTCTTTGGATATATTTAATGAATAATTTAGACATAAGCTAGGGTTTTTGCAATTTTAGAGAAATATCAACATTTTTTTAAAAAGATTGTATTTATTAATTTGAGAGAGAGAGAGAGCGATCATGAGCAGCAGGAGGGACAGAGGGAGAAGCAGACTCCCCACTGAGCAGGGAGCCCAATGTGGGGCTCTCTCCCAGCTTGCTGAAATCATGACCTGAGCCAAAGGCAGATGCCTAATGACTGAGTCACCAGGCACCCCAAAATAACAACTCTTCATAAAACATACTCAAAACTATAGCTATTAATGCACTGATAAAAAGCTTTAAAAATACACAGCTTTGAAATATAAGGACAGATATGTCTAAACTCATCTAGATATAAGAAGTTTTTGTATAATTTATTAAAACTTTGTAAGCAAGAAACCACAACGAAAGGAAAAATTTTTTAAGTAGGCTCCACACCCACCATGGGGCTTGAACTCATGAATCTGAGGTCAAGACTTGAGTGGAGGCCAAGAGTCAGACAGACGCTCAACTGACTGAGCCACCCAGGTACCCCAAAAGGAGGATTTTATTTTATTTTATCTTATTTACTTTTATTTGTATCTTATTTATTACATAAGCAGGAGGAGCAGAGGCAGAGGGAGAAGCAGGCTCCCCACGGAGCAGGGAGCCTGACACGGGGCTCGATCCCAGGACCCCGGGATCATGACCTGAGCCGAAGGCAGACGCTTAACGACTGAGCCACCCAGGTGCCCCATTCCCTTTCTTTCTTGTATCCCTCCTATTTGGTCTTTCTCTTTTGTCCACTTTCCATCCATCATTTCTTATATCGAGTTTAAAAGAATAACAGAAGCAAATTGGAAAGAATTTTTTGGGGGGAGATTTTGTTCCTTTTCAGTGGGAAAGATGTCCCCTCTCTGTTCTCTGAATTTGAACTCCTGTCCTACAGCATGACAGCACCATACTTTTCACAGAGGTAAGAGTAATGAAAGCGCAGGGCAGCATGTATATCAGTGATCGAAGGACGCAGAGAAGGGAAGAACGGTAATAATAGTTATTTTTAAGTCTATTTTATGGAAATATATTTATAAAAAGTGAAGACCTTGTACGGTTCAATTATTTTATTTCAAAATCAGCATGTGTATGAACACCGCACAGAACGGGAAGTGAGATATTAATCAGCACTCAATATCCTCCCCCTTCTCCTAGTCTCTCCTCTTTTCACTTCCCAAAGTTTTCTCTTAGCTGGACTTACGCCACTATTCATTAGTTTTGCCTGTTTTTAAACTTCACAATAATGGAATCATGAAGGATGTTTCCCTTTGTAGTTGGCTTATTTTGCTTAATATATGTAAGTTCATCTATTTTGTTGCATGTAGCTGTCATCTGTTTGTTGCATTATAATATTCAGTTTTAAAATGTAACATACATTATTATCCACACACAGTTGCAGCAGCTTTAGGTTGCATCTGCTTTGGGGCCGTTATAAATGAATATACTTAAATATGTCTGTCTCTCTCTTTCTCTCTCTCTCTCTTTCTCTCTTACACACACACACACACACACACACACACACCATTGTGTATATACCCATGAGTAGAATTACTGGTTCAAAGTATAAGCATGTGTTGAGCTTTATTATATATTGCAGAGTTTCCCACGGTAGTACCAATTAAACTCCCAACAATGATCCTGGATCTTCCTGATGACTAAAAACTGTGCTCCTTTCATGTATTTTTTCATATCATTTTTTGTGATGTTCCTATAAACATATTTTGTCAGTTTTGATGAAACTGACATGAAAAATGAATGGAAATCATTTTCATAGGTTCACTGTAATCTATTCTGGATAGAAATCGTTTGCAGATGGATGCAGTTGTAAATAGCCTCCACAAATCTGTAGCTTTTAGAAGTTACATATTTAGATATTTAATTAGTCTGAATAATATAGTTTTCTTTTTATAGGCATTTTCATTTTCTTTATTCACTTTTTTGGGTATAATTTTCTGTGATTTTTTTCCTAACTAGTTGAGAAGTGTGCTTATATTATTGAATTTTCAGTCTTTCTTTCCTAATACTTGAATCTAAATCTAAAGATGTCTTTGTAAACACAGTTTTCACTGCCTTCCACACTTTTTGATATGCTATGTTTCATTTTTATGTAGTTGAAAACATTTTATAATTCTCATTTTTGAATTTGCAGATGTTATTATTCCAACTAAAAAGATATAATAATTTTTCTAGTCACATGATTTATTCTTTTGGAACTGTGGAGACTTTCTTCAGAGCCTACCTTTCATCAATTTTGGTTAAATTTCCTTTAGATACTATAAGGAATATTCTGTCAATGCATGAACAAAAGGGGGGGAAGAGCATGAGAGAGAGAAAGAAAACAACAACAACAACAACAACAGAAATCCTAGAGTTGAAAAATACAACTAAACTAAAGAATTCAGGAGAGTTTCAAAAGTAGACTCAATCATGCAGAAGAAAGAATCCACACCCTGGAGGATAGGATATTAGAAATCAGTCAGAATGAAATAAGTGAGAAATAAGTGAGACAGAGAAAAACAAATACTGTATTATCTCACTTACATGTGGAATTAAAAAAAACAAAACAAAACAAAAAACAAAAAAAAATCACCTCAGAGAAAAAGAGACCAGGCTTGCAGTTCCAGAGGTGGAGGTTGGAGAAGAGGAGGAATTTGAGGAAGGTGGTCAAAAGGTACAAACTTCCAGTTATAGGATCAATAAGTACTTGGGTTTGTAATGTGCAACATGATGACTATAGCTAACACTGCTATATGATATATAGGAAAGTTGTTAAGAGTTTTCATCATAAGAAAAGAGTTATTTTTATTGTATTTATATGAAAAGATGGGTATTAGCTGAACCTATTGTGGTAATCATTTCGTAATATATGTAATTCAAATCATCATGCTGTCTGCCTTAAACTTATACAGTGACACATGCCAATTATTCGTCAGTAAACTGGGGAAAAAAAGATTTATAGGAACCTAAAAACAAAGTACATCCTGTGTAATTTCTAGAATTTATCTGAAGTTCTATATAATCAAATCAATCTATAGGAACATTAAGTAGATTGGGGATTGATTACCTGGAGAAGATGAAGCATTGGGGGGAAGTAGGGAGAGGCAGACAAGCTGGACTAAAATAGGGTATAAGGAAACTTTTGAGGGTGATGAATATGTTCTTTACCATTTTGATGTTGGATTTATGGTTGTATATAGATATCAAACATCAAATCATAAACATTAATTTACTGTATGTCAATTATAACTCAATAGAGTTGTAAAAATAAAATTTTAGAAGATATATATAGTTTCAGCATGTGGGTTATTTGGTTATATTCCATTTTACTTCTTTATTTTAAAAACAGAACTAAAATTATGTAGATTTATCCTCTTTGTAGTATATGAGCACACAAGTGATATCTACTTAACATAGGTCACAAAGTGTCTGACAAGTGAAATAAATAACAAACGAGTATTTGTGTCAGATTAACATTTATGTTAGCAGTTACTGAAAAGTTTAGCATGTTTGTTTAGCTTTTAATTCTTGATTCAAGCATATTTGCATAACATTTACTTAAAAACAACCTAAATGCTTGAAATTGTCTATTAATCATTGTAGTTAAGTAGTCTACCTGTACAATTTAGGTTTGTTATTATGACACTACTGCATAAATTTGCATGGTTGCATAAAATGTCAGTTTTATAGTTTGTTACTGAATTCCTATTGTGTGCATATCACTAATACACCTTTGAATTTTTTTTTAATTTTATTCAGAGATGTTGCTAAGGTCTAGGGCTTTTTGTAGCTCACTGTGAACCAAAACCCATTATAGACTGCTCTGCTCAGATTTCTCTTTTCCAAAGGAATATTCTCCTTGTAATGATTATTGTGAATCAGAGGAGTCTACATGGCTTACATCTGCATTTCTTTTTGCTTATATGAAAGCAATTTAGTAGTTTAAGCCTCCGTTGTTAAGGAGTAATGGCACATTGCCCAATAGCAGCACATATCCAAATGAATGAAAATGGATATTCTGATGAGTAACAATCCAGTGATTGATGTGAAATACTTTTCTATTTTAAAAGGTCACTAAACTTCAGAACAACATTAATCAGGTATTGGATTTGCAATTAGAGATACTATCACTTTTAAATCCATCAGACATGTGTATGGACAGGCATAATCAATCACACACTGATTGTTTTCCAAAAAAAAAAGCATTTTCGTTCCCATCCCATTGAGGTCTTCTAGAAGAAATAGTAATATAATTTTTTAAAGCACAATGCAGAAATTTTGATACATAAACTGAACTATGGTATTATGTGTCTGTTGGTGTTTATTTGAAAAAAGTTGCTTATCATAATTATCAATTCAATTTCATATTATTTCAGGTTTTTGAGGTGTGTGTCAATGAAACAGTGTTTCCACTATAAGAAGAGAGAGAGGGGAAAAAAGGGAACTATGTAGACAAATAAAAGGACCTAGGAAAAGCTAGAGATATTTAATAGTAACATTTTCAAGTTTTTTAGGAGTCTTTTAATTATTGAGCTCTTAAATTTGACAAGTGCACTTTAACTGGTCATCTTAAATATAGCCATTTTGCTATTAATTTCTTTTTTCCCTTTGCTTGTTTGAGAACATTAACATTTATTTGCTTTTACTTTTATGTGCATGACTATTTACATATTTACTATTTTAACACATGCTTTGGTTAGTAAAATGCCATGAAGTATATTTGAATTAATATACTGAATGATTTAAATTAACAAAAATGATTCAATATTCTGCCTGATTTCATGAGCTAGACCAAAAGTTTTAAATGCTGTCGAAAGAGACCTTTAACTCTCATAATTTTATTTCAGCAGCAGCCTTTTCATCAGATGATTCCAACCTTGAAAAATGACAATTTAATGCTATTAACATTGTATTTTCAATCCAGTGTTTTTCCATCTCTTGAAACATGTACATATCTGTGTCATAAGCTTTGCTCCACATTCTGTTTGTGGAAACCTGTTCATTTGTATATAGGCATGGTAAAAACATGGTGTGAGCAAGAACTAAGTTTCTACTTGCATCGAGTAGACTGAGTATATACAGCTATCACTCCTCTATTTCAGGTTATTATTGAAATTAGAAGAAATGTACTTTTATGAAAGAAACCTTAACATTGTAGAATTAAACTGACCATGGATATTATAGGAAGAAACAAAGAAATTAAATTTATGAAGAAAATAATAAAAGTTGTCATTCAGAATACATGAAATATAATCTTTCTCTGAGGAAAATTAAGACATGCTCCTGGCTCTGAGTCCGCACATCCAGAATAGTGTGTGGGACAGTCATTGAGAGAAAAAAAGGAGAAGACCACAATTGGAACTGCAGGGTCCATCAGTTTCCCCCATACTCATGTGTCCCACCCTCCCCCAGCCATCCCACTCCTACCTTGCCATGAACTTTTCATCATTCCTATATAGGTCATATACATGGTGCAGCAAAAGCATGTGGTTCATGGAAAAAATCCAAGAATTCTATGTAAATTTACTCCTGAAAGTTTCTGATGTGAATATATAACAATCTGAATGGAGACTTGAATCAATTTTATGGAAGTTCTCTACCACTTCAATCCATTTGACATGGTAAAAAGCAAAAAGCAAAAGAAAAGGCAAAGCAACTCTATTTTACACAAGTGATATACATAAAAGGAAAAAATACTCAGGATAAAAGATATTTTAAATTTAATCAACATAAATGCTTTTACAAATTCATATTTGACTGACATCTTGAGGTCAATTCTTTTTTTTTTTTTTTTTTTTTCCTAACTTTTTATTATTGAGATATTACTTAGGATGTATACCAGGCTCCTTCTAGTTTTTTTTAGGACATTTTCCCCCCCCCCAACTACCATATACATACATGATATTCTCAACATGGTTGGTTGGGTGCATACTTAAAAATATAACTTAAACCAGTCTCTCCTCAGCTGAAAAATCCTCCAATATTTTATTATCTAATTTAAAGTAAAATCCAAAATCCTTACAAAGACCGGCAAGGTCATAATGGATCTTCCCCAAACCTCCTTTACCTCTGACTAAATTTCCACTGTCCTCACATTAGCCTCCTCATTTTTCCATTGAATACAGCAAGTACACATCTCTCCTATAGCCTATGAGCTTTGTATACCTCTGCAGAGAAGACTCTTCCTCCATATATGCTTATGGCTACTGCCCTCATATCTCTGTTTCATTCTCATCTTAATAGTGAGGGCCTCTCACAAACCCACCCTACCATGTACTCTCCATTTACCACACCATAGTTTATTTTTATTCTTTTTATTTTATTTCATTTTATTTTATTTAATTTATTTATTTATTTTTGAGAGAGAGAGCCAGTGAGTGAGGGGAAAGGGGCAGAAGGGGAGGGAGAAAGAGAATTTTAAGCATGTTCCATGCCCAGCACAGAGCCCAATGTGGGGCTTGATCTCACAACCCTGAGATCATGACCTGAGCTGAAATCCAGAGTCAGGTGCTCAACCGACTGAGCCAACCAGGCACCCCTATTTTTATTCTTTTAATTGTAAATTGTATAAGTAAAGGGGATTTATTTGTAGTTATATCCTTAGTACCAAAATTAATGCCCAGATATATTAGGCACTCAGGAAATATTATTTTTAGTGAATTAAAAGATGTAAATGTTGCATGAATTTCCTTAAAGATATATTTTGATTCTGATTCTACAATTTCATAAATTTTTGCTGATTAGTTTAATGGTTTGGTATTTGTAACATGCTAACAGAAAATATGTGTGCATGTTTTTTATAGAGTTTGGGTGGAGAAGGTATATTAAAGAATGAGAAACATTTGATTATCTTTTTGCAAAATGATAGATTTGACTACTTAAATACTTTAAATATTTGTAAATCAAAACCACAATTAAAACTTGTTGGCCACAATACCAAAGTCATGGTCCATGAAAGAAATAATTGATAAATTTCACTCCATTAATGATATTTAAAAGTCCTTCTCTGCAAAAGATACCATCAAGAGTATGAGAAGACCAGCCACAGATTGGGAGAAAATTATTTGCAAAAGACACATCTGACAAAGGACTGCTACCTGAAATATACAAAGAACTCTTAAAACTGAGTGATAAGAAAAGGAACAGCTCAATTTAATAAAATGGGCAAAGACCTGGACACCTCACCAAAGAAGATATACAGCTTACAAGAAGATGCTCAATATCATAGGTCACCAGGGAATTATAAATTAAAACAACAATAAGACACTACTATATACCCATTAGAATGGCCCAAAACAAAAACACTGACAATATCAAGTACTGGTGAGGATATGAAACAAAAACTCTCATCTATTGCTGGTAGAAATGCAAAACTGGTACAGCCACTTTGAAAGACAGTTTAACTAATTCTTGCAAAACTAAACATACTCTTGCCATATGATCCAGCAATCATGCTCTTTGGTATTTACCCAAAGGAGTTAATACGTCCACACAAAAACCTGCACATTAATGTTTTTTTGTTTTTTTTTTTTAAGACAATCTGTTCTTTTTTTTTTTTTTAAAGATTTTATTTATTTATTTATGAGAGACAGAGAGAGAGAGAGAGAGAGGCAGAGGGAGAAGCAGGCTCCCAAAGGGCAGGGAGCCCGATGCAGGACTAGATCCCAGGACTCCGGGATCATGACCTGAGCCAAAGGCAGACGCTTAACCATCTGAGCCACCCAGGGACCCACATTAATGTTTATAGTAGCTTTTCTCATAATTGCCAAAACTGGGAAACCAAAATGTCCTTCAGTAGGTGAATTGGTAAATAAACCATGCTATATTGGGAAAATGTAATATTATTCAACATTAAAAATAAATGAGCTATCAAGTCATGAAAAGACATAGAGGTAACCTTGAATGATTATTACTGAGTGAAAGAAGCCATGGTAAAAAGACTACCTATTGTATGATTCCAACTACATCACACTCTGACAAAAGCAAAACGATGGAGATAATAAAAGGATCAGTGGTTGCAGGGGTTAGGAGGAGGGAGGGAAAAATAGGCAAAGCATAGAGGATTCTTAGGGCATAGATACTATACTGTATGACACCACAGTGGTGGATACATGTATTATAGAATTGTCCAAATCTATAGAATGTGCAACCCCAAGAGTGAACCCTAATGTAAACTCTGGAGTTTGGGTGATAATGATGTGTCAGTGTAGATTCATTGATTGTAACAAATGAACTACTCTTGTATGGAGTTTTAATAGTGGAGAGACTTGTGTATATGAGGGGACAGATGGTATATGAGAACTGCCTGTATTTTCCTCATGATTTTGCTGTGAACCTAAAACTGTTTGAAAAAATAAACTCTAAAAAACATAACGTAGGAAAAGAAAAATAATAATCTTAATAACAATCTACACACACCCAACGTGCAAACATCCTCTAAAAACCAGAGAAATAAGAAAAAAATGAACAAGCTATTGTAAAAATGTACAAAAATTGTGCCAAAGGAGAAAAATATTTTAAAGTCCAGAAATGCAAAACAGGAAGTGATGTGATCTTGGTCTTGCAAAACATTTTAATTCACTACCAACTTTTGCCTCCTTCCCCAGTACCTTATATTTTTACAATAATACTATGGGTCATTAGCAGCAAGTTTCCAGAAGAATGAAAGTGATTCCCTGTAATGTACATTTTCATTAAATCCAAGCTTGCCTTTTAGCCTAATTTTCTGCTGGCCTTAGAGTGTCTTTCCTTTCTTCAGTCCCCATCAGTAAAGAAAGTAAATGTTGCCATTAGAGGAAGCTGTCAACCATTGGCCAGATGGCTCTACTCAGGATAGAATTGGTTGAGGAGTCTGGTATAGCAATTTCTTGAGATTTAGAGATTTCTAGAGTTTTAGCTCTGTAGTCAGCTCCAGCATGTGCCTAATCTGACAATGGCACCATCCATCTTGGATGTCTGTCCATTTGATTATAAGTGCCAATGGCTTGGGCTTTTTATCACTTCTGCAGTCTATTATGATTCAGAATGGGTAATAAGGAGTTCTACATTGTAGTTATTCTTTACAAACACTCTTAATCATTTGTGCCTGTCTGATTTGCAAAGTGGTACACGCTTATTTTAAGAAAAGTAAAGAAATGTATGACTCAGAGCTTGAAAAAAATGAAAGAAAAGAAATGTGAAATCAAAATATATATTACCTTTCAGTCCTCCCAGGGATTAAGAAAAAGAGGTAGTCTCATACAATGTTGGAAGACATGTAAATCAGAACTACTTTTTTGGAGAATATTCTGACAATAGGTATCAAAAGTTGAGTCACTAGCTCCACTTGTGAAATTTATCCCGAGAAGATATGAATCAAGTACGCCAAGATATGTTATACAGATGTTTAACATAGGATTTCTCATATTGGAAAACTACAACAATTTTGTATTGATTAAATTAATAAAGACCTACAAAATGGAGTTCTATGAAGCTATTAATAAAAGGTCAATTATATCTGTACATAAAGTTGATATTAGAAATATGTAGTTAAAAAATATGTAGCTGGTACAGCATGTGGGCCTAGAGTAACATTATAAATAAACATTTGGCTGTCTGATGCATTCTGATGACTTTCAGCACAGGCTTAACCTTTGACATAAAAGTATAGAACAGACACATTGTTAAATGAAAGGAGATTTGGTTTCAGAACAAAATCCATCTATTTGGTCATTTTAGAGTTTTAACCTATCTTTTATCTGTGATTCCAATTTTGTAAAACTTGAGACTACCTAAAATTCCAGCCAGCCCTAGTCAAAACAGAATATATTGATAAAATTACCCCATACTTCCCTATGCCCAACACCAACGTCCTCCTCTCTCTTCTGCATTCCTTTTCCTCACTGCTGAAGCACACAGTGTCTCCTGTTTTCTTACAATAAGATGTAAGAGCTTGGGTAAACTTTAATTACTTGGGCCTCCTGAACCTTTGCTTTCTAAAAGAAGTTAAAACCTGAAGCTAAAAAATGAAGATTTGTCCTTGAAAGCCCGCCTCCATGGCAGGTGTATAGGAGCCTTTTCGTAAAGTCATCAGGGCCTTGTTGACTCTGAAACATCATGAAATTCAACCAGAATTGATGGGTTAGGAGGTCAGAGAGGGTAAATGGATAGGAATAACCACATAGACAGTTTTAATGATACTGCACAACAATTTTACTGGTTTGTTTTGGGAAAAAATATATATACGTGTGTGACATATAATGTACATTTTTACAAAGGTCAGATATACTAATACATGATAAAACATTATGTGGATAATTTCTTCTCTGGCCATTCAAATACTTTTCTCTGATGATCAAGTTAATTTCATTTTAGTAGCGAAAAGTAGATCTCATTTACAGACGTTAAGTTGTACCTCCATGAAAATAGGAAAGTGAGAAACACATTAAGTAATGGACAGGTCCCTTCCCCTCTTCAGCTCTGTAGCTTTCACCACAGTCAAGCTGGATCCTGCCTGCTATTTGAATAATCACTAGGTGTCTTTTGGGTATAATCCTTTAGAGTCCACATCAAGAATACTAATCATGTGACTTCAACAATAATCAGGTCAAAAGACTCAAACTGCAGTGGTTTTCACTGTATTCTTTAATCAGAAATGAGGAAATCTGTTACACAATTTCCCCTGAAGGATTTAGATTAATCTGGGCATCTGTGGAACCCAGGAGGCCTGTAGAGATTAAGTGAGAGAACAGATTTGGTGGCTATATATCACTGAATTGAGAGTCTACTAATTAAATCTCCCATAAAAGAAAAACTATTAGGCTTTTGAAGAGTGCTATCATTTATAAGAAGTTGCCATTTGGGTGTAATAAAAAAGCACATCAATAATTTATTATCTACAAATTTTAGGCACATATATTTTGAATTAAATTTACAATTTTTAAACATGAAAGTAAATTTAACTGCATTTGAAATGTACTTTCAGTATCAGATATTTTATTAAAAATAAGAATATTTAAACATCACACACAATAATTCATCTATTCACTAAGATTTTACAATTGTATGCATCAAAGAAAAATATGCAAAATACTTGAAGTAATTTGAAAAATCAAAGCACAGGCACTTTCAGTCCTTGTTCTAGGAAAATACTAGAGTTTGCATATCTATCTAAATTGATATCTGCTGGTTGGCCATAGGATAGTTAATGAATAACTGCTACAAGAGTCCCTTTCTTTTGCCTACATTTGCATTATTTTCAACATGGTGTCACAGTGACCATAGAAAGTAGCCTAAAGACAAAGTATATAGCTCCTCATTTAAGATCAACTTATTTTCTTATGACCTCTATTCTGCCTACAATGAAAAAATGCAGGGAATGCAACCACCTAAAAATCAGACATACCTAATTTCAATTTAGAGGCTTCTTTTTTTTTTCTTTTTTTACATTGGTGTAATTTGAAATACTGCTCGATGCTCTCTGTCTTCCTTTTTAGCCACAGAAGCTGGTAACTTGAAGGGAAAGAACCCTTTTAAAATACTTAAAGGAAATCTTATTTCCCTGCTTTGAATCTGTGGCATTTTGGGTTGCCTCTGAGGAGAAAAAAAAAATTCTGTGTCTTTATTTATAGCATACTAGGGAGTAGAGCCCAGCACAGCAGCGATTTGTCTAACTTTGATAACATTCTGTATCCTATGCAGAGAGTTTTGATTTTCTGTATCATCATTCAGAATATGTTACAGTTTCTGTGTATACTGAGTATATACACATAAAGTGTATGAGAGAATACTGTCATACTGTCATTTTTTGAAAGGGAAAGCAAATAGGAACTCATGAATGGGATGCATTATATTCTATTTTAAACTGGAACATTACCTTCCTTATCAAGTGCTATATACTAAGTATCCACATTATATGTTTTGTCCTTACCTGGCTAAAGGAACTAAACAGAAATTCTACTTAACTTCTGTCAGTTGATAATGTAAACTAAATAACAGGATATCAAAAGATATATAAAGCTATACCTTCAGAATAAATTGTGCAAACCCCAAGAGATAATTGACTTCATAGTTTGATATTTTGTACCCTTTACACAAAATAAACAAGAAAATAAAGGACAACACAAAGTTTCATTGTTACCTTTCTATACATATTTTGTGCCTGTGTTGAAATTCTAAATTGTCTCAATGGGCATGAGTTCCATGCTGCTTTAATATTTTAAACTTTCTTTTCTTTCACACACACACAAATACCATCATTCGCTATTACTTTGTACTACACATTTTAAAGTCTATATTTTACAAAGAGTGCATTGTGTGATACCAGATTTGACAAATTACTCCATCTTGTAGGCATATTAAAATAATGTTATACTCTATGTGTAATTTGTCAAAAAAATTCAATTACCTTGGAGAATAAAGATGTCATTATGACTACAACAAGTTGTGTATGTTCTTCAAAGAAATCAGAAACAAGGGACCTTTCTTTCTTATTCTTGATGCTTTTATACAATGCCTAAATAGTTCTTGAATTTAATTTACAAACTCCTAAAGCTGAAAGATGAAGTATCTCAGTGTTTTGGAATTTTGAACTTATATCTGGGCAAGAAGAGGGTTTTTCTTATTATGTGCATTTAAATGCTGCTGTCTACATTTTTTATACATTTCATAGCTTTGAGACAGATTTATGATCAATTTAATGTCTTTCATATAATTATTTGAAATATTTTGACAACGTCATGAACTTTAAGTTTTATAACTAGTATCATTCTTCCTAAATTTACATGCCACTGTTTAGGAATCCCCATTCCTGGTTTTTATATTCAGTTTAAATGGTATAGAACTAAGAAAGCATCAAGAGCTGGAGTCCTGCTATAAAAAGTACCTTCTACTTTTCATTAGAGAATTATATTTAGGAAAATACTTAAAAATGTAATAATACTAATTCTTTTTGTCCATCTTTAACTTTTTCTATTGAAAAAAATAATTTATCCTGACTTTTTCTCTTGTGTCAACATGTTCTAAACCAAAGCTTTGCAGGAGAAGAGATAATAACCCAGAAAAGTCAGGGGAAATACAAAGTATTAGAATAGGATAACTGATTCAATTGTTACATTCATTAGGACAAGTGCATTTTGCCTTCTTGTCCTTCCTACTCTGAATAATAGTTACCCATCATCAAGCCAGTCAATTCTTGCTTCTTCTCAATCTTCAGTTCCCTACATGGAATTTCTTAAAAGAGGTCAGTTAGAAATGAATGCTGAGCCTTCACAGCTTCCACCACCATTTGTTGATTATATTAACAATTAGTTTCTTCTACCTCTGGAATACCACTGATTGTGACATACTTTTCCACATTTTTAAATTGACAGTTGGCATCTTTGGAAGTAACATAGTTTCAGCTGTTTTGGAGAAGCTAACTTATTCAGAGGCTTCCTCTGTCCTTCCCCCAAGTGGATTCTATTTCTTCCTTTGGACCTACACTTTACCTAAATCATATTCCGGATATGATGCACATCTTCCTGGCACTTTCATATGATTTGGCAGTAGGAAAAAAAATAATTATGTTTATGTAGAAAGGGAGGGAAAATAAAGCACAGAAATAGTAGTGCTCAGTATCAGCAGAAGAAACATTTTTATATAGCTTCTTTACTATCAGTAAAAAAGTTGTTGGTCATGAACACTGTAGATAATATCTTGGAACCTTTCTATCTCTACTTCTGGTAGTAAACTGTGACTTAATTATTGAGCAATGTTACTATTGTTATTGTATTTCTACTTGTTTTTTCTCCCTCATTACTCCTACTTATGATGTAGTGTGGTTATTGTTCCAGGGATCAAATAAATTGAAAATACACAAAGAAATAAGATAATTTTAAAATGATTTTGTTTTTCACTCAAATTTTCTGGGAGAATAGGCACAAACAATATTTCCACAAATATATGTTTTGTATAAAATACTATATGGTATATATATTTTTTGTCTGAGGGAATGTATCTTTTTCAGGTAAGATATATTTTAGGTCTTCTGAAAAGTCCTTCCAAAATGTATATTTTTCTTTACTAAATCTATGTTAGTTGTATCTTTTTTCAGTTTAATATCAGTACAGAATTATAACAAAGTGGATAATTTACCCCTCCTTTACCCTCTTCCACTCACATACAGCTAAATATATCAAAGGACTAAAGAGATAATCTAGTATTTGAAAATGGGCAGAAAATATAGTAGAGAATACTTGAATTTATGAGTCATGACAGCTGTGATATAAATCATTTGCTACACTTTGTAAGATTTAACTATATCCTGAGAGGGTCTTTCAAGGCTTTTACTCTGACAATATTTTGAAAGAAAAATAAGCCACACACATAAGCAAATTTCCATTAGACATACTTCGAATAATATGGGTAATAAGCTAAGCCAAATATTTTAAAATATTGATTCATATACATGCCTTCTGCTGTAGCATTCACTGCCTTTATTTTCAGGTTATGTTCATAATTTTATTAACAAAATTTAATTTGTATTGGTCTGATTAACTCTCAGAGATTCAACTGTTATTTTCCTAATGAATTTGTAATGTTCTCTCGTAGAATAACAATAATGGAATATACTTATTGTGATGGTTAACTTTATATATCAACGTGACTGGACCATGAGATACCTAGATATTTGGTCAAACATTATTCAGGGTGTTATTATACCATTGGATCTCCTGAGTGAGTCTTTTGCTTGTTGACTGCAGAGATTGCAGACCTCGGGACTGGTCAGCCTCCACAATCATGCGAACCAATTCATATATATATTTTAAAATACATTACTAAAGAGTAAAATATGGGAAAATAGCAACCATGGAGGATATATTCTAAAAATGAAGTATTCCAAAAAAGATGTAAATTTCCAACAGGGGCAGGAATAACAGGGTTTTATTATATCTGGCTTTATATGACACTGGTTTTGAAGGGACACATACCAAATGTAAACAGCAAACCTATTTATTTCAGACCATGGACAATTTGATGTTTAAATCAATCAATTAATATATGTCAGTCCTCTTCTATTTGTAATACCGTGCCAAAGGCTGCAGAGGATACCATCACATTCTGTACCATCATATAATTTAAAAGTACATTGGCAAACATAATGTTGGTAAATGTCAAGGCATCTATTCTATTCCAAAAATATTGCTGTGACATATGAAGATAGAGGAAATTTTTTCTAATTTATTCAAGACAATTATTTGATGACACATTGTAGCATGATGACAACTTGAGAGAAGAAAGCCACAGGTTTTAAAAATGAGTATATCAGCTGAAAGTTTGGTGGGACTAGGGAAGAAAGTAACAACATAGGTTTATGCATTGAAACTGATTCAAGAAGGATATGGAATAGATGGTGATTTTTGCTCTTTTTTTTTTTTTTTTTATTCCCAACTCACTGCATCTGGTGAGGGGGCATGTCCTTCAATAGAGGCAGGATCCCTTGATAGCCTCAAAAGCTCACCATTGTATCTCTATAGCTCTAAGTCAGTTTTGGTAGACTTAACCCTCTCATGAAGTGATTGATAATAGGCAGAGACAGACATTACAATTCTGGCCATTGAGATATGAGAGAATGCCTAATGCATTCCCGCATTGGATACTTCCTAGAAGTTTTCTTTCACTCTTATTTCACGTAACCCAGCGATAATCCTTTTTGCTACTTTTTGCCATCCTATAAGGAACGAATCCTGGGAACATCATGAAATAGAGGGAAAAGGCAGGAGACAAGTTCAAGTGGAACTAGGATGTTTCCAAGCAGCTGAATCAACCAATCTCTGAATTTCCCTACCTTCAGACTTCCTATTATATGTAGTAATACATCTTCTTATTATTTTATCCAACTTGTCTGCTTTCTTTTACGGAAGACAAATATGGTAATTGAATTGTTAAGTAATGGCCCCATGATGCTTTTCAGTGTACAAATTGTTTCTTGATCATTGTGTTGGCTTCAAGAAAGCAGTAAGTGAGGGAAAAAGGCTTCACTATATTTACAGTAGAAAAAAACAATCTGACAGCTTATGGGCTAAATCCTACACAGAATTTTAGCCAGTATTATCCATAGGAAATTTCACATAAAAAGCTGACTTTCTCTCTTTTAAAAAATGAGATTCAGTTTCACTTAGCAACTTCCTACATGGCAACTTGGAAGAAAATAGTTAACACTGGGTCTCTATATTCCTTCCTTCATCCTTCGGGAGGAAGTAATCATCCTAGCACCTAATTGGAAAGACTGCCTTCTTCTGTGCCCACATTGTGCTCTGAATCTGTCTTTGTTTTTGTCTTTAATTTTCCTGGGCATAATTTATTTTTTTGCATAGATATAAATTAAAATCTGGAGATAAAAAATTCAGAACCAATAGTTCAGCATTTGTGACAGGTACCAGAGAACCACAGCTGGCCTTGGGCCTCACCTTCCTTCCAGCTCCATCCCCTCGGAGCCCATCTGGGCTTCAGCCCTTGTCCTAAGGCACCTGCCTGCACAGCAGTCCCCCACCTTTTGACCCCCAACCAGAGCCCTTTGTAAACATGCTAAGGAGCTTTTAAGTTCTTCTCTAAGTTCTTAAAGAACTTGATTGGTTACTACACATGAAGCCATGGTTTGGATTTATGGGATGCATCTGGATTAACAATGAAAATTATCAAGTGATTGGTACAGGTAAATCATATAGGCCCTTTAGCTACATGACAATCTGAAAAGAACCCAAAACTAAGTGGCTTCTTTGTGTTCAGTTGTACTGCATGCAGTTAGCATTTGTCACTTTGAAATAAAACTATATCCTAGAGTGCCAAAAGAGACTTTTGGAAATCTAAAACTTCTAACGGATAATGATGAGCTTGTGGCTATTTCTTGGTTGTTTTCATTCTTTACTAATCATTAGCAAATGTCAGTGTTGGGGAAAACCTGTGAATGACTGGATCTGTTTTGATAACTCAACCATTTCTGGTGATACATTAACAATTGGTTAGACTGAATGTAACTTTTTGGTGCAGCAGAACTCATGTTCTTGGCATTTGCACATTTAATTCTAAACAGAAGCCCCTTTTGCTGCCTGTAAAATATTACTGCATACTGGGCGCATGTGTGGCTCAGTCAATTAAGTGTCCAACTTTTGATTTCAGCTCAGCTCAGGGTCTCAGGCTCGTGAGATCGAGCCCCGCGTCAGTTGAGATTCTCTCTCTCCCTCTCCCTCAGCTCCTCCCCACTGTGCACTGTCTAAAATAAATAAATAAATCTTTAAAAAATAAAATATTACTGCAAAGTTAGTTAAGAGGTTAGTTGTATGGGAAAGTGCTGTAATTCATGATATCCACAAAAACATTGATGTGACTAACAAACTTTTGGTCATATCATCATCACAGTCGAAACACTGAAATATCTTATTCCAATGTTTTGAGGAAAATCTTAAAATATTCAAAGAACACTGTCAACTTATCTAAGTGTTAATAACAACAGTGATCTTGCAATGGGCAGTACTAACACTAGACACATTCCAAACATAACAAAACAAAACAATAATGGCAACTAACATGACAACAAGATTATATCAACAATGTTGTGCAAATACATAAAATTTAAGTTAATATCATGATGTACTATGACCTTAATATTCTTTTATTGTTTGACTCAACATAATCAATGCAAGAATTGATTAACAACAAAAAATGAAAAATAAAATATGTTTATAGCAAATTCATTTTGGTTTCTAAAAAATCAAATATAAAGAATAAACCAAAAAACAATTTTGAAGAATTACAAATTATGCAGAGGGTAAAAAAAATAAAAAAGACATATTGAAATAAATACTGAGATATGTTCCTAAATGAAGAATCGTATTTGTCAAGATGATAATTTGTCATCTGAATAAAACATTAATTGCATTTAAACTTTAAATGCCTCTTCAGAAGCTACATTCACAGAACTTAATCAAGAACACTTGCAAAATTTAAACAAAATATTGTTCATCATGGCATTATCATCATCATTGTATTTTTTTTAACCTAGAGGGTATCTTCAGTGTATTAATCTACCAAGGCTGCCATAACAGAATACCACAGACTGTTGGATTAAACAACAGAAACTTGTTTCTTACAGTTGTGGAGACTGGAAGTCTAAGATCAAGATCCTGGCAGAATTGGTTTCTGGAAAGGCCACTCTCCCTGGCTGGCCTACCAATGCCTTCTCACTGTGCCCTCATAGGCCCTTTTCTCAGTATATGCACTCTCCTGGTATCTCTTCCACTTCATAAAAGGACACCAGTCCTTTTGGATTCAGGTTCTACCCTTATGATGCCATTTAACCTTATACCTCCTTAAAGGACCTGTCTCCAAATACAGTCAGATTGGGGCTTAGAGCTTCAACTTATGAATGTTGTGGGGGGGTAGGGGGCAACACTTTAGTGAATAACAATCATCATCATCATCATTTAAAAAATTATGGCCTTGTGAATCTCTTTTTATTATTATAAAATAGCATATAATCATTACAAAATGTTAAACAAAAGGTATGTAAAAAGAACAACCTTCATGTTATATCATTCCTCAAAGTCAGCAGTACATATTTGATATTTACGCTGACATATCCTTCCCTTTAAACTAATGGTTCCATAATTTGATTTGTTATAATCACACTAAATGTTTCATTTTTTTACCAGAATTATCTTTTCTAGTAAGTAAATACTGTAATAGTAAGTAAATATTTTCTAGTAAGTATTTTTCTAGTAAGTAAATAATCAAGTAAATATTGATATGTAGATATAAATGATACATATACATAAATATACAGATGTAGATATTATATATAGATGTACTGATAAATATAGCAATAGAGATGGGAGACAATTAATTTAAAATTTTCCATAATATTCCATTGTGTAATAGTACAAAAATTTATCCAACCAATTTTAACTATAAAAATGGGCATTGTTACAGGTTGGGTTACCCTGAACACTCTGAGGTCCTGATGCATATGCAGGATGTTTATAGGTTTAGACTCCTTCAGTCAGTGCCTACAGAATATAAGAGGAAGGGGCGGGACTAAGAGAAGGAGAAGCTTGGTTGTGATGCACTTTAAATGAAGTTCTCACCTAAACCACAGAGACTTGGAGACTGAATGGCACTTCTGAATAGTCCTTACCTGCAAGTTAGAGAGCAGGATTTTAATGGTCACATTTATCAGTTATTGAATGTGGGTTGCCCCTTGAAAGGAGGTGTGACTTTGGTTGGGATAATTTTCTTTGGTCCAATAAATCTCTATAAAGGTTAAAGGCAATCATTCCTAGAGGGGAATCTAGGTGGCAAATCACAGTTTATACCAGTTTAAACCCCTTGTCACATTTACCTCATATTAGCCTAAGCGGCAGTAGCTCCAAGACATAAAAGGCAACCATGCAAGAGCTAAGACATTCACATGTTTATGGAACCATAAAAAGAATTAAAAAAGTGATTCTTTTGATAAGAAGTCACTTTTCTTTAGAAGTTAAAAAATAGTTTCAGTCACAGAAATATACTTTAACTATATTTGATAAAGACATTGTTTTGAAGTCTAATATTTAGAATTTCACAATATCTGAATTTTCATAATAATTTTCACTAAGTGGCTTCATAAAAGGAGACAAGCACCAAATATTAAAATAGTGTAGAAAAGGATAGTGAAGAATGCTAATCCATTCATTCAACAACAGGCATCTGTTATGAATCTAACAGTCTCCTAGTTCCTGAGGACACAATATTGAAAAAAAATATATATCATTACTCTGTAAATTCATAATCCAATGACAGGAAGTAGATAAAGATCAGGAGTACTTTGACTAAAACAAATTCTTACCTGTAACTTAAGAACAGCAGTTCCCCAATCACAAATAGTTTATAGTCATCAACAATACAGATGAATATTTTCAGAAAAGAAGGTGAGTTTACTTTTGCTAGTTATGTCATAAACTGATGTAGCAAACTCCAAGCTACAAAAATCAAATGGTAAAGGGAAAAATAAGTCTGATGAAGAGACCTTAATCAAAACTTTTGACATTAAATGTCTTATGTTGGTTGAGGGGCAACTTGTAGGAATCCAGTCTAACAAACAAACAAACAAAAATACATAAATAAGTGAAAAAGCAAGAAAGAAAGAAAGGAGAAAATAATTTTAGTAGAACATTAGAGGGTGTACAATGCAGAGGGAGACAGAATTAGATCATCCAAATAACCAAACAAATAAAGTGGTAGGTAGAAGAGCCCCAGGTCCTTGAAGGAGAATGATAGAAATGTGAACTGGAGGCAAGGATGGGTGATAAATGGGTTACATATTAGAAGCCTAGGGGCACAACATCCTGACCTTGAGGCTTCCAAGACCTTGGGGCTGACAGATCAAGAACCACCAGTGCAGAACATGCTATTCTCCTCTTCTACCTCTTCCCCAGGGTAACCTCTAGGCTCATTATAATGCATTTGCATTGCAGGTACAGCCTTCCACCCACACCCCAATCCCAACCCCCACAGAAAAAAGCTGCCATGACAGTTCTAGTACAAACCTTGTAGGGTCAAAAACTCCCCCTCCCAACCTGTGGGAGGAGTTCCCCAAATGATTGGAAGGAGCCCCCATTAAAGAGCACCCCACTGTATGTCACTGCTCCTCCCAGCCCAGGGAGATGCAATAAATATCCAATCCCAAAACAACCTAAAGTTGATTCCACCTCCAGGAACCTGCCCTGCTTTCCCACCTTGAGAGTGTACTTTTGCTTTTATAAACTGCTTTGCGCTTGCTACTTTTCTTCTGCGTGTCTTTATTCCAATGCTCATCCTCACCTAAACCTTCTCGTGGGAGTCCAAGGACTGACATCTCCATTCACACAAGGCAGACTGTTCCTCAGGTAACAAAAGGACGAGGTAAAACCATTATATACAGTTACTATAATTATTATCAAAATGCCCAGTTTTTAATTAAAGTTATAAGACCATGAGATGTATATAGGCACAGAAAAGTGTGATCCTTATACAAGAAAAAAGCAGGCATTAGAAACTATCTTTGAAGGAGCCCAGATGGTGAACTTCGCAAACAGACTGTAAAGCAGATTCTATAAATATGTTCAAAGAACAGAAGGAAACTATCCCTAAAATATTAAAGGAAGGTATTATGACAATGTCTCATTAAATTAAAAAAAAATCTATAAAGAAACAGAAATTATTAAAATAATCAAATAGATATTCTGGAGTTGAAAAATACAATTCCTGAAATGAAAAACTCACAAAAGTACAGTTCAACAGTACACTTGGGCTCATAGAAGAGAGATACAGCAAACCTGAAGATATATCATAACGTGCTATGCAATCTGAAGAACAGAGAAATAAATGAATGAGGAAAAATGAACAGAGCTTTCAGAAAAATGTGGGATTCCCTAAGTACTCCAATATATAAGTAATGGAAGTTCAGGAGAGGAGAAAGTAGAAGAAAATTATTTGAAGATATGATAACTAAACACTTTCCCAAACAGTTTTTTTTTTTAAAGATTTTATTTATTTGACAGAGAGAGACACAGAGAGGGAGGGAACACGAGCAGGGGGAGCAGGAGAGGGAGAAGCCGGCTTCCCGCGGGGCAGGGAGCCCGATGCGGGGCTCGAACCCAGGACCCCGGGATCGCGACCCGAGCCGAAGGCAGACGCTCAGCGACTGAGCCACCCAGGCGCCCCCAGGATACATACAAGAAGCCACCACAAAGTCCAAGTAGGATAGATGCAGAAAGATCCATACTCAAACATATCATGGTCAATATACTAAAAACCAAACACAAAATCTTGAAAGAAGCAAAAGAAAAATGACTTATGTACAAAAGGAAGCTCAATAAAATCAACAGTTGACTTCTCCTCTGAACACAATAGAGTCATGAAGCAGTAGGAGAGAACACTCAAAGTGTTGAAAGTAAACAGCAAAACAAACTCCCAAACAAAAAACCTGTCAATCAATAAACTTATATGCACAAAAGTGCCTTTCAAAAAGAAGATAAAATAAATACCTTTTCATATTAAAAAAAAAGGCTGAAAGAATTTTTAGCAGATAGGATAAACTTATAAAACATAATAAAGAATGTCTTATGAAAGTTCTATATCTAAGCTTAGTTTTTTACATGAGGATGACCAAGTGTTATAGCACCATTTGTTTAAAAGGCTAGCCTTTCTCCAATGCAAAGATGCTTTGCATCTTTAAAACATCAGATGTCTGTGTGAGTTAGTTTCTGTTTTCTCTGTATCAGATATGTACTTTGCAAATAATCTCTCTGTATCAGATATGTACTTTGCAAATAATCTCTCTGTATCAGATATGTACTTTGCAAATAATCTCTCTGTATCGGATATGTACTTTGCAAATAATCAACTCTGAGGGCAGAGTTGAATAGATCAAATGTGATTTGTCATGTGAATATCTTCAGTGGTGAACATTATCCTGAACATAAGCACCGAACCATAGTTGATAAAGTTGTTTCCACAGGGGTATGGTTTTTGGTTAACAATTTTGATACTGCTATACATGTGTACTAAAATTGAACAATGAATTAAATGGATGGCAGATAGTGGGAGCCAAGTTTCCCATTATTACAGTTGATGTATATAGATAATAAGAGGAGGAGACTCAATAATAAGCGGAAGAAGCTAGAACGATCCACATGTTAAAGGATCAGAGTGAAGACATCAGTATTAATTCATATTTCACTTAATGCTGATACAGACTCTTACATATAGAAATATTTATAGATATGTATATATACATTGGTTAGCATACTCACATATATTTCCTTGCCAGATCAGCTGACTATGCCTAAAAACAATAACATTCTATTAGGAACAAGCATCCTACCATAGAACCCAGATATTGGTTTATAATATCATTCTTGCATAAAAGAAACTGGGGCTCCCTGGAAAATGACTTATTCTAGGACAGAAGCAAGAAATAAACAAGATGACCCAGGAGCATCTTGTGGTGTCATAAAATAAGGAGGTACTCAATAAAATGTACACACACACACACACACACACACACACACACACTATGGAGATATTTTATTTTATTTATTTATATTTTAAATATTTATTTGAGAGAGAAAAAGAGAGCACAAGCAGGGGAAGCAGCAGGCAGAGGGAGAGTAAGAAGCAGGCTCCCCACTGAACAGAGAGCCCCATGTGGGGCTCGATCCCAAGACCCTGGGATCATGACCTGAGCTGAAGGCAGATGCATGACGACTGAGCTACCCAGGCGCCCCTGATGGGGATCCAGGAGCCACTGGAAGACTTCATGATAGCCAAAATTGTAATAATTTGAGCAACCAAACAAATAAAGTAGTATTGGCTTATTTTCTAAACTATAAAATAAACATCCATGAGTCTATACTGATATAAACAAGTGAATTAATAAATAAAATGAGGATTCTAGACACATCTCCCATGCAAGAGAATTTCAAATAATTTATGCAGATATTCATTCCTCAGATAGGGAAAATATAACTTCCCACTGTTTGAGTGTGGAATGCGCATAATTTCCTTTCAAAAAGTGCAATACTGAAAGGGGGGAAAAGGAGTAACTTTACAGAGGGGAAAGCTTATAAACACATCTCATCCAGGTCATCAAGGTCAGCATTAACAGTGATAAGTTACAAGGATAGTATATACATTTGATGTGATGTGATGATAACGGCACATCATGGCAGTGATCTGCCTCCCCAGAACACAGACTCCCTGTCCAATCATGAGAAATATATCAGACAAATCTTAATTAAGGAACAAAAAAGATATGACCATTACTCCTCAGAACTATAAAACAAGGAAGATCTGAGAAATTGTCACAGGTATAGGAGTGTAAGGAAATATGCTGACTAAATATAATGTAGTATTCTGGATGGGATTCCAGAAGAGAAAAAGATAAGTAAAAACTAAGAAAACCTGAGTAAAGTAAGGAGTTTAGTTAATAATAATATATAATTATTGGTTTAGTATTATAAAAAAGCTACCATACTAATGTTCGATGTTAATAATAGTGGAAATTGGGTCTTTAGTGCTTGTGGCACTGTGTACTATCTTCAAAATTGTTCTGTAAATTGATTAATATGCTAAACTAAGTTTATTAAAAATAGATTTACAATACAAACATCAAATAGTGTACTGTTATGGGGATTTGTAGTTTGTGAAGTTAAGAAATAGATTTTCAAAATAGGCTTGACAGCATGGCACACTGACATGAATTGATAAATCAGTCAGAGGTCCTGTGTTTGAATCCTATTTACCCCTTTAGAAATTTGCAACTCTCATTTGTAAATGGTCTTCCTTTCTCTTTTTTGAGCTATTTCATCTAATAATCCATCATCTATCTTTGAAATTTATTTACTTATTTATTTTTAAAAAGATTTATTTATTTTAGAAAGAGAGAGAGCACATAGTGTGTACCAGTGGAGTAGGGGCAGAGGGAAAGAATCTCAAGCAGACTCTCCGCTGAGCACAGAGCCAGGCATGGGGCCTGATCTCATGACCCTGAGATCATGACCTGAGGTGAAAGCAAGACTTGGTTGCTTACCCGCCTGAGCCAGCCAGGTGCTCCTGAAATTTATTTTTTATTTTTATTCTTTGGCAATAAACTCTGTGTAGTCACATCAAAGTCTAATAATGCATTCTCAAAACCAAATCCAAATCTGCCAGTACCTAGCTCTTGGCATTGGACAATCAATTAACTTTTTTGGATTTCACATCTTTAATATTTTAAGAAAATGTGCTAATGGCTGAGGCCCTTAACATTACTTTAGTTTATGTTTTACTTAGTTATCAGTTTTTTTTTAAAAGAATATCCCACAGTAGAAAATGTCAAATACCAAAATGCTATGTCAATAAAGTTATATTATTAAGACAACCAGATATCTTTCTTCTTTTTTTTTTAAAGATTTTTATTTATTTATTTGATAGAGAGAGAGAGAGCGCAGCAGGCAGAGGGGGAGTGAGAAGCAGGCTCCCCACGGAGTAGGGAGCCTGATGCGGGACTCGATCCCAGGATCCTGGGATCATGACCTGAGCCGAAGGCACACGCTTAACAACTGAGCCACCCAGATGCCCCAAGACAACCAGATATCTTTCAAGAGTCAGCTATAAAGTCAACTTCCAGGTTTTTTAAAATATATTTTTCCCATGCAACTAGGGGTTGTTTCTCCTATGTGCAAGCCACAGCACATTAGGCACATAACATTTAGTTTACCATATTACAATTGTTTCTTTCCTTTCCTCTCTTCCCCTACTAGAATGTACCAAACTGAAGAATGTTTAATGAATATAAAAATATATTTTAAAAGGCTGTTCTCAATCAGAGGAAAGACTGGACAAATCAAGCCAACCAACCTATGCAATATCATCTTTTCATTAAAATTTCCAGAGGGGAAATTTTAGCCCCATATATCTTGGAGCTTATCAATGATACATTTATGATTGATCAGGATGTGGCATAAAGAGAGGCAGCCATAAAGAAATAAAGCCAATGAAAACAGAAGGGGAAAAAAAGTAGTAACATAAAAAGACAAATTAATGCAATAGAACTTAAGGAAAAGAATGGGGGAATTTAACCAAATCCAACAAAAAGTATGCATTTTTCAAAGAAGAAAATATTAGACTCCTGTTTAGCCAAGACTATGTGGCCCTTGTCTCTAGTATTTCAGAGGTTGATAAAGGATAAATAAGTTTATAAGATATAAACACCATCCAGCTAAGTATATGCTCTGATTATATGCCTGTGTAAGTAAGATATGTGTAAAGGTCAATAGATTAAATATGTAGTTTAATCAGCAAATTATGTAAATTAGCACACATAAAATACACCCTACAACTTATGATCAGTAAAAAGTAGTTACATTTAAGAGAGTTAAATATGCTCTTAAATCAGCAAGATTTAAAAAAAAAAAAAGAAGAAGAAGAAAACTATAAAACTTCAGATTAGGAGCCTGTGCTTCACCTTGAATCCTGAATGTGTTGACACACTGGCTCCCAGTCATGGAGAAACCTCTTTTACGGCACTAGTCGCTACTTGGATAGCAACTAGAAATGGAAAACATTTAAAAAGAAAACACAGAAACAAAAAGTACTTAAAAGGCAATGGAAAGCAACCCAAATCAGTAGAAACTGGCAGAAGTGAAGGCACTTTTTTTTTTTCTTTTCTTTTGTATGGCTTTTCCCTGATGGAAGGTTCCAGTTGATACCATGAGCACTAAAATTTAGGAAGAAACGTACACTCTCACTGTCTTGAACCAGAGCACAGAGTTCAAGGCTCCCACAGCCTCTAGACAGTGAGAGAGGAAAAACTTCAAAGAACTGAGCCAAGAAAGGGAGTTGAACATCCGTGTAAAGAAGGGATATAAACTGTGTATAGACCCAAATATCTGGCTGATTCTGGACGCACCTGTGTGGGTGGTAGACTCCAAGCAGCCCAGCTACGGTGTAAGAATTATGTAAGAATTATACAGAGATTTCAGCTGCTAGCAATTGAAAGACAGAGTTTGGAGTTTGAATTCAGACTATCTCTATTTTCTCATTCTTATTTTGCCCACATTTCTAGTTCATTTAAACCATACAACAATAATTTTACACAGAGCCTTGTTTACTTGTGTATATGCTCAACACTCACGTCTGTATATATTTCTATCCATATTCAGAAAAGACCTGAAGTAACTACTTCTAAATAGATACGAGAAAGAATCTGCATAAAACAAAAACATGTTAATGTGTTGACTTGCCAAGTGGCAGAGGGTAAAACAAATGTTTTCAATTTTTACATCTAGGAATATAGTGCTCGCCAGTGTTAAACTTTTATTAAACAGTTGCTTTCCTAAAAACTTGGCCTGTGTGTTAAAAAAATAATACCCAAATCTTCAGAAACCAAAAATTAAATTAGAGTAGAAAAATTTTAAGTTTGTATCTAATTCAATAAACTATATATAAGTACAATATAATTATTTTTGTTATCTAGGTCTGTATTTACACATAATATGTACAAAAGTCAAAGGGATTCTGGATCACGAACAATCGGACAAAATCACATATCTTAACACACAGGAAAAGTTATCCATAATAGAAAGATGTCAAAGAATTGGTTACTCAGTAGCACTGTCTATGATAATAAAAGGAACACGGGTGCCTGAGTGGTGCAGTTGGTTTGGTGTCTGACTCTAGGTTTCAGTTTGGGTGGTGGTCTCAGGGCCCTAGTCTCAGGTTAGGGATGGAGCCCTGAGAGGGGCTCTGCTCTCAGCAGGGAGTCTACTGCAGACTATTTCTCCCTCTGCCTCGGCCTCTCCTGACACTGCTCTCTCTCTCTCTCTCTCTCTCTCAAATAAATAAATAAAAGGAGCAACAAACTGATAAATTATTTTGTGTATATAATGAGTCAGTTTCTTCTCTTCATATTTTCTTCTTAACTATGTACAGAAAAGATATACATGTATTTGTTTGTTAATGTTTTGTTATATTGCATCCTTAAACAATAGTATTGTTTTTAAAGAAAAATAGTCTATTTGAAATAGACTATTTCTAGTCTGGATTGAATTATAATAGATTTTAATATAAATATAAATAACTTAAATATATATATTTAACATAAATATAATAGATACAATAGATTTTATTAAACCAGTACCAGTGGTTCTCAACCAAGTGCAGTTTTGTCTGTAGATATTGTTGGTTGTCACAACTGGGGGTAGGGTGCTCCTGGTATCGAGTGGGTAGTTGCCAAATTTGCTGCTAAACATCCCAAGATTCAGATTCCCAACCCTGAACAAAATGTCAATAGTTGACATTTGATCTAAAATGTCAATAGTTCTTTGGCTGGGAAACTTTAGAGCCCACTAAGACACAGTGCTAGTATTTTGCTTCTTACAGTGTTTTGTGATATAAGAAAGAACATGCTCTATTGATACAGTAACCATCAGTGCCTCGGAAAATAGACTGCCTGACTACAACCTGTCACAGTTTGGAGAAATGACCTAAATGTTATAAGCTTCATTTTCCTTCCCTATAAAATGGGATCCCAGAGCAGAACCTCTCTCATGAAATGGGTTGTAAGTATTGATTGTGGTGAAGCTGCCATGAACCCAGGATTTATACTGAACTGCAAATCTACATGGACATCCTATGGTCTTGATTCTTATCATAAAATTTTTTAACAACTGTCTTCAGGACATTTTATTTAAATAAGTCTTTCTTATCATTATCTAATTAAATAGGCTTGAAACTCCTACCCATTTAAAATATTCAATTATTACAGTTTCAGTTTGGGATGCAAGGATATAGAATCCACTAACCTACCTGCAGTTACATGGTAGCTATTCAAAAATAGACTGAATGTTTGCCTCAGGCGAGAAACGCCATACAACGGTGGTTTTGGATCAACATCCTGCATATAACTTTGAGAGTACTGTCTCTTTAATAAGATGTTCTTATGAAATGGCAAGGAAGCAGTAACAGGAGATCTAAATGAGAGTACTGACAGTGACATGTCAAGAACATTTGGTCCTTAAAGAAAGGAAGGCACAAGTATCCTGGGCATCTTTGGAAGCCAGTGAGATGAGCAGTGGGCACACTGGGACCCATTATGTCCCAGAAAATCATAGTGGAGAGCAATTTCTCTAGGCAATTTGTAGGTAAGGTTATCTAGTCCAAGAATAGGATTGAAAAAAGATCAGTATCAATTTGAGAAGAGGTGTCATTAACCATGCAACTAGAGTGAATTGATGTGCTAAGAAATACTTTTATAATGTGAGAAGTCAGGAAAATATGAGGTTATGAATATTGTCTGCCTATTAAGATATTTCTCGTTGTTTTTGACAAGTTTCCTCGACACTGCACTTGGCATTGCATGTAAATCAAGGTTAACATTGAATCCTCACAATTACTATGTTAAACAATTAGTTGTCTTCACAGCATTACTGATATGGAATAAGAATGTTGTTTGATTCAATACTGATTAATAAAATGTGTTTTTATCCTTTAAGATTCAGCTACATGCTATATATGCTGTATACAGGTTCCTTTTCCTTTTCTTCTTCCTTTTTAAATCTGTAGTAGGGTCTGTTGGTCAGGTTTGATTCTGGGCTCTTCAATTTCCTTGATTTGAGACATTGAAGAAGTCACTGTAAGGGACCTGGAGCACATTTGTCAGAGATCCAGTTGTATTATATATAAAGAGTGGATAATCTAATCTGTGTTTAACCTCACATGATGATAAGTACTGAATTAAAATATTTGGAAGAACTTTAAAAATATAAAATATATTTGACCATGAGA
This sequence comes from Callorhinus ursinus, assembly GCF_003265705.2. Lineage (NCBI taxonomy): Eukaryota > Metazoa > Chordata > Mammalia > Carnivora > Otariidae > Callorhinus > Callorhinus ursinus. The sequence goes on from NW_027397069.1 coordinate 43,072,196, forward strand.
CGGTCATAAAACTTGTTTTTTTTTTTTTGTTTGTTTTTAAGATTTTATTTATTTGAGGAGAGAGAATGAGAGAGAGAGAGAGAATGAGAGAGAGAGAGCACATGAGAGGGGGGAGGGACAGAGGGAGAAGCAGACTCCCTGCCCAGCAGTGAGCCCGATGGGGGACTCAATCCAGGGACTCCAGGATCATGACCTGAGCTGAAGGCAGTTGCTTAACCAACTGAGCCACCCAGGCGCCCGAGATGGTCATAAAACTTGTGCACATAATAATGCCATTGTCACTATTAGCACCAGTAGCGAAGGCTCAACTTCAGACAAGCACCTCATATAGATAATCATACCAAGTTCATATAGGAAAAAGCAGTTGTTTTACTTACTATCACCTCTCTTTAAAGAAGAAATAATTAAATTTATAGTGTTCAAGTAAAACGTCCAAGATCACTGAATTAATATGACAGATTCTAAACACAATCTGCCAATCTGCATACCTGTGGTGTCTAATTCCATAATATGATAATGAAGTTGAATATTATATCTATAAATATGTACAATAAATATTGTGTTGAATATCTATGGATTGCAGAGATCAGCAGTTTTCAACTTCCAATTACAATATCCAAGTACAACCCTGGGGCAGTCATTATTACTATTTGCCAAGTATCCCCAATTTTCCTTCTGGGTACATAATAAAATTGCACTTCCTGGCCTTTTAGTGGTTGAATGGAGTCATGTCCAAGTAGTGGCGAAAACCAGACAGTCATTTCCAGGCTACAGTATTTAAATGCCATTGTAAGCTGCTCTCATCAGACAAGAATGATAACTTTCAAGATGGTAGTTTCTTCATCAGCCCATGTTTCATAGGGCTTGCAATGGAACAGAAACCTCTCTAAACCTCATAAAGCATTTAGCATGGGTTAGAAAAAAATCTTATCATAAGCCACTAATATTTTTGAGGGTTTTTTTTCTGTAGCCTATTTTGATGTTAGAAACATACTCCATTTACATATCCAATTCCATACAATATTTAAAAGTACTAGCTATAATTCCACTACTTCCTTTCATGTTCAAAAACAAATATTGAATCCATGTCAGGAAGAGGAACATTCCAACAGAGGAAATCCAGACCCTAATCTCATTTTTTACAAATAGATTATTCAAAATTATTATTCTTTAACAATACCAACACCTTGTGACAAACTTCAAAACTGATTAGGATAAACCAAGATATTGCAGTTGAGAAAAGCTGATATAAATAATACAGTTCTATATAGAACTGGTACTTTTGCTGTTCAGCAACTTTTGTGTACAGATAACACATATATTGTCATTATAAAAGAATCAAACTATACATAATAATTCAAAGCAAAAAATGAAGTTCTTCCTTCATTCCCTTTCCACTCATTTTCTTCCTTCCAGTCCTCTTACTGTGTGTGTATGTGTGTGTGTGCGCGTACACACAAACACACACACACACACACACACACACACACTACAGATGCTTACAATTACTTTTCTTTATATAAATGCTGTCATTCTACTGATGCTGTTCTTGGTTCTTTTATCTCTTAAAAATATGCCTGAGAATTGTTCCATGTTATTATTTATAGGTCTCTATCATTCTGCTAAACCTTGTCATAGTTTCCCAAAATCTGGATCTACCATTTTTTACTTAACCAGTCATATTGATAAGATTTAAGGAGCTTTTATTTTTAACATTATAAACAAAGCAATGCTGGGTTGTGCATCCTCTAAATAAATCTTTGTCTGGTTTTATCCTGAGTTACTTTAACCTCATAAACCTCATGAGTTTTCAGGTTTCTTTTTTTTTTTTTATAACATAGAATTTATATCTGAGTCACTTAGAGATTTGCCATATGCCCTTAAACATTCTGGACCTCTTGACTTTTTAATTTTTTTAAACTAGGTTAATTATTTTTAATTTCTTTTATGTTATTAAATTATTCACATTTTCTTCTCCCTAGTTGAATAAACTTAGTAAAATAGTTTTTTTTTTTCAAGCGGGTTGCCCATTTGTCTAGATTCTGAAAGTTGCCATAAAGTTGCATATCTGATCTGTTATAATTTATCTTCCTCTCTACCAGTAGTGTATCCTCATTATAACTTTTCATATTCTTTCTTATCTTTTCATTTTTTAATATTTGAATATAGTTTGTGTATAGAATCTTGGGTTTTTATTGATGTTGTAATTCAACTGCTTTTAATTTATTTTGACCTTTGAACTGTGGTTGGATGCCTTTAACTCAGAATATTAAATACTTCTGACATCTATGTTTTTGTAAATGAAAACTTTATTCTCAGAGTAGTTTGGAATCACTTCTTTTTTTTTTTTTTTAACTTCACAATTCTTTAGCTACTGCAGCATTAACTTTTTGGTGTTCAGTTTATCAGAGAAAAAAATGTGCTGATACTATTTTTGTCCTTGTGTAGGGTCTTATTGTTTTCCTCCATAAATTGCATGTATTTTTATCTCTTCATTTAAAGTGATGTGGTGCTTATTCAATTACTTTTACCTGAGAGAGTCAGTTCTTTTAATTTATAAATTCAGGATATTTCCAGCTCAGGTACAATTTAAGAGATTTTGATCTGGATTATTTTCTCTTGCTTCAATGTTCTAATTTCAACTATAAATGGTATTATTTTTCTGGTTTAGGTTTTGCCATTTCTATCATCCATATATTTCTTATATTTACTAATCCATTTTAATTACTTCTTGTGTTTTACTTTCTTTCCTTTCTGGGAGAGTAACTCAAGTTAAACCATCATAACAATTATTTGATTTTCTCTTCTACTGGTTCTACTCTTCACTAATGAAAACACTAATTTTCCTCCTATTTATCCACTTAAGTTTCTTTGTACTTTATACTTTTCTGATTCAATTTTCTTTTCATTTCTGTCTCTCTGTTTTTCTAGTATTCATTGTTGAAACTCAATTTTTTTATTCCTATAGAGACTGTCAAATATTCTTGCTTATCTTTAATTCCATTTTCTATCGCAAATAAATTCCATAAATCTATCTCTTTGAGACTTTAGTATAATGTTCATTGTATACAAGGAAAACAAACCACCTTTTTTACAATTACACAAAACATTAGAATCTATTATGATATGACATCATAATGTCAAACATTGGGGTTATAAGAGAGCATGAAATCAGCCATAATACCTGGCTTGTTAAAATGTAACACAGAGGCCGCTGAGGGCAGGGAAGGTTTCAAAGAGGGGCGTGGGCCTTTGGAATGCTGACGCGGGCCTGAGCGCTCTGCAGTCGGAATGCCGCGGGGAGTCGCCTTCCCCTTTCTCAGCCCAAACAGCAGCGCTGGGAGCCAAGAGATGTATGCATTGTCCCTTAGGCTCTGTTTAGCAGAACTCCTAGAACACGCAGATTAGCATATCTTTCCCGCAAACAGATCCTCCTAGTTTCAGTAAGACCCCTAGCCACACATCACGTGTTTGAGAATCGGTGATAAGGATTTGTGATTATCCTGAAGGACTAATAAAAGCCGGAGCAAAGAAAGGCAAAGGGTCTTCGTTTCTGAGCGTTGACCCCCTTGCCTTCTCCTCTCTTTCATGGCAAAGTTTGGAGTCATCTCATCCGTCATCCGTTGGTACAGGGATTGCTGGCCATTCCTGGCAGTCAAAAGACTTTCAAAGATCTGGTTTTTATTCCGTCAAATGTTTTTATGAAAGAGCTCCCATTTTATCGAGAACTATAAAAGGCATTTATGGGTAATTATATTTAATACTAATAATAGTGGAAATGTATTTTTTTTTCATAATTTACAGGCAGGGGAACTATGGCTCAGAAAATTAGTGACTTGCTTAAGATCTCTTAGCCAGTATAAGGAAAAAGTTCAGATTCATAAAACATAACCTTAAGTCTTTATTTTTTCTGTCTCATATTTTTCTATCTCATAAAGCTATTCAGTAAAAGTGATTTTATAGATTATTTTGAGCAAAAATGGGTGAATACAAAGTTAAACATTTTCTTTGTCATCTCAAGACAATAGCATTAGCATTTCTATAACCATTCAAATTAGAATTTTATTTCTGATATTTAAAAAGTTGATCATTATTACTTTTATTATCTTTAGTATTATATACTTAAATGTAAATATAAGGTAATACATTTTTTCTTTGACCAGAATTAATGGAACTGAAAAAAAAAGTTACCAAGGAATAGGGTTTTAATATTAAAAAAAAAAAACACTTCAATATTAATGGTGATTTAAAATTTTAAAATAAATGTTTAAAGGAAAAAACAATGTAGAATAGTTTAAATTAAAACCATGAAAATCCAATTTTGTATGAAGAAAATTGTGTTCATAATCAAAACTGTGCCAATTGCTTCATTTTTAGAATCTTTTAAAGATTAATGCTCAAAATTATAAAGTGAGTTAAGTATTAAGTATAATTCTATTATTGTAGTAAACCAAAATGCCTTCAACATGTTTACATACAAAACAAATGGCCTTTAGATAGTGTAGGGCATAGTCTTTCTGGTTTTTATTTTTCTCATCTCCAAAATAATAATAATTCCTACTTCATAATGTATAGTGACAATTAAGTTAGTGCTTAACAAGTTTATATTATGAATTTCAGTAGGGCCACTAGAATACATATTTAAAAATTAATTATTAATTTATCAGTCAATAGCATAAAAAAGCTGTTAAATATAGGTAAGAACATAGCATGCTAAAATATCAATAGGGCTAATTGTACTGATGTGTTTATTTTTCATGTTTTCATTTAAAAATGAATCAGATAATGAATAAGAATAAACTGTTAGCTTTTAGAATATTAGATTGATAGATTTTTTATAAGCTATTATACATTAAAATACTTGTACCTTAACATAATAAAAATAATTAAAATCATTTATATATACATTATACTTATTAATTGATTATATAAATAAAAACTATCTGAAGGTCATGGTGAGAAGCAAAATAAATATAAACTTTACAACAATTAGTTATTAAGGACTTCAAAATATATTGGTGAAATATGTTGACAATTTTTTATGATATGGAAACACCTCTAAATGGCAGAACAGATGCTTTAGATGACTTTTTCCTTGAATGACATATGACACTGTCAGGGAGAAAAGGTGAAATTTGCCTCCAGAACCAAGGGGCAAAACATTTTGCATGGAGTGAAAAAGATAAAATCATTTGAATGTATAACTGGTCAAGGTTAAATCTGAAAAGCCAATTCTCCAAAGAGCTAAACTTAGGTCAATTTAATTTTTTATGTATAAAGGTGATGAAAAAATTATACGATATCTTCAAATGACTTTAAGCCATTACAAAATCAAAACATTCCTCTACTCTCCCCAAGTAGTGCATGCCCTGGAGATGCTTTGCAAAGGCATCGCTGAAGTGGGCCATCTTGGAAAGCAGAACACAATTCTCCAGAAAGGTTTCTATCTGGAAGAATACTAAATGATACCTTAATAGACCAAGAAGGAATTAAAATCTATCTGTGTTGATAGAAGCTGTTCTCCTGCGTATGCCTTGCCTACAACAGAGAATTTAAAATGTCTTGAATTTCGAGTTACTGTTTGACCACCACTCTTTGCTCTAGTGTGTTTGGTAATACACGGCAAATCTGTTAAGTTAGCGTTTTTCAAGAGGTAATGAAACCTATTCCTTTGTTTAAAATAAACGTATCACCTAAAGAATTCTAGGCAGAACAAAATCTATCTGTTGGTTTGCAAGTTCCTTAGGCGCCTCCCTGGTATAATTTGAAATCAGCCCCTGTAGGTGGAGGATAGGGAGAGACAAGAAGGAGATCGGTAGGTGGCAGATTTAATAAGCAACAAAACTTACATACAAAGTTTGCTAGGAGCGCCACAAAATGAATAAGTCTCCTACTCACCCACTTAATCTTAAAAGTTTATACTGTGGCCTTAACTGGGTTCAGTCATATACACTGTCTGGATAGTCTCAAGGTCTCAGTTGATGCAATACCACATTACTATCTTAAGGCTATGTCCTTGGAGCGGCCTCTGAGAGCAGAGAAAGCAAGCAGAATGCATTTTCAATGATGGGGAGAGTGTAAGGGGCCTCCAATTGCTGGGTTCCAGCTCATGGGTCTACCTATGGTCACACTGTCTCAATGACCTCCCCAACACTATCTTATTTTACTAACTTTCAGGTTTTATTATGAGAAGGGAAGCCAATTGAATATTTTGAACACAACATATACCTTAGTGAGTGTATCTGTTGTCTATGGCTGCATCATAAATCATGCCTAAATTCAGCGACTTAAATTGACAGTGACTATTTTTTTATGATTCTGTGAGCTGACTGAGCTCAGGTTGGCTGATGTTCTGCTCCACATTGTATAGGGTGAGATTACTTTGATTGAATCAGCTATATTGCCAGGTGGGGCTAGAATGTCCAGCCTGCTCCATGTGGCCTCTGACAGTTTAGTCCTGGCATGGACTTTCTCACTGCATGATTGCCTAGCCTTCAAGATGAAGGGGCAGAAGTTGACAGTTCTCTTAAAGCTTGAACTCAGCTATTCCAAAACATCACTTTAGTTTCATTTTATTGAATATAAGGCTGGCTCAGACTCTGTCACATGATGTTAAGTGATGACAGGCATGTACAGAATTGGGAGGAATTACAGGTTACCCTGTTACAAGACTTCCTAGTACTGAGCAGGTGGTAAAACAAAGAAAAAGAAGTTGCTATCTTGGGCTTAGTTATTTTCAAATTATTTTTCTTTGGAGGCCTGACATGAAACATGAGGAAAACAAAATATAATTAAGATTACCTTTACTTTTGAAATAACCTTACTAATTATTCTGATTTCAAAATAATACCATCTAATGGAAAAATCTAATTAAAAAATGAAATAAGGATAAAGGAAAAATTTATCTGTAGTTCCATCATCTAATGGTAATCACTGTTAATTAGCATTTTATTAAATGCCACTCTAGAAATGGTAGTTACACCATTTTCAATTATAGAATTATAATATGATTAAAATTAAATAGAAAGATATATAATATAATTAGATATTTTCTACTTTGCCACCTCTAATTGTAATCATATTTAAGAATTTCACCTTGTTACATAAGTGACCATAGAAAAGAAATAAAAGTATAGTACTCATCTATTATGTATGATGAGAAAATTATCACCTTCATAGAAACTTTAGAGTAATTTCATGCTTCTTCCTTTAAAAGTCTTATCAGCTGGACCATGATTGTATTCCTTTTTTAACTTTTAAAAATCTAATTATTATTATCCATTATTATTATTTTTGAGAGAGAAAGAGAGAGAGAGAGTGCATGTGCTTGGTGTGGGGAGAAGGAGAGGGAGAGAATCCCAAGCAGGCTCCATGCCCAGCGTGGAGCCTGATGTGGGGCTCGATCTCACAACCCTGAGATCATAACCTGAGAGGATATCAAGAGTCCGGTGGCTCAAATGATTGAACCACCCAGGCACCCCCTAATTATTATTTTTAAATATGCATGTTCAAATATTGCCATTCTTTAATTTTAATGTTTCAAGTTTGCTTATAGGTTGCTTCTAAAAATTGAAAATCAATAGTGGGACTTATATTCTTATAGAAACAAGTCAGTTGTTTGGACCAATAGGAAGCAAATTCAATGTTAGACACTATTTCTATGTAGGTCAAAAAAAATTATCCAAATCACAAAGTTGAATGGATTTTCTTTTCTTAGTCAACAGAACTTCACCACATTTTATTTTGCTTTATTACTTGAAAAAATTTTTCGTTTTTATATTTTTGTTATTTTTCTCACATTTTTCTAAATGCTTTTTATCTTTTTGTACATAGGAAAGGTATATGTCTTCATCATACCATTAATATCTTCCAGGTTCAAAGTTGTAGCATATTTGAAATGGAATACACTTACTTCTTGAATAAATTTTTCATAGAATGCACTAAGTTCTTTGTTCAATTTGAACTTTTGTTGTTGTTCTTGTTGTTTTTGGCTGATGTCCAGCTGTCATTCTGGAATTTCTATTCAGCATATAGAACAGGTATATAATGTGTTGGATTGCTTATCTTATTTTGTTTTTGTGTGGTCCTTTTCCATTGTGCCAGATTATGTCCTCAAGTAATACATTTTTTTTTCCTCCCCCAGAAAGTTGGTAAGATTTAAGTGTTCTGCTCTCTTATGTTTTTTTTTAAATGGTTTTATTTTAGTAATACAGCTTTTTGTTAGATTGACAAAGTAAAGAAAGTATATGTTCAAAACTTTTTGTCTCAAATTTGAAAATTTTCCATCATCATAGTGAATAATAAATTCACTATTACTGATTAGATGGCTGATTCTAATTTGATAATTTTTCCATCCAGGCTCTGTGTAAGCCATTGGATCTCAGTAATAGCTAGGATATCCTTTATTGTGTATATGTGTGAAACAAGTAACTAGTCTCTAGGCATCTATAGTCTAAGGAAGACTTCCTGTCAGGTTATGATTCTGGATCTATTTTGAGAGGAGATCAAAGAATATTTGCTGACAAATTGGATGTGGAGTACAAGAGAAAACATCAGTTTTAACCTTATGCTTTTTGGCCTGAGCAGCTAGAAGAATCTATTGCCCTTTATTTAGATAGGGAAGATTAAAGAATATATATACACATATATATTCTTTAAAGATTATATATAATATATATTATGTATTATATTATTATATTATATATATGGAGAGAGATTGAGAGGGAGCTATTCATTCATTCAGCAGTTTTTGTTGAGCATCTGCTGTTGGCTAAGCATTTTTTTCTGGGCTCAATTTTGTTAATATTAAGTTGTCTTTCAGACATCCAAGTAGAGTTCATGTAAAGGCTTTGTTTTAAAATATGAATTTGTAAATCCTCATCATACACATGTGTTAAAATCTGGCTGAATGTGATCCACTAAAGACTAGATATAACTAGAAAAGAGGCCCAAGGACAGAGCCCTGAGTTACTGTGATATTTAGTAATTGGGGATTTAAGAGACCAGCAAAAGAGATTGAAAAGCAGATGCCTGAGTGGTAGAATTCAGGCATGTGACCTGAAAACCATATATTTTAGGGAAGAAGGTGATCAATTATCTCAAATGCCATTGATAGATCAAGCAATATGAATATTAAAATATGATCATTAGATTTAACAATATGGAGGTGTTGAAACATTGATAAGAGTAGTTTTGATGTAAAAATGGAAGTGAGGGGTGCCTGGGTGGCTCAGTCAGTTAAGCATCCAACTCTTGGTTTTGACACAGGCCCTGATTTCATGGCTCCAGAGATTGAGCCCTGCCTTAGGCTCCCTGCTCAGCGGGAGTCTGCTTCGACCTTCTCTCCCTCTGCCCCTCGCCTAGTTTCTCTCTCTCTCTAAGTAAATAAATCTTTTTAAAGAAAAAATTGGGGGTGCCTGAGTGGCTCAGTCAGTTAAGCATTTGCTTTTGACTCAGGTCATGATCCCAGGCCTAGGATGGATCCCTTCATTGGGCTCCCTGCTCAGCAGGGAGTCTGCTTCTCCCTCTCCCTCTGCCCTTTCCCCCCACACATGTCCACTAATGCTCTCTCTCTCTCACATTCTCTCTCTCAAATAAATAAATAAAATCTTTAAAAAATAAATTAAAAATTTAAAAATTTAAAAAATTTAAAAAAGGAAGTGAAAAAGTTCCTTAGTGACAAAAAAAAAATAATGTAAGATGAAAAATGAGATATCATATATATAGATAACCATTTCAATAAGATGAACAACGAGATAGCATATACAGATAACCATTTCAATAAAAATCTTTCAAGGAAGGAAAGTTATACTAGGAGGCATATCCTTCAACACAACAATTTTGTTTGATAATTTTATTATAATTCTAGATAGGTATATATGTATAAGAGAGAGAAACACATTTCTCATTGACTGAGCTTATAGTATCTGAGGAGAACAAAGCAAAAATTAGTATTTAAAGTCTCTAATGATGCAGCTTTTATCACCCCAAGAAAAGGATCTGAAAAAAGTTAATGGCTCAAAGTAAACTCCAACCACTTGAGAACCATTCTTCTCTCAACTTCAGCAAGCTAATTTCAATCATAGGTCTATGATATGTTAGTACTATGAACCCATTTCTTGACAGTGGAGGAAGAGTTCAAGACAAAATATTAGCTATAATATGAATGTGTCATAAACATGCGGGGAAATTATGACATAATATACACTATCACATGATGTTTAAAAAGGCATTTTTCTAATGGTGATACAAGCCGACTTCAGACCATGTGAGGGAATATGGGAATATGGGATAAGATAGTGATTGGAGGGTTGTGATCTTGAAAAAGGCTTTCGCTCTCATGGCAGTTTATTAGATTTCCATTTAAATCACAATTAAGGAAATATTTTCATAGCCAAACCAAGTTTAAAATAATTTGAAGTAGTGATGAAGAAACAAGTTTTGCATTTAAGCTATACAGAGTCACACAATGTAGGTTTAAAAATTGCAGAGGAACCATCTAGAACAAAGGCAGTATGGTGGGAAGAATCTCCTTCCTAAATGGCTAAAGCATAGCAAGTGTGGGGTTGGGGATTATGAGATGAAGGTTGTGAGATAAGGGCCAAATGATGAGAACACTGTTTACCCTAACCTTACTGGTTGGTAGGTCTAAGTTCCAAGGGGTGGATTTGAACATGGGGAATAACATGATCTGATTGACAGTTCAAAAAAAACATTCTGACCTCTGCACAGAGTGTGGGCAATTGACACAAACAAGCACAAGGATTAGTTAGGAGGGTATTCTGTCTCTCAATGGAGAGATAGCAATGGTTTGGATCAATGCTGTCAAGCTTCATTAAGAGTGTGGAGTGAATGCCCCTTCCATATTAAGGCAAAGCTCTCAGGAATAATGGCAGTACGCAGGAAAAATGATGCCAGGACAAAGGAGAAAACCCTTTAAAAAGCAAGAGGAAGTGAAATACTGGCTACATATACTAGAGAAATGAAGACTATGAAGAAGTACTGATAGAAATATAAAATAGAGAAATCATATAGATTTTACTTCCCTCTGAATTCTCAAGGAAGGGGCAGGGTAGAATATTCACTTGGACATCAGGGATGCTGTGCTGTCTGGACACAAGACTATGATGGATCCTCATTGGCAGGTTTCCTCAGGAGAAATTGGAGAGCTTACACAACTCAGGGATGAAACTTTCTTCAAACCTAAGATGATGAGCTATTGATAGATCATCATCAGCATTATAAAAATACAGTGGAAAAAAATACAAAATAAACTGCAAAATCTTCATTGTGTTTTGAATACATGAGGTGATGAGTTCTGAACACATATCCGGTAATATCTAGCAACAGGTAAAGAATTACCTTCCTTTCCTTCAACCACATCAACACAATCCTGCCCATCTAGGCCCAACATTAGCTTTGAACAGCAACAAAAGCATTCTGATAAATGATACTCAGGAATAGTTGCACAAAGATGGACAACAACTAAACATTCCTTGCTCATTTGCTTCCCTTACAAACTTCCTGGAGAAACACTGTCTCCAATATGAGTTTATTCATTGCTGACAGTTGAATAAATTTACCTCAGGTACTCATTTTGTTGTCCTTTCTAACCTTCTCATTATTTCTCTATCTTGCCCTCAGGATAATCATGAGCCAAAAACTTACTTAACTGTGTCCATAAGTGTAAGAGTAGTATGAGCAAAAGCAGTGTATTCAGAAAGAAGAAAACCCAAAAATTGTCAAGTTAAATTGAACATAATTAATCTGTAAAATTTTTGTTAGTTTAAAGCCTTTTTAAGAATATTTTCTAAAACATCCATCCACTCCCTTTTCTTAAAAATCTCTTGTTTTACTCAAACATTAGCATTCAGGGTATATTAATAATCTATTTCTGTTTTAATTCAATAAACTCTGCTTGCTCTAGAACTAACTGAAGGTAACTAATCGATACCCCTTGATGTGACAACCAGATTTTAATAGTTTTATTTACTATATTAAAAAGCACAAATATCTATTTTAGGTATATAATTACTTCGTTTGTTTACAAAACCACCCTTCATATATATTACTGTTCCTATGGAAACCTGCATACACAAATTATACCAAAATGATTTTACAATACACTCTTTTTCTTTTTCTCTGTCATTCCACTTTTATTTTTATTTCTATACATTCAATATAGAAAATTTTTATGCTGCATGTTTGGTCTCCTAGTGATACAATTTTCCATGAGACAGTAGGAGCTTAACTTCACAGTAGAAGAGGAACAAAGCAACATATGGTCCAACATTTTCATGCTGGGAAAGGACAGCTTCACCCTGTGAGGAAAAGAATGGATGGAGAGCTTGAACTATGGTTTAGTCTAGGGTTTTCAAAGGTGAAAAGAAGAGACTCACTGAATACAAATATAGAGAAGCAATAGATTCAGTTTGAGCAGAGGAAATCCACCATTTTAGTTGTTTGTTAGTTTTTTTTCCCATTGTCTCAACTAATTTCCTAGAATAAGCCAGGGCTTTTAGAAGCATATCAATTTCTCACATACACTGTCATTATATCTGAAACTATTTGAGAATGCTTTAGTAATTATGCTGAGATTTTTTGTGGTTGATACTCCTGTTGGGAAATAATGTACGTACTGGGTAATAACTTGAACAGCAATTAGTATACTTAATTAAAAATATTAAAGATATTTCAGGGGGTGCCTGGGTGGCAGAGTCAGTTGAGCATGGGACTCTTAGTTTCCACTCAGGTCGTGATCTCGGGGTCCTGAGATCAAGCTCCAAGTCAGCCTTCATGCTCACTGGGGAGTCTGCTTGAAATTCTGTCTCTTCCTCTCCCTCTGCCCCTCCCCCTGCTTGCAGGCTTTCTCTCTTTAAAAAAAGAGAAAAGGAAAAGAACCCTCTCCTTCCATTCTTTCTATGAACTCACTTCCTCCAAACTTTAAAAAAGAAAAATATCTCATATCAGTTTTTTCTTATAATAGGAATAAATGATAATGTATACTATAAAATATTGTATAACTGTTAAATCAAGTTGCAAATATATATATGCTTGTTGAAAAAATACACCATTTTATAATGGGCAAGTTTTAAGTAGTTAAACAAGGGTTAACTTACTCATCAAGCACATATGGAGTAGGCTCTGTACATATTTTGCATATAATTATCATATTAAATCCCATGAGTAATCCCAAAGATACATATTAATCATACTCACTTTTTTGTAAGTTAAGAAAACTGTGGCTAAATGAAGCTAAATGTCTTATTCCAAGTAAAAGAGCAACGAAGTGGAGGAGATAGTTTAGAACTATCTGAACCCAAAGTTCATTGATTTCCTTTTTTATGACACTACTTAGTGGATCACTGTGATACCAAAAGGAAGCCCCTATGACATTTTTTGAATGTGATAGCTCTGAAATAATTCATGTATATATAATGGGTATGTATATATACATACATTTTGAATTGGGGCTATGAATATATATTTATGTATATATGTCACTTTATAAACTATATGTTTCTAACAAAGATATTAAGAATTACTCTGGTTGTAATTTTTATTTTGTAGCATGTGATGATTATGATGATAAAAGTTCTTTGGTGAACAAAATGTCCTAATTGTACTGTATTCTTCATCCTAATTGTATCTGACTTCACATAATAAATAATAGGCAATAAGACAACAGTATGATGATAATGGTATATAGAATTATATAGAGAATATTTAAATCGATTACCTTTATATAATTAGTGGCAATTTATTTATATAAACAAATCATAATCAATATCTTGTCACAGGGAAATCTAATAACACTCCTGACATGTGACCTCTGTTCAAGGAAAAGAATTTGGTCTTGGTCATTGTTTTCTAATCCTTTTTTCTCTTGACACATTGTAAAATAAAGTGAGCATAATTAATTAATTGGCCCTAGAAATCATTTGTAAGTAAAAAGTTTGTATCTGGATAATTAATTTGACAGTGAAGCCTATTTTCCTTAGAGTGAGAATAATTTCCTCCTTTACATTTGCAAGTGATTGTCAGACAAAGACTGGCAGACGAACAATGGGATAGACCAGAAAATTATCCCATTCTTCTCTACCTCATATGCAAACACTTGAGAAGCCTATTTAAAATCTCCACCTAAAGACAGAAACAATGTCAATTGAAATGAATGGGAACACTGAGATCTTTACTTCAAAAAGATTAAGAATCTGTCAAAGGCAATTCTGATAGTTCATGCTGGTAGAGAGTTGCTTAGAATGCAATATATTTCCACACGGTAGGAAAAGAGGGACCTGAAGACTGCATTAAAGAATCATGAAGCAGGGGCGCCTGGGTGGCTCAGTCCTTAAGCGTTTGCCTTTGGCTCAGGTCGTGATCCCAGGGTCCTGGGATGGAGCCCCGCATCGGGCTCCCTGCTCAGCGAGAAGCCTGCTTCTCCCTCTCCAACTCCCCCTGCTTCTGTTCCCTCTCTCGCTGTCTCTCTCTGTCAAATAAATAAAATCTTAAAAAAAAAAAAAAAAAATCATGAAGCAATTACAAGGATGGGTGGGCAATGTGACCATTTAGCTCCTCCCCTGGCCTCTAATAGAGTTCTAAGGAAGCCTTGACGTTCTTGAAGAGTGGCAGACAGACCAAACTTGTAGACCAGAAGCCTAGTCAGCAGCCGGTTGTTTCACAGAGCTTTGACCTGGTGGGACACCTATGAGAGCCAGCAGGAGAAAGCGGCAGGGGGTGTAGATAAGCAGATTAGAAGAGCCTGGCTTAGAACAATTACCAAAGATGTGTTAATCACTCCCTCTTCATTCTCCCCCAGAGTCCTGTGCAGTCCACAGAAATTAATACACCAGTATTAGGAGACATAATCTAGTTTTGGAAATATCTAATTTACAACTAGCCTGTGGGAGAATTTGCCTTACCACTTCACTCAATTCTCCACCTTTTCTTATGAGGTATTAATATTATCACTGACACAGTGGAAGAAACTGCAGCTAAAGGAGGTGCCATGCTCAATTATTAAACAAAACTGAATCTCTATTGTCTGCCTTATTAAATATCAGAATAATGCTGATTTATCCTAAAATGAAAACTTTCCTGCTACCTCAGGCCACATTTTTTTTTTTTCCTAATAAGACAAATATCCAGATCTATGTCTAAATAGTCATGGTGTATAAAATAGCTCTCCTTTCTCTGACCCTGTCCCCAGAAGGATCTAATTCCCTTAGGTGATTACTCAGATAATTACCAATTACTACACCTTTTTTTTTTTTTAAGATTTTTTTATTTATTTGAGAGAGAGAGAACAAACAGTGGGGAGGGACAGAGAGAGAGAGAGAAGCAGTAATTGCTACAACGTTTTGAGAACTTTCTCTTCCCTGTAAAGTAACAGCTCACATTTGGAATTTGTTATGTGTGGTTTTAAATTGTGTTTTAACTCATGTCATCTCCACAAGGACCTTATTACTCCTGGATTACAGATGAGAAAACAGGGATAGGGTAGCATGCCGGAAATCACATAGAGAGTAAATGAGGGACTCAGACTCAAAGTCAGGCCATTTAGAATCTGCAGTCCATTATCGTAATCACCGTATCATGCTAACTGGATGTTTGTCTTTGACATTTGTACAGATTCTGCCAATGCTAAAAGGCTCTTCATTATTCACCTCATGCTTGCCCTGCCCATGCTAATGTATGTTAAATTGATTCCAAAGAGATAACCGATTTCATAGTCCTCTCCAAAATTTAAATGTATACCCAGGTTGTACTTAAAAAGTTGGTCTATAATTAATCCTGTGAGTTACTATTAGGTCTTGCCCGGATTATCACCTCCTCCATGTGGCCACCAGCATCTTCCACCTCTGGCAATCCGGTGTTTCCCTTTACTCACTGTATTTATTTCCGAGAGCTGCCATAGCAAATTACCACAGATGTGGTGGCTTAACAACAACAGAAGTTTAAATAATCAGAGGAGTGAAGGCTACAAGTCTGAAAAAAAAGTGTATGTGGGGTATGCTCCCTCTGGAGGTTGCAGGAAATACCCTTCTTTGACTCTTCCTTTATAGGGACTTCAGAGAGTCATTGGCTTGAGGCTGCATAGCACCAATCCCTGTGTCCACCTTCACATGGCTTTCTTCTCCATATATCTCTGGGTCTCAAATGTTCCTCTGACTTTCTCATTCAAGGACACCTGTTACTGTTGGGGCCCAACCTAAGTCCAGGATGATTTTATCCCGAGATCCTTAACTTAATTACATCTAAAAAGACTCTTTTTACAAAGTAGGTCATGTTCACAGGTTCCTGGATTAGGACTGGGACATAACATTTTGGGGCCACTATTCAACTCACTACACTCATCTTGTCTTTTCTATTATCAAATCACTTATTACCTTTCATTAAAATTCATACTTATTAAATATATTGCTTATTGTTTATTTTTTTCCTTGATAGCATATAAACTACCTAAGTCAAGAATCTTTGTTTGTACTGCATATAAAAAAAAAAAAAATCCAAGTTCCTAGAATAAAATGTATATTAATACATATTTAGAAAACATAATTTAGAGCTAGGATTCAAAATACAGGCATGCTAAATCTCAATGAAAATCTATTCTTGGAGCCAAGTTTCTTCCTTCCCACAGCCTTTCCACAGCTTCAACAGATCTGTATATTCCTAACAGAATGACAAAGCCTCTACTATGGACTGTGTACCCCCTGCAAGCCTGGATATTAGTGGACATTCAGTCATGGAACAAGAGTTTAACAATGGTTACACAGAATATTTAAACATTTTCTAAGGCAGAGATACCGTGTTTACTAATTCTAGAAATATTATGGAGCACCTTTTATAAAGTAAATCTTGTGCTTGGGTCTAGGACAAGTTAGAAGATGGGCTCATCACCAGACTGTTGTATTCCCTTGAAGACAGGGCAATTACATGGAGGATTTCAAAGCAGTTAACAAAAAGTATTTTGACTAATGATCAGCAAAAGTGAATCCAAGAACCCTGACTAGAGGCCTGGAAGAGCTTTGGTACCTCCTCCAGCTAGGGTTATTCTTAATTCTAGCATAAACAGTATGAATTAAAAACCTGAGATCTAAGGAGTTGTACTGCTTTCATATCCATCTAAGGAGAGCTTCAGAGTTAAAACATAACGTCTTTTCCATATTCTTTCAGAAGCCATCAGCAAAACCCAGAGTCTGCTGAAAGCTCTGGTATCTTCTGAGAATTCAGCCTACTCTAACATTTAATCTTGAAACACTTAAATTATATGCAGTTCACCCATTCATTCAAAAGTATTTGTTGAGCACCTATTATGTATAATGTTCCAAAATGCCAGGTATAGAGAACAAAATAGATAACAATCATTGCTTTAAACGATCTGATGTCTATATAATAAAGGAGACAAGATAAGATAAATAAATAAAATGTAGAGAACCATAAGTAGTGACAAATGCTGAGGACAAATGAACAGAGAAAGGACAGAAAGTGTGAACATAAGGGGAAAATGTTATAAACTTAGAGCTGACAGCGAAGTCAATGTTTTCTTTTATAATCCCTTTAAAATATGAAATATAAAGAATTGTCACTGATTTTATTTAATAATAGTGACACTTTAAAATGCTACTTAAAGGCTATGGGAATAAAATAATCCAAGCATAGTTATTGATCCAATACAAAGGCCTAAATATGGGGATGCTGATTAGATTAAAAATATCATTCTGCTATATTACCATGACAAAACAAATATTTTCAAAATGTTGTTGCAGTATGATTTTGAGTAAATCACTGGAATCAAGATAGCTCACGCTAGCTCCTTGAAATGATAAGCATGCAATTTCATTTGTATTAATTCACAAATGAGAAGCAATTTTCGAGGCAGATGAACTTATTTCAAGGTTATTTTGTGTTACATCCTCTTTTGACCAGAATGGAAATCTCTCTTAAAAGAAGAAATACTAGATGCACGTGCTAAGCCAGAATTTCTAGTCTCCAATTTCATCCATTTGCAATACTTAAGAGGCATTTGTTGAGAGTTTAAATCAAAAGAGTGACCAAAAGAGATGATGGCTGGTATTCTTTCTCCAAGCAGAAAATGGCAGTTACATTATAAGTTTTTATTTTCTAAGTTTATCACAATAATTTACAATTATTTGCCCAAAAAGCAACAAACACATCTGTTATTTTCAAGACTCCATTCATAGGCAATAGTAAAATGTACTAAATAAGCATTCATTGAGAACTAAGTTTAAGAATTCCACTGACAGTTTAGAGATAGATATGGAATAGAAAATGATGTATCTTTTGTTTCAGTAAACATCTAATCAAATATAAGTGTCAAAAAATATGTACATGCCTAAGTTTTGTTTAATTTTTAAAACTTTTTATTGATGTAAAATATCCATGAAGAAAAGTACACCTATTCTAAGTATATAATTAGATTAATTACCACAAACTGAAGCCATTCAGATCATCAGCATGCATATGAAGAGTTACCAGCCCCTCAGGAGTCATCCTCATGTCCCTTTCTAGTCATTAATTCCTCAAGACATTAACTGTCATGAACTTTATCACTGTCTATTAGTTGCCTGAATTTGTTATATAAATAGAATCATGCAGCATATATTCTTTTGTACCTGGAGTCGTTACTTAAACACACAGTTTATGAGATTAGATATATCATCGCATTCAGATCTAGATTTTTCAGTCTCAATGTTGTATAGTGTTCCCTTGCAATGAGCACACCCAAAATTATTTTCTCATCTATTTTTTGACATTAGTGTTGTTCCCCGTTTGAGATATTGCAAAGGGTACCACTAAAATCATTCTAGTACACATCTTGGGTGAGCATATTAACAAATTTCTCATAGGTTTATACCTAAAGAGGATTGGCTGTCCATTTTATGGATGGATGTAGCTTCAGTGGATATCGTCAGTTTTCCTAACAGAGTTATACTGATTTACACTGACACCTGTGCTGTATTAGACACTCAGTTGTTCCATGCACCTGCCAGTACCTGGTAATTTCCTGTGTTTTTAAATCTTACAATTTTATTAATAACACATCGGATATTAATTTGCATTATCTAAGAAGTGATGTTTGAGTAGCGTTTTTTTCTAGCCATTCTTCAAGCCCTCTCCAGATTGCCTGAGGGAATATGGGATAAGGGATTGACAGGCGGTGGGCTGTTGGAAAGGGCTCACTGACCTGTCAGTTACTTAGGTTCCCACTTAAGCAATTATTAAGGAACTATTTTCATGTCTAATACAAATTTGAGCATCACTGATTTAGAGAATGAAGAAGAAATGAGTTTTTACTTTAAACAATACAAAGTCAGACAAAAGTATCCTTCGTCTTGATATTTTCTTGTCTTATGGGGCATAATTCTCTCCTAGTTGTTATGCTTATGCCTTTAGCCTCTCCTTTGTATCTATTTCAGTTTTTCTTCCTATTTGGTATTCAAAGGCCAGGTCACCTTCAAGTAACATGCTTATCTTTTGTTTCTTATTCTACGCTCTGTCTTTCTGCACAGTGTCTTCTCTGGTCTCCATCACAGGACTTGAAATGTATGGTGCAATGAATGGCATAAAATATTCATGGCATGAATGAATAAACGAAGAGAAGAGAATGAATGAGTGTTAGCATCTTCACCTAGCTTCACTTACCACCTGCAACCTGATGTCTAAAGCTCAATCTCTAGACTGGACTTCCAAACATGGAAATGCCATGTAATGTTATTCTTATTTTAATGTCAAAGTCTTTTCAAACTTTAAAATAGTCTTTCCCCCCCATTTTAAAAATCATATGCTCCCAATTTATATCTCTTAGAATAAACTCAAATATGAGAATTGTTTTCTCCAATTAAAAAGGAACAGGCTCGTTTTGCAAATTTAGTGAATGGACGAAAATGAAAAGAAGGAGCTTAATATGCTCAAATTGGGAGACATCACTCTCCTCTCTTTCACTTTGTCATTTATTGCTGTTCTCCATCACTGAGGATGGTTCCACCATTCTTTGAATTAATGAAGTAAGAAATGCAAAGCACTTCTGGGCTTCCCTCTCACTTAAGCAGCATCCTGAGAGATAAGCATATTCTCTCAACACTCCTTCACAAGTGTAACACTCCATCAGCAGACACTCAAGATTTTCAAGTTGAGTTCATATGTTCAGTCTTTCATTGTTTTTCTCCAGTGTCACTGTATGTAAGACATCTAACATCTTCTCAAGAATTGTCTAATTTATGTTCTTCATTGGTAGCTGCTAAGATCTGAATGTTTGTGTCCCTTCCAAATTCATATGCTGAAATTCTAATGAATAGGATGATCATATTTGAAGGTGGGGGCCTTTGGGAAATGATTAGGTCATGAGAGTAGAGCCTTCATGAGTGAGATTAGTGCCCTTATAAAGGAGCCCCAAAGAAATCCCTCACCTCTCGGTCATGTGAGGACACAGCATGAAGGTGCCTTCTATCAACCAGGAAGTTTTCTCTCACCAGATAGTAAATCTACCAGTGTCTTGATCTTGTACTTCTCAGCCTCGAGAACTGTGAGAAATAAATTTATGTTGTTTAGAAGCCACCTACCCTATGGTATTTTGTTAAGGCAGCCCGAACGGGCTAAGACAGGTAGCTGAAAATTCTTTCTTAACTTTTTAATAATCTGATATGTGAATCTGATAATCTGATAATAATCAAAAACTAATAAACTTTTTAATAATCCTATCATGTTACAATTTTTTCTTCAGGATCAAATCTGACATCCTTCTCACTGGATTTTTTTTTTTAACTCCTCCTCCTATCTTTATAGATAACAAACTACTTCCAGAGCGTATCAGAGCACTAATAAAACATGATTTCTGGGTGTGTCTGTGAGGGTGTTTCCAGAAGAGATTGGCATTTAAATTAGCAGACTGAGTAAAATCTGCCCTCACCAGTGTGGGCAGGCATTATCTAATCTGTGGAAGACCTGAGTAGAACAAAAAGACACAGGAAGGGTAAATTCTTCTTCTCTCTGTCTTCCTTAACTTGGACATCATCTTCTCCTGCCTTTGAACATCAGAGCTCCTGGTTCTCAAGTCTTAAGACTCTGGGGCTTACACCAGGCGCCCCTTGATTCTCAGGGTTTTGGGCTTGGACTGAATTATACCTCCAGCTTCCCTGGTTCTCTACCTTTCAGGCAGTAGATTGTGGGATTTATTTGCCTCCGTAACTGTGTGTGCCAATTCTTAAAATAAATCTCCTCATGTATATATCTATTTTATCCTATGGGTTTTGTTTCTATGGAGAACCCTCATATAGAAATTACGTTACAACCAACACCAGTTTTATTTTGGAGAGATGATAGAGCTTGTAGATTCAAATTTACAAGCACCAAGAATTACTTGCTCATTTCCACTCTAAACTTGGATCAATTTTTCCTGAGACAGAGACTGAATTTGAGGGGTAAGGAAAAAAGTGAGGGATTCTGGATCAGCACTAATCCAAAAATATTCAGGCAACCAAAACAAAAGACAAAGACAAACCTCATATAATACTGCTCTGTACTAAATTTGGAGTTTAGTGAAGTTTTGCTATGTAAATTTATGACTTACAATACTAGCTTAGAGACAGGATATGCGGAGGGGGAGAAACTATGAAAAAAAAAATTACAGCTGCTAGTGTCTGACAACTACTTGTAATGAACCTTTGCTTGTTTGAGAACGTTGAATCCTAACCACTAGACCACCAGGGAGGTTTAGCCTTAGCTTGTTTGAAGCACATCTCCCTTTGCTCTACAATGAACTTTGGTCATGCTAATCCCATTGCTTATGGCTGGGTTTACTAAATACCAGGGGCCTAACTCAAAAAACAGAAGCACACATTTTTCCAAATGATACACAGATTGCAAATGCCTATCTTTATACATATGTTCAATAGGCATCTTCCAAGTGCTAAAATGCTTTGGCGGTGTTAGGACTTGTTCCAGTCTGCTGGGGGCTCTGCAACCAAATTGTTACCCTTACTGACAACCAGACTGAGCAGTCACTGTCTGGAAGACAAAGTAAGCAACAGCTCTTAAAACTTCAAATCAGAAATGATATTTTCAGCCATATTTCATTAACGAAATAAAATTAAAACTATGATAAGTAGGAGATACACATGAAGATGTAGTAAAATGTATGTGAAAATAATTAACAACAGATGAAAATAGGAATTTTTAGTTCTTTTTGGTATTTCATAGCCCTTTATTACTCTTAGAATATATAGAAATGGCTTAGTACATGTTTCATCTCCTGTATGATCTTTTTTTTTTCCTGACGATACGATGAAAATTTGCTCTTACCACTCTTTTCTTTATCTTTGATATCTGTATTCCAATGACAGTGAACTTCCTTTTGCCTCTAAACCTTAATACTTGCTATTCGCATAGATTGGAATATCCTGGAATATTCATCTAATCAATGATACTCAAGATGGCATTTAACTGTCTCTTCATCAGAAAAAAAAATGCAGGAAAATTTGTAATTCTACTGAAATGCCTTCTACTTCAAAATTAGATTATAAAAGAAGTGCTGGATGGAGGCAGTCCTCTGATGACAGAAAGAGAATGGTAAGAAAAAGAAAAAAAAAATCCAGAGAGGAAAGTAAATGCTGAAGTTGAGATTGTAAACTGTATAGTGACTAAAATGTGCTATACATTTTAGATTGGAATAGAATTGTAAATAGAAACACCCACAAATCTGATAGACATTGGGGAGGGTATGTGCTATGGTGAGTGCTGTGAATTGTGCAAGACTGTTGAATCGCAGATCTGTACCTCTGAAACAAATAATGCAATATATGTTAAAAAAAAAAAAAGAAGAAGAAGAAGATAGCAGGAGAGGAAGAATGAAGGGGAGTAAGTCTGAGGGGGAGACGAACCATGAGAGACAAGATGGACTCTGAAAAACAAACTGAGGGTTTTAGAGGGAAGGGGGGTTGGGGGATGGGTTAGCCTGGTGATGGGTATTAAAGAGGGCACGTTCTGCGTGGAGCACTGGGTGTTATGCACAAACAATGAATCATGGAACACTACATGAAAAACTAATGATGTAATGTATGGTGATTAACATAACAATAAAAACATTTAAAGATAAAAAAAAAAGAAATACCCACAAATAGTAAGGTTTACAGATCAATTTTACTAGCTCATAGATGAAGAAAAACATTAACAACCACAGAAGCAAACTTGTATCTCCTTTCGGTCTTTCCACACTCCCAAGAGTCACTATCATTATGACTTCGACTGCCATTTTTTCACATAGGTTGGTTTTCAGAACATTACATAATTAAAATCACACAGTATGTAATTTTTATGTCTGGTCACCTCTGTGTTATATTTTGTGTATGTGTGAAAGTCATCATATTGCTTTGTAGAGTTGTAGATTTTTTTTTCATTGCAATATAACATCTGATTGCATGAACATCTCATTTACATATCTATTTAATGAGAGATATTTAGGTTGTTTTCATTTTGGTGTTACTTTGGAAGTATTGGGATGAACAAAATTTTTGTGAGACCCATTTCAGGTATCTGACCTCAAGAACTGAAAGATAATAAGTTTGTGTTGTTTTAAGCTCCTAAGCTTATAATCATTTGCTATAGGAGTATTAAGAAACTAATACCCTTGAAATGACCAGACAATTTTATACTCAAAAGCAAGCAGAAATCATTAAAGATGCCTAAGATTGTATACACATAATAGGTTAAAAAAAGTCATTTTCTGTTTGCCTCTATGACGTTCCACAGGACAGTGGCATTGTATATCCTTAAGTGTTGTGTCAGAAATTTTATCTGAAAAATGGTAATAATTTCAGGCTATTTTATATCAGGTGGGGATTAAATGGGATATCTTACATAATGTATTTTGCATTACCGAACATAAATTATGTTTTACTGTTAAATATTAGTTTAATATATTTATTTTGTATTTTCTAACTGCTATGCATTATATTTAGCACTCACTGTTTTTTTTTAAGGATTTTATTTATTTATTTGACAGAGAGACACAGAGAGAGAGGCAACACAAGCAGGGGGACGGGAGAGGGAGAAGCAGGCTTCTTGTGGAGCAGGAAGCCCGATGTGGGGCTCGATCCCAGGACCCTGGGATCATGACCTGAGCCGAAGGCAGACGCTTAACAACTGAGCCACCCAGGTGCCCAGCACTCATTGTTTTTTAACAAGATGCTTTTCATTTAAGAATTCAATCTTTCTTGTAGAAGAATCATTTTATATCATATAATCATTCAAATGTTTATAAACATTTGAATTACAGATTGCACAAAAGGAAAAACTCATAATTGCAAATGAGGATTTCTAGAATTTCATTAGGGAAGATATTCTTGAGCTACAATATATAATGGATGCCCTTCATTTTATTAAAAAGTTAGTATGTGGAGCATAAGCAATAGCACGGAGGACCATGGGGAAGAGAGGGAAATCTGAAAGGGGAGAAATCAGAGAGGGAGATGAACCATGAGAGACTATGGACCCTGGGAAGCAAACTGAGGGTTTCAGAGGGGAGGGGGGTGGGGGATGGGGTAACAGGGTGATGGGTATTAAGGAGGGCATGTGTGGTGATGAGCACTGGGTGTTATATGCAACTAATGAATCATTCAACACTACATCAAAAACTAATGATGTACTATACAGTGGCTAACTGAACATAATAAAAAAAAAGTTGGGGTGCCTGGGTGGCTCGGATGGTTAAGCGTCTGCCTTCAGCTCAGGTCATGATCCCAGGATCCTGGGATTGGGTCCCACATCGGGCTCCCTGTTCCTTGGGAGCCTGCTTCTCCCTCTGCTTCTCTCTCTCTCTTTCTCTGTCTCTCATGAATAAATAAATAAAATCTTTTTAAAAAAGTTAATATAGTGGTTTTTTAAGCTATTAGAAGACTACCAATAAAATAAAGAGGATATTTGTTACTGGTGTAATCAATTTATTACAGATTAATTAAAAAAAAACCTTGAATAAAGTGGTTGAAAAATCTGAGGACCTAGAAGATGATACAAACAACTGTTGTGTAGAGAGAAACGATGTCTTATAACCTTCAAGGTTTCTGGGGAATCATCCTTTTCTATATCAATGCATCCTTACGGTTATATTGATATTATTCCAGATTTTTCCAAATAAATTGTATCATTGGATTTATCATATGACCAATTTGCAACTTAAAAAAAAATACTGATGTTTTCTAAAGAGTATGTGCCAACAGGAAAGAATTACTTAAACAAGCACTATCTTCTCAGTTTAATTAATCAAGCCTTTCACTTAGTCTTTGGAGTATAATTAAATCAGATAGGCTCAGAATGGACTGCTTGCTTGTGCTGTTTAGAAAATATGCTTAACCTCAACAATTTTGCCCATCTTTCAGCTCAACTGTTTTGATTAACAGCCCAAGTAAGTTTCTAGCCTTTAATAAAAAACTTTGTTCATGAGAACCTGGGGTATTGGGCAAGAGCTTGAATAATCTTCCTAGATCTATTTTCATTTGTCATTAATAACTTTGTAGCCATTATTCAAAATTATCCAGATTTGTAAAATAAAATTCCAAATAATTTAAAAATATTCAATAATCTCTAACAGTGGGTATTGGACAAGCAAGCAAGTCAATGGCAAACAAGCAAATCAATATTCCCAAAAGAAAACTCACCACACACACACAAACATACACTGCCCACCTCCACCAAACATTTCATTTTTTTTTATTATGTTCAGTTAGCCACTGTATAGTTCATAATTAGTTTTTGATGTAGTGTTCAATGATTCATTAGTCAAATATTTCATTTTTAAACATACATATAAATAAGATCTCAGTTTTTTCTAGGCTTAATTAGGTTTTCTTTCTTATTGCTTAATACACCTTTGTTATAAATTGATGGCTGTATTATATGCTTGTAGAAGTTTTATAAAACTTATTCCAGAATTTTAGTTTCAATAACTTTAGTTTTTGTTTTTTTCCAATATTTTCATGGCATTTTTTTTTTACTTCAGTGTACTTTATGAATCATATTGACCTTAAGACATTCCCCTATATTTGGCATTTTCTTACTTACCAGATGGTACTGTTTTATTTTCCCCAAATGTTTACATGAATGTATAATAACTTGTATGCTCAACATTATTCATCATCAGGGAAATACAAATCAAAACCACGATGAGATACCACCTCACATCTGCCAGATGGCTAAAATTAACTACAGGAAACAACAGATGTTGACAAGGATGTGGAGAAAGGGGAACCCTTCTGCACTGTTGGTGGGAATGCAAACTGGTGCAGCCACTCTGGAAAACAGTATGGAGGTTCCTCAAAAAGTTAAAAACAGAACTACCTACCCTAATACCCAGAATTGCACTATTAGGTATTTACCCAAAGGATACAAAAGTACAGATTTGAAGGGGCACACGTACCCCAATGTTTATAGCAGCTTTATCAGCAATGGCAAAATTATGGAAAAACTTCAAATGTCCTGATAAATGGCTAAAGAAGATGTGGTATATATATATATATATATATATTATATACACACACATATATGTATATATATGTATATATATATATATTATATACACACACACATATATGTATATATATGTATATATATATATAATGGAATATTATTCTATTGTATGCATGTGTGTGTGTGTGTGTGTGTGTGTGTGTGTGTACCACAACTTTATCCATTCATCTGTCAATGGACATCTGGGCTCTTTCCATATTTTGGCAATTGTGTACATTGCTGCTATAAACATTGGGGGGCATGTTTCCCTTTGAATCACTATTTTTGCATCCTTCGGGTAAGTACCTAGTAATACAATTGCTGGATATTAGGGTAGTTCTAATTTTAACTTTTTGAGGAAACTCATACTGTTTTCCAGAGTGGCTGCACCAGTTTGCATTGCTTATAATAGTTCTGTTTTTAATTTTTTGAGGCACCCCCATACTGTTTTCCCTAGGGGCTGTACCATTTTATATTCTTACCAATAGTGCACAATAGTTCCAATTTCTCTACATTCTGGCCAACACTTGTCATCTTCTGTTATTTATATCATAACCATCCTAACAGATGTGAAGTAATATCTTATGATTTTGATTTATATGTCCATGATAGCAAGTATATTTTCATATACTTGTTGGCCACTTCTAAGTCTTCTTTTAAGAAATGTCTATTAAATTCCTTTGCCTTTTTTTTAATTGGGTTATCTGTTTTTGTATTGAAATGAAATAATTTCTTATAAATTTGTATATTAACTCCTTATCAGATATAAAGTTTGCAAATATTTTCTTGCGTTCCATAGACTGCCTTTCACTTTTCTGTCTGTTGCTCTGCAGAAGCTTTTTAGTTTGGTGTAGTCCCATTTGTTTATTTTTGCTTTTCTTGTCTGTGCTATTGGTATTAAATACAAGAATTAATTGCTAAGGCCGATGTCATAAATATCTCTCCCTAGGTTTTTACCTAGAAGTTTTATAGTTTCATATCTAATGTGTAAGTCCTTAATCCATGTTGAATTGTCTTTTGTGTCTTTGGTGTAAGATAAAAGTCCAATTTCATTATTCGGCCTGAGAAGACCCAGTTTTTCCATCATCTTTTGTTGATGAAACTATCTTTTTTCCATTGTGTATTCTTAGCACCCTTGTAAAAGATCAGGTGACTGTGTCTGTATAGGTTTATTCGTGGGCTCTTTATTCTGTTCCGTTGGTTTACATATCTGTCTTTATACTACTATTGTACTGGTTTAATTACTAATTACTATAACTTTGCAAAATATTTCAAAATCAGGAAGCATATAGTACCTCCACCTTTTTTTTTCTTCTTCAAGATTTGGCTATTTGGGGTCTTTTGTGGTTCTACATTAATTTTAGAATTCCTTTTTCTATTTGTATAAAACATGCTATTGAAATTTTGATAGGGATTCTATTGAGTCATAGATTTCCCTATGTAGTGTGGACGTTTTAACAATATTAATTCTTCCTATCAATGGATATGGAATGACCTTCCATTTATTTGTGCCTTGCTTAATTTCTTTCAAAATAGTTTTATAGTTTTCAGTGTGTAAGTCTTCCACCTTAAATTTATTCCTAAGTATGTTATTATTTTTGATGCTATTGTAAATGGGATTGATTTTCCAATTTTCTTTCTAGATAGTTAATTTTTAGTGCTTAGTAACATAGTTGATTTTTTTTTAAAGATTTTACTTATTTGAGAGAGAGCGAGCGAGAGAGAGAGAGTGCACAAGCAGGGGGCACAGAGAGAGAGGGAAAAGCAGGATTCCTGCTGAGCAGAGAGCCTGACACAGGGCTTGATCCCAGGACCCATGGACCATGACCTGAGCCTTAGGCAGATGCTTAAACTGACTGAGCCACCCAGGAGCCCCTGGTTGATTTTTGTATGATGATTTTTTATCCAGAAATTTTAATGAATTTATTAGCTATATTTTTTTTATATGGAATCTTTAGGTTTTCCATACATAAGATAATGACATCTGAAAATGAAAATAAATTTACTTCTATTCTGATTTGAACACAAATTTGATTTTTTTTTGCCTAATTGTTCTGAGTAGGACTTTCACTACTATGTTGAATAGAAGTAGCAAGAATGGTCATTCTTATTTTTTTCCCTGATCTTTGAGGAAAAACTTTCAGTTGTTCACTGATGAGAAATTTGACATCTGTGGGCTTCTCATTTATGGCCTTTATTATGCTGTGGTGATTTTCTTCTATTACTAGTTTGTTGAGAGCTCTTATCATGAAAGGGTATTAAATTTTGTTAATTGTTTTTGCTGTATCTATTGAGATGATCATATTTTTTTTCCTTCACTTTGTTAAAACGAAGCATAACATTATTTTTTGTATGTATAAGCATTCTTGTTCTACAGGAATAAATACCACAGGTCATGTTTATGATGCTTTTATTGTAGTATTGGATTTGGTGTGCTAGTATTTTGTTGACTATATTTGCATCTATGTTCATCCAGGATATTGGACTTTGGTTTCTGTTTTGTTTTTAGTCGTATCTTTGTCTGGCTTTGGTATCAGGGTAATACTGGCCTAAAAAAAAAAAAATGAGTTTGGAGACTTCTGGGGAAGATGGTGCAGTAGAAAGATCCTATGACCACCTCGCTCCGCGGATACACCTACATAACACATACATCAGAATAAAAAACCCAGAAAACCACCCAAAGACTGGTAGAAGAGCGTCTCAACAGAAAATGTAGGGAAAATAAAGTATATCTATAAAAAGTAGTCAAGGAGGGACACCTGAGTGGCTCAGTTGGTTAAGCATCTGCCTTTGGCTCAGGTATGATCTTGAAGCCCTAGGATTGAGCCCTCATTGGGCTCCCTGCTCAGTAGGGAATCTGCTTCTCCCTCTCCCTCTGCCAGTCCCCCCTGCTTGTGTTCATTTTCTCTCTCTCTCTGTCAAATAAATAAAATATTTAAAAAATTAGTCAAGGAATTCACAAAACGATGTAAAGTATGACACCATATACCAAAAACGTGGTCAGGAGAAGAGTAAAAGTTTAGTGCTTTTAGAATAGCTTCAAACTTAAGAGATCAACTGAATACAGATAGGGATATGCATAAGATGTTACATATAAACCTAATGGTAACCACAAATTGAAAACCCATAATAGATATGCAAAAAATAAAGGGAAAGGAATCCAAGTATATCACTAAAGAAAACCATCAAACCATGAAACAGCAAGAGAAGAAACGAACAGAGGAAAAAAATACAAAAACAACTGTAAAATAAAATAAATGTAATAAAATGGCAATAAGTATATACCTATCCATAATTATTTTTAATAAAAATGGACTAAATGCTCCAATCAAAAGATAAAAGATGACAGAGGGGATAATAAAGCAAAAGCAAGACCTATCTATATGCTGTCTACAAGAGACTCATTTTAGACCTAGAGACACATTCAGATTGAAAGTGAATGGATGGAAAAATTTCATAATGCAATAGAAGTGGAAAGAAAACCAGGGTTGCAATATTTAATATTGGACAAAATAGACTTTAGAATCAAGACTGTAACAAGAGACAAAGAAGGATACTACACAATCATAAAGGGAACAATCCAATAAGTAGATAAACAACCATAAATATTTATGCACCCCACAGGAGTACCCAAATACATAAAGGAGCTATTAACAAACATAAAATAAGTGATCAATAGTAATATATTAATAATAGCAGACTTTAACACCACACTTACATTAATCGATAGATCATCCAAACAGAAAATCAACAAGGAAAGAGTGGCTTTGAATGACACATTGGACCAGATGGATCTAACAGGTATATTCAAAACATTCCATCCCCAAACAGTGGAATATGCATTCTTTTCAAGTGCACATGGACTATTCTCCAGAATAGATCACATGTTAGGCCACAAAACAGGTCTTAACAAATTTAAAAAGATCAAAGTCATACCATGCACCTTTTCTGACCACAACACTATGAAACTAGAATCCAACCAAAGAAAATAATCTGGAAAGAACACAAATATGTGGAAATTAATAACATGCTACTGAACAATAAATGGCCCAACCAAGAAATCAAAGAAGAAATAAAAAAAAAATAATACATGGAGACAAATTAAAATGAAAACACAACAGACCAAAATCTTTAGGATGCAGCAAACACTGTTCTAAGAGGAAAGTTTATAGCAATACAGGTCTACCTCAAGAAGAAAGAAAAATCTCAAATAAAAACCTAATCTTACATCTAAAGGAGCTAGGAAAAGAACAAGCAAAACCCTAAGCCAGTAAAAGGAAGAAAATAATAAAGATCAGAGCAGAAAGAATTGAAATAGAAACTAAAAAAACCAATAGAACAGATCAATGAAACAAGGAGCTCTTTTTTTTAAAAAAAGATCAACAAAACTGATAAACATTTAGTCAGCCTCATCAAAAAAAAAGAAGAGAGAGGACTCAAATAATCAAAATCAGAAATGAAAGAGAAGAAATACCAACTGACACCACAGAAATACAAAGGATTATAAGAGAATATTATGAAAAATTATATGCCAACAAATTGGACAACCTAGAAGAAATGGATAAATTTCTGGAAACATATACCTCCCAAAACTGAATCAGGAAGAGATAGGTCATTTGAACAGACCAATTACCAACAATGAAATTTTATCATTGATTAAAAGAAACTCCCCCCAAAAAAAGTCCAGGAACAGATGGCCCAGCTTACCTCGGTATCAAAATCAGATGAAGACACTACAAAGAAAGGAAGAGAACTACAAGCTAATATTCCTGATGCAAATAAGATAAAAATCCTCAGCAAAATATTAACAAACCACATCTAACAATACATTAAAAAAAAAAATCATTCACCATGATCCAGAAGGGCTTATTCCTGGCATAAGGAATGATTCAATATTTGTAAATCAATCAACATGAAACATCACTTCAACAAGAGGAAAGATAAAAACCATATGATAATTTTAATAGATAAAGAAAAAGTACTTGACTAAGTACAGCAACCATTCATGATAAAAACCCTCAAAAAAGTAGGGTTAGAGGGAACATACCTCAACAATAAGAAAGGCTATATATGAAAAACTCACAGCTAACATCATACTCAATGGGGGAAAACAGAGCTTTCCCCTAAATCAGGAGCAAGACAAGGATGTCCACACTCACCACTTGTGTTCAATGTAATATTAAAGTTGAAATCCACAATTATCAGACAAGAAAAAGAAATAAAAAGCATCTAAATTGGTAAGGAAGAAATAAAGCTTTCCCTATTTGTAGATGACACAATATATATATATATATGAAAGCCTAAAGATGCCACCAAAAACACTACTAGAATGGATAAATGAATTCAGTAAGGTCACAGGATACACAATCAAAGTACAGAAATCTGTTGCATTTATATCCACTAATAATGAAGTAGCAGGAAGAGAAATTAAGAAAACAATTCCATTTACAATTGCACTGAAAATCATAAATTTCTGGGATTAAATCTAACTGTGGAGGTGAAAGACCTGTAATCTTTCACTGATGAAAGAAACTGAAGATTACACAAACAAATGGAACGATACTGCATACTCAAGGATTGGAAGAACAAATATTTTTAAAATTCCATACTACCCAAACCAATCTACAGATTTGATGCAATTCCTATGAAAATACCAACAGTATTTTTCACAGAATTGAACAAATAATCCTAAAATTTTTATGGAACCACCAAAGATCCCAAATTGCCAAAGCAATCTCAAAAAGAACAAAACTGGAGGTATCACAATCCCAGATTTCAAGACATACTACAAACCTGTAGTAATTAAAACAGTAAGATACTGGCAAAAAATAGACACATAGATCATATGAAACAGAACAGAGAGCCCAGAAATAAACCCATGGTTTTTTTTGGCCAATTAATCTATGATAAAGGAGGCAAGAATATGAAATGAAAAAAAGACAGTCTCTTCAACAAATTGGCCAAACTGGACAGCTACATTCCAAAAAATGAAACTGGACCATTGTCTTATACCATATGCAAATGCAAACTCAAAATGGATTAAGGATCTAAATGTGAGACCTGAAACCATAAGAATCCTAGAAAAGAATACAAGCAGTGATTTCTATGGTATTGGCCATAACAACATTTTTCTAGATTTTCAAAGCAAGGGAAACAAAAGCAAAAATAAACTATTGGCACTACATCAAAATAAAAAGCTTCTGCACAGCAAAGAAAACAATCAACAAAACAAAAGGACAACCTACAGAATGGGAGAAAATATTTGCAAATGATTTTTCTGATAAGGGGTTAGTATCCAAAATATATAAATAACTTACACAATTCAACACACATATACACACACACACACACACACACACACACACAAATCCAAAAACCAAAAAACAAAACCTGCCAAATAATCCAATTAAAAATGTGCAGAAGCCATGAACAGACATTTCTCCAAAGAAGACATACAGATGGACAACAGACACATGAAAAGAGGCTCAACATCATTAATCATCAGGGAAATGCAATTCAAAACCACAATGAGATATCACCTCACACTTCTCAGAATGGCTAAAATCAAAAACACAAGAAACAAATGTTGGTGAGTATGTGGAGTAAAAGGGATCCTTGTGCACTGTTGGTGGGAATACAAACAGGTACAGCCACTGCAGAAAATAGTATGGAGTTTCCTCAAAGAACTAAAAACAGAATTACTATATGATCCAGTAATTGCACTACTGGGTATTTACCCAAAGAATACAAAACTGCTAATTCAAAAAGATATATGCACCCCTCTGTTTATTGCTGCATTATTTATAATAGCCAAATTATGGAAACAACTTAAGTGTCCATCAATAGATGAATGGTCAGAGAATAGGTGATGATAGATAGATAGACAGATGATGATAGATAGATAGCTATTGATAGATGCGATATATATATATGTGATAGATATATGATCGATATCTCACATATACCTGTCTATATCTAAACACACAATGGACTATTACTCAGCCATGAAAAAGAATGAAGTCTTGCCATTTGCAACAACATGGATGGATACAGAGGTCATAATGCTAAGTGAAATAAGTCAGTCAGTAAGAAAAAACAAATACCATATTATTTCAATTATATGCAGAATTTAAAAAACAGCGGGATGTTTGGTGGGGGAATTGGTGAAATGGGTGAAGGGATTAAGAATACACTTATCATGAGTAATGTTGAATTGTTGAATCACTCTAATGTACACCTAAAACTAATGTAACACTCTATGTTAATTATACTGGAATTAAAAAATAAATAAATAAATGGAAATACATCTTGTGTGCTCATGGGTTGGAAGATTTCATGGAGTTAAAGTGGCAGTACTACTCAAAAGGATCTGTGGATTCAATTCAAGTCCTATCAAATTTATTTCTTCTGCATTTTAGAACTGCTGTCAACCCCTTACAGTACATCCTTTCAGACAGTGTAGCTTACATCTTTTTTTTTTTATTCTGTTCAGTTAGCCAACATAGAATACATCATTAGTTTCTGATGTACTGTTCTCATACCACATCATCACCACACATGCCCTCCTTAATACCCATCACCCGGCTACCCCATCCCCCAAACCCCCTCCCTTTAACCCTCAGTTTGTTTTGGGGAGTCCAGAGTCTCTCATGATTTGTCTCCTTCTCTCATTTCTTCCCTTTCAGTTTTCCCTCCCTTCTCCATGGTCGTCTGTGTTATTCCTTATGTTCTACATATGAGTGAAACCATATGATAATTGTCTTCCTCCGCTTGACTTATTTCACTTAGCATAATCCCCTCCAGTTCCATCTATGTTGATGCAAAAGGTAGGTATTCATCCTTTCTGATGGCTGAGTAATAACTTCTTATATGGTTGGTGGGAACGCAAGCTGGTACAGCCACCCTGGAAAACAGTATGGAGGTTCCTCAAGATGTTAAAAATAGAGCTACACTATGACCCAGCAATTGTATTAGTAGGTATTTACCCCAAAGATACAAATGCAGTGAAAAGAAGGGGCACATGCACCCCAATATTCATAGCAGCACCCACAATAGCCAAACTGTGGAAGAAGCCAAGATGTCCCTCAACAGATGAATGGATAAAGAAGATATGGTTCATAGTTTGCATCTCTTAAACTTAGATTGGGTCTTTTATATATTTTCCATTTTTCTGATTAACGTTTTGAATTTATGGGTTACCGTTTCAAGAAATGTTTTAATGTCCTTCAAAAAAAATGAGTTTGGAAGTGTTCCCTCTTCAATTTTTAGAAGAATTTGAGGAGGATTGCTGTTATTTCTTAAATGTTTTGTAGAATTCACCAGTGAGTCATAAGTAAAAGGATGGATAATACCAAGCAAAATCTTCAGAAATATATTATTAGCGGAAAATGAAATAAGAGAAAAGGAGTTAAATGGGAAGATCACATTATCTTAGTTCTATTTAAAAAAAAATTGAATTCACTTTGAAGATATAATGGAGATAATATTTACTAAATAACAAAAATGTTCCTTAAAGTTGTTATAATTACAACATACTATTGAAGACTCTATTATCATCACCTTTTACATTTTTTCAGCTTGTACATTCATTTTACTTTTTACTGTGTTAATTTAGTCTTTTACTTATGGTTATTTTATTTCATTATTTATTTATTTATTTCATTTCTGCTGCAGTAATATTAGTCTATACATATTTTCCTCTTTAATATGTCTAGTCCCTTTATACTTATGTTTGTCAAATATATACCCCCTTTATGCATCTTTTTTCCTTATTTGTATTTAATTTGAGAGCATCCATTAAATGCTATCTAAAAAATGTTTTATTTGGCAACCTATTAATTAAAATATATTTTCCTGCACCTCTTAAATGTTGTTTTACTCAATACCTTTTTATTAATGTTTAGAAGACTCAATAAAACCCCTGCACAAGTAAAAATTGGCGAGTGTAATGGTTATTCTCTTCATTATAAAAATACTTATTCTGATCAGCCACCATTAAGACAATTCTGAAATGTGCAAATTTTGTATAAAAATTTTGTAAAATTTAAACTTTTTCCTTTCAAATAAAAATACAAAGAAAATAAAATATGGAACTGTTCTATTTGTAATACTTGAATAAGAAAGGCATTTGTAAAATTAAAATTAGTTAATATACATGTCATGGCAATGTGGTATGGGGGGAAATGACCAAAGTGTGTGGTAAGAAACCCTTGGACTTATTTTCACTTTGTCCCTAAATAGATGTAGAAACTTGTCAAATAATTTTACCTCTATCAACTTCCTCTGAATCTAAGAAGTAAAGACTGTGAACTAGTAGATATTTATGGCAGTTCCTAAAATCTCGATGACTTTGGCAATGTAAGTTTCTTGTACTAATCACTCTACCTTGAAGACTCATATCTATTTCACAGAGATCTGAGCAAATGAAATGCCTCACTGGAGACTTTAGTAGATTCTTTCAAATACGTGAATTATCACTTATCAAAACCTCATTAAGTTAGATAGGCCATTCAAGTGGCTACTGACATTACCAGTGAGATGAACTGACTTGAAGGGGATCAGAAGCACAGTAATATAAAAAGTGTAAAATGCTGAAAACAGCATCCATTTTGCATTGTTGGACCTTGACTGGATATTCCAGTACTATTAGTTATTGACAGGATCTCTGTCATCTCTGCATTACAGAAAGCTTTTTCAGTGGTATAATCAACACCATTGCTAAATTTGTTGCAACAGGGTAGTTAAAATATAATAATGTATAATTTTTCATTTGAAGAAAAATAATGTAAAGTGTTTGAAGATTTCTGCCACTTTGATATACTCTGTGTGTGCTTTTTAATCTATTCTCATTTTCTTTTATGTAATACTCATAGACATAGAATAGTATT
This sequence comes from Callorhinus ursinus, assembly GCF_003265705.2. Lineage (NCBI taxonomy): Eukaryota > Metazoa > Chordata > Mammalia > Carnivora > Otariidae > Callorhinus > Callorhinus ursinus. The sequence continues at coordinate 43,108,600 of NW_027397069.1, forward strand.
CCTTTGGTTAAAAGCCTTTCAAATATGTGTTATACATCATTCTTCTTTCTGCTTGACTTTACTGTGTGAATTAATTTTGCTTCTTTTTGATACTTTTATTATCTTTCCTCGCTTTCTTTATTCAAAATGGACTTTATACATTTTAAATGTTACTGGTTTGGCCTTGGTAATTCCCTTTACATCAAAGTTTATCTGCACTATGCCAGACATCATCTGACACATGCCTTTTACAACACTGGTAGGTATACTTTATTAACACACACGAGGCTTTAGATGACCACAGCCCAAATTTTTGGTTTTAAGGGAAAGACAGCGGATAAAATAGTCTGATTTCAGTTTATGTTGTACTAATCAAATCTTGAGGTCCTACAGAAATAATTTAGATTTCCTGCTTGTTATAAAAACAATTAATGAAAATAAGAGCTCTGATTAGAATTAAAATGTACATTTTCTAAATTGTCTAAAACCATTTTCCTTTCTATCCTATGCTAAAACTTCTGTATTTTTTTTTATTGGAATTGCATTCTGTTTTCACAATTATCATTTTATTCCATAGAAGTTACAGAATAAATTCAAAATACAAATAGGTAAATTAGGAGTCTGATGGGATAGCAGAAAACTGTTAAAATTATTTTTACAACATATTGTGGGACATGTTCTAATGTATGCAGCAGTTATTAGAATGAAAGAAAAATAATGCTAGTTACTATAAGGCAGATAGCCAGGTAGGTCAAATAAGAAGAGGTATATAGGGGCGCCTGGGTGGCTCAGTCATTCAGGATCTGCCTTCAGCTCAGGTCATGATCCCAGAGGCCTGGATTTCAGCCCCGCATTGGGCTCCCTGCTCAGCGGAAAGCCTGCTTCTCCCTCTCCCACTACCCCTGTTTGTGTTCCCTCTCTCGCTGACTCTCTCTCTCTGTCAAATAAATAAATAAAATCTTAAAAAAAAGAGGTGTATATCCCGTGTTATTGCCAAATTGTCCCTTACAAAATTTTCACCAATCATTCATGACTGCATTTACATACATTTAAATTTAATATCATTGCTCCAAAGAGAGAACTTTTTCATATATATCACAAAATATATTTTAAAAATATGTTAAGTGGGGTGGCTGGGTGATAGACATTGGGGAGGTATGTGCTATGGTGAGTGCTGTGAATTGTGTAAGACTGTTGAATGACAGACCTGTAACTCTGAAACAAATAATACATTATATGTTTAAAAAAAAAAAGAAGAAGATACTAGGAAGGGAAAAATAAAGGGGGAGAATTGGAGGAGGAGATGAACCATGAGAGACTATGGACTCTGAGAAACAAACTGAGGGTTCTAGAGGGGAGGGGGTGGGGGGATGGGTTAGCCTGGTGATGGGTATTAAAGAGGGCATGTATTGAATGGAGCACTGGGTGTTATATGCAAACAATGAATCATGGAACACTACATCAAAAAAATAAATTTAAAAATATATGTTAAGCATATATACCTACAAATTGCCTCTATTTTTTATTAGCAAAAAATAATGATTTATTAGGAGCATGTCATACACATTTTATATCTGAAAATATATTATGGCACTTTTTTCTTTGGTAGTCAAAGTCACTGACAATAAATAGATAAAAGATTCATTAAGGATTATTAGAATAATATTGTTAAAATGTACCTACTACCCAAAGCAATCTATATACTGAAGGCAATCCTTATCTGAATTCAAATGGCATTTTTTGCATAAGTAGAACAAACAATCATAAAATTTGTATGGAACCACAAAAGATCCAAAATTGCCAAATCAATCTTAAGAAAGAAAAACAAAACTGGAAGCATCAGTTTCTGATTTCCAATGATATTACAAAGCTTTAGTAAGCACGCAGTATTATATTGACATAAAAACAGATGAATATATCAGTGGAACAAAATAGAACTCCCAGAAATAAATCCATGCATATATAATCAATTAATTTACAACAAAGTAGCCAAGAATATTCAATGGGGAAAGTTTTTTCAAAAATGGTGATGGGAAAACTGGACAGCTACATGTAAAATAATGAAACTGGACCCCTCTATTACACCATATACAAGAATCCATTTAAAATGGACTTGAAGATCTGAAACCATAAAACTCCTAGAAGAAAACATAAGCAGTAAATTCTTTGACACTGTCTTGGCAATGATTTTTTTTTTTAAAGATTTTATTTATTTATTCATGAGAGACAGAGATAGAGAGAGAGACAGGCAGAGGGAGAAGCAGGGTCCCAAGGAGCAGGGAGCCCGATGCAGGACTCAATCCCAGGACCCTGGGATCATGACCTGAGCTGAAGGCAGACGCTTAACCATCTGAGCCACCCAGGCGCCCAATGATTTTTTTTTTTTTTAATTAGACCCAAAAGCAAAGGCAACAAAAACAAAATCAACAAGTGGGACTAAATCAAACTAAAATATTTTGCACAGTAAAGAAAAGCACCAATAAAATGAAAAGGCAGTTTACTGAATGAAAGAAAATATTTTCAAAGAATACATCTGATAAGGGGTTAATATCTAAAAGTTGTAACTCAACAGCAAAAAGAAGAAAGAGGAGAAGAAGGGGAAGAAGAAGGAAGAGAGAGGGAGGAAGGGAGGGAAGGAGGAAGGCAGGCAGTAAGGAAGAAATCTAATTTAAAAATTGGCACTGGAACTGAAGAGACATTTTTCCAAAGTAGACATACAGATGGTCAACAAGTACATGAAAAGGTGTTCTACATCACTACTCACGGTGCAAATTAAAATTACAACTACAATGAGGTATTACTTCACATATGTTAGAATTTCTATTATCAAAAACACAAATATTAACAAGTGTGGGTGAGGATGTAAAGAAAAGGGAACCCCTTAGCATTGCTGGTGGGAATGCAAATGATGCAGCCACTATGGAAAACAGTATGGTGGCTCCTGAAAACATTAAAAATGCAACTACCACATGTTCCAGCAATCCCACTTCTATATATATCCAAAGGAAATGAAAACAGGTTATTGAAGGGATAGCTGTATTCCCATGTTCATTGCAGCATTATTCACAATAACCGAGATATGGAAACAACCTAAATGTCAATCAATGGATGAATAGATAAAAAAAGATATGACATTAATATATGTATAAAAGAATATTATCCAGCTATGAAAAAGAAGGAAATCCTACTTTTTATGACAACATTGATGGGCCTTGAGAACATTATATAAAGTGAAATAAGCTAGACAGAGAAAGACAAATACTGTATGCTACTATTTAGAATCTTTAACAAAAAAATCAAACTCATAGAAACAGAGATAGAAAAGTTGTTGCCAGGGTCTGGGGGGGGGGGTGTTGGGGGAAATAGGGAGAGGTTGGGAAAGGGTACAAACTTTCAACTATAAGATGAATAAGGTCTGAGGATCTAATGTAAAGCACAATGACTATAGTTGATAACACTGTTTATATGTACAATTGAAATTTTCTAAGAAAATAGAACTTAACAGTTCTCACCAAAGTAAGTAAATAAATAAGTTTGATGGATGTGTAGATGTGTTAATTTACTAGAATGTATCATAACATAATAAAGGTCATATGTGACAAACTCACAGCTAACATCATACTGAATGGTGAAAAACTGAAAACTTTTCTTCTAATATCAGGAACAAGATGAGAATACCACTCTTGCCACCTCTATTCAATATAGTACTCAAAGTCCCATATTGCTGGAGCAGTTTGGCAGGAAAAATAAATAAAATGCATCCAAATCAGAAAGGATGAGAGAAAATTGTCTCTTTTTGTAGATGACATGATTATAAAGATCCCACCAAGAACTGGGTCCAGTAAAGTTGTAGGATACAAAGCCAACATATAAAAATCAGTTGCATTTCTATACAGTAACAATGAACTACCCCAAAACAAAATTAAGAAGACATTTCTTTTACAACAGCATGAAAAAAAAAAAAAAGATAGGGATAAATTTAAACAGGGAGGAGAAAGATCTGCATATTGAAAACTATAAAACGTTGATGAAATTAAAGAACACAGAAGTAGAAGGAAAGAAATTCTGTATTCACAGATTGGAAGAATTATTATTATTAAAATGTCCATACTGGGGTGCCTGGGTGGCTCAGTTGGTTAAGTGTCTGCCTACAGCTCAGGTCATGATCCCAGGGTTCTGGGATTGAGCCCCACATTGGGCTCCATGCTCAGTGGGATACCTGCTTTTCCCTCTCCCTCTGCCTACCTCTCCCCTGGCTTATGCTTTCTCTGTCAAATAAATAAAGTAAATCTTCAAAATAAAATAAAATGTCCATACTATCCAATATAATATACAGATAAAACAATCCCTATCAAAATTCCAATGTTATATTTCATAGAAATAGAAAAAAATAATCTAAAATTTGTATGACATGACAAAAGACCAAGAATAGCCAAAGCAATCTTGTGCCTTAAGAACAAAGCCGGAGGCTACATACTACCTGATTTCAAAATATACTACAAAGCTATAATGATTCAAACAGCATGGTACTGGCATAATAGGCATATAGAATAATAGAACAGAATAGAGAGCCCAGAAATGAATCCACATATTTACAGTCAACTAATGTTCAACAAAGATGCCAGGAATATGTAATGAGGAAAGTATAGTGTCTTCAATAAATGGCACAGGGAAAACTAAATATATCTATATAAGGGGGGTATATTATTCATCCTTTAAAGAAAGTAAATGCTATCATTTTTGAAACATGAATGAACTTGGAGGATGTTATCCTAGGTGAAATAAGCCAGACACAGAAAGACAAAGACTGCATTATTTTATATGGAATCTGAAAACATAACTCATATAAGTAGAGAGCAGAATGGTGGTTGCTAGGGGCTGGGAGTTGGAGGAAATGGGAAAGTATTGGTCAAAGGGTACAATGCAGGATTAACAAATTCTGGAGTTCATATTACTGTATTGCATACCTGAAATTCACTAAAAGAGTAGATCTTAGGTGTTCTTACAACACAAAAGGTAACTATGTAAGGTGATGGACCTGTTAATTAGCTTGATGTGATAATCATTTTACAGAATATATGTATATCAAAACATCATGTTGCACATCATGAATGTATCAAAATTTTATTTGTAAATTATAACTAAATAAAACTGGGGAAATTTTTAAAAGAAAAAAGCAAAGAAAAATGACAGAGCTAGGGGAGGAATATTGAGAAATAATTTTATTTAAGCCTCTGATAGGGACTTAGAATAATTGATTTTTACTCTATTATTTTATAGCCCTGAAGTCTTCTGAAGGTAAAAAGAATACATGCAACTATTCCTTTTACACAGTTTTTTTTTATTTAACTGATATCTTGCTTTAACTTTCTGATTCATATCTCTCAAGCCTAAAACAAAAGACTTTGGAACACTGTTTGACTTCCTCCAGTAATGATGTTCTCCTAAAACTCTTTTCTTTTATGCCCTCTGTACTAGGAACACTTACTGTTTCAAACTAGAAAAAGACCTCCCATTATTCTAATTCACAACATGAACAAATTAATTTAATGACTGCAATACTCTATATGCCAACAGAAATTTTATTGTCTCCTAAAATAAGCTGATTTAATGACATTTTATTTTGCATAAGAGATTTCAATGTGTTATGTTTTTAAATATTTTTATCAAGCATAATGTTTAGTTCATCTTTCTTAAAGGTAAAATAGTTATGATTTTATGACCTCTTATTCTATTTTAACATGAGTAAATAAACGTTTCATTGGATTGTTTTCATAGTCTCTATGAGATACTGTCAGTGTCACAGGCCAGAGTGTAGAACTATAAAGAATAAATAACATAAACAAATAAGAAGTAAAATCCACAAATGTCAAATAATAAATGTTAGAATGTTTGTATATAAAATAAAAATGTCCCCTCTCATCCCTACAGCAATTACTTTATGCCCTAAAGCATGAGATATGACTATCCACATTTTAAAAAGTTATAATGATATTAGTGGTTTTAAATGCATTGAGTTATATATTTTTTAAAGATTTTATTTATTTATTTGTCAGAGAAAGAGAGAGAGAGAGAGCGCACAAGCAGGGGTAGTGGCAGGCAGAGGGAGAAGCAAGCTCCCAGCCGAGCAAGGAGCCTAATGTAGGACTCGATCCCAGGACTCTAGGATCATGACCTGAGCCAAAGGCAGACCCTTAACCTACTGAGCCACCCAGGTGTCCCTGAATTCTATTTTTTAAATAGCATTTCACTATATGGCCTTCCACAGCAGTAAATTGCATGACAAGATACTCTACGGTTTTTTTTATCCTTCCTGAAATCTTTACTTCCACTGGGCAAAGAAAATCAAATGAAATTATTTCTTTTTAGAATTTTCAGATATATAAACATTTTTGAATAAAAAAATTTATATACCCTTTTACTTTGAAAATAATACTTTTTTATAAGCAAATAGAAAATTTATTGGGAAGGACAAAAAAAAAAGTCAGACCTTGAACTGAGACCTCTAAGAATCTTTAAAAGTCAAATTTAAAAAATATGAGCTCAAAGATAGTAAAATTTTCTGTAAACTGAATGTTGGCACTGAACATGATTGAAATATTTTTACATTATAAATTCACTCTTGGGACTGGATTGAAATGGGCCATATGTTACCACAAATTTCTTTCCCTGACTTTAACTTAGTTAGTACCAAGTACCACTCAATACAGCCTAGAGTCCATTTCTAAGACTTTGATTCAAAAATTAACAAAATCATAGATTTTTCTAAAGTTGAAAATATTTTTTAATTACTAAAATGAGGATTCACATCAGCGATAACAAAGAAATTTAAAGGATTTTGAGAGTCAGCAAAATAAAAGAAAAGAAAAGAAAAACTCCTTAACCAGAGAACACTGAAGCTGCTAAAAATGGGTGAAACAAAGCTCTATCCTCTGTATAACCACAATATTGCAATTCCACAATATTTACTGTATTTAGTTTGATATTTAAAACAATTCTGATAATGAGATAGAAAATGTATTTTATCCCCATTTGACAACAATGAAAATTATTTTTTTAATTTATTATTTTCTTTTATTTTTTTAAAGATTTCATTTATTTGAGAGAGAAAGCACAAATAGGGGCAGGGGCAGAGAGAGAGGGAGAAGCAGACTCCCTACTGAGCAGGGAGCCCGATGACCTGGGGCTCAATCTCAGGACCCTAGGATCATGACGTGAGCTGAAGGCAGGTGCTTAACCCACTGAGCCATCCAGGTGCCCCACAATTATGAAAGTTCTAAGAGCATTTTGTCACATAAATAGAATAAGCAATTCTAAAATTTGTATGGAAGTACATAAGACCTAAGGAGCCAAAGCAATCTTGGGAAAGACAAACAAAGCTGGAGGCAACATACTCCCTGATTTCATTCTATATTACAGAGCTATAGTAATAAAAACAGTATGGTATTGACATAAAAACATAGATCAATGGAACCGAATAGAGAACCAGAAATAAACCTATATATAGACGGTCAATTAATTTACAACAAAGGAGCCAAAAAGATACAATGGAGAAAGGACAGTCTTTTCAATAAATGGTATTGGGAAATCTGGACAACCACATGCAAAAGGGTGAAACTGGACCATTATCTTAGACCATACACAAAAATTAACTTATAATTGATTAAAGACTTAACCATAAGACATGAAACCATAAAACTCCTAGAAGAAAACAGGAAGTAAGGTCTTTGACGTAAGTTTTGGCGATGATTTTTTTTTTTTTGGGATTTGCCACCAACAGCAAAGGAAACAAAAGCCAAAATAAACAAATGGAATGACATCAAACTAAAAAGCATCAACAATGGGAAAGGCAACCTATGGAATGAGAGAAAAATATATGCAAAAAAATTTATCTGATGAATTAATATTCAAATATACAGAGAACTCATAATTTAGTAGCAAAAAAACAAACAATCCAATTAAAAAACAGTCAGGGGAGCTGAATAGACATTTATCCAAAGAATACACAGTTGAACGATAGTTATATGCAAACATTACTAATGATCAGGGAAACGCAAGTCAAAATCATAATGAGATTATCACCTCACATATGTTAGAATGGCTATTATCAAAAAGATAGATAACAACTGTTGGCGAGGATAAGGAGGAAAGGGAACGCTTAAGTGCTGTTGGTGGGGATATAAATTGGTGCAGCCACTATGCAAACTATGTGGAGATTCCTCAAAAATTAAAAATAGAACTACTGTATGATCCAGCAATTCCACTTCTGGGTATTTATATGATGGAAATGAAAACACTACTTCAAAAAGATATCTGCCCCTTTATGCTCATTGCAGCATTATTTACAAAAGCTGAGGCATGGAAACAACCCAAGTATCCATGGACCAATAAGTGAATAAAGAAAGTGTAGTGTGTGTGTGTATATATACATAAACATATACACACACACACATACATACATACATTGAATATCATTCAGTAATAAAAACAACAACAACAACAACAAGGAAATCTTGCCATTTGTGACAACTTGGGTTGAAATTCAGGGCATTATGCTATGTGAAATAAGTCACAGAGAAAAACAAATACCACATCATCTCACTTATACGTATCATCTTTAAAAAAGAAAAAAAGAAAAATTATAGATACAGAAAACAGGTTGGCGGTTGCCAGAGATGGAGGGCAGAGGGTGGGTAGTGTAGGTGAAGTTACACAAAAAGTACAAACTTTTTCTTTACAAAATGAATAAGTCCTGGGGATGTAACATACAGCATGGGAATTATAGCTGTGTATTTGAAATTATGTATTTGAAAGATACTAAGAGAGTAAATCTAAAAAGTTACCACTGCAAGGAAAAAATTGTAGCTATGTGTAGAGATGGATGTTAACTAGACTTATTGTGGTGATCATTTTGCAATATTTACATATATTGGGCCATTATGTTGTAAACCTGAAACTAATATAATGTTATATGTCAATTATATCTCAATTAAAAAACACAGAAAATTGAAAATCAGAGATTAAATGACTCTCATATTTTGAAAGATAAGTTATGGTCAAGATTGAAGTCTCCCAAATTCTGATTTTTTGCTCTTTTCTCTGTTGCAATATTCATGTTTACCACTAGAATTGTGCATGCAATTGTGACTATGTGCCATCCTTTTCAAAAAGATTGAGGGGTTTGTATTAGTTTTCTATTACCATGTAACAAATTACAAAACTTTAGTATCTTAAAAGAACATATATTTATTACAATTTTTGTAGATTAGGAGCCAGGTTCAGCTAGAGTGAGTTCTGTGATTATAACAATAATCAATGTGTCGACTACATTCTATTCTCATCTGAATGCACTTTCAAGTTTACTCAGTTTTGTGGGCAGAATTCATTACCTTGTGGTTGTAGAGCTGAGGGTACCAACTCTTTGCTGACTGTCAGCTGGAGGCCACTGTCAGTTCCTAGAGACCACTGTCACTTGCCCTATGAGCCTCCCAACATGGCCACTTACTTCTTCAAAGACAGACTCTTGAGTGAGTCTGTTGGTAGGACAGAGACTTACGTAACATAATTATGGGGTGAGAGAGTTCATTACCTTTGCCATATTCTATTGGTGACAAGCATGTCACAGTTACTGTCAACCCTCAAATGGAGGAAATTATGTAGACATGAATCCTATGATGTAGGTATCCTAAGAGGAGTAGCATAGAGTTTGTCTACTGCAGAAATACTCATTCTGGTAGGATAAATTGATAATGATTATTAATATGTTATATTGATGTTACTAGAAATCATTTTGTGTGCCAATAGGCCAAAAGAGGTTTTAAATTTAATTAAATCCTAGCCTCCAATCTCATCACAATACATGGATCAAGAAATAATTTTTTGAAATATTCATTCAAGCCATGAAATGCTAGATATGTGAGATTCTTTGACCATGTACTATAATGTAAATAGCATCCTTTCTTTCTGGACTGTCTGAAAGGATGGAAAATTTTTTAACCTCCTGTGTTAAAGAAGTCAATAACCCTAATAATTCAGTGGGATGTTTGGCAAAAATGAAGTTGCCTTATAGATTTTTATAGCTTTTATATAATTTCAGCTATAAAACAATAAAAAATACATACTGACCCATATCTGGGTATATTTTAAAGCTCCCTAATTAAAACAAAAGAAAAAAAATCCCCAATCATCTTTATTTTCCTTGATGGTTTGTTTCATTTCATAATAGTGCACATGGCTTAATATTTTTCTTTTTTGCCTACAAATCTTAGTATTTTTTTTGTTTTCTTTTATATTTGTAATATAACAATGACTTTGGTTTTCAAATTATTTTTTGACAGGCTGGGTGGGATCATTTGGTTTTAGGATGTGTTTCTATATCATATTTAATTTTGTATGAAGCCATTTGAGAAAATGTAGGAAAAAGAAGTATATTGAAGGTATTCAAATACTCCCTGTAATTTCCCTAGAATTGGAAAAAGGAAATGTTAAAAAGTTGCAGGAAAAATGTCCCTTGTGAAATAGTCTTGCCATTGTATGAACTGATATATTCTCTATTAGGAAATTGAGAACATTAAATAGTTCAAAATATAATTTGATTATTTTAATTAAGGTTATAGAACAACTTGAATTTAAAACATGAATGTTTTATCGAATCAATAAATATACTAAAATATATAATGTGTTTTTATATTCTTTGATAATAAAAAGAATCAACAAGGGTACATTTATTCATCTTGAATATGCAATATTCAAAAATGATTCCCATTAACGCAAAATCAAAATATGATCTATCCAGTGTAAAACACTGGCATGCAAATTAATGTGAAAATGGACTGGGCTAGAACCTCTTAACAAGTTTTTTTTTTTTTTAAGATTTTATTTACTTATTTGATAGAGGGAGACACGAGAGAGGGAACACAAGCAGGGGGAGTGGGAGAGGGAGAAGCAGGCTCCCGGCTGAGCAGGGAGCCCGACGTGGGGCTTGATCCCAGGACCCTGGGATCGTGACCTGAGCCGAAGGCAGAGGCTTAATGACTGAGCCACCCAGGTGCCCCTCTTCACAAGTATTTTAATGAAATAAAAATGAGAATGTTTTAACATGTTTTTATACAAATCTACACTACATAATTAAAAGTGTGGTAGAATGTATTTGGCAACCACTCTCAAATATGCATTAATATGACTTGGGGGGATTTGAGTATAGCAGAGGAAATTAATATACTTCAGCCTAACAACCCTCTCCATTGATTTTAATATATTTTTCAATCAAAAAGGAGATCAATAACCAAAATCCTATAAAATTTATATTTATCTATCTATATATATCTATATCTATCTCTATCATCTCTCTATTATCTATCTATCTATCTTCTTTTTTTTTTTTTTTTTAGAGAAGAGAGAGAGAATTTTAAGCAGGCTTCATGCCCAGTGTGGAGTCTGACATAGGCTCGATCTTACCACCCTGATATTATGACCTGAGCTTAAATCAAGAGTTGGATGCTTACCTGACTGAGGCACTCAAGTACCCCTATAAGATATTTTTAACACTACATTTTTCCCCATGCTTTCCATTCAATCTCATTTCCCTTCCAGGGGAAGACGCAATAAACATGGAAGTTCTCTCCTTCTCACCCCTCACAGTGAGTACATAAGGAATTGCCAGGGATCAAAAATATTTAAATTCTCCTCTAGACTACTTCAAGGTTCCCTCTCTAATAACTTCTGGCAATAATAACCAGTCCCCCCGAGGTATTTCAATAACAACGTTTCCTTTCTTCTGAAAGAGTACTTGTTTTATTAGTCATGGAGCTGCAATTATGGTCCCAGCCATCTCTTCTGCCTTACTCCCACCATGCTCTCAATTGTACCTTATCTCCCATCAACCTCTAAATGCATGTTCTTCTTATATTATGCTATGTGTTTCCAAGTGTCCATGTTCTTGAACCTCTGTTTCCTCTCAACTTTGCTTGGAAATGCAACATCTATTCATCTTTCAGAGCTTAACACAAGACAGGTCGCTTGTGGGTGTCTTTCCCTGATCTAAGGGCAGAGAGAGGTATTTCTTCTCTTTGCTATTTTTAAAATTTACTCTTTGTATTTTATAAAACTTACATATGTTTTCCCACTAAGCTTTAAAGTTGTAAAGGACATTAACTACATCTGTATTGTACCAATTTTATATACTAAAATCTTGCTAATAACTTCTCACATTTTAAATCCCTGATGAAGAACAAAATAACTTAGTAGAAAGCAAATTAGATATATAAAAACAAAGAGATAGACTGCAAAACTTCCATGACATTGTTTTCCTTGTGATAAGCGGAAATAAAAATAATGCCTTTGCCAAAGAGTTGCCCAGTATATTCTATGCAATATTACAAAATCAATGCAAAATACAAAATCAGTTACTAACATATACAAAAATCTCAATGCCTTAGTTCCTTTTCCTTTTATATATCATAAATGGGCAGTATTGGTTATGTTGTCTAATTCTTCTGTAAAATGTTATTTGTATTAAGCATACAGATTCACTCACCTATGCTAGATCTTAATATAGTGTTCATAATAAACTCAAAAAATATGGATTAAACGAATGGACAAAATTCTTGCATGTGAACTGTGTACAAAAGACATAGTCTAAGCTAACCCAAACAAGGAGCTTTCATGCCTTGTAATTTCTAATACTATTTTTCCCAGAAAAATATTTAACAAGCTAAAAATTGAGGAGATCCCAATATAAGTTTCTTATCCAAATTTTAAAATTATAACCTTATGAGGTGAGTCTTGAGACATGAGACAAAATGAAAAGACCCCCATTTAATGAATTTAAAACACTCCTTGAAATATTTCATTTCATACCTCATTTCATACTTAGTACACGACATCTTCTGATCCCACATATATTGTATTCATAACAAAATAGTTTTCTTCTTTTGTTTTTCAGAACTTGTATCTTTCTCTGCTTGTCTTGCTTATTGATGTGGGAAACTTCTACTTATCCTTCAAGATTTAGTTAATAATATTGTCTATATTTCTATTTTGTAGCCCATCTTTGCCCTCCAAAATAATTCTAGTAGACTATACTGTATTTCTAATTTTTAATTTAATGATTTATATCTAAAATTTAGATCTAACTTCTTCCAAAGGACACATATTATTTCCTATTTATATTTGTTTAATGTCTGTCACATGTTCCTAGAACAAGTTGTCTAGCAATAGTATCTGATGAATACATTAATGTATAGATAGGAAATATATAGAAATCTCTAAAAATAAAAAATATTTTATTTTTAACTATATCTGATTTTTTTTTTTTGTCTCAGAACATGGTTAAATGTTTTCAACTTAAGAACATAGATACTATTGTCTAATTTAAAAAAATGACATGGAAAATGATATCATTTATATTTCAAGTTCTCAGTGAATATTCACTCATTCAAAAGTCTTATTTGTTTCTTATTACACACCAGATACAGTTCATGGTGCTGATACAGTGCAGAAAAAATTGAATTAATCTGTTGCCTCAACAGTTTGTAACTTTTGAACTAGAGGAAGGACATGTATGTGTGTGTGTAAAAATAAAGTATATGTATTTCCTATAGTGATATGTAAATAAAGGAAGTAAGCAGAAAGGAAATAAGGAGTGTCGGAGTGAAGGTGAACATAAGGGTTGAAATTTTACATAAAGAATGTCAGTGAAGGGGCACCTGGGTGGCTCAGTCGGTTAAGTGTCTGCCTTCCGCTCAGGTCATGATCCCTGGGTCCTGGAATCAAGCCCGGCTCCCTGCTTAGCAGAGAGTCTGCTTCTCCCTTTGCCCCTCCCCACCTGTGCTCATTCTCTCTCAAATAAATAAATAAATACTTAAAAAAAAAAAAAAGAATGTCAGTGAAGACCTCATTGAAGTTTACTGGAGTCCAGATCTTAAGGAAGCAATTGAGTGAAACTTATGGAAATCTGGATTAAGAGCATTAAAAACAGGGTATCAGAGAAATACAAAGATTCTGTGGTGTGAACAAGCTTCTTGTGTTTGAATACAGCAAGCAGGTTACTGTGGCTAAACTAGAGCAAACTAGAAATAAAATAGAAGATGTAGTGGAGGTGTAGGTAAAGTTTAAGAGTAGTAGGAGTCCAGAGGTAATATGAGATGTAGTGTAGGATCTAGTACACCATACAAAACACTTTGGCTTTTGCTTTGAGTGAGATAGGAAAACTTTGAAAGCTGAAGAATTGAAGTGATCTGATCTCCATTTTTAAAGACTCCTCTGATTGCTTTGTTGAGAAATGACTGTAAAGGGTTAGGGCCAGAAACCTAGAAACCATTTGGGAACAGCCTTCATTAATCTACACAGTGACAATAGAGGATGGACTGAGGTTGTGCCAGTAGATTTGGTGACAAGTGACTAGATTCTGGGAATATTTTGAAGATAAATCCAGCAAGAATTACAAATGAGTTGAATTTGGATAATGAAATAGGAAGTCATCAAGAGTGACTGTAAATACCATAGCACTGATTCAACAATATTGAAATCCAAGGTTTTGAAGATACATTTAATTTAATGCCTATGTGCCTTACTTTAAGTAAACATCAAAAGTGTAACATAGAGGTACATTAAAGGAAAGATGTAATTTTAAATTTCTTGAGGTACTACAAATCAAATTTATACATGGGTCCTTTAGTACAAGGTTTATAATATTATTTCCTGTGTACATCTACAGAATTTAAAGGCAAGACTTTGGAGGGAACTTGAGGTCTGATTTTTGGAATGCTATTTAACCCAAAGCATGCCTAGCTCTTATTTTTCAAGCTTTAACTTATCGTCATTTAATCAAGATAACCACAGAATAAAACACCTTGTTATGTGCTCCCAAAGCAACTCACATTTTACCCTATTGTGCTCCTCAACACATTGCACGGTTACTATTTGCCTGTCTTCTTTTTAGATAGGAAACTGTAGAAGTAAAGGTATTCTATCTTTTTGACCACTAACTGCTCAATATCTAACACATTAGTAAGCATACAGAAGAGACTCAAAATTATTTGTGAAGGCATTAATGTGATTAATTCCACAAATATTTGTTGAGTCACTACTATAACCTAGGCATGATGCTTACATGCTGATGATTCAAATTGAAAAAGATTCCATCTTGCTTACCCTCTAACCAAGGAGACAGATACTCAAATAAACCCATATGAAAGACAAATAACAATAACATATGTAAGGCACATAAAACATAAAAGAGGAGATAACCCTATATACGCCAGAATTTCAAGGAAGTTGTGATAGAATAGGTAAAATCTGTGCTGATTCTTAAATGACTAAGTTTTTTTTTTCTTGATGGAATATTTATTTGTGTGTGTATATGTGTGTGTATGTATACATGTGTATATGTAGATTCAGAATATATACTGAATATTCTTATATAAGAATATATATTTGAACATGAACATACATATTGATAATACCACAAGCTTTCAAAGATCTCCTAGATTCACTCCTATTATTTAAATATGTTTTATTGCTTTTTTTTGTTTTACCTAGTAATATCTTAAACTACAAATATATTCATATCTGCCTTTTTACAAAATCGTTAACTTTCTGTCTCCTCCTTTTCCTTTTCCTTTTCCTTATCTTGCACTTTGCCTTTCCCCCAGCCCTATCTCTCCTTTTATTTTCTTCTTCTATATACTTTTCTTCCATCCTTCTATATCTTTCTATATTTTGAATAGAATTGAATTGAATATTTCCCATAGAATCACCTAAACTATTGTTATGTGCAATTATTTATACTTTCCAAATGCTAAAAATGTATTTCAAATATATTAATCTAATAATTTAGTGAATACCAATCCCATATTCAAGAACACAGCTGAGACTGTTGCTTTATAAGAGCAAATAATTCTTTAGCCTATACTTTTCAGCAGACACAACCTGATTACATAAGAAAAATCAACAATAGATCAGCATACAATATTACACAAAAATTACTTGGAAACAATCAAACAGTAATAATATGTTTCATATTTCTATATCTCAATGCATTGTTTTTGTTAATAACCTAATAAGAGCTACGACCTAACTGTGTTAGCCTGAATGATCAATATATAAGATGTAGAAAGGAATCCTCTGCCAATTTCCCCCACAAAGCCTGAATATCAATGAGTTTTTATACTTTATAAATATTTTCTGGGTTGCAATTTGCAAAAACATTCAAACTAGAGTGAAAACATGGAATATATTATAGAAAGTTGCTGGGAAAAATACAGGTTTCAGAGCATCTCTTCAGAACTCAAAAAGTATACCACTTGGTAATGTCTACTTTACATGACATCATTTTCTTAAATTTTCCACTTAGTGGTCACATTCCTATTAAAACATCCAAGAAGACATTCTCTACTCTAGTCAGAAAAAGTGCTGACAAGGTGTTGATTGTCTCACCATGCACTAAGGGTCTACTGAAGTGTTATTCAATGAAATACTCAATGGGAAGAAAACTTTTAACATGGAGATGACCAAATAACTCTTCACAAATAAGCTTAGCCTGGGTGGATATGCTCAACACTGCATTTTTGAAGTTGGATTCTTTTGTGGCATAAAAAGGGTAGTATGCTAGATTATGTCCATAACCACCACTGTCAATAACTGAATTTTCTAATATTTTATCCTACTTACAACTTGCCAGTTTGCTTGCCAAAACTTCAAAGATGTTGCCAGAAGGCATGAGACTCCTGTGTTAAAGGCAATGGACTCTTAACTCATTACAGCAGTCAGACAGAACTTCATGTTTTCATGAATTCCCCTGGTGATGCAAAGGTGTGTGAGATGGATGCTATAAAATAATAAGGTTTGTATTACAGCTGAAAAAACCCTAGTTTAAGAAAGCTTCAAATTCCTAAGGAAGCTACTAGCAAACTTGCTCAGCATTTGCTCCATCAGGGGAACATTATCCTTATTCCAGGCAGCTAACAAATCTACCTTTGCCCAGGGGAGAGATGCAATCTCCATCTTCTAGGGCCATTTACTATACAAATATCCTTGAAAAAATAATCTGGAAAAAAAAATGCTGCCACAAGACAGGTAGAAACACAGAGACCCATAGAGAATTGGCTTCCAATAATAACGTCATCACTACCACCACCACACACGTCTATCCTTCTGGTTTGTGCTCAATAAGGCACACATCCAATAGAATCACACTTCTGCCCATTCATGGATGTGATACTCTCTTATCCTGAAATGCCCCCCCAAACCTCATTGCTCTATTTGGCAAAATCAAATTTAATAAGGGCCAAAATTTGAGATAAAACATTAGGAACATTGGATGGCAGAATTTGGGCCCCGAATTTTTAGAGCCTGAAGTAATAAATCAATACTAAGAAGATAAATTTTAATAAGAAAACCTAAAGTTCTACAAGAAGCACTTGATAGGAAAGTATGATTTTGTATCATTAGTGTACAGTGAAAGATTAGCAATCTCAACAGGTAGTTGGCACATGAAGCACCTCAATCTTCAGCTGTATTTATTCAAATAAAATGCATAGATAGAGAAAGTTGGTTGTTTCACTGCCCTTTAGTTTGCAAAATATTGTTTATTTGGTTTTAACTAAGGGCATTTCCAATTTTACAAGCTTATGTTTATGCATTCTTAGAGACATTTCTTCTTTCTGGAGAGAGAGACTTCTTATCATAGTGTCATATAGTTTCAGATAATACGTAAATCAACATTTGATATTATTAGTTTTCTCTTGATAACATCTAATAATTGTGACAGAAAAATATATTAGTAGTCTCATCATTGAAATAAAATTATCAATAAGCGTCATTTGATGAAATTTAATTAAACCTAAATAAATGAAATAATTATTCTAAGGATACTTTCTGCAGACATTCTAGTCAATAATGATTTTACTTCTATCTAAAATTACTCTTTTAAACAAATGTTAGTCAACAGATCTAAGAGCATATAATTATTTCACAAGTTTAATCTTTAATCTTAATATACAATACATATGAATTCCACAATGACTATGGTAATACACTGACATCAGGATACCAATGAGCTATTGAATATAGGACAAGTCAAGCCAGTTCATATGAGATACTGATCTTACATTAATGATACCCCAAAACTACAAAGATAGATACTCATCAGTCTTATGATATATTTAGTTCATATCCACTAATTGTACCCAATGAAAAATCAGTTTTAGAAATTTATATTTCAGTATATTAATAGCATTGTCTAATTTTATAACTTTAAATCTACTTCAAAATTTTGAAACTACATAACATGACGGAATTTGGAAAGTAGTGAAAAGGTTCATAGTGAAGCCAAAATACAAATCGTGGGAGAAATGGATGCAGATGTGAAATATAAATGAACTATAGGTACTGTCAAAAGGCAACAAGTAAGCATATAAAGCTTTGCTATCTACATTTTACCTGCATGTAAAATTTGAAACTCCCTTAGTTAAAACCAAATAAACAATATGTACATTTTAATTATAACATATTTAAGAAAATTCCAGAAAAAATATATGGAAGTACATATATTCTCACTATCTTTATTATCTATAGTATGTGTTGCAACTGTTGCTTTATGGGTCTTCATATTCACTGGCTTTGATGGCACTGTGCCACTGGGCATATTTCAGTTTTTCTTATATTTATATTCCTTCTGAAATATGATACCCTAAACTCCTTCTCTCTTGTTCTTGTTCTTGCTTTGTGTGTGTGTGTGTGTGTGTGTGTGTGTGCGCATATGTATCTATGTCTATATTTAGGCCATATATAGATATCTATTTTTTCTCTTCTAATCCATATATTTATATGTATTTATATACATATATATAAATACAGAGAGATAGATCATATATAGACAGATAAATATAATACGTAGATGGACTGGCATGCATGTTCATTCTCATACTGTGACCCTATAAAGATTAAATGAGCAGAGGATATAAAATATAACTTTATGCATTTCAAAAATATTGTCCAAATACTTGCACTGAGGAAGCTCATTTATAAGCTGCATTATTTTTGTTGTTTTTTATTGCATCATTTGCTTCAAAGGTAATTTTCAAAATATCCAGAAAATAATTTTGTGTTCAAAGGGATTCCAAAAAATCTGTTTTAACACTTAAATTGCTTAAGAGATATATATGCTCAGTCAGCCACTCATCAATTACATTCAATGTATTCTCATTATAGCTTAAAAGAGTATTTGAGTTCTTTCTGATTTATGCTATAGGACCAGCCAGAAAGCTAACAGCTGTGTTGTATGGAAAATTGGATTGTGGGTTGTCTCTTTTTTAAAAGCAGGTATGGATACAGTGTAGATATTGTCCCCACTTTTCCTCACCAAAGTCATAGAGATAACTTTAGTGATGGCATTAAGAGCACATATGGAATTCCAACATGAAAAGAGAATAGTTAATGAGAAAATATATAAAACAAATTTATATAATTTTAACTTATATGATATTATATATATAATTGTATATATTATAGATCATAAATGTATGTATAATCCATGATATGTTGTTAAGTGTTAGTGTCAAAAAAGATAAATATATAGCAACCCAAAAACTAAATAAAGTGTTATGGCTAGGGAAAATATCTGTTTATTATATTCATATAATATAATTATATTTTTGCATAACAGTTGGTTATGGATAACTACATTTAAATGATACTCCGTTATAAGAATTATTTTATCTTACTTTTATCATTGAAAAGTCTATCAAAACATTAAGTTTGATATGCTGATTAATAAAAACAAGGGCAAAAAACAAACAAAATCTCCTGACATTAAGCCAGGACTAAATTTATGCAGAGGAAAAATCTATTAACATCTCTCTAGTCTGATTGTTAATGATTTATAGTTTAGTTATACCTTCACATATCATCCATTTTACATACTTAAAACACTTAGCTGGGGAAATATCTTTGTAAGTTACAATGATACCATAGCTTTTGCATGAATCAAGGAACTGTTATTAGGGATTTCATTCCTATATAGGAAATTATTGGACAAGGTGGTTAGAAAAAGTAGTTTCCCAGGGCGCCTGGGTGGCTCAGTCAGTTAAGTGTCTGCCTTTGGCTCAGGTCGTGATCCCAGGGTCCTGGGATCGAGCCCTGCATCGGGCTCCCTGCTCAGCAGAGAGTCTGCCTCCCACCCACCTGTGCTCTCTCTCTCTCTCAAATAAATAAATGAAATCTTTAAAAAAAAGTAGTTTTCCTTGGAATTTTTTCTGGAATGTATGTGCTAGATGTCTTTTCTTTGTATCTGTTTGAGAGTTCAGGAAAACAGAAGTGGCAAGTGAATTAAGAGAGCAATTAAATGGATAGAAGTAACACAAAACAGCAGTTAGGCACATCACAGATGTGGCGAAAGTGAAGAAATTATGGACAAATTTCACAGTTTACAAAAAGAGGGCCATTTGTATTTGTTTATTTCTTTAGTGCCCTCTATGTGATGGACACTTTACACAAATAATTTAATGTTTCTCTTCATATATACATTTATATGTATGCATATGTGTATATGTATAAAATTTATTTATTTATTTTTCCATGCAAAATGTTCCGTCTTTAATACCCATCACCAGACTAACCCATCCTTCCACCCCCGTCCCCTCTAGAACCCTCAGTTTGTTTTTCAGAGTCCATCGTCTCTCATGGTTCGTCTCCCCCTTTGATTACCCCCCTTCATTCTTCCCCTCTTGCTATCTTCTTCTTTTTTTTAACATATAATGTATTATTTGTTTCAGAGGTACAGATCTGTGATTCAACCGTCTTGCACAATTCACAGCGCTCACCATAGCACATACCCTCCCCAATGTCTATCACCCAGCCACCCCATCCCTCCCACCCCCTCCCCTGCAGCTTTTTAAACAATTAATATATAGATTGTAGTGAGATTAACTGATAGATATCCCCTTTCCCTTAACAGTTTACACTCATGATGTTAGGGTCCATGATTATGTCTATGGATGCCCCAAATCTATCAAACAACTTGGCAGTTACTCAATAAGTACTGCTTTAAAGAAATTACACAATTCAGCAGTTGTCAGGCTTGGCTAAAAGTAGAAGTCTGATCATCAGCTGAACTGGTGTGATGTGGACAGCAATTAATAATAATTTTCAAAATAATGAATGTAGAGTCATTTTCATTTAGCTACAAATTTTATTGTGATAACTACAATAGCAAAAAGTTGGTTATCTGAATAATGAATTGAACAATAATTCTGTCATAGTTCAGTTGGAGTGAAATTGAAACACTTAATTGTGATTGACCTGCGTGTATAAGAAACCAAGACTATCTGACACTGTGAACCTTGATAAGAATATATGAGCCTAAGAAGAGTTTTAATAAAAGGAGATATATCGGTACAGATAATGCTAGTATTCAGAATTAGGAAAACACAGTGAACTCAAATTTCTTATTCTGAAAAACAGTGACCACTCCTAAAATTGTGTCTTACTCATCATAGGTAGTTAATAATTTAATTCATTTTTACATTAAATTAATCTGTAAGAATGTCTCTCAATTCCTATTATGATTGAAAACATCTCTTTTACTTATAAAAGTACTGATCCCATAGGCATTGAAGATTCCGCCCCCAAAAACTGATAGAAAAACAACATTCTGTGGGAATTATGAGAATTTCTTGTCAATCACTGCAATAGTCCTTAGACAGTTAACCATTGTGAGTATAATAATCTTGACGTGAAAAGGTGTGCACATGTGTTGCTGATATAAAAAGTGGATAACGAATTTAATAAAAGTTTTGTGTAGGAAGCTGTTGTGAAGTGGGTATTTACCTTATCCTTTCTTCAATTAGATGTTAAAGGTCTACTTTAATTTAGCTGTCAAGATTTGGGTGTCACGTGTCATAAGGGACACGATGCTATAGAAGGAATGGCACAGTGTTTTCCTCAGAATCAGTTCAACTCTATTACATAGTATATTTTGACAAGTTTAATTTTTTTAGAACTTAGTCTCCTTAATGCAGTGTTTTGACCTGAACTCTACTGGTGATATCCAAAGGAATGCTTTTAAAAGAAAAAAATGTAAGTGCCAATACATTTATTTAGCAAGTATTTAATGGCCATCTACTATGTACCACGCCCAAGTTAGTAGCTTAAAACATTTCTTCCTTTGTTTCCTTTAAGTTTTATTTAAAAAATCTAGTCACATTGGATGCTTTCTTTCCAAATTGTTAAAAAAAAATAAAGGAGATGAGAACATATCAAAAATGTAAACATTGAGCTTGCAGTGGAGTGGCTGACCTGGCCAAAAATTAAAGGGTTATAAAGGTATTCCTTTGTTAATGCAACTTCAAATTAAATTACATTCGTACCACATCACTAATTAAAGAAGTAAAGGAGTCAATCACTAATATGCATTATTTAGTAATTAGGCACAGTTAAATTGATGTGCATATATATTTGAAATCAGTACTCAAAATGTTTGCTAAACTAAACAGAATTTAAAGGCCCAAAAGAAAAAGCAATACTTTAAAAAAATGAAGCCATATTTTCTATTTATATAACTCCTGGTGTATTTATTAGATTTATATGAATAAAGGGGATTTATTAATCTAAAAATATAGATAAATCATTTTTAGGTGGTTATTTACATGAGAATTAAACCAATCCTCATATTAATAATATTACTTTAACAGAAAAGCATAGTTCCAACTTATGGTATTAATCACATCTTTCTTTATACCTTTGTACTATGGGAAAAAAGGAATACATTAAAGAACTGCTTTCACCATGCTTGCACAATTATTTTGTTAAAATATATTAATAATCATTAAGCCACCTCTACTAGGTGAATACAGCTTATGAATAAGATTTGAATGAGATAGGAAGTATTGCTGAGATAACTTTCTTAGTAATATTTGTTTTACCCTCAAAATAAATAAATATATACAAATTTACAAGCAGAATAAAAAATATATCCTATTAAATAGCAAATGAAAGGTTCAAATTATTTACAAGTTTGTTTGTATTCAAAATTTGAAATGGAGAGTTCTCTTAAGACAGAATATCTATACTTTAACATAAAGAAAATATAGAGCATGCTTTGTTTAATTATTTGCAAAGACTGGTTGTTTGGATATATATATATGTGTGTGTGTGTGTGTTTATGTATATACACACATTATACAAACACAATAATTACTATAAGTTGACTTGAGACATGACAGAAGAGAATCATGAGTGTAAAAAAACATTAATTAATACTTCCAAATGGTAAACCTATTATGTTTAAGAAACTGTAATCCCACAATCAGAATTCTGTGAGGATAAAGAAAACCTGTGCATGGTACTTTACCAGCACATGATTTTTAAACAAAATTTCACTAATGTGGTTGGTTTTACAAATCCAACAAGAAAGAAACACAGTCTGATGATATAACTGCATTGCTATTGCTTTCTTTGTGAATATGTGAAATATTTTTTCATGATCAGATTGAGTATGCCTTATCTAAGATATTTCAAACCATCCAGGAAGAAAAACACTCTTTTTGTGTTTCCTTAGCGGTTAGTATAAATCTCTACTGTATCATCTACCACATCCTCCAAATTTATTAACTTTTATTCTTCATGTTCATATTTATATATCTAAATTTATTCAATCATTCAGGAAATCCTTCCAATTAAATCTTGAATCTGTCACCATCAGTTTCTCTATCACTATCGCCCTAGCTCAAGACACCGTTTTCTTTTACCCAATAGATTATAAGGGCCTCCTATCCATTTTTCCTGCTTCTATTCTTGCAAATTTTTTTAAGATTTTATGTATTTATTTGAAGAGAGAGAGAACGTGAATAAGAGAGAGTGAGCAGGAGCTGGGGGGAAGGGCAGAGGGAGAGGGAGAAGCTGACTCCCCACTGAGTGGGGAGCCCAATGCAGGGCTCAATCCCAGGATCCTGGGATCATGACTTGAGCTGAAGGCAGACACCTGACCCACTGAGCCACCCAGGCGCCCCTCTGGTCTTGCAATCTTACTCTGTATTCTCATCATCACAGCCACAGTGATCCTGTTAACGTTTACTCATAGGATGTCATTTTATTTTCAACCTCAGCTCCCTCCATGGCACCACATGTCATAAAAGGTCCTATAAAATTTAGTCCTTCCTTAATTCTCTAACTTTACCCCCAGTCCTTAGCCTTTGCTGATTCTACTCAGCCTCCTTGCTGTCTCTGAACACTCCAAAGACCTCAAGGCCTTTACCTTATTTCCTTTCTCTGAAGTTTTCTTATGCAATCAGCCTGGCTCACTTCCTCAAATTCCTCAAATGTTTACTCAAATGTAACCCTCTCATTTGAGACCCCATTTGACTGCCATACTTAGAATTGTAACCATTCTCTCCAGCACACTCTATATTACCTTTCTGGTTTGTTTGTTTGTTTGTTTGTTTTTCTCAAAGCACTTTATCACTTTGTAACTTACTACATGATTTACTTATTTGGTTTAGTCTGTCTTCAATTGAGAAGAGATATTTTTGGTTTTGCTATTATTGTGTTGGTCCCTGATATATTCTCAGATAATGCCTGGAATATAGGCACTCAGTAAATACTGATCAAATAAATGAATTCATTTAAATATATCCCTTAATGCCCTAGATCTTGAACCATTCCTTTCAACCATGTCTCTTTATGGAAAAACTGGGTCATCAGACATCACGCTGAGATCATATTAGTTAGTTTTACCAAATGGATGTTGCGTAAGATCCATGAGTCTGACTATGGACTTAACCACGTCAGTGCTTACAGTGGTTTTGGGCAGCAGACAATCAAGCATTTTTTCTTATGGGTTTATCATAACACTGTTATTCTTACTATAAGTCTTCAAACATCATTTTGGAAACAATTTTGATATTCTTGAGTGGGTATACAGTTGATAAAAAACAGTGGTATAAGAAGACACAAGTTCTTTTATATGTATCTGTTTCCAGGTTCAAACATAATTACTTTTCTTGGATATTTTTAATTTGATAAGTTAAAAATTTTCCCAAAATTCTGAGAGAGAAATCTATTATTAATCCACAGTTTTCTTACAACCTCTTCAAAATAGTGTGTGTGATAGATGGGATAAGGCATTCACTATTTGTTGCCTTGCCTCACCCCTTTGGAGATAAATAATGGCTTTTGCACAGCACTTCTAACTCGTATAATTCAGTCTGATTTGATAATTCCATTGGGAAGTATAGATCATTCTGAATTGATTGCTTTGGGAAGTCTCAACAGATATTTCATATTCAGTGGATTAACATAAATAGCAGACTGTGGTTTTACATCTTGTTCTAAAGGCCGACTATTATTGGGACCCAGTGCTGCCCTATTTACCAGCAGGATGTAAAGCAGGATAATCTGTAGAACACTGAAAACATAGGTGATAGGCTATACTTATGAAAATTCTGATTTTATAGATCTGGATATACACATCAAAACTTCTTAGGTAATTAATTATAACCTACATTCTCAATGAGGATCATAGAAGTAAGATAGGAATATAAACTTGGGGAAAATAACTTTATATTTTCTGGCTCACTAAATAGCAATCCTAGGTTATAACCATTTAGCTGAAAAAAAAAATGATACTCTTACATGGAATTTCTTAGAATAAAATTATTAGGCAGCCCACAGGGAATTGTTCTTATTTATATTATTTTATCTAGTGAATATTTATATGTTATATACCATGTGTAAGGCTTTTTATTAAACTTGGATGAACAAGGAAGTCAGTTCCTAATTTCATTGATAGTAGTGGTAGAATGTTGGTTAACTTATAGAAGTTAAAGAAGGGCTTTCTGAAGACATAATACATGTAGCTTGAGTTGATTTCATTTTTAAATACATTTTACCCACGATTTGGGAATGGATTTTTGGGGTCCAGTATGAAAAACATGGAGAGTGAGTAAAAGGAGTCTTCACTAGTTGACTAGAAAACACAAATCTGAGGGATAGGCATACATTCCTGACTTACCACATACATAAATATGACAGGAGCAATAGGAACTTACCATAATACAAACAGTAGGCCCTGTGAAACAAGTACGAGCAAGTGTTAACAGACCCAAAAACTATCATAAACGTCATACTTTATAAATCATCTAATGCTCACTATACTCTTATTGTATAAATACTGTTTTTCTCATTTTATACCTAAGAACATTATTGCACAGAGTTTACCATTGAAAATTATATATCTAGTAACACAGCATAGATATGAGCCCAGAAATTTTATTCCTAAGCCTAAGCTGTTAATGATTGTAAAGCATCCATGATTTTACTATAAGGCTATGGAAGAAGACTAGCTAATTACAAGGTGTTTTGATCAAACTTTGCTTCACAGTGGACCCAAAAGAATCTTGGAGTCATCTGTAATTATCCTCTCAGTTCCTGAGTATTTGCTGCATATCCTTAATTCTAAAGTTGAAATGGAGAGGAAAAAGACCCAGTTTAGCCAACTCAGTTGTGAAAGAGAAGAACAAAGTCAGAGGACTGACATTATTTCAAGAATTACTATAGAGTTATAGTAATCAAGACAGCGTGATATTGTCAAAAGAACAAATCAGTGGGATGTAATAAAGAGCTCAGAACTAGACCCTCACAAATACAAACAACTGATCTTTGAAAAAGGGGCAAAGGCAATACAATGGAACAAGGATAGACTCTTTTACAAATAGTGCTGGAACAACTGGACATTCATGTGCAAAAAACTGAATCTAGACCCAAACCTTACACCTCACAAAAATTAACTCAAAATGAATCATAGACTTAAATGTAAAATACATAATTATAAAGCTCCTATAAGATAACATAGGAGAAAACCTAAATGACCATAGATATAGTGATGTCCTTTTAGACACAATGCAAAAGCCTCCATCCACATAAATAAATACATACATACATAAATAAATAAATAAAAAGCTGGACTTCAATAAAATTAAACTGTTCTGCAAAAGAAAATGTCAAGAGAATGAAACGATAAGTGTCAGAATTGGAGACAGTATCTGCAAAAGACGTATCTAATAATATACTACTATAAAATACACAAAGAGAAAATGAACAACTTAATTAAAAGATGGGTAAAAATCTTAACAGACATCTCACCAAAGAGGTAATACAAATGACAAATAAGCATATAAAAATGTGTTCAACATCTTATCTCATTAGGCAATTCCAAATTTTAAAAAATAAGTAAATAAATACATGCATAAAATAACAACTACTATCACACACCTATCAGAATAGTCAAAATCTGCAACTAATGATACCAAGTGCTGGCAAGGATGTGGAGCAACAGGAAGTCTCATTCATTGCTGGATTTCTGGTTGGTATGCAAATTGGCACAGTCACTTTATAAGACAATTTGGCAGTTTTTACACAAGTAAATATGTGCTTACCACATGATCTAGCAATTATACTCTTGGACTTTACTCAAGTGAATTGAAAATGATGTCCGCCTAAAAACCTGAACATGAGTGCTTACAGAAACTTTATTCATAATTGCCAAAACTTAGAAGCATCCAAGATGTCCTCCAGTAAGTAACTAGATAAAGTTTGGTATATCCAGACAATGAAATATTACTCGGCACTGAAAAGGTAGAAGCTATCAAGTCATGAAAAGACATGGAGAAAGTTTAAATGCTTATTACTAAATGAAAGAAGCCAATCTGAAAAATAACTACATACTCTGATTCCAAATATGGCATTCTGGAAAAAGCAAAAGTATGTGTACAAAAAAAGATCAGTGGTTGCTAGAGGTTAATTGGAGGTAGAGATGGAATACAGAGAAATTTTAGAGCAGTATAACTATTCAATATGATACTACAATGGTAGATACATGTTCACCATACCTTTGTGGAAACCCAAGGGCTGTACAACACCAAGAGTGAACCCTAATCAAACTGTGGATGTTGGGTGATAATGTGTCAACGTAGGTTCATTGATTATAACAAATACACCACCTTAGTGCTGTCAGTAAGTGAAGCTGTATATGCTTGCGGCCCCTGGGGTATGTGGGAAGACTCTGTATTCTTGGCTCATTTTTGCTGTGACCTAAGACTACTCTAAAAAAATTAAGTTAATTTTTTTTAAATTGTTCTGAATCCAATTTAACTACCAGTGCTTTGATACATTACACAGAGATATAGTGTTTCACTATAAGTGCCCGGATAGTATATCTTTTTATTGTCCTTAGAACTTAAAAAAAAAATAGTTATAAAAGTATTCTGGTTTCATCCCCTTTTCCTATTTGGTTAAACCCATATCTACTTATTTTTTTAAACTGAATTACAAAGTATTTGAATAGAGCTTCTCTTAAAAATCAGCTGGAAAAAGTGACAGAGGTTTGTACCATCTCATTTTCACAGCACATGACATAGTTCAATCACACCCAACTCTGTGAGTTTTAGCAACGTTTTGAGACATTTGGTAATTTTTACCACCCTCAATATCATTGCATGGTTCATGATAAGTAAGTAATTTATGGTATACTTTTTTGGAAAAATAGGGTGCAGTTTTTTTTTCTTATTATTATTTCTGGTTTTTAAATAATCTTTTAAAAATATTATTTTTACTAAACAATGTAAAATATTATTTTTACTAAACAATGTGGAAGTTTTCTCTCTATCAAGTAACTTTTACTTGGCATAGAACAAATTTAAGTTGAATTGATCTCTACGCTCCTCAGAACACACACTTTGTGTTGCAATGGCATATGAAAGTAGAGATTTTTTTCAGCTTAGTGACACCTAGAACTCTAAGTTGCATTTAACTTCTGACCTCATGTGGTGATATCAGTGCAGATAACTAATGTGACGAACAAAAAAGTTGAAGGTGTACGAGTTTTGATGTTATAACAATTAATATAATTCAACTGTTCAGAAATCCATCTTTTTCTAAAACAATGTTATATCTGAATCTAAACCTTAGCTTGACTGATGGCAAGGGTTACAGTAATTCAAAACTGATTTCTCACTCAAATCCATTAATTTCTCATAAATTTGGCTCCATTATTTCAACATAAATTTAGATTTTTTGCCAATATTCCCCATCTTTACAATGATGAAGGAGGAATAGGTATTTCTAGGAGTCTATCTGTCTTGATAGGCAAACCCCTTCAGCAATAGATAATTGAGTTAAATCTCTGAGTTAAATACTGACAGGCCAAAAAACATATACTCTTGCTGATTTACTCTCCCCAGTTCTGTTGATCTGATGAGATTCAGCCATTTGTTCCCTCAGAGGAAGTTTACCACATCATTCCGGTAATATGCATCTTTTTGCACTCAGCAGACACTCACAATCTTGATTTCTTCTAACTTTTCTATATAAAAAATTCCAGAAAAACCCTTGTTGCATTGCCACCTTCTCCTTTGGACTCTGAGGGAAGCTTATGTATATGTAAACATATTATAATGCCCACCTTTCTCATAGATTGGAGGTGGAAAGAGAATGCTTTTTATATCATTTCTAATTCTCTTTTTGCCAAAACATTTATTTTCCTTGCATCTTGGAGTTGTTTCCTTCTTCCCTTGGGGCACAAAGACAATAAAAGCATAATGCAGGATGTCTTTTACTAACCACATTTACTTTTTTGCATAAAATTTTATGACAGGTTGACAAAAATCATTGTTTCAAACAAAAACTGTGTTTACTATACTGACTCTCATTAACAGATATTACAAAGATGATTAAAAGCAGAAGAAAACATCTCAGTGGGAAGACTAGATTGCAAGAAGAAATAAGCAAATAAAATGATAAATATAAAGCATAAATGTTGATTAACTATAAAAAATAACAGATTTCTTTTGAGTTTCAAAAGTTTTCAAACTAAAACAGATAAATTAATACACAGGAGGGAGATGTTGAGAATCAATTTGTTAAAACCTTTGTATTACTTAGAAATGAGAAGAGAGATGCTGATTAACTTCAAATACTGGGAACAAAGATAGGCATTTAAAAACTTTTGGAGTAAATATTTTTTAAATGGGGTTATAGTGTTCAACTTTCAGGTGACTTGAAGAAAAAAAGCAGTACAAAGAAATTCAATACAAAAAAATTAAAAAGAGCAAGAAAAGAGGGGAAAAAATATATGGAAAGCCAGTGGGTGGGGAAGTACAAATAAGATGTTAGACAAATAAGAAGACAAATTCAGTCAAAGAAATATAAATACATTTGTGTAAATATAAATAAATAGGTCAAAGAGGAAAGTATAACACATGTTAGAAAATATTACAAACTGATAGTGAAAATCTATAACCTGTGGATCAATGTAATTTATTCTGTTAACAAAAGAAAAAAGAACACATGATCATCTCAATAGATGCAGAATATACATTAAAAAAAGGCAACACTCATGCATGACTAAAGTAAATCTCAGCAAACTAGGAATAGAAAGATTTTTTTTTATTCTGATAACATATCAATGAAGGTCTACAGTACTCCTTTTAATAAAATAGAGTTACTTTTCCCTGATTCAGAAATTAAGGATGCATAATATCACTTCAATACTTTCCTTGAGGTTCTAGCTAGTATATTAAGTTAACAAAGATCATTAAGAGATAGAAGAACCCTAAAATGAATATAATTATTCAAAAATAATTTGATTATATTTTGTTAAAATTAACTAAAATTATCTAAGTAAATGGAGAACAGGGCGCCTGGGTGGCTCAGTTGGTTAAGCGACTGCCTTCGGCTCAGGTCATGATCCTGGAGTCCCGGGATCGAGTCCCGCATCGGGCTCCCTGCTCAGCAGGGAGTCTGCTTCTCCCTCTGACCCTCTCCCCTCTCATGCTCTCTATCTATCTCATTCTCTCTCTCAAATAAATAAATAAAATCTTAAAAAAAAAATAAGTAAATGGAGAACAATGCCATACCCTTGCTATAGGATCTAATATCATAAACATATCAATTCTCTCAACATTCATCAATAGGTTTTAAAAATCTAATGAAAATAGCACAGGCTTATGAGAAATCTTAAAAGCTGACTTTCAATTTATATGGCAGAACAATGGCCTGGAGTAATCAAGACAATTTAAAAGACCACGAACAAGATGCAGTAAGAAATATAGTTTACCAGATGTCAGACATTATCATAAATCTACATTAAATAAGACAATATCTTATGGGTGTAGGGATAAGTGATTTGATGAATGTATCAAAAATAGACCCATGTAATTAAATTCCTGATTTATGACAAAGCAGCAGGTCAGAGTGAAAAATATTTGTGGTAAGATTCACTACATTAAGATTAAGTATATCTGGCTCTACAGAAGACATTTCAATACATATGGATAATAAAGGATAAAGAACTCCTAAACCAATGAAGAAAAAACACAAGGCTCCTAATATAATGGAAGCAGATATTTTGAAAGGAATATCCTAAAAGAGGAAACCTGTATGTCCTGTAATCCTGAATCTACTCGACATTAGTTATCAAGGAAGTACAAAGCAAACCCCATTAGAAATACATTAGCTTGGCATTTTAGAAGTTCAGTAATTTTAAGTGTTGGTTACAATGTGGAGAAACAGTAAACATCCACTGTAGAAAGTGGTGAATTTTCATAAATCCACTTTGGAAACCATTCTTTTTTTTTTAAGATTTTATTTATTTATTTGAGAGAGAGAGAGAGAGAATGAGAGATAGCACGAGAGGGAAGAGGGTCAGAGGGAGAAGCAGACTCCCTGCTGAGCAGGGAGCCTGATGTGGGACTCGATCCTAGGACTCCAGGATCATGACCTGAGCCGAAGGCAGTCGCTTAACCTACAGCCACCCAGGCGCCCCTGGAAACCATTCTTGCATTGTCTAGTAATTAAAAAATAAATAAATAAATACTTTATAATGTATTTAATTCCATAGCTACATTTATTCCAGAGAATGACTACATATGTGCAAGAAAAAGAAAATACACAGAAAGTAATTAAAACATCCATCAACAGCAGTATAGAAAACAGATTACAATATAGTCATATATAGGATACCATAATAGAATGAATTATTGCTTCATGAGACAATATTGGTAAATCTCAGGAACATACTATTAACTAAAAAGAAAGTCTCCGAGTGCATATACACTCTAATTCTATTTATCAAAATTTCAAAAGCGTGCAAAATTAAATATTCTGTTGTTAAGGATATAAATATATGTAGCAAAATCATAAAGAATACAGTGGAAAACACAAAAGAATGGTTTGCTCTGAGAAGGCAGAGAATGGACTGAATACAGTACAGTATATAGGGTTTCCAATAGGGTTAAAACATATTCTTTTCTTATGCTAGGTCATGGATACACTGATATATTTTACATCTTTTTACCCTAATATCTGATTTAACAAATAAATGTATATGAATACAATATTAAATAGTGGGTATATATTTAGTAACTATTCAATATTTAATGAAAATATTATTAAAAACAATTCATTTTTTTAAATTAGAAAATTTAGCAGTGATAATCCAGGTTAAAAAAAGGAAAAGAAAGAAAACTAGCCGACTAAATTTTTTTTTTTTTTTTTTTGAGAGAGCACATGTATGTGCACAGGTTGGGGTGAGGTGGGAGAGAAGGGCAGAGGGAGAGGAAGAGAGAGAATCTTAAGCGGCCTCCAGCCCAGCACAAAGCCTGAGGCTGGGCTCCATCTCACAACCCTCATGACCTAAGCCGAAATCAAGAGTCAGATGCTGAACCAGATGCTTACCTGAGCCACCCAGGCACCCATAGCCTATATCTAATGGCGATTCAATATTTCATTTTGGTTACATTGCTTAAAGTGAAGAATCTCTAAGAGGAAATAAAGAAGAATGATACAAGATCAACACAGTGTGTCAGATTGTATTGTGCTCAGACATCAAGGCTGGGAACTGTGACTGGATTCTATCGGTGGTTGGAAACTGCATGTTTTTCATCTACAGGGCTAATATGATACTAATGTATAATTTCTATTCAAAACATCAATAGTTATGCTTAATCTTCTCAATGCTGATAAAAATGTTTAATAACAAAAATCGCCTAGCAGGGAAAAGAGGACTTTGTGGAATTGGAGATCGACTTTTGAAATTCTTGGATTAAATTCTTAGCAATTCCTTTAAAAGTTGCAAAATCGAACTCCAACCCCCCAAGAGTCACACAATTTCCTTTGTGAGTAATCTTTGTTTTAGCAAGATTGGATGGGAAAAATATACTGATGATGTTCAGTTACAGTGTAGAGTTCCCTTGGATTACAGTATCTGCTTGTGGTCTTTTACCAAAGACAAAATGGAGAGCAGTTCCCTCAGGCGAGTGGATAACACCCTCCCAAAGTGGTATTCTCAAAGGGACTCACATATACATAGTAAAGATTACAGTGCTTTGCCCTTAGCAAGAGATTAATTCATTATTATTAAATTATATGTTACATCCTTTTTTGAACATTCAGGGATGAAATACACTACAGGCAATTAATAATCATTATTGACTATGTAATGGGTGGGAAAACTGCAGTCATAATAAATTATCCATCTCTAACCTCAGGAATTTATGATCTAAGAAATATATTATTTCAAAAATAATTTTAATGATGTATACAATATTGAGGAAATATATAATTTAAATGATGGATATAATTATTTGCCCAGTTTATAGGTCCTCTTCTCAGATTCCTCACCTAAACTATGGGGATCATACTCCCCAGTCCAAAAGAGAAATAACAAAACTGTTGACTCCAATATCCTTGAAGAATGAAAATGCCAGTAAAATTCTTCAGATACAAACAATAGAATAGAAAAGAAAATCTCATGCTGCTTAAATAGTAACTACAATAAAGAATTCCTTAAAGAACGCTTCAGAAACACTAAAGTACAAATATCCATCTTTCACTTCCTTAGTATTCTGGTCCTGACCAAGGACAAATAAAGACCAGAGCATATTACCAACTGCTTTGTTAAAAGCTGAATCCCTCCCTTTTCTTTTGCCTGCCACAGTGCAGTTTTCTGAATGATAAACAAGTTTTTTTCACATGTGATCTGAATATATTTTAAGAGAAATAAAAAAATAGAAGTGTACTATTTGAAAAAAAATCCTGGTAATCATATTTTGTAGAGAAGTGCTATTTGTGATACTATCTTGTTAGACATTGTAGGCATTAGAAATTAATTTTTTAAGCTTTTGCTCCCATTTAATCAGAGAAAAAAATTCCTATTTAATATTTAAACAAACTGTTTAAACATTAAACACCAAGTCTTTTTTTTTTTTAATATATAACTGATACAAAGGCCCTGTGGGAATGATTTTCAATTCTTCCATTCAATGTCCACATTGCCGATGCAGCAAGATGTAAAAATAATTTGTCAGCATATGCCACTGCTAATTGGTACAGGTAAATTCAATTGTAAATAACTCTTCATTTGTGTATATTTTGAAATACTATTGTCTCTAAATAAATAAAACCACACACACACACACACACACACACACACACACACACACACACACTAATAATAGCAGTAACAGAATTGGTGACAGTTAATTTTCCTACAAGGAATGCATTGCCAGATCTTCTTCTGGCTGCCTTCTGGTCCAGAAACTGACAGCATATTCATATTCTTATTATACTAATCAGAAGTATCATCTTCTGGTTTTAGAAGGTATGTATCTATGATTCACTCACCAGATCTGGCCACACCATGGCTCAGTATCATACTAGAATCTGAGCAGCCAGAAATTTTACTTTCTCTAGAGATCCTGAATAGAAATAATGTCTTTTTAGGTTTTAATTTTCTCTTCTTCAAAAATAGGAAATTTTGTGTTTGTTAGATCTCCCAAATAACACTAACTTTAAAATTTTCATGGGGTTGCATTCTACTTGTATTAATGTAGCTCCGTGTGAAAGCAGGGAGACTTTTTACAAATCTCTTACTGATCTCACTAATTGATAGTAGAAAGAACTTTCTCAGGCCAGTAGTTGAAAGAAATGCTTAAATTGAGGTCTTTATGGGGATGCCTGGGTGGCTCAGTCGATTAAGCACCTGCCTTTGGCACGGGTCGTGATACCAGGGTCCTGATATCTGGTTCTGGGATCAGGTCCTGCATCGGACTCTCTGCTTAGTGGGGAGCCTGCTTCTCCCTCTGCCTGCAGCTCCCCCCGCTTGTGCTTTCTCTGACAAATAAGTAATAAAATCTTTTAATAAATGAGGTCTTTATGATATACAGTATATGTTAAGTGTCACTGATAATGTCAATTCACAACTGTTTGAGATAATGCAGCACTGTCTGCATGTTTTTTAGAGCAAGCACATATTTGAGGAATGGAAATTTTTATCACATCATACACAAAATGCTATTTACTTAGTATTCACAATTGTAAACAGTCAATGTTATAAAACTATAAACAAAATTTCTACACTTAAAAAAAGAGACTCTTTTTTGTTAAATCTTAATTTTTTTAATTTTTTGATGCATTTGATTGAGGTAAGTCAAAAGCATTTAAAATAAATAGAAGATTTAGCATTTCCTCCTCTAAACTATATAAGTTTGAAGCACAAATCAAATGGATTGCCAGAGTTCCAGAGTTTTATTTTTGAGAGATTCAAAAGCATTTGTCAGGCACATGGAAATTAAAGTTGACAAAATGTATTTTGTCTCTAATCAGAGTTTATCAGTTAAATATTGGATAAGGTGCTGATTCTCCAATAAGGAAGGGATGATGTAGGACTCTGCCTCCATGAGATGAACATATTGAGAACTGATCACTTAAAGCTAATTTAAACTAAAGTATTATTTCTACTTCAATAAATATATGGAACAAATGATAACAAAGTGAGAGCATGGAAAAGAAAAGAGGCCAAAATGCTAATACTACAATGAAAACAAAACAGTAAAACAAATAAAGGAACAGAGAACACATAGCTAGTTATCTCAGACTCTTTAATGAGCTATTAGTGATAGGTTGTTATATCTACTATCTGGAGGATATTTTCTTTATGTATAAAAACATAATAATGATATTAATTTTTCAACATTGCTATTATTAAATTCTAAACATTGACTAACACTACAAAACTGAGAAAAAGTTGAAGCTTAAATTTAAACATAAACAAAACAACATAGATTGGTACTAACCAATGGAGCATATAAAAAGTGGATATTCTTTCAACAAAACTTTAGTGACTTTAAATATTGTTTGTATCAGATCCATGTTAAATAATAAATGGCTTTCTACTGAGTCAAAGAGAATTCCAACTGTTTCTACCTTTCTTCAAATGTACTGCTAGGAAATTTTCCTTTTTATGGTACAAAAGGATTCATATTGTGTAAAGAAGGCACTGCTGTAAGTTAACTAGGTATTAGAATTTGATTCCAAATAGATAGGTTCTTAACATTTGCAGCCAGATATGAAAATATGGCAATAATGCAAATCTAAAAATAGCACCAAAATCCATAAAAATTAGGTTTCACTACAAAAGTAAGTCAAGTGAATTTAAAGAAGTCAAATTTCCCTTTGGTAACTGCAATAATTTCATGTAATATGATTTATTAAAAATAATCATGTGAGGGCAACTGGGTGGCTCAGTTGGTTAAGCGACTGCCTTCGGCTCAGGTCATGATCCTGGAGTCGCAGGATCGAGTCCCACATCGGGCTCCCTGATCAGCAGGGAGTCTGCTTCTCCCTCTGACCCTCTTCCCTCTCATGCTCTCTATCTCTCTCATTCTCTCTCAAATAAATAAATAAATAAAATCTTTAAAAAAAATAAATAATCATGTGAATAAGAACACTTTATCTACTACTGACCTATGTGAACTAAACTGAAATGATCAAAGGGATTTAATAATATTGCAAAAACCATAAATCAAGAAAAGTAGAAATCGGTATCTTCAGTCTTTGGCTAGATGTAGCATAAATGGAAAGCACTGAGATGTTACCATAGGAAGTAAAAAGATGAGATGAAGGTGTAGGTCATTGAAAAAGAACAATCCCACTTCCTAGAAAGTATTTTGAATTATGCTCTGGAAAAAACTCTTTAACATTCATTTAATAAGAATCAGCATTATCCAGAATTGGGTGAGTCATTTCTTTTGCAAGAGTCTGTTAAATTGCATGTACTTGTGAATTTTCCAGCTTTCCTTCTGTTATTAATTTTTAGTTTAATTCCATTGTGGTTAAAAACATATATTTGGTATTATTTCAACTTTCTTAATTTTATTAATAATTGTTTTGTGTCCTAACATGTGATCCATCCTGAAGAAGCTTCTGTGTGCCCTTTAGAAGGTGTGTATTTTGTTGCTTTTCAATAGAATATTATATATGTATCTGTGAGGTCCATTTGTTCTACAGTGTTGTTCAGGTCCACTTTTTCCTTATTGATTTTCTTTCTGGGTGTTCCATTATTAAAAGTATGATATTAAAGTATCTTATTATTATTGAATTGTTTTCTATTTCTCCTTTCAGTTCTGTCAACGTTTGCTTTATGTCTTTAGCTGTTCCAATGTTTCGTCCATATATATTTTGAATTGTTATACCTTCCTGGTGATCTGAAATTTTATCATTATATGTCCTTTTTGTGTCTTTTGACTTGAAGTCTATTCTTTTAATTATAGCCACCCCTGCTTTCTTTTGGTTACCATTTGCATGGAATGTATATATATATATATATATATATATATATATATATATATATATACTAACAAAACAACAGAAAAAAACAATACCTAAAATGTTTATCTGTATTAGTTTCCTAGAGCTGCCATAAAAATGTACCACAGACTGCATGGTTTAAAGCAACAGAAATCCATAATCTCACAGTTTTGAAGGCTAGAAGTCCAAAATTAGGACACCAGCAGGGCTGTGCTTCCTCTCAAGCTTATAAAGGAATATCCTTTCCCCATCCCAGTTTCTCATGATGGCTGCCACTCTTTGCCATTCTTCACTTACATCACTTTAATCTCTGCCTCTGTTGTCACATGTTTCCCCATGTGTTTCTTTTCACATCACCCTTCTTTTTCTTGTAAGGACCACCAATAATATTGGAGTTAGAGCCCACCCTATGCCAGTATGAATTCATTTTAACTAATTATATCTACAATGACCCTATTTAAATGAGTTCATATTCTGAGGTAGTGGGGGTTAGGATTTCTTTATTTTGGAGGGAACAGAGCTTAACCCATAACACCATTGCTTACATATATTTGCTGTATCTAAAAGTGGAATACTATACAGCTAATAAAGTATGAGGCAAAGCCAATACATGCTAAAGTGGAACAATGTTACTAATATATTCTTAATTTAGAAAGAAAGGAATCATAGATTATGTATAATTTGATCATTTTTCTTTAAAAATAAGCATATGCATATACTTTTACTTATGGATTGTATATAATTATGCATTATAGTATATAATGCTTAAAAATATACATCAGGGCGCCTGGGTGGTTCAGTTATTAAGCATCTGCCTTCAGCTCAGATCATGATCCCAGGGTCCTGGGATCGAGCCCACATCCGGCTCCCTGCTCAGCGGGAAGCCTGCTTCTCCCTCTCCCACTCCCCCTGCTTGTGTTCCCTCTCTTTTTTTTTAAATTTTTTAAAGGATTTTATTTATTCATTTGAGACACAGAGATACAGAGAGAGAGAAGAAAAAGCATGAGCAGGGAGAG
This sequence comes from Callorhinus ursinus, assembly GCF_003265705.2. Lineage (NCBI taxonomy): Eukaryota > Metazoa > Chordata > Mammalia > Carnivora > Otariidae > Callorhinus > Callorhinus ursinus. Next base: position 43,147,233 of record NW_027397069.1, read on the forward strand.
AGGCAGAGGGAGACGGAGAAGCAGGCTCCTCACTGAGCCAGGAACCCGAAGTGGGGCTCGATCCCAGGACCCTGGGATCATGACCTGAGCCAAAGGCAGATGCTTAACCAACTGAGCCACCCAGGTGCCCCTTGTGTTCCCTCTTTTGCTGTCTCGCTTTCTGTCAAAAAATAAATAAAATCTTAAAAAAAGAAAGTTTAAAAAAATAAAAATATACATCATATCTATATAAAACTATTTATATATATGAAGGAAGATGTGATTTTTAAAATGCTTGAATATTATGCAGCATGCTCTATTCAGTGTTTCATTAGTTGGGGAATAGGAGATCAAGTGAGAGAACTTTCATTTTCAACTCTCCATGGATTGGGTTGTTCAGTTAAAATAAGCAACAAGGGTGGATTACTTGATAATTTGAAACCACAAGCAATGAAAAAAGTAAATGTAATGCCTATTATCAAAATGAGGCAATGTGTAAGTTAATTTCTTCCTTTCCCTCCAAAAAACAGGGAAGAAAGAAAGAAAGAAAACAGATAGCAATAAATATATTGACAGAACGGTGGACTTCAATAGAAGCCAATAATAGATTCCATTTATGTTTATCTAATTAAGAAACATTGATGATTTGTTTACACAAAGTAGGAAGAAGAGCTTCAATATTTTTAATATTTCAAGAGTATAAATTATGAAAAAAAATTTTGGATTCACAGTAGTCATCAAAAGCCAACTGACTATTGATATCCTTTTACCCGTAATCTAATCCTTTGACTAGGAAACTGACTCAAGTAAAAACTCAATGATATATGTAAAAATTGTATGTCTATTGAGATTCATAGCAAGATATAATTATGTGGGTATGTAACATAGTGAACATAGTAAATGGTGGCTGAAATACATAATCATTAGAATGTTTTTCTGAATATATAATGATATAAGGAAATTTACATGATACATTGTTAAGTGAAAACAATGATTTGGGAAAGTTCTGTATTCAGCAACATATACAGTACAAATACAGCACATTCAAACAATCTGTCCATATCAGAAAAAATAGAACAGACATAAAATATTAGCAATAATTACTGAGGGGATGGAAAATTGCTATTTTATGGTTTGTTATTTGTGCAAACTACCCTTCCATTGCTCATTTTTTTAAAGTATGAAATACTCATTACTTAATATGAAAAAATAACTACTTTTAAAGAAGAGCAAACTTGAAATGTTTTATTGATGGCTACCCCAAACAAATTTTCACCAGCATCAAAGTAATAATGTATGTCTTTACTGCCATATTCACCATTTATACAAATAAATCAAAGCCTTTTACATTGTTTGATAAAATGAGTATCTTTTGATTTTGAGAGTCTATAATCTGGAAGTCAGTGCAGTTCTTGTTAAAATAGGCATGGCTGTAATGGAAGGGTAGACTTAAGCAAAGCCAGGTCATGTTTTAATATGCATCAGGTTTCTCTCATCAATTCATTTTCTCATTAGTGAGTAAACACTTCTCTTTTCACATATTCTGCCAGATAACCTTTTAAGATTCATTAGCCATTTTATTTGTGTAATGAAGTTTCTTTCCTGAATCACAAACTGCTTAGTTATAGACACTTTGCTTTCTACTAAAATTAAGAAGTTTAATAAATATTTAAGTATTATTAAAACTCTAGTACTGTCCTCTGCATATTTGTGCCTTTGGCGGTCTCTGTTGAGAATGAACATTTTTGCTCACAGCTTTCTGGACTTACTTAATTTCTCTGGTTTTACATTTTACATTTCCTAGATTTTATTTAGATGTAGAGTACTTTCTACTTCCTTTTATTGTGCTTAAGTATCTTCCCCAAGTAATTGAACACATTTTCACTCTGTTCTGAGACTCATTTATGTAAGCACATTGATTAGATATGTTGATAACAGATTTTAACCCATTTCCTAATTATGATAGAAAGTACTTGTATAGATGAGTTCTATATGCCTAAAATGTTTTAATTCATTTTACTATTGTTTAATGTGATAGGAAATATAGACAGATGTGTAGAGATTAGATATATTTAAAAGTTTCCTTCCATTACTACTTTGTGTTTATCTACTTCCATCGAAGACCCAAAAATCCTTTACCAAGATTTATTCACATGCACTATAGGGCCTTTTAAGAGGACAAATACTTGGGATCACAGAGCTCATACTTTATCAGGCAGTGTATTTTCCTATGTTAGATGAAGAGTTTTGTCTAGACCGGGTTTAAATGACTGAAGACAGTGGGTAGAAGCAATTCCCCAGGGAAATTATTTCATGAACTAGCAGGTCTCACTAGCAGGAGGCACACTGCAAATAATGATTCTGATATTAATCTATAGAAGAATTTATCTTGGTGAAGTGAGGGAAGATCCCTGGCTCAAGTCATGTGAAAGCTGTCTAGAAAAAAACTTTTAATCTATTTTAGGGGTAAATCCAAAAGTTCCCAAGGAACAAATAAAATATCTTCAGAGGCTTTTCTGCCACTGGTGTCCCTAACTTTAGCAGGGGAATTACTACTTATGCTAGAGTTAAATTTACTTTTTACCTGTTTTATCTCTGCAAACCTTTGATTTTTCTGTAATCCTTTTTTTTTTTTTAAACCTTGAGTAATTTTCTGTGAATAATTTTACATATAAACAGAGATGATAAATGTTTTGTTTGGGGCAAATTATGTTCAAAGACTGAGACTTCTCCAATAATTTATTTAACACAGGTTCACTGTGAGAATTATAATACAATGTTTCATAAGCCAATTGTGTACTAGATAATGCCTTTTAATAAGCCAATAAAGAAATAACATACTTCAAACCAATGGTAGATTAATTATATTATTCTAGGCAAAAGGGAGATGAAAGAAAGAAAGTCCAAATTTAGTTGAGGTGTAACTTACTATGAATTGGTTCTTGGTGGACTCGGTCCTTTCAGTTCAAAGCTGGGTTATTAGCTGGGGGCTTAGGTCCCTCACTGGTGGGGTGTGTCACTGGTGGGTGACTGCTCTGGTATTAGCAAGCAAGGTGGGCTGCACTGGAGGTTATTACTCCATGAACCGTTACATGGCTTGCACCACTGCCTATTGGGAGTAGCCTTGTCAAGGCAGAAACAGATGTTCCTTCTCTTCTTAGACTGCTGTGCAGTTTAACTACCTCTGTTAACCAAGAGTAGCCTGGCCACAGTGGGAGTAGTGTCCCAGTATCGTTGGAAAAAAGATCAAAAAAGCATAGCCTTGCATATACTGAACACTTGATTTGCTGGTTAAAGCTTTTGGTTTTTTATAGTTTAAAGGTCTGCCTCTGATGTTACTATGATGTCAATGACACAATGTACCTCTCTACTCCAGGTGCAAGAGTTCAATAAGAAAGTCCTCGTATCCAATTTCAATACAATTTCATCAAAACAGATTTAATTGGCAAACAACTTTGTCCAAAGCAAGCTTTCCAAACATGGATTTTAAATCATAACAAGTCAGTACACAACAATAAAAACTTCTTCACAAAGTTAAATGTTTTGGTTGTGTGCTCTTAAGAATCCAGGACAATCATGGCTGCCAATAATCTGTTTTTTCTCTCCTCACTGCAAATTTGTCTTGCTATCTCTTTGCGATGGGTGGAAATGGATTTTCCACAATGTGGCACTTGAATATTTCACTAGGCCAATTGTTTGAGCCTGAAAGTGTGAAGTAACAGCCATGCAGGGAGAAGCTGTTTTTAGGGCATTAGGAGACACATTGTCAAGAGCATCAGCAGAAGCAGACTGTGTTGCAGCTGTTCTCCCACATTATATAAGAGGACACCCATATTTTAACTCTTGGCTGTCACAAGCAATTAACAAGGAATGAAGAAAATAACTTCAAATATTCATAAATAACTAGGAACTTTCACACACTTTGAAATAGGCAATTATATACTTCAAGTTTTCCTATCAAACTATTCAAAACTTTATACCATTTCAAGCAATGTTTTTCAGACAATTTCTTTTTATTTTTCCTGGTATTTTTCTATGCCTATGAATTACACTAGTGATTATTTTATTAGGAAATATATGTTCATATTATTATAATACTTGATATACTGAGATATTTGTAGTAATTCCTCCATTGATAAGTAACAGAAATAAGGAAGTGGATGTGTAAAAAAGGTATTCAATCTTGAAAAAAATATTGTTTATTAGCTTTTACATCACTCATCAAATATAACCAATAGTATTAGTGTGAAGTTCTTATAAGAGTCAAGATTTGATATTTGTAGGAAGCTGTGAAAGCTGTAAACCTAGTTTGTTGAGAAGGATATAAAAGCATTTCAACCAATGCATTAAAACTTAAACTTGTATGTTTTGCGAAGCAAGCCACAAGACTTTTCAAGAATACAAACTATCAGATGATATTCATATGTATTTAAAGAGAGAAAATGTCAACAATATATTTTACTATAACTCATAAGTGTCTAAAATTTTAGAAAATTTTTCTAAAATTGAAGAAAAATAACTAATATTTTATAATAATCCAAGGATTTTCAATTTTATTACTTAATTTTATTTTGGTTTAATGGCTGAGTATTGATTATATAGTTTTTCACATTCTAAAGATGTAAATACATATGGGAGAAGATATTTGCAAATGACACTACAGAAAAAAGGCTGGTATCCAAGATCTATAAAGAACTTCTCAAACTCAACACCCAGAAAACAAATAATCAAGTCAAAAAATGGACAGAAGACATGAACAGACCCCCTCTGAAGAAGACATACAAATGGCTAACAGACACATGAAAAAAATGTTCATCATCATTAGCCATCGGGGAAATTCAAATCAAAACCAAATTGAGATATCACCTTAGACCAGTGAGAATGGCAAAAATTGACAGGGCAAGAAACAACAAATGCTGGAGAGGTTGTGGAGAAAGGGAAACCCTCTTACACTATTGGTGGGAATGCAAATTGGTACAGCCACTTTGCAAAACAGTGTGGAGGTGCCTCAAAAATTAAAATAGAGCTACCCTATGACCCAGCAATTGCACTACTGGGTATTTACCCCAAACACAGATGTAGTGAAAAAAAGGGCCACATGCATCCCCATGTTCATAGCAGCAATGTTCATAATAGCCAAACTGTGGAAGGAGCTGAGATGCCCTTCAACAGATGAATGGGTAAAGAAGATGTGGTCCATATATACAATGGAATATCACTCAGCCTGATCAGAAAGGATGAATACCCAACTTTTACATCAACATGGATGGGACTGGAGGTGATTATGCTAAATGAAATAAGTCAAGCAGAGACAGTCAATCATCATATGGTTTCCCTTATTTGTAGAACGTAAGGAATATCATGGAGACATTAGGAGAAGGAAGGGAAAAATGAAGGGGGTGGAAATCAGAGGAAGAGATGAACCATGAGAGACTATGGACTCTGAGAAACAAACTGAGGGTTTTGGGGGGGTGGGTTAGCCCTGTGACAGGTATTAAGGAGGGCACGTACTGCATGGAGCACTGGGTGTTATATGAAAAAAATGGATCGTGGATCACCACATCAAAAACTAATGATGTATTGTATGGTGACTAACATAACACAATAAAATAAAATTAAAAAAATAAAATAAAATAAAAAATAAAGAGGTAAATACAACTATAGATTTTCATTTCTTCTTAGACTTAAAAATTGCAAAGGGCAAAAGTAATCTCTCATTTTTATAACAACTCATTTTGTATGTAATTTTTTATAGACATAATGAAATATTTTAAAAAGGTAATTTCTCTAGTTCTTCCTAGAGATCACAAACACAAGTGAAAATTTGTATAACCACTTATACAGCAAAGTATGGTCATTTTTTTCATAAAAGGAAAATTGATTTACTTATTTTTTTTCAAGTTTAACATATTCAAGCCACTTCTGACTAGTATGGTAATATAAATTTACATAAATTTTACAGTTAAAAAAGAACATTAGAAAAAATGAAAACCTTAGTTTTAATAGTAGAATAAGTGTAGTAGATTTAGAAGAATATTTTCCAGGGATAAAATAGCATATGAATGAATAAGGTGTATCAAAGAAGAAATATTAGATGATCAGTTGATCTGAGATAAAGTAGGAAAATAATTTTTAAAGAACTGATTGGAGGGTGCCTGGGTGGCTCAGTTGGTTAAACTGCTGCCTTCAGCTCAGGTCATGATCCCAGGGTGCTAGGATCAAGCCCCGCATTGGGCTCCCTGCTCAGTGGGGAGCCTGCTTCTCCCACTGCCTCTGCCCCTCCCACTCATGCTCTCTCTCTCTCTCAAATAAATAAAATCTTAAAATAAAATAGAATAAATAAATAAATAAATAGATAGATAAATAAATAAATAAAATTAGTATTAAACTAATGAAAATGTTTGGCACAGTAGTCACGATCGATTTTTTCTCAATTCATGTTATATGTATTTATACATATGTCCTTGTTTGCGTCCTTTGTGTTTTTCCACATATATATTTTTTATGGCTCATCTATTATTTCTTAAAATAATCTGTTTCGTATATCTAAAGCTGGGGTTATTTTTAGAGAGTGTCTTACATAAGAAGATATATTTGCCAATTCTTTCCTTTTATAAAAGCCTTTATCCTTTGGTTTGGATTAAGTGTGATTTCTTCTACACTAACACAGCATTTCAATGCTATTATGAACCAGTAATCAATAAATACTAGATTCTACTGAATTTCTTGTAAACTATAGGAAATGCTCCTAGACATTTCTGTGTGAAAGTTTCTTAGTATTTAAAATTGTTTTTGAATTTCAAAGATGGTCCTGAAGTGTCTACTAAGCTTTAAATTCTCTGTAAAGGAGCAGTTATATTATGTCCTACTGAGAAGTATTGTTAAAGTCAGAATGCTTTCATACAAACTCTTGAGCAATGTGATTCCTTATTTCAAAAAATACAGTCATAGACTCTAAGGGCAATAGTAGTCCAGTCATGAGTTACTATGACATGTGTATATGTAAACATCTCTCTTGATTGAGAGTGTTGGTAGAAGACACATTTAAACTTCTTCAGCATCCCAACACAAAAATCCTCACATTTATTTGAATAGAACCATTAAATTAATGTCATATTTTAAAATATAACATGTTACATAGATTATTTGAGGACAACTTTAATAAAAGGGAATTTTATGGAAGATGAAGATTTAGGAATTGATTTTTTTCTTATGGAACTCATTTTTTCTCTCTCTCTCTCTCATGATATTTCTGCCTCGTTTTGGGAGTATGCCCAATCTGCTATCTCTAATTTTTATATTTTATATTTTATGTAAATTTTCTCTACACTATATCTTCTTCTAACTCATAATTTCTACTTTCTTATAATTTATAATTTCCAAGAGACCTCATAATTACAACTCTGCATCAATTTCCTCTGACCTACACTACTTTCATGACTCTTCAAATAGCCTATCCATTTCTGCTTCTGATATTAACAGTTTCCTTACTTCAGTAGTTTCTTTATATAACTGTTCAGGAAGATGGAGTGATTGACCCAATTCATTTTCTTTTTCCAAGATATTGTTCAACACAAAGCAGGTTGTCCATGGCTTAAGTATTCCATACTAATTAGTTACTTTTGGTATCAGGGAAGACATCACATAATATAAAACATAGCAATCTGTAGTGTGGAAGAAATAATCTTTACCTTAAAGAGGTTTGTCATAATACTTAGTGCTGTAATCAACATATTTTGCAATCCACATTTAATTCCAAGTGGAATAATGAAATAGAAATGGTCATAAATCAAACTTCTGGCAAGAGACAAAACCACATGAGCTCTCAACAACCATTTACAGGGTAAAACAGGCAAAATATAAGATGTCATTTTTATCTGTGTATTGGAATGGCTGAAGTACTTACAGGAGTGTCTGTAGAAGAATCAAGTAATGAATCAAATATAAACACAATTACCAGAATGCTTCCTTTAACCTTTTGCCCTTCGGGACCTGATAAATATTGCTGAAAGATGACTAACTCCTTTCTTCAGGTACTCTGTTCATTCTTCAGACCTTAGCTTATATTTGGTCTCATTTAGGAAGTTTTCCTGAAACTTTTAGGGTTGTGTTAGCCAAAAGTCATATGGAATGCCATTTCATAAGTCTGAAGCCTAGACTGAAGTTACTGAAGTCTGGAGACTTGGGAATTCTTTTCAGAGATAACATCCCAAAGAAATAGGAATGACAATTATTTATCTTCTTTTTCAAAAGAAATAAAAATCATGCTTGTGTCTGCAGTTGGGAAAGAATTAACAAGAAGAGGGAAGAGAAATGTCTCACTTTTCTTAACACGTTTATTATGTGGCATATGTATGAGAGAATAAACTATTCTTATTCTTTAAAAAGTACCTTCCTGTCAGTCATTTAAACAGAATAGATGCAAATATTCATACTTAAATGTGCATTCATATATTTTGAAGATCCTAACTTGATCATGTTAAAAGGAATTATTTGTGAAGAGAGTTTTAAGGGCGCCTGGGTGGCTCAGATGGTTGAGCGTCTGCCTTTGGCCCAGGACCCTGGGATCAAGTGCCGCATCAGGCTCCCTGCTCCTTGGGAGCCTGCTTCTCTCTCTGCCTCTCTCTCTCTCTGTCTTTCATGAATAAATAAATAAAAATTTTTAAAAAAGAGAGTCTTAAGTCTCTGATTCACTGTCATGAATTCCAGTAATGAAAGTAATCAACCCTTTATCTTATAACATGAATTTTTCTCTTAAAATATGAAATTTCAAAGTGCCATTTTATTGGCTTATATGCTTAATGGATTGAACTAGATCTTTTTGTAAGTATTACATCAAGAATAAATACTCAAATTATTCTAGAGAATAGGCAGAAAACATTAAACAGCTGATGACACTTTAATTTTTCATCTACAATATAGCTGAAAAAATTGTATCAGGGGAATAAATATACTTCCTAAAACAGAAAAACCCCTTTTCAAAAACACCAGCAATGATTCATTCAAGTATGAGGCAAGAGGTATGTTCAATATCAGCATTCCACAAGAATGCTACAGTAAATAGGGAGTTGGCAGGAAGAGGAAAACTGAGAGATTACCATTTTGAAGAAATGTGGGAAATGGTATAAAGAGTTGAGGGAAATGAGAATTGAAATATTCCTGGAAATGGAGGAAGTATAAAGATTGACATTTCAGGAAATATTTGAATTTTGATGTATCTCTTCTGACTATCATGGAATTCTTCCGCAATGGGGAACTATAAAAACTGGAAAGTTACTGCAAATACAAGACTCTCATGGCTTTAGGCATGAAGATCTTGAAGAAAAATCTACTGAAGTGAGCCTTACTTTTACCATTGCTTTTCCACCCCCTTCCTCCCAGTGAAGGCATTTGTTCAGAGTGTGGGATATGGAGGTCTGAAAAAACACCAACCTAAAAATGGTAGCCATCTCACTAGACATGGATGGGAAAATGCTTATGTCAAGGCTACTGAGTTAGCCAAAATTTAAGAGATCAAGTTCTTGAGAAAAGAGGCCTCAGAAATATGCATTAGATATTATCTATGCAATTGGTTTTCAAAGTTTTTGCTAAGACCTAAGCTGCCAGGTATCAAGTTAGAGGCAGAAACATAGTATCGAAAGCAATTGCTAAGGTCCAAAAACCTAAGCTAAAATTTTGGAAGTCCCACAGTCAGGGAAGTCAAAACATAGAAATAAGGGAATGCCAAGGAATGAGGTTCTAGTAAAAATACAGATTTTCCAATGTTACTGTTAAAGTTCCATGTCTGGGGTGCCTAGGTGGTTTAGTCAGTTAAGTGTCTGCCTTCAGTTCATGATCTCAGGGTCCTGGGATGGAGCCCCTGCTCAGTGGGAAGTCTGCTTCTCCCTCTCCCTCTCCCTGCTTCCTGCTCATGCTCTCTCTTGCTATCTCTCTCTCTCTAATAAATAAATTTAAAAAAATAAAGTTCCATATCAAAAGAATTAAGGCAAACCAGAAATAACGTGACTTTCCAAAGTCTGAAATCCAGTGTTGACTGGATCAAACTTATTTGTCTGTACTTTACTTACCTGACAAAGAAAAATGAAAGCAGAAAAATATTATCTTCCAAAACTCTAAGTTTTCATACACCATACTCAACATTGAATTAGTTCAGTCATGCCAGGATCATATGACTAAAATCCAATAGAAGATGCAATAGAAATAAACCTAGAGGCATTCATATGTTGTAGTTTTAAGACATAGATTTAAAAATAGCTAGTATTGGGGTGCCTGGGTGGCTCAGTTGGTTAAGCGGCTGCCTTCGGCTCAGGTCATGATCCTGGAGTCCTGGGATCGAGTCCCATGTCGGGCTCCCTGCTGAGCAGGAAGTCTGCTTCTCCCTCCGACCCTCTTCCCTCTCATGCTCTCTATCTCTCATTCTCTCTCTCTCAAATAAATAAATAAAATCTTTAAAAAGAAATAAATAAAAAATAAATAAAAATAGCTAGTATTAAAATACTGAATAAAATCAAGAGAAGAATTGTCAGAAAAGCAGAATCAAGGGGAAATTCTAAGACTGAAAAACTACAATAATTGAAATCCATAAATTAGGACTTAAGTTTGAAAGAATATTTGAAATAGAGGAAAAGAAGATAACTGACCTAGACAATGGCCAGTAGAGAACATCCAGTTTGAAACACAAGAGAAAATAAAAGAAAATACAGAAGAGAGGCTAAGTGATTGTAAAAAGCTCTACTATGCTGATTACTATGTACATCCACTTGGTTTCTGATTTAAATGACACATCCTAGTCTCTATAGCATGTAGTCTTTATTTCTACTATTAATACTATTACTACTACTCTATTGCAATGACCACATCACTATTAATGAGCACAAACTCTAATGACATCTCTTACCATCAGCCCTAGCCCACAGAGCTGAGGCACCATGAGAACTTCTTTGTACTCCTGGGGCTCCTTCAGCAATGCATTCCTGTTGATTTGGTAAGTTATAGGTATGTCACCTCAAGAATAAAGCCATCTGGTGGGTTTGTTGGTTTTACAGAATCCACTCAGCATGCCCATTTCTCGGAGACTTTCAGTCCCTTTTTCGACATGACCACAGTCATTTTTAATGTTTACCTTAGTTTGTAACTCGTTTCTTCCATGATTCTTTACTTTATCCTGTGGCATGTTTATATAATTTTTCTCGCTAAAGCATGAAAAAAGGAGATGGATGTATATATGATAAGTTTTTTATTATCTAAATTATGTTCTAACCCTCTAGGTCCTGTACAGTCAGACTATGGAAACAGACAGCCCAACAAAGGACTCAGCTAAACCTATAGGGAGCACTGGAGTTAAAACAACCCTTGAGGGTTGTCCCCAGTTGTCATGATGGGGTGTTTCTAATTCTTTTGTATTGATCATTCATTGAATTGAGCTCTTCTGGAAAGATTGGTGACCTTGGACGAAGTAGTACTCCACGTTGAGGCAATTGCCATTGATGGTTGAAAGCCTAGCTCCATCTTCCAGCAGTGATATCAGCAGCTGGGGGAATTTGTACTCACTTTCTGAATTTAACCGTGTTTTTAACAGTGTTTACCAAAACTAATAAAAGTGCTAAAACTCTAGCAATATTTTAAAGGGAAAAAAATGAGACAAGGCCACAACTGTCAAATCAAATCTAAAAGAGGCATTGCTATAGATGTTTATAGTAATTTGAAAAGACCAGGGAGTATGTTATTTTAAAAATTTATCAACACATTTATCGTATTTTAACTTAGTTGTAATGAGGAACTGTTTGAAAAATACCTCAAACAAAAACTTATATAAGAAACAAATGTATGAATCATCTTATATTTATTAAGAAATTGAATTGAAATGTAAAAACTTTTTCAAGAAGAAAATTCTAGGCTTAGATGACTTCACCTGTGAATTCTCCAAACATATAAAACAAAATCAATTAAGCTTATGTAAATTCTTTTATAGCATAAAAAATAAACACTCTCAACACAGTGTATGAAATGTACATTTTTACATAAATCTGTCAAGGATATTTAAAAAAAAAAGGATGCTATCATCTAACTGTCATGAAAATAGATATAAACACTAAAAACAAAATATTATATAAAGAAATTATACATTGAGGAAGGAAAATATCACAAGCAAGTTGTATTTGTTGCAAGATAAAATCATAATCTAGAGAACAATTTGGAGAATAGTTTTATGATACTAGGGGAGTCAAAGTGATTTTTTTTTTAAATCCAGGACACAAATAATACAAACCAAAATGACAAAGTTTCATAAAATGGATTTCATTAATTTGTGATCTTCCACTTATTAAAATATACTATTAAAACAGTGAAAGGACAAGCCATGGAAAGGGAGAATATATTTGCTGTGCATCTATCTGACAAAGGAGTCTTACACATAATACATAAATAACAGTTAATTTTTTTTCAAAAAGATGGACAATCCACTTTAAACGTATTCAAAAATTGAGAGGAATTTTACAAAGACGATATCCTACATACCAACAAGTGCATGGAAAGATTTTCAAATGATTAATCATTAGGAGAATGAATATTAAAACCACAGTGACATATTACTACCCCCCCCAAATCAGAAAGTCTAGCACAAAAAATAACAACTGACAAAATCAGTATTAGAGTGTGGTGGGAACCGGAGCTCTCTTACTAAAACTGTACAAGTTTATACAGTTTATAGCCACAGAAATACAGGATATCCTTTGTGTTCTCTAAGCTCCGGTAGAATAATGCATGCTGATATGTAGCATTGATGTTTTTCCTTCTGTATGGTTGTATTTTCAAAGTTCACACAAATGTGCGCAGAAACAGCAAAAAGTAAGATCTTGTGTAGAAAGGCCTATTATGCCCTTTTCATTAGTAAATTTGTGCATTTTTAAAAAGGATCAATTTTTACACTTTCTAATATGTTTACTTCCCTAGGTAGTTTTGTAATATTTGAAAGATTTAAATGTACAACTTGTGTAAGCTCTGTAACTCAAATTTAATTCAAGATGAAAAAACGTTATTTCTCCAAGTCACATTTTATGGTCAGAATACGTGTAAACAATCACACATTTTATGTCACTTTTTTTCCTGAAAATCTGAAACATAAACACCTGGCAGCATCTGGCTTGATTGTTTATCTCTAAAGCCACTATGTAGTGTTAATTCTCAGTGTTACCAAAAGCAATAAAATAGAAATTATTCAACTGACTTATAACTCTTCATCTTAGTATTTAAAATACTCCTGAACAAATTCCTTAAAGATTCAACGTGCATAACTTCTCCAGTATTGCCTGATACATTTCTTGGAAATTTTTGATTGGTCTTCTATTCAAGAAGCTAAATTGGTTACTAGCTTAAAACCTATATGTAAAGCAGACATGTCATTACCAGTGTGCACAGTTTCTGCCAATTGTATATTACAAATTTTGACTTTGCCAACCCTGTTCACCTTACTTGAATGACTTTTCCATTCTAACCTATTTTAAAATAATAATAAAAAAACCTTCAAAATTCAAAACAAAAAACAATAGCTCCAGTTAATTATTATTTGATTTCACTTTTCTCCAACTTCTTTTATGTGCACTTTCTCTACATTTCATAACACCCAACCTTCTTTGGACATCATAATCTGTGGAAATTTGCCTCATGATTTTATTGATTCATGATGCTGTAAACATAGGGGATTTAAGCCAGGAAATATTTTAAGCCCAGTTTCTAGAAGCATATTTTAGTTAAACCCTCCACACATTGCAATTTCTTTTGCCAGTGTGGTAGATAGAGGGATACTAAGACCAGATCCCCCTTTAAAAGAAGAGTTGATGCCCAACTATGGGGAATATGATCAGCACTTAAACTCCATTTTCAGCTCTTTCATGGTCTAACTCAACTTCAGAAATTAACGGACTCACCTGAGGTCATTTCCTGAGAAATTTGAGGCTATAAATGCCTGAACTTCTCAACTCAACATAAAAACCTATTTGCTCCAAAGGACCTTAGTAATTTGGTCAAAGTTTTGTAAAGCCTAGATGATAAAGTAACCATTCCTGTCTCTTTCACACATGAATCTCAAAAGATTTTATCAAAGTTCTCATCTTTACATCTGGATGGTAGAGCCTAGTAACAAGTATAAGATAAAGCCCAGGATGGAAGAGTGAGTGGCTAAACATCATTTAGTTAAATGTTAAATGTCCAAAGAAAGCAGCTTTTTTTTTTTTTTGTAAGGTCAGTGTTCTAATTGGAAAAAACAAACAAACAAATGAAACAAAACAAAACACTGGTTCCCATAGTCCCAAGACTATGTAGTACTATAACAACTATAGATGTATAGCTCAGTGGAATAGAATTAAGAGTCCAGAAATAAACCTATATGTTTATGGTCAAATGATTTTGACAAGGGTGCCAAGAAAATTCAGTGGGGAAAAAATATCTTTCAACAAATGGTTCTGGAACAAATGGATATATATATATGCAAAGGAATGAAATTAGACTCCTACCTCCCACTATACACAAAAATTAACTCAAAACGTACCAGAGATCTAAAAGCAAGAGCTAAAGCTATAAAACTTTTGACATTTACATAAGAATAATTCTTCATGATTTTGGATTTAGCTATTTTTTAAGAAATGACAAAAATAGGAAACAAACAAAATAAATTGTACTTCATCAAAATTAAAAAACAAAACATTTGTACTCCAAAGGATACCATCAATAAAATGAAAAGATATCTAAAGAATGGGAAATATATTTGCAATCACATAGTTTATATGGGTATAGAATCCAGAATGTATAAAGAAGTCTTATAACTCAACCATAAAGAGAAAAATAACACAAGTTTTTAAAAAGTGGGAGATTCTGAATAGACATTTCTTCAAAGAAGATTTACAAATAGCCAATAAGCACATGAAAAGATGCTCAATATTATTAGTTATTTGATAACTGTATATCAAAATCACAATGAGATACTACTTCAAAATGTGGTACAAATGGATATGCAATTGATATTACTTGGCGGCAAAAGAAATGGTGCATGGTACATGTTTTATATATAGCACGGATGAACCTTGAAAACATCATGCTAAGTGAAATCAGACATAAAAGGCTATATGCTGTATGATTCCATTTACTTGAAATGCCCAGAATATGCAAATCTATAGAATACAGAAACTTTATTAGTGATTGCCTAGAGCTAGGGGATGGGAGTATTGAGGGATGATAGTTACAGCATGTGGGCTTTCTTTTCGTAGTAATAAAGTATTCTAGAGTTAGATAGCAGTGATGGTGGTATAGTCGTGTACTAAAATCACAAAATCATATGTTTCATAAGTGTTAATTTATGGTATGGGTGTTATATCTTAATTTAAAAAATAATTCAATGATAAGAAGACAAGCAACCTGGTAATTAATGGGGACAATTTTTATACACACTTAACCACAGAAGACTTTTGGATGGTAAGTTAGGAAATTGTCAATATTATTAGTAACTAAAGAAAACAAATTAAAGCCATAATGAGTTACCACTACTCACATATATTAAAACTGCAAAAACAATTTTAAAAATGAAAGATGAAAAAAAATCCAAATGCTGGTGAAGATGAGAGAGAACTTTAACTGTCTTATATTCCTGGAGACAATGGTGCAGGAGGTCTGGAAAAGGGTTCAGTAGTTTCTCAAAAAGTTACTATATTTATCAAATGACCAGTAGTGCTACTTCTAGGTTTTTGCCCAAGAGAAATGAAATGCAACTGAAAATATTCAGAATTCCTTAGTAAATGAAGAGGTAAAGAAAAATAGCATCTATAAAAAACATTCAGCAAATAAAAGGAGAGAATAAATTTTTTAAAAATAAACAAAAAATGAATTAAATGATGAAGAGAAGTCCAAAATGTTGACCAATCACTTATATATGTATGTAGTCAGTTTTATAGAGCCACGCGCTGATCCAGGTGCTTGACAGAAATTCCTGAGCAATAAATAAAAAAAAATTAAAATTCAGCTTCTAGCTTCTTTAGATTATGTTCTAACAATTTAATATTTTAGGTAATTTGTTCAATGATCTGGAAAACAATTTTAATTCATGGAATTCTCAAAGAAAAAAAATGGAGGAAATAAATGGTTGTGGGAGACAATAATATATATGGGAGAATGAAAATAAAAAAACAAATGGCATTTTTTTAGCACAGACTAGAATTGGATCAGAAAGCGGTATTAAAGGTGATAAAAGTCTAACATTTTCCTGAGTTGCAGAAAGACTTATATATTCAAAAACATAGGAGTATCCATAATCCTAGAACATTTTAGAGCTTTATTTTCCCTCCTTTCATTTTTCTCACTAAAATTAGTAAATAAGTGAAAACATGTAAAAGGACATCAATGACAATTATAGGAGGGCTCTATTTGAAGAAGAAAAAATTCAGCATATTTTTGAAGCACTGGTGGATGAGAGGTAATCAGTAAAAAAAAAAAGGTGAGAAAATACATGTACTTGGACGTAGTGAAGAGGTACCTGAGAAGCAGAGTTGTACAGCAGAACTCCTAAGAAGCTTGAGGTTAGTAAAAACAGGGGATAGTAAATGTGTGGGTCAGCTGAAGAGAACTGGGTAAAATTCTGAATAGTAAACACACATGAACAACGCAAACATCCCTTCCTTGGGATCTCAGATTTTCTAATAGACAGGATTTTATCCCCATTAATGGCATTAATGGCTTTTGGTTTTATGCCCAGATGATCTTTTTTTTAAATTAATGTTTTTGTTTTGGTCCACTGCATCCCTTGTTATTCAGCCATCTCCCATTGATTTTGGTTACTTGTCAGAACTCCAAATATAGGTGCATTTGTCTATGAAGTTATGTATATGGGATAAAAGCCAAACTGTGTTTCCCTGGACCTTTGGAAACAAAGACATCATGTCAGAAAAAATTAAAGCACAATAAATTATTTTGCATGTGAATTCTGAAGAGGAGCATGTGTCCATATCTATAGAGTGACAACACAACCAGACAATGTGTCCAAAGTATTTTTTTTCTATTTTAATTCCATAAAAATTATGACTTCAGATGTCATACTGATATCAGAAGGTTTTAAGACACAAAGCTATACTGAATTACTGAATGATTGCATTTATGACACGAAGTTTATTGTAATTAGAATACCTAAAGAAACTAGGTCCACCTTTTGTCCAAAAATTAATTTACTTTCTCTTTATTGAAACTTGTTTTATTTTTGATCATTTTTTAAAATAATTTAGTTACCACTGCAAAGTTGTATAACCCATTTTTTTGCTTATAAATAATGTTAACTGTAACAGATCACCTAGTTAATGATACTTAATACGCAGCGATATACCCAAATATTCTGGAGTAACCCCATTCATCTGGCATTTGATTCTGGACTTTAATTTCAAAATTAATGACCTCAAATATCTGCTGATAGAACATGTATTATTAGCATTCAGCACCTGTCACTATTTGAAAGAAAATGAATAGCAAATTAGAATAAGATATTAATGAGGAGAAAAAAATGTTGTTTGCCTACTGGGCTACATATTTTCATTTTTGAAATATCTTCCTTCAGAGCTTAAGTAACTAATACATATTTTGATCTGAAATTAGCTAAAATATTGAAAAAAAATATATATATATATATTCATACAGCTGTAAAGTGCTAATAGAAATATGCTAAGGAGGTGCCAATGGAGTGCTAACAAGTAACTCAGGCAAAGTGAGTATTCAGGTATTCAAGGAAAAAGTGATAATGAGGATCTTGTTAATGAGGCTTCATTAAATAGGTGTTGGAATTCATAAGATCTTTTTCCCTTTCATTTTAATAAGATAGGGAAATATGTATTTTTTTAATGGAAAGGAATACAGTACTTGTGATGGGCACAGTAATGCCTCTCCCCAAGATGTCCACATCCTAATCCCTGGAATTTGTGAATATTTTTCCTTGAATAGCAAAAAGGACTTTGAAGATGTGATTAAGTTAAGGATTTCCAGATAGGAAGATTATCCTAGGTTATTTGGGTTGCCCAATTTATCAACCAGGGTCCTTAACAGTTATAAAAAGAGATGTGGAACTGGAGGGTGTTATGCTGAGTGAAATAAGTCAATCAGAGAAAGACATGTATCACATGACCTCACTGATATGAGGAATTCTTTTTTTTTTTTTTTTTTTAGGCTAACCCATCCCCCCACCCCCTCCCCTCTAGAACCCTCAGTTTTTTTTTTAATTTTTTATTGTTATGTTAATCACCATATATTACATCATTAGTTTTTGATGCAGTGTTCCATGATTCATTGTTTGTTCATAACACCCAGTGCACCATGCAAAACGTGCCCTCCTCAATACCCATCACCAGGCTAACCCATCCCCCCACCCCCCTACCCTCTAGAACCCTCAGTTTGTTTTTCAGAGTCCATCATCTCTCATGGTTCATCTCCCCCTCTGACATACTCCCCTTTTCTTCCTCTCCTGTTATCTTCTTCTTTTCCTTTTTTCTTAAAATATGTTGCGTTATTTGTTTCAGAAGTACAGGTCTGTGATTCAACAGTCTTGCACAATTCACAGTGCTCACTGTAGCACATACCCTCCCCAATGTCTATCACCCAGCCATCCCATCCCTCCCACCCCCAACCACTCCAGTAACACTCAGTTTGTTTCCTGAGATTAAGAATTCCTCATATCAGTGAGGTCATGTGATACATGTCTTTCTCTGATTGACTTATTTCACTCAGCATAACACCCTCCAGTTCCATCCACGTCGTTGCAAATGGCAAGATCTCATTCCGTTTGATGGCTGCATAATATTCCATTGTGTATATATACCACATCTTCTTTATCCATTCATCTGTCGATGGGCATCTTGGCTCTTTCCACAGTTTGGCTATTGTGGACATTGCTGCTATAAACATTGGGGTACATGTACCCCTTCGGGTCCCTACATTTGTATCTTTGTGGTAAATACCCAGTAGTGCAATTGCTGGATCGAACGGTAGCTCTAATTTCAACTGTTTGAGGAACCTCCATACTGTTTTCCAGAGGGGCTGCACCAGCTTGCATTCCCACCAACAGTGTAGGAGGGTTCCCCTTTCTCCACATCCCCGCCAACATCTGTCGTTCCCTGACTTGTTAATTTTAGCCATTCTGACGGGTGTGAGGTGGTATCTCATTGAGGTTTTGATTTGGATTTCCCTGATGCCGAGTGATGTTGAGCACTTTTTCATGTGCCTGTTGGCCATTTGGATGTCTTCTTTGGAGAAATGTCTGTTCATGTCTTCTGCCCATTTCTTGATTGGATTATTTGTTCTTTGGGTGTTGAGTTTGATAAGTTCTTTATAGATTTTGGATACTAGCCCTTTATCTGATATGTCGTTTGCAAATATTTTCTCCCATTCTGTCGGTTGTCTTTTGGTTTTGTGGACTGTTTCTTTTGCTGTGCAAAAGCTTTTAATCTTGATGAAATCCCAATAGTTCATTTTTGCCCTGGCTTCCCGTGCCTTTGGCGATGTTTCTAGGAAGAAGTTGCTGCGGCTAAGCTCGAAAAGGTTGCTACCTGTGTTCTCCTTTAGGATTTGGATGGACTCCTGTCTCACGTTTAGGTCTTTCAACCATTTGGAGTCTATTCTTGTGTGTGGTGTAAGGAAATGGTCCAGTTTCATTCTTCTGCATGTGGCTGTCCAATTTTCCCAACACCATTTGTTGAAGAGACTGTCTTTTTGCCATTGGACATTCTTTCCTGCTTTGTCAAAAATAAGTTGACCATAGAGTTGAGGGTCCATTTCTGGGCTCTCGATTCTGTTCCATTGATCTATGCGTCTGTTTTTGTGCCAGTACCATACTGTCTTGATGATGACAGCTTTGTAATAGAGCTGGAAGTCCGGAATTGTGATGCCGCCAGCTTTGCTTTTCTTTTTCAGTATTCCTCTGGCTATTCGGGGTCTCTTCTGGTTCCATACAAATTTTAGGATTATTTGTTCCATTTCTTTGAAAAAAGTGGATGGTATTTTGATGGGGATTGCATTGAATGTGTAGATTGCTCTAGGTAGCATTGACATCTTCACAATGTTGATTCTCCCAATCCATGAGCATGGAACGTTTTTCCATTTCTTTGTGTCTTCTTCAATTTCTTTCATGAGTATTTTATAGTTTTCTGAGTACAGATCCTTTGCCTCTTTGGTTAGATTTATTCCTAGGTATCTAATTGTTTTGGGTGCAATTGTAAATGGGATCGACTCCTTGATTTGTCTCTCTTCTGTCTTGTTGTTGGTGTATAGGAATGCCACTGATTTCTGTGCATTGATTTTATATCCTGCTACTTTACTGAATTCCTGTATGAGTTCTAGCAGTTTTGGGGTGGAGTCTTTTGGGTTTTCCACGTACAGTATCATATCATCTGCAAAGAGTGAGAGTTTGACTTCCTCTTTGTCGATTTGGATGCCTTTGATTTCTTTTTGTTGTCTGATTGCTGTGGCTAGGACTTCTAATACTATGTTGAATAGCAGTGGTGAGAGTGGACATCCCTGCCGCGTTCCTGACCTTAGGGGAAAGGCTCTCAGCCTTTCCCCATTGAGAATGATACTCGCTGTAGGTTTTTCATAGATGGCTTTTATGATATTGAGGTATGTACCCTCTATCCCTATACTCTGAAGAGTTTTGATCAAGAAAGGATGTTGTACTTTGTCAAATGCTTTTTCTGCATCTATTGAGAGGATCATATGATTCTTGTTCTTTCTTTTGTTAATGTATTGTATCACGTTGATTGATTTGCGGATGTTGAACCAGCCTTGCAGCCCAGGAATAAATCCCACTTGGTCATGGTGAATAATCCTTTTAATGTACTGTTGGATCCTATTGGCTAGGATTTTGGTGAGAATTTTTGCATCCATGTTCATCAAGGATATTGGTCTGTAATTCTCTTTTTTGATGGCGTCTTTGTCTGGTTTTGGGATCAAGGTAATGCTGGCCTCATAAAATGAGTTTGGAAGTTTCCCTTCCATTTCTATTTTTTGGAACAGTTTCAGGAGAATAGGTATTAATTCTTCTTGAAATGTCTGATAGAATTCCCCCGGGAAGCCGTCTGGCCCTGGGCTTTTGTTTCTTGGGAGATTTTTGATGACTGTTTCAATTTCCTTAGTGGTTATAGGTCTGTTCAGGTTTTCTATTTCTTCCTGGTTCAATTTTGGTAGTTGATACATCTCTATGAATGCACCCATTTCTTCCAGGTTCTCTAATTTGCTGGCATAGAGTTGCTCATAATATGTTCTTATAATTGTTTGTATTTCTTTGGTGTTGGTTGTGATCTCTCCTCTTTCATTCATGATTTTGTTGATTTGGGTCATTTCTCTTTTCTTTTTGATCAGTCTGGCCAGGGGTTTATCAATCTTGTTAATTCTTTCAAAGAACCAGCTCCTAGTTTCGTTGATCTGTTCTACTGTTCTTTTGGTTTCTAGTTCATTGATTTCTGCTCTGATCTTTATGATTTCTCTTCTCCTGCTGGGTTTAGGCTTTCTTTGCTGTTCTTTCTCCAGCTCCTTTAGGTGTAGGGTTAGGTTGTGTATTTGAGACCTTTCTTGTTTCTTGAGAAAGGCTTGTATTGCTATATACTTTCCTCTCAGGACTGCCTTTGCTGTATCCCAAAGATTTTGAACAGTTGTGTTTTCATTTTCATTGGTTTCCATGAATTTTTTTAATTCTTCTTTAATTTCCTGGTTGACCCATTCATTCTTTAGTAGGATGCTCTTTAGCCTCCATGTATTTGAGTTCTTTCCGACTTTCCTCTTGTGGTTGAGTTCTAGTTTCAAAGCATTGTGGTCTGAAAATATGCAGGGAATGATCCCAATCTTTTGGTACCGATTGAGACCTGATTTGTGACCTAGGATGTGATCAATTCTGGAGAATGTTCCATGGGCACTAGAGAAGAATGTGTATTCCGTTGCTTTGGGATGGAATGTTCTGAATATGTCTGTGAAGTCCATTTGGTCCAGTGTGTCATTTAAAGTCTTTATTTCCTTGTTGATCTTTTGCTTAGATGATCTGTCCATTTCAGTCAGGGGGGTGTTAAAGTCCCCCACTATTATTGTATTGTTGTCAATGTGTTTCTTTGCTTTTGTTATTAATTGCCTTATATAACTGGCTGCTCCCATGTTCGGGGCATAGATATTTACAATTGTTAGATCTTCTTGTTGGATAGACCCTTTAAGTAGGATATAGTGTCCTTCCTCATCTCTTATTACAGTCTTTGTTTTAAAATCTAGTTTGTCTGATATAAGGATTGCCACCCCAGCTTTCTTTTGGTGTCCATTAGCATGGTAAATGGTTTTCCACCCCCTCACTTTCAATATGGGGGTATCTTTGCGTCTAAAATGAGTCTCTTGCAGACATCATATTGATGGGTCTTGTTTTTTAATCCAATCTGATAGCCTGTGTCTTTTGATTGGGGCATTGAGCCCATTTACATTCAGGGTAACTATTGAAAGGTATGAATTTAGTGCCATTGTATTACCTGTAAGGTGACTGTTAACTGTCTGTTGTCTGTGTTCGTTTCTGCTCTTTGCTGCTTTTAGGTTCTCTCTTTGCTTAGAGGACCCCTCTCAATATTTCTTGGAGGGCTGGTTTCGTGTTTGCAAATTCCTTTAGTTTTTGTTTGTTCTGGAAGCTTTTTATCTCTCCTTCTATTTTCAGTGATAGCCTAGCTGGATATAGTATTCTTGGCTGCATATTTTTCTCGTTAAGTGCTCTGAAGATATCTTGCCAGTCCTTTCTGGCCTGCCACGTCTCTGTGGATAGGTCTGTTGCCAATCTAATGTTTCTACCATTGTAGGTTACATATCTCTTCTCCCGAGCTGCTTTCAGGATTTTCTCTTTGTCTCTGAGACTCGTAAGTTTTACTATTAAATGTCGGGGTGTTGACCTATTTTTATTGATTTTGAGAGGGGTTCTCTGTGCCTCCTGGATTTTGATGCCTGTTTCCTTCCTCACATTAGGGAAGTTCTCTGCTATTATTTGCTCCAATATACCTTCTGCCCCTCTCTCTCTTTCTTCTTCTTCTGGGATCCCAATTATTCTAATGTTGTTTCATCTTATCGTATCACTTATCTCTCAAATTCTGCCCTCGTGATCCTGTAGTTGTTTCTCTCTCTTTTTCTCAGCCTCTTTATTTTCCATCATTTGGTCTTCTATATCGCTGATTCTCTCTTCTGCCTCATTTATCCTAGCAGTTAGTGCCCCCATTTTTGATTGCACCTCATCAATAGCCTTTTTGATTTCGATTTGGTTAGATTTTAGTTCTTTTATTTCTCCAGAAAGGGTTTCTCTAATAACTTCCACGCTTTTTTCAAGCCCAGCTAGTATCTTTAAAGTCATGATTCTGAACTCTAGGTCCGACATCATACTAATGTCTGTATTGAGTAGGTCCCTGGCTGATGGTAGTACCTCTTGTTCTTTTTGCTGAGGTGATTTCTTTCGTCTTGTCATTTTGTCCAGAGGAGAAAAGATGAATGAGAGAACGAAATGCTAACAGGTTTACAACGTCCCCAGCAAATATACTGTATACAAATCAGAAAAGACCTGAAACCAGGGGAAAAGAAAGGGAAAGAAAGAAAAAAGAAAGAGAAAAAAGAAGAAAAAGAAAAAAAAAAGATAAAAACAAAAACAAAACAATACAAAAATAGCAGAATATGATCAAATATGATCAGGCTAGTGCATAGATCAGTGCCACACACTAGATTTTGGGCGTATTTTGGTCTGTTAGAAAAAAGTGCCTCCTAAAATTTTAAAGGAAGAAAGACATATATGTACAAAATAAGGGTTGATACAATGAAGGGATGGAAGATGACTGTAAAGATGAAAATTATAAAAGGTTTTATAAAAGGACTTGGTAAGATAAGTTGTTTGAAAAAAGAAAGAAGATTTAAGAAAAGAAAAAAAAAAGGAAAAAGGGAGAGAATGTGATCAGGCAGGAGACTAGAACAAAGCCATACACTAGTGATTTAGGGTATATTTTGATCTGTTAGAAGAAACTGTACCTCAAAATTTTAAAGAGAGAACAACTTATATATATATGCCAAAAATAAGGGTAACTACTATGAAGGGATAAAATATGACTCTAAAAATGAAAAATGAAAAATGTTGTTTTTTTTTTTTTTAAAAGGGATTGATAAGATGTTGGTTAAAAAAAAGG
>NW_027397069.1:43171502-43196876 GCF_003265705.2 Callorhinus ursinus
AAAAAAAAAAAAAAAAAAAGCCATGAATCTATGTGCAGTATTCCCCTAGCGCTGGAGTTCTCCCGTTCTCCTTGATCGATCAACTTGGTCTTGGCTTGCTGGCTGTTCGCGCTGATCTTCTGGGGGAGGGGCCTGTTGCTGTGGTTTCCAAATGTCTTTGCCGGAGGCGGAATTGCCCCGCCCTTGTCGGTCCGGGCTAAGGAAGCTGCTCCGGTTTGCTCTCAGGAGCTTTTGTTCCCTGCAAGCTCTCCGTACAGCCTTGGAGGACCAGGGCAGAAATGGTGGCCTCCCAATCTCTACCCGGAGGAGCCGAGAACTCGGGGCCCCGCTCCTCAGTGTGCCCCCAGAGAAAAGCAGTCACTTCCGTGTCCCCGGTCTCCGGCCGCACCCCGTGCTCACCCGGCCTGTGACCGAGCGTTGCTATCTCTGGCACCCGACCCCGCGCAGAGTCTCCAAACCCAGCAGATCCCTGCAGTGCGTTCCCGCACCGCTCCTCCCCGGGAAGGAAGGGGAGTCTCCCCGGATCTGCCGCCTGCTGGGTCCCTGCTGGAGGAGCCGTGGCCCGACTGGGCCGCGGGTCACAGTCTATGGCAACCCCGAGCTGAGAGCCCACGACTCTGCTCCGTCTCTGCAGCCGGCTTCCCCGCTCCGATACCTGGGAGCTCTGGCGCACTCAGGCACCCCCGGTCTCTCTGTGACCCCGAGGGTCCTGAGACCACACTGTCCCGGGAGGATTCCACCCCCCGCTTAGCCACTGCAGCGACGTCCCTCCACGGAGCCAACTTCTAAAAGGTCCGATTTTGTGCTCCGCGGCTCTAGCACTTGCCAGAAGCGGCCGGCGGAGGCCCCTCCCCCGCCGTCTATCCTCCCGAATATCGCCTCGGATTCACTTCTCCGCACGTCCTACCTTCTAGAAAGTGGTCACTTTTCTGTTCAGAGGGTTGTTGCTACTCTCTTCTTCGGTCTCCTGTTGAGTTCGTAGGTGTTCAGAATGGTTTGATCCCTATTCAGCTGAATTCCTGAGACCAGACGAAATCTAGGTCTCCTACTCCTCCGCCATCTTGCTCCGCCCCCGATATGAGGAATTCTTAATCTCAGGAAACAAACTGAGTGTTACTGGAGTGGTTGGGGGTGGGAGGGATGGGATGGCTGGGTGATAGACATTGGGGAGGGTATGTGCTACGGTGAGCGCTGTGAATTGTGCAAGACTGTTGAATCACAGATCTGTACTTCTGAAACAAATAACGCAACGTATTTTAAGAAAAAAGAAAAAAGAAGGAGAGGAAGAAAAGGGGAGTATGTCAGAGGGGGAGACAAACCATGAGAGATTATGGACTCTGAAAAACAAACTGAGGGTTCTAGAGGGGAGGGGGGAGGGGGATGGGTTATCCTGGTGATGGGTATTGAGGAGGGCACGTTCTGCATGGAGCACTGGGTGTTATGAACAAACAATGAATCATGGAACACTGCACCAAAAACTAATGATGTAATATATGGTGATTAACATAACAATAAAAAAATAAAAAAAAACACACAAAAAAATAAAATTACTTGTTTTCAAAAAAAAAAAATAAAGAGATGTGAAAACTAAGCAAAATCAGAGAAATTTGAAGATGCTCTTTCTGGCTTTGAAGATAGAAGAGGGACACAGTCCAAGAAATGCAGGCAGCCTTCTAGAATCTGTAAAAGGCAAGGGAGTGGATTTTCTCCTAGAGCCTCTAGAAGGAATGCAGTCATGCCATCACCTTGATTTTAGTCCAGTGAAATCCATTTTGTACTTCTTACTTAAAGAATACAGTAATAAAATTTCTTTGCTTAAAGCAACTAAGTTTGTGGCAATTTGTTACAATGGCAATAGGAATCAATAAAATACTATGCCATTTTGCGAAAATGTGCCAATTTGCAATTCATCTCTAATCTGGAAATTGAATAGACGTGAGTGACACTTGCCTCTTTGTTTACATACCATAAGTGAGGGTAAAGAATCATATCATGAGGGCGCCTGGGTGGCTCAGATGGTTAAGCGTCTGCCTTCGGCTCAGGTCATGATCCCAGGGTCCTGGGATCGAGTCCCGCATCGGGCTCCCTGCTCCTTGGGAGCCTGCTTCTCCCTCTGCTTCTCTCTCTCTCTCTCTCTCCCTCTCTCTCTCCTCCTCTGTCTCTCATGAATAAATAAATAAAAAAAATCTAAAAAAAAAAAAAAAAAAGAATCATATCATGAGCCGAGTTGTTACTTTTTATCCTCCTTTAATAAATATCCAAGATTGGGCACCTGGGTGGCTCAGTTGGTTGAGCGGCTGCCTTCGGCTCAGGTCATGATCCTGGAGTCACGGGATCAAGTCCCACATCAGGCTCCCTGCTCGGCAGGGAGTCTGCTTCTCCCTCTGACCCTCTTCCCTCTCAGGCTCTCTATCTCTCATTCTCTCTCTCTCTCAAATAAATAAATAAAATCTTAAAAAAAAAAAAAGAAATATCCACGATTGCCTCCAATAGATAGAATAGCCAGATCTCCACTACTACTACTACTTCTCCTCCCCTCCCCCTCCCCTTCCCCCTCCTCCTCCTCCTCCTCCTCCTTCTTCTTTTTAGAAAGAGAGAGAGCATGCATGCACATGCATACATGTTGGGAGGGGGCGGTTAGGGCAGAGAGAGAGGGAGAGAGAAAGAATCCCAAGCAGGCTCCCCTGCCAGCTCAATGCAGGGCTAAATCTCACAACCCTGAGATCATGACCTGACCTGAAATCAAGAGTCAGATGCTTAACTGACTAAGCCACCCAGGCATCCCAGAAACCTCTACTTCTGATAGCCACTCTCGTCACATTTAGCTAAAATGATTAAATCAGAACTTATAGTTTTCATACATCATATTAATAGACTAGAATATTATTTTGTATCTCTTTAGATAGCTTTTGTATCTATTTTTGTTTAAGGTAACTTCTCTTCCTGCAGTGCAATAAACTAAAGCTAGATGTTACGTATTTCTACAGGTATAAGAAAGGAAGAATGTGCAGAGTTGTAAAAGATATTCACTGACCTTCTGTTTCCAAGACACCATTTCATTAATCTTCACCATCAGATATAAATAGGATTCATTCATTATACTAAGTTTCCAACAGAACCAAAAGTATAAAATGTCAAGCAAGTTTTAACCTCAGAAACATGAATAAGGACATTAAGTCCCTGAGTCCATGTTATCCAAATTCTTTATAATCTCTACTTCCTCCTAAGTAAGACCCACGTAAATTTCCCTTGGACCAGTAAGACTAACAAGACACAAACTTCTAGAAGTTTTTATTTTCTCTGTAAATAGTAAATAATAATTTTAATTTTGACAATCCAGTTATGTAATTAGGTCTAATAATTTCCAACTTTGGGGACTTTTTGTTCCAAGTATGGTACTATATCCCTATACTAAAATATGGCTCATATTAACAATTTATGTTGCTCCAAGGTTGGAGCCCCTTATAAATCTGAATATTCCCCAAGCTCAGAAACTTGAATCTTGTTTTGAAATTTAGCTTGGTGACAAGGTCTCTGCTATTTGCTGCAAGGAAGCAACTTCTCCCAGCCTTTGTCATAATTCTGCCATGGTCCAACTCATCCCCATTCTATTGGATTTTCTATATGCCAAATATTTTCACAGGTAAACCACTTTTACTGTGGATTTATAAGCTCCAGATACTATATTCTACTATCTGGTTAGACATTCTTATAGTTTAAAAAATTTCTATCAAATTAAATGATCAGCTGGGATGTGTGCAGTGTGACAGCAAGCCCAGATTAGTTTATCCCAACAGTATGTCTCACACCCTATCTCCTTGCCCTGTATCCTACTGGCTAGGTCAACTTTTCCATTCCTTATTGTGCCATGAAATACAATACATTTCTTAATGTTCTACTTCTGTTAGTGTATTTTATTATGCAGAGGCCACTGTTGATTTTCCCCTAGAAAAATTAATTCCTAATTTTTATTTGAAAGGAGAAAATAACGTGATAAATCTAGGTAAAAGTGAAGTGTTATTCAATACTAAAGGGAAATTTCACACAATTGATATCAAGGAATATTAACAATTAAACTTGTCAAAAAATTAAATTTGTCCACAAATGATTTAAAAAAATCAATGCCTGTTATGTACTTCACAAATAAATATGTAATATAAGATACTGTTATATTTAAGAGATACTCCAAAAATTTAATTTGTGTTGCAGTTATGTGTGTGTTCGTGTGTAGGTATCAATACACACACACACACACACACACACATATATATATTCATATATATATTCACATTTATATTCATTTATATAAATGTGTGTATCAGCTTTGGGGAAATGACACCTAAAATTTCATATTATAGGAATATAGCCAATAAATATGTGACTAAAAAAACAAAATTCTAAACAAAGGCTAGTTAGGTACTCCATTACAATAATGGATCATTCAGGATTCTGATATTTTATCAATTTTCCATAAAATGCTAAGTTATTCTCAGAAATAACATCTCCTCCTGGATATGCTAATTATATTATAAATTGTATTAAGAATAGTACAAGTCATGTTACATTGACTTGTTTAATGTGGATTGCTAAAGCTAATATTTAAATGCATATTTTACTGGTAGGAAAAAAATAATGTGATTTTAAATAAAACCTGACATGTCAGAGGTGCTGATTTGATTTTCCAACTCCCCAAAAGTTTCTCTTCCAGCATTTCCCATATGTGATTTGCAGCATCTATTCTAATGTTTAATCTTTGAAAATTCCTACTATCTTAACTTTAGAAAGTAAAGCCAACATTATTAGAAAATGTCTTACCTATAGCGTTTTCTTGGATTTAAACTCTTTCTTTTAAACTGTTCTTCCATTCAACCTTTCCAGGATAGTTCTATCTTATCATCCTCCATTCACTCATCAGTTTACTCTGAAATGGCTTTCCCTCTACCACTTTCTCAAAAAGCCTCATATAAATGTTTTAGTTCACTGCCATGTCTCTAAAGCCAATAGACATTTTTCCTTTCCATTTATTTATTTACTGTGGTTAGAATACTGGATGTGATATCTACTCCCCTTAATAAACTTTTAAGTGTACAATACAGTGTTGTTAACTATAAGCACAATATTGTAGAGGAGAACTCTAGAATGTATTCATCTTGCATAACTGAAACTTTATAACCACTGGATAGCAACTCCCTATTAACTCTTCCTGCCTAGTCCTAGCAACCATGATTCTACTCTTTGATCCTATGAGTTCGTCTATTTTAGGTACATTGTATATGATATACTTCTCATTTAATTTATCTATCTGTGAAGCAAACACTATTGACCCCTATTCCTTCTTGAAATATTATATTCCTTTGGCTTCTGTACCGTTAAACTCCACTGGGGCTGCCACTGCCCCCTTAGCCTCTCTTTCTTCTTTTCAGACTCCACCTCCTAGAGTCCCCCCAAGTCTTGGTACTAGGATCGTTTCTTCTATCTCTGCATATTCCTGAAGCCCAAAGTTTCAATATTTACCTCTATAAAGATGACTCACAAATTTACCCAAAAGTTCTCCACTGAACTCTGGACTGTTTTACTCATTGTTTAATTTCATATATCTTTTTAGATATTTTAAGGGGAAATAAAACACCAAATGTACAAAACCAAATTGTTGACTTTCTTCATTCCCCCTCCTATATCATCTTTCCCGCTCTCCACTCCAAAAGATAAACCTTGATTGGAAGATGACTCTTCCAATGTTATTTATCTCCGTGAATTGACTTAATTATATGAGCCAGAAACCTCGAATCTTATTTGACCTTTCTTTCTACATAAGACATTCACCAAATTCATCACTAAATTCTGAATTTTTTGTTTGTTTAATCTCTTTTCACCACTGCCTCCTCCACTAGATGTCATCTCTAATTGCCATACCCCAGGCACACTGGCTATCCTTAAGTCTCTCAGGCCAGTGTCCTTACCCTTGCTGTTCTATCTGAATGTAGTGCTGTTTTCTCTTTGTCTTAGATAATGATTTATTAAGTAATAAACTTGTTTTTACATTTCAAATGTCCGTTCAAATGTATCTTCCTAAAGGAAACATAACTGACCTCTCTAATATGATAAATCTCCTATGAAATGTTCTAATGGAAATGTACCACTGAGTCAAAGTATGTATTCTGGTTGTACCTTTATGTTAATGCCTCTGAATATTTAATGAATGCCTGTCTTTTCCAATTGGCTTTAATTATCCTGAGTGCAGGGTTCTAATCTGATTTTTTACATCAAATTCATCCCCAAAACCTCAACTAAGTAGGTGGTCAATAAATATTTAATAAATAAACCACCATGTTATAGGCCTTAAATATATACAATTTCATTTGTAAATAAAGCTAAATAATAAAAATAAACATAAAATGAGATCCACTGGCCAGAGCCTTTATATTTCCTCATATATCACACTCCTCATTCATAAAAATGATAATAAATACAATGAATTAGTCATACATTTGATATAAGGATTCCATGTAATTTGGCATTCAAATGGAAAAATTTAGACTGAGCATGATTTTCTTTCTGCTAATTGTGAATCAGGAATTAAAGTAGGGAAAGGGTAGAAAGAATAGTGACCAGTGAATCAAAATCTGACAATATATCACATTTTCAAGGGTTCTGAGACAAAATAAAAAAATAATAATATAACTTGATTATTGGTAATAATTTCTTCCAACCCACTGTTACTGAATTCTGGATTCTTCCTGCCACCCCAGGAAAACAGAGCAAAGGAATACCTAGATTGCAAAGGTAAAGTTGTAAGAATATGAAAATATGCTGTTTTTCATATTTACTATTAGTACTTAAAATTCCATGTATATTGAATTGACTACTGTTATATTTTATAATTCCATGTAAAATACTTTTTCTATTATTTTCATTTTCTCCCATATAAGAGAGCAAAGGAATTTGTCTTCAATTAATTGGAGGTCTAATTAAAATTATAAAGAAGTATGGTTATGGGTTTTATATCCTATGAAAACAGCCAGAACAAATTATTTTAATTGCATAGTTGCATAAAATCAGCCTGTCATTTGCCTATTTCTCAATATTACTCAGAGATGCACCACTTATGAATATTTAAAAGAAAATACTGCTTTAATTGGTACTATTGTAGATAAAAATAAATAAAAGAATTTCACTTGCAAATATTCTTCTAAAGCATTTTAGAGAATCATCTTTTTAAAGGCAAATCTGTGAAAGCTCTTAAATGTGCATAAAGTTTAAGATCATATACTACATTAATTAGAAACTGAAATTTAAAGCATATCCTTCAAAACAATTTTCTTTTGATGACTGATTACATAATATGGCTTATGTAGTTGTATTCTGCAATTGATTATCAAATTCATTTACAATTCATTGTAAGCCATCATTTTCAATTATACTAAAGAATGCACTGTTCATGCTAGAATTTTCAACTCCAGGAAAGCAATAATATACTCTAATATACTAATATAGGAGATATATAGAGATATATATCTCTATATATACTCTAAATATATCTATATTTAGCATATCAATATGTGGACTATATATTGAGGCTTTTGTTTTGCAGTAAAGTAATACTGAATTTATGTAAACTAATTTTGGTTATGTCCAGAAGTATGTTTCATTTGTATTGAGCTTCCATTTTATGAAAAGTGTATTTTATATTGTTCTATTGTTTTATTATTTTATTTTTAGAAGAAAGAAAATAGAAATAAATGAAATATTTGTTGTATTTCAAGACACACAATTGAACACATATAATAGGAGTGAAATTGAAACTTGGAATTTGTTGTTTGGTATGCTGAATCTCAGTTGAATTAGAAGTTTAACCATGAAACAACTTTTGTTCTAGAAACATAATAGAATTTTTTGCTGATCTGGAATCAAAAAAGAAAATGATGTGAAACAAATCTTTCAATTTCTCTTATTCTTAAAGTAGTTTCTCTACCATCTAGAGAATGCTATAAAGTTCCCTTATTTATTTTATAATTCATATCAATTGAATTTAATATTTTAAATCAGCTAATATGAATAAGGCTATCCATTAAGCAATTGAATAAATGAAAAATATGTATCACTGCATTTATAGGTTGCTTTACATCAGCAACTTTCTAAGGGCAGTTTGTTAACCTCTGTGGGAACGATACACTATTTCAGATGGTCCATGAGGTCAAAAGTACTTTCACATCAATACTAAGATGCTAATTGCCTTTTTTTTCTGTGTTGATATTTCCAGTTATGCTGCAAAATAGCGATGGGTCTAACTCTTGATGACCGAATAAATATAAATTCAGAGGCACTAAACTACACTGATATATCCCCAACATCTAGATATCTAAAACACATTTGCACATGATAAGCACACACTAAATATTAAAGAATAAATGAACTACTGTCCAAATTGTCCATGAAGACTTTCTCTTTCAGTTATCATAGTTAATAGAACCCATTCATGTCTGGAGAGAACTGTCTCATTATTTTATTCAATTATTTATATTTTTCATATAGTATTTGTTATTTTAAATAAAATAAAATATTTTATATAAAACAATTTAGTTTTTAAAAATAAAATAAAAATAAAATAATTTTATAATAAATTATATTTTTCTGATACTCAGAAAGGTAGTTATCATCTAAGATAAATGTGCATTTCCTGATGGATAGTAATTGTAATATATGATCTGTTGGACTTGAAAATGCTCAAATAGTTACGATTAGTTGTTGACTTATTTCTCCAAATGCTTTAACACTCTCAAAATTATTTGCAATTTTTGTATTAGTATACCTTTAATCCAATATACCTTTATGGACATTTCACTGTTTAACACATTCTACATGGAATGCAATCTTTTCTTTCCTGCTATATTGCTCTTTATTCTAAGTAATGATGAATTTGTGATATCACATCAAGATGTAAGTGGCTTAATGATCCCTTTGACTATATTCCATTTCAGCCTTTGCTGAAGCCATGTGTGCAGGCAGAGTTAGACTTTCCCTGAAAATTGACACAATGCAGCTGACAAGATGTTATTTTCTAATATCTGATAGTGACAGATGCAAAAGACAGTGGATTAAGAAGATAAAACATCAAACTCTCGATGTATTATTTTCCCAAAGAAAGCTCCAAAATGCATGAAACTACAAAAGAAACAGAGACATCACAGGACATCTGCTTCCTTGGTTCTTGTTAAAATAGCAGATGTATCACTATAATGTGCACCTGAAACTAATATAACACTATGTTAATAATATTGGAATTAAAATTTTAAAAAAGCAAACAAAATAAATAAATAAGGACTAATGTTGAACCAAATATATATATATATATATACATATATATATATATATCAGATGGAAAATATCAATATGCTAAATATTATAATTTCTAAAAACACTAAAAATAGGGGCGCCTGGGTGGCTCAGTCGGTTAAGTGTCTGCCTTCGGCTCAGGTCATGATCCCAGGGTCCTGGGATCGAGCCCCACGTCGGGCTCCCTGCTCAGCGGGAAGCCTGCTTCTCCCTCTCCCACTCCCCCTGCTTGTGTTCCCTCTCTCGCTGTGTCTCTCTCTGTCAAATAAATAAATAAAATCTTAAAAAAAAATAAAATAAATAAAAAAATAAAAACACTAAAAATAGTAAGTGTGAAGATATGATTCTCTTGCTTATTTTCTGATCTTGGATAACACTCCTTTGGATTGCCTATTTTATTATTCATTGTTATTTCCAGAAGAGTTTTTAAAAATCAGAATAACTTTTACTTCTCTATGATTATTATCTGGAACAGACGACCTAAAATTGGTCAGTGTACTCTTGGGAATGTGAGTTGGCAGAGGATGAAATCCTAGTGAATCCTAATGAGGAGCATATTGGTTAGGTTGCCCCGTGCAACAACAAGAGACAGGCTTTGGAGTGAGATAGTCCCCCAGTTTTAGCTGAGCAGGACTGGGAAATAACCTCTGATACTCTGTACTCTTGTCTGAAAAGTAACATAACAATATTTACCTTTTAGCACTATTTTTTTTGAATTGAGGATTTATGTGAAGTGTCCAATGTGCCATTTAACAATTACATTTTTAAAGATTATAAATCTGAAGACTAGAAATCTCTTTTTATCTCTATCCAGTCCAAGTTTATCAATGTCCAGTCTTATTGCAGAGAATAGCACAAACCAAACGGTTCAAAGCTTTCTTGTGGGAAGGTGTGGTAATTCCAGAGGAGCTTGACCATGTTGATTAAATATTTATTCAGATATTCATTCAGCAGTTTATCATTTCACTCATTAATTCATTCAACCAAAATTCACATAATACTTCTAGTATGATGTTAAAGCCTCCCTAGACGTTCACCAAACCTTTTTTTTTTTTTCCCCTTTCTCCTTGGGCACACAACTAGAGTCAATTTCAGAACCTTAAGTTCGTTATAGCCATGTAGCTAAATTATGGCCTGTGAAATCTCAGCAGATGTAATGTATGCTACTTCAGGCTTGCCCATACAAACACCAGCACATAAACTGTCACCATATTCTTTCCCCATCTGGTGGCTGGATGTCAATTCTAAGACATATAGTGAATATGGCATTTCCTTGAGCACCCAAGTTCTAAAGGACAATGTACAGTAGAGAACACCCACCATCTATTATTATACTTTACATAAACGAGTAATAAACTTTGATTTTAATAAGTTTATTATTAATAACTGCATCAGTTATTGCAGTTTTTATTAATAGCAACTAACATTACTTTTAAAAAACTGTCCCTCTAAGTTCTAAACAATTTCTGTTCTTCACCCAGTGGTAAACAAAACAGTCTTTGGGCAGAATAGTGCAGACTTATATCGAGAAAGCCCCAAATGCAGTATGTCACAAGTAATATACTGTCAGAAGATGGAAATTAAATATATGCATAGGATATTACGGTAGGACAAAAGAGAGAGGCCTGATTTCTTAACTTGGCATGAAGAGAAAGCACTTACAGAAAGAGGCTGTTTAATTGACGTTTATTTTGAAGGAGTAGTTGGAATGAAGAAGGTAGGAAGGAGGTGTCTCAGACAATGGCATGAAAAAAGATAGAGGGCAACTATGTATCTGCCTATCCACCTACCATGTATCTGTCATCTATCTATCCATTATACCTTACACAGCATGATACAAATATTAATGGGTGGATCTTTTGTTTATCTTTCAAATATTGGTTATCCTACTGCATCCTGAAGAGAAGCAAGAGTGGTATTAGTGAGTCTATCTGCTGGTTTGGGGATGAATGTGCTTCTTGTTTTCTTACACTTAGTCTTAAATTCTTACTGTTTTTAATTCACCTTCTGGTCTATACCCATATTGAAGTAAATTTCCCCTGGTAATAAATATATATTAAATTTTAATTACTCCCAATCCTCCCTATTCTCTGGCCTTCGGGTGGAAATGAGCACATGTTTTAGAGTCAGAGAGATGGAACTCAAGTTGTTTCTCTGTCACTTACTAGCTGTGCGATTTTAAAGTAAATTTCAACCTCACTGGTCTCAACTGTTTAAGAAAGTGGGTTCTATATCTTCTGATCTCTAACTTCTTCCATATCATGGTAAACACTTGGCAGTGCGAATTACATTCTCCTTTTGAATTCTTGTTTGAATCTTACTATTATTCCTCTCAACCAAGTCTTCCACTATTCTGGCTCTCCGAATGATACCATCCATATTTCTCTGGGTCAACTACAGACCCTCTCCTCCTTCTCCTTCCTAAACTTGTTCTGTCGCAAAGTTGTTTACTGGCTAGTCTAATACTCCGCATATGAACCCTCCAATACAAAAAGTATAAAAGGGACTAAACCACTGTCAAAACCACAAATGTCTGGATGAGTTTTAACTGCCAACTTTCAGGTGGGAAGAGATTTTTCTCTTCTTCTCCAGTGATACTATTTGTTTGTAAAGTTGTGTGCATGAGGTAGGAGGGGGGATTGAAATACAAATATCTATGAAATATCACAAACTCCATTATCATTGTATAAATGCATTTATGCTCAACAATTCAGTTTTAAAATACATAAACTCCTCATATTTGAAAAGCACTTTAAAGCACTTCTGTGTTTTTAAATGGTTTGTTTCTTTCACAACTAAACATTTTAAATTAAAAATATGTCATATAACCCTTTAATAGTACAGATTATTCAAATTCTGTTTATAGAATTTCCTATTTGAGCTAAACCCCTGTGTGGAAAAGCAGATACAGTTAAGGTTAATTCCTTATCATTCATCTTCTTTTATGCAATTTTACATTCCAATATCAACCCTCTATTTCCCTTGATGGCTCTCCTGGAATGCATATTAAATCAATGAATGATTACATGCATGGGTGGTATAAATGATGTACTCTACCTAATTCAAAATCTAATAACCAAAAGTAGTTTCCATATGAATTTTTTTTAAAGATAGATTTAGACATAACATGGCATGTGTTTAGTATTCATTGGCGAACAAACAGGTTTCTGAAGCATTGTAAAGACAACTATTTTGGCTAAATCCTGGTAATGCTTTTGTTTTTTATTCTTAAATCAAAGTATTGAACCAGTGCAATTATTATTTGGGGTAAGAATTTAATTGGTAAAATAAACTGGAGAATTGAGACAATTAATTGGATAATTCAGTTGTAAAGCTTTATTTGGTATAAAATGTGTTGCCTGGTTTTCTATTTTTGTCAACTCGCAATATAATTGTTCAACTCTCTTTTCCCCTACACATATCAGCTGTATCAAAATGTGGTTATATATTTTATATGTGAATTTTTATATGTTGGCAATATTTACTAAATATATTCACCCTACTCCCACGAATGTAATGATTCTTATTGTAATAGTACCAATAACAATATCATATAATGCTTACTGTGTCATATGGTGCTTACTCTAATAATTTCACATTGATTTATTAACCCACCTAAAAGCCCTATGAAGTAGATATATTATTTGCAGTATAGTAGGGAGGTAACAAAAAGGATTAAGCTGTCTGCTCAAGTTTGTAGAGCCAAAAAAAGTGAAAGCAATGTTTCATTGTTCAAAAGACAGATGTTAATAAGAGAGAAAACACAAGTTACAAAAGAAGAGAAAGATATCTATACACACACACACACACATATATATAGCATGTTTGTGAAACTAAATATATTGAAATATATGCAGTCTACAGAATAGTTGAAAGGAAAAAAAAAGGTATTTCAGGAAGAGGTGGAGTATCTTGAAGATACCAGGTGAAAAGCAGGGATCTGCCCTAAAACGAAGTCCCTTTGGATAGGATGGGACAAAGGGAAATTTCTGTGGGATCAATATAAGAGGATGAGACCCAGGTTTCAGGCATTGTCTTACGACACAACCAAATCCAAGTGAGAATGGCTGCAGAGTGCTTCTATGAAGATAGACCCATAGATCCTCCTGTCCATTGATGGCATGGAACAACACTAAGGTCCAAATGTGAAAGTTCCACATGGACAAGGGCAATGGATCACCCCCTTGGCCTGTCAGATGATTGTCAAAGACCTCATCTGTCTTTCTAACTGACTTAACTGCCAACACTGATAAAAATGATTCTATGCAAATAATGTATCTGACATTAAAAATTTATATATTTATATAAAATGAAGGGCCGAATATTTTTCTAAAGAAGCCAACTACCTTCTTTATCAGAAGTACCTGTTTATTGTTATTGTTATAAATTCAAATTGCCAAGGCTAATCCAGTATTTACTGTTGAATTTTCATCTCTGGGAAGCACAGCCCTGGATTCTATCATTGAACACAGAAGCTTGTCATTGTTTAATGCACAGATACATGTTAGGATCGTAGTCTTGTCTTGTTTTGTTTTTTAATATAAGGAGATTAGCATTTAATTATGGCAGACTTAATTACAAAATTATAGGAGTATGAATTCTTAGAAATAGGATAAAAAACATTTATAATCTGGGTGAATCGACTATTGAGTTTTCTATGATAGCCTATTAATAGTTTTAAAATATAAACCATATTCTAAAATTTAATATTAGCATAAAGAGTTCAAAATAATATATTGGGAAATTAAAATAATTAGATTAGATCTAATTTCACTCCCCTCAAGAACCAAATTTGCTTGTGTTTTTTTTTATGGTGAGTATTTACAACTCTTAGATTCACAGGAAATGCTTAATAGATGCATATAATGTTTATTATTATGCTATGTTTGTGATGCAGGTACACCAAAATAAAATTGAGTCATGCCCTAAAATAGTTGAAAGCCTATCAGAATATGCAAATACAGGTAAAACTCAGTATTAAATGACAAGTGACATATGAAAGGTCCAAACAAAGCTATGGGAATTTGGCATAACGGCAGATAATAGTGCTTACAATTCATATAGTCCTTACTATGTGCAGCAACTGTGCTAAATGTATATACTCATATATTTAGGAGTGAGTATGTATATATATAATCTTTTAAATTCTTAAAATATGAAGTGTACTTGTTTTATGTACCAAAGATTCAAGTTCGAAGACATTAATTTAGCTAACCAAATTCATCTATTATGTAGAGAGGATGAGAATTGAAGCCAAATATCGTTTTCTCCAAAGTGGATGTTTCTAATCAGAAAGCAAATAAATTACACCATCCTCATTCTTAGAAATACCCTACACATTTTTTAGACCTTGACCAATTGAATGACTCTATGCTAAACATTAAAGGAAAATGTTTTTCCAAGAGAATTAGTCCAGGATAAAATTCTTCAGATTTTGGACTTTCTCTGGCAGTTTCCACCATATTTCATGCTAGAGATAATGCCAGCCTTAACATGGGAGATAGCAATATGCATGATATAATTTGTGGATCCTTAAATGCCACTGTCCCTTGCCCCCTTCACATATATCTCATATTAATCTGAATCAAATTGCCTGGCATCATGTTTTATTTTGCTGGTTTCAGGAACACATCATTCAATTTAAATTTGATTTGGGAAATACTAGAAGAAAGGGCACAAATGCCTAATAACAGAAATCATGTGGGACAGAGGTAGGCATGGAAATTGTTCCCGCTCCACCGCAACCTGGAAAGTATAGCTGATACGGTGTATCCCTAATACAAAGAATAGCAAAACTGTAGTGGCTACAGTGCCTGCAGAGGATTATAGGATTTAAGGGACTTCGTTCCTGCTCAGTATCGTGTCTCTGCAGTAGAGCACAAGTATACTAGATGGAAGTCGACTAATTGGGATTAGTTTGGGAACTGTGCTCATTGTTTACGTCAGCTATAAATCTTAGAAATTATTTTGATTGTCTTTTTTTAATCATGAAAGTAGCAGTGAATAGAAAGACTATATCCCAATTATCTCACCTGAGAAAAATTTAAATTAAACTAACTCTAAATTGTTCAAAATAAAGAAACTGTTAAAAATATTTACTGCAAAAAAAAAGGGAAATACAACAGCATTCTAAATTCTTAGAAGATAATCATGTCAATGTGCAGTTGACTATTATATAAAAATAAGTGGTTATGTGGCGGTTACTATGTTTTCAAAACAATCAATTTAAATGGCCAAGTAAATATAATTTTTATTAAGTTTTGATATTTGATATATACATTTGTTTTTTCTTCTTTTTTTTGTTTTTTCTTCTTAAAAACATAGCAAATTTAATAAACATTTTCAGTAAGATAGGCTTTAGGAAAATAAACTCTTAAACATTAAAATTTAGATACATTTGCATATTCAATTTTTTGTTGTTAATATTAATCATTAATGACAACATTAAAGATTTAATGACTTTTTGTTTTAAAGTAGCAAGCCTTACAGTATTATATAAGTATCGAGAGGCAGTATCACATATTGATTAAGAGTATGAACTCTGGAATGAGATGCCTAGATCCAAATCCTAATTCAATCAGCTAGTATTTGTGTGGCATTTAGAAGACTTATAACATTTTTGGGACACAGTCTCCACATGCGTTAAACAGGGAAAATAAAGATATCACTATCATAAAATTTTGGGTTAAACAAGAGCTAAGTAAACAAGAAGCTAAGACCAAACTATTATTATTACCTAAATATCACTTGTGCACAATAAACTCAACCTGTAAATATAGTGAAATTCAAGTTTTCTTAAATATCCTACTAACATTTTGAAATTAGTAAACTTTCTTATACTCAAAATAATAAGTTTAAATCACTACTCAATCAAGCCTTTCAATAATAAGCAAATTTGTTAATATTCTAGCCAAATTTTCATAAAATTTTCAAGATTTTAAATTAGCCAATATTCATCAATTTCTAAATAATGCACACAAAAGCATTCTAATTTTAATTTACCTTTTTTCTTCTTGTTACCATGGCTTAAAATGGTGTACCCATTAAAGACGAAATGAAGGTTATTAAACAATTTTGAATTAACTTCTTAGTTGGATAAGGATTCCCACACCATGTATTTTGGCCAGGGTATAAGATCTGGAGTTACGGGCACCTGGGTGGCTCAGTCGGTTAAGCGACTGCCTTCGGCTCAGATCATGATCCTGGAGTCCTGGGATCGAGTCCCACATCGGGCTCCCTGCTCGGCGGGAAGTCTGCTTCTCCCTCTGACCGTCTTCCCTCTCCTGCTTTCTGTCTCTCATTCTCTCTCTCTCTCTAATAAATAAATAAAATCTTAAAAAAAAAAATTATAAAAAAAATAAAAAGATCTGG
Source organism: Callorhinus ursinus (assembly GCF_003265705.2). NCBI lineage: Eukaryota > Metazoa > Chordata > Mammalia > Carnivora > Otariidae > Callorhinus > Callorhinus ursinus. Next base: position 43,188,207 of record NW_027397069.1, read on the forward strand.
AGTTACAGAACTACTACATGTTTTTACTCATGACTAAGACTACCATGCTAATTCATTTTAGACTTTCATGCCAATATTATGCCAATATGGAGCTATGGATTGAATTGCATATGCTCAAAATACATATGTTAAAGACTTAACTACCAGTGTCACTGGACTTAGAGATAGGACGTATAAGGAGGTAATTAATATTGATAAGATCATAAGGATGGGGCCCTGAAACAATAGGATTAGCGTCATAAAAAGAAACACCAGAGCTCTCTCTCTCGTGTGTACATGCTCTCTTTCCCCGTCTCTTCTCTCTCTCTCTCTCTCTCTCTCTCTCTCTCTCTCTGTCCATTAGATGCACAAAAGAAAGTCATATGAGCACACAAGATGGTGGTTGCCTAAAAGCCAGGAAGAGAGGCTTTACCAGTAAACAACCATAATGGCATCCTTATCTCAGACTTCAAACCTCCAGAACAGAGAATATAAATGTCTGTTGTTTGAGCCACCCAGTATTGTGTTATAACAGCCCTGGCCAAGAAAACATATGAAGTTTTTTTTTTTTTTTTTTTTTTCCATTTTTACCAACTGCACTGTCTAATTAGGGTATACAAAATTATTTAATCTCAATTCAGAATTCTTACTAATTGATCAGGTCAAATCAAACTATTTACTTCATTCTGTCTTGCAATATTTTCATATTTTTCTATCACAGGAGCCCAAAATTATTCTGGCAATTTAAGAAACATATGACTGCATTCTTCCTATCTCTTGCTTTGACTGACTATAATAACATGCTTTTGAAGTCATTCTTAGAAATAGATAATAAATGTTAAGCATCCCAGTAGATTTAATTAAGAATATATCTTTTAAATAGAATCAGAAATCCACATGGAAAGAAGATTAAATAGGCAAAAAAAATGAAAAACACATTAATGGCTCAAGGAAAACTACAAGAAAATAAAAAGTAAAATAGAAGAAATAAAATACTCTTTGGACACAGAAAGGATAAGAATTTTCACTTGGTAAGCTGAATTAACTTTGTGAAGGGCAAATTTGAAAACTTGTCCCCAGAGATTTTACAAAAGAATGCAGAGATAAACATGATGCAGCATGGGAGATATATAAAACACAATGAATATTAAACTTGGGTATTAAGTGGCTTTAACTCTAATTAGTCCTTTACTTCCGGTTAGGATGCAGACAGTCACTAGAGATAATCACTTTCAGACAAGCAGCAAAAATCTATAAAATTTCAGATTTAAAACCTATGTGAGAATTGTGGATATAAGGAAATCTCAATTAAGAAAACTCAAGTAAGTAATGAACTTTTCATAAGATCGAAGAGAGCCATTTTTGTTTTCTTTCCTGTTAGAGTGATACTATCAGGAGGTATCTGACCAGCTGGGATAAGAGCAACCAAGATAACTTTGGTGTACTGTTGACAACTCCACATTTTCTAGCAGGAAGGATGAAATTGAAAGTAGTTCCACCTGCCAACTTTTACCCATGGTTCATCTCATGTGATGTATGTCTTTATTTCTTGTTTCAGATACTTACATGAGTATATACAGTTGTTAAAAGTCAATCAACTCAATATTTATGACCTAATAATTTAACATGTAAACTATACATCCATAAAAATTAAACAAAGATTAATTAATGTTTTGAAGGCTTCAATGGGAGGAAATATTTTATAATACAGACAGAATGAAAAGAAATAAGTGAAAGTTAAAAAAAATAAAAATTCGGGAGGTATAATATAGTAATAATGTAACAGTAGATTCCAAAAGCGAATCCAGAATATGTGGAGAAGGGATGATTACATAAAAAGAAAATTAAATAAAGGATGGACTTTTTATTACTCTGAGAAACAGTGTACATCTTCAGATTTAAAGCATTTTCTTAGTTTTTGCTTGCTCAATGAATGAATATATAATTATAAACATACATAAATAGAAGATACAAACCTAAACATGATCTGTCAGATGACACAAATCCAAATATCAAATAAATAAATCTTATAACGTTTTATGTGGAAAGAACATATAAATGGTAAAAGAAACCAGAAAATAGCTTTGTATTTGTAACTATACTTTCTGATCAGGAAGATGATGATGAGAGATAATTAAACAAAATGACTATAACTTAAGGCATTTCTACCCATCATACAGCATACCTCATTCCTTTATGACAATATAATAAATATATCTAATGAGGTGCATAAAAACAGACAGTAAACCTACCATGTAGACTTTCTGAGTAGATTAGTCTGGGTTGCATGTATCTTGGTGTAATGAAAAGTATTCAGATTGTAAATCTCAAGACAGGGAGAGTAAAAAGCTTAAAAATTTTAAGTAACCACATGTAAATTTTACTTCAATAAATCTGACTTATTTTTTTTAATTATGACTATACTTAGAACATACTGTTATTTTTAAAGATAAAATTAAATATATAGTTATTCTAAATTTAATATAATACTGTGTTGTGGGCAGTAATTGTGTTACTATTTACACAAAGAATAACTACAATTGCTAAAATAAAATTAAAAAAATTCATTGAAGTAAATATACAATATCATCTCAATAGAACAGAGATTTTGATGAAGAATTAACAACGTTCTAAAGATGTCATCTAGTGAGAAGATTAAAGATCATAGAACATAAAAGTAAAATATTTAGGTTGAGGGAAGAAGAGATATAAATAATTATGTTAAATAATACTATTGAGAAAATTAAAAAGAAAACTTGCATATGGGCATATTATTAGATGATATCATAGGTTTATGGATAATGCTGGAAAGTAAGACAAAATATTGAAGTAATGTAAAAGGATAGCCTTATACTTCAAGTATGTATGTAGGATTATATATGAGTGAAGTGTCATAGTATTTGTAATTTAATTGAAAATAAGTAAAGTAGTACCTGAATTTATTTGGTTATATGAGGAGCAATTTGGAAAGTATAGTATATGTCATAATTTTTTAAAGAAAAAAAAATCTATGTATAAATTTTAGAGAAGTAAGATAACTTTTTCATAATCATTATCAAGTATATAGACAGCATATTTCCAAATACATTATATTGGATTAATTTGGAAAATAAAATAACCCCCCCCCCAGCAACAAGAAGATCCTCCCATACCAATACAGAAAACAGAGCAGACACAATTTATTATTGGATAGACATTAATCTATCAGATACATGAAAGGTAGTGAAAAAAATGACTATGAATTAGAAAAAAACTCTCATAACTTATAGTTTAAGGTAGGAAGAGAGACAGAGAGAGAGAGAGAGAGAGAGAGAGAGAGAGAGACTGACCTTAGTCTCTAGAGAGGTTTATTTATTTTACAATGGTTAGAATGAGAACTGAGATATGTTATATCTCCAAGGAAACAAGAAAAGGAGGGGAGAATGGTCTCTTTGCCCTTTATAAACAGAGAAGATAATTTTCATTCACACTTACAATTAATTCCTCTTCCATTACTCTTTTATGGTGACATTATAACTTTCTAAAGGTTTCCATGGTTGTGTTTATTTTCTCTGTGTATTATGTAGCCATAGAAATATCTATCAAGTTCGTAGCCAAATACAAAGCAATAAGAAATTCAGGAAAAAGACTATAACATCAAAGTAGTCTCAAAAATGGGCAGAATATCTTAATAAACAGTTTTCAAAGAAGACATACAGATGACCATTAAGTACTTGAAAAGATGCTCAACATCACTAATCATCAGAGAAATGCAAACCAAAGCCACAATGAAATATCACCCCATATCTGTTAAAATGGCTATAATCAAAAAGATAAGCAATAGGGAGGAGTAGGAGAACTGGATTTCGTCTGGTCCCAGGAATTCAGCTGAATAGGGACCAAACCATTCTGAACACCTACGAACTCAACAGGAGATCGAAGAAAAGAATAGCAGCAATTCTCTGAACAGAAAAGCGACCACTTTCTGGAAGGTAGGACATGCGGAAAAGTGAATTCAAGGCGATAGTCAGGAGGATAGACGGCGGGGGAGGGGGTCTCCGTCGGCCGCTTCTGGCAAGTGCTAGAGCCGCGGAGCACAAAATCGGAACTTTTAGAAGTTGGCTCCATTGAGGGACGTCACTCCAGTGGCTAAGTGGGGGGTGGAACCCTCGCGGGACAGTGTGGTCTCAGGACCCTCGGGGTCACAGAAAGACCAGGGATGCCTGAGTGCAGCAGAGCTCCCAGGTATTGGAGCAGGGAAGCCAGCTGCAGAGACAGAGCCGAAGCATGGGCTTTCAGCTCAGGGATGACATAAACTGTGATCCGTGGCACAGTCGGGCCACTGCTCCTCTGCAAGGACCCAACAAGTGGCAGACCTGGGGAGACTCCCCTTCTTCCCCCAGGAGGAGCAGTGTGGGGGCGCACCACAGGGATCTGCTGGGTTTGGAGACTCCACACGGGGTCGGGTACCAGAGATAGAAACCCTCGGTCACAGGCCGGGTGAGCACGGAGTGCGGCCTGAGACCAGGGAGACGGGAGTGACTGCTTTTCACTGGGGGCACACTGAGGAGCAGGGCCCCGAGTTCTTGGCTGCTCAGGGGCAGAGATTGGGAGGCCACCATTTTCACTTTTGTCCTCTAAGTGGTACAGAAAGCTTGCAGGGATCAAAAGCTCCCGAGAGCAAAACCAAGCAGATTACTTAGCTGAGACCAGGCAAAGGCGGGGCAATTCCACCTCCCACAAAAGACATTTGGGAACCTCGGCAACAGGCCCCTCCCCCAAAAGATCAACAAGAACCGCCTGCCAAGACCAAGTTTACAGAACAATGAGAACGGCAGAACTTCAGCGCTAGGGGAATACTGCACATAGAATTCATGGCCTTTTTACCATGATTCTTTAGTCTTTCAAATTTAATTAATTTTTTTAACTGTCTTTTTCTTTAATTTTTCTTTTTCCCTTATTCAACCAACATCTTATCAATCCCTTTTTTATAAAACATTTTTATTTTTCATTTTTAGAGTCATATTCTATCCCTTCAGAGTAGTTACCCATATTTTTGGTATATATGGTTGTTCTCTCTTTAAAATTCTGAGATACAGTTTCTACTAACAGATCAAAATATACCCTAAATATCTAGTGTATGGCTAGAACTCAAATATATGGAGGCTAAAGAGCATCGTACTAAGAATGAATGGGTCAACCAGGAAATTAAGAATTAAAAAAATTCATGGAAATCAATGAAAATGAAAACACAACTGTTCGAAATCTTTGGGATACAGCAAAGGCAGTCCTAAGAGGAAAATATATAGCAATATAAGCTTTTCTCAAGAAACAAGAAAGGTCTCAAATACACAACATAACCCTACACCTAAAGGACATAGAGAAAAAAACAGCAAATAAAGCCTAAACCCAGCAGGAGAAGAGAAATAATAAAGATCAGAGCAGAAATCAATGAAATAGAAATCAAAAGAACAGTAGAACAGATCAATGAAACAAGGAGCTGGTTCTCTGAAAGAATTAATAAGATTAATAAACCCCTGGCCAGACTTATGGAAAAGAAAAGAGAAATGACCCGAATAAATAAAATCATGAATGAAAGAGGAGAGATCACAACCAACACCAAAGAAATACAAACAATTATAAGATCATATTATGAGGAACTATATGCCAGCAAATTAGATAATCTGGAAGAAATGGGTGCATTCCTAGAGATGTATCAACTACAAAATTGAACCAGGAAGAAATAGAAAACCTAAACTGACCTATAACCACTAAGGAAATTGAAGCAGTAATCAAAAATCTCCCAACAAACAAATGCCCAGGGCCAGATGGCTTCCCAGGGGAATTCTACCAAACATTTAAAGAATTAATACCTATTCTTCTGAAACTGTTCCAAAAAAATAGAAATGGAAGGAAAACTTACAAACTCATTTTATGAAGCCTCCATTACCTTGATCCCCAAACCAGACAAAGACCCCATCAAAAAGGAGAATTACAGACCAATATCTTTGATGAACATGGATGCAAAAATTCTCACCAAAATACTAGCCAATATGGGGTGCCTGTCTGGCTCAGTCATTAAGCATCTGCCTTCGGCTCAGGTCATGATCCTGGAGTCCTGGGATCGAGCCCTGCATCAGGCTCCCTGCTCCGTGGGAAGCCTGCTTTTCCCTCTCCCACTCCCCTGCTTGTGTTCCCTCTCTCACTGTGTCTCTCTCTGTCAAATAAATAAATAAAATCTTTTAAAAAACAAAATACTAACCAATAGGATCCAACAGTACATTAAAAGGATTATTCACCATGACGAAGTGGGATTTATCCCTGGGTTGTAAAGTTGGTTCAACATCCGCAAATCAATCAATGTGATACAATACATTAATAAAAAAAGAACAAGAACCATATGATCCTCTCAATAGATGCAGAAAAAGCATTTGACAGAGTACAACATCCTTTCTTGATCAAAACTCTTCAGAGTATAGAGATAGAGGGTACATACCTCAATATCATAAAAGCCATCTATGAAAAACCCACAGTGAATATCATTCTCAGTGGTGAAAAACTGAGAGCTTTCCCCCTAAGGTCAGGAACGCGGCAGGGATGTCCACTATCACCACTGCTAATTCAACATAGTATTAGAAGTCCTATCCTCAGCAATCAGACAACAAAAAGAAATAAAAGGCATCCAAATCAGCAAAGAAGAAGTCAAACTCTCACTGTTTGCAGATCATATGATACTTTATGTGGAAAACCCAAAAGACTCCACCCCAAAACTGCTAGAACTCATACAGGAATTCAGTAAAGTGGCAGGATATAAAATCGATGCACAGAAATCAGTGACATTCCTATACACCAACAACAAGACAGAAGAAAAAGAAATTAAGGAGTCGATCCCACTTACAATTGCACCCAAAACCATAAGATACCTAGGAATAAATCTAACCAAAGATGCAAAGAATCTGTACTTAGGAAACTATAAAATACTCATGAAATTGAGGAAGACACAAAGAAATGTAAAAACGTTCCATGTTCATGGATTGAAAGAAAAAATATTGTGAAGATGTCAATGCTACCTAGAGCAATCTACACATTCAAAGCAATTCCCATCAAAAGACCATCAACTTTTTTTAAAGAAATTGAACAAATAATCCTAAAATTTGTATGGAACCAGAAAAGACCTCAAATAGCCAGAGGAATGTTGAAAAAGAAAAGCAAAGCTGGTGGCATCAGAATTCCGGACTTCCAGCTCTATGACAAAGCTGTCATCATCAAGACAGTATGGTACTGGCACAAAAACAGACACATAGATCAATGGAACAGAATAGAAAGCCCAGAAATGAACCCTCAACTCTATGGTCAACTAATCTTTGACAAAGCAGGAAAGAATGTCCAATGGAAAAGACAGTCTCTTCAACAAATGGTGTTGGGAAAATTGGACAGCCACATGCAGAAGAATGAAACTGGACCATTTCCTTACACCACACAGAAAAATAGATTCCAAATGGATGAAAGACCTAAATGTGAAACAGGAGTCCATCAACATCCTAAAGGAGAACACAGGCAGCAACCTCTTCGACCTCAGCCCCAGCAACTTCTTCCTAGAAACATTGCCAAAGGCAAGGGAAGCAAGGGCAAAAATGAACTATTGGGACTTCATCAAGATAAAAAGCTTTTGCACAGCAAAAGAAACAGTCCACAAAACCAAAAGACAACGGACAGAATGGGAGAAGATATTTGCAAATGACATATCAGATAAAGGGCTAGTATCCAAAATCTATAAAGAACTTATCAAACTCAACACCCAAAGAACAAATGATCCAATCACGAAATGGGCAGAAGACACGAACAGACATTTTTCCAAAGAAGACATCCAAATGGCCAACAGACACATGAAAAAGTGCTCAACATCACTCAGCATCAGAGAAATCCAAATCAAAACCTCAATGAGATATCACCTCACACTAGTCAGAATGGCTAAAATTAACAAGTCAGGAAATGACAGATATTGGTGGGGATGTGGAGAAAGGGGAACCCTCCCACACTCTTGGTGGGAATGCCAGCTGGTGCAGCCACTCTGGAAAACAGTATAGAGATTCCTCCAAAAGTTGAAAATAGAGCTACACTACAATCCAGCAATTGCACTACTGGGTATTTACCCCAAAGATACAAATGTAGGATCTGAAGTGGTACGTGCATCCCGATGTTTATAGCAGCAATAGACAAACTGTGGAAAGAGCCAAGATGTCCATTGACAGATGAATGGATAGAGGAGATGTGGGGTATATATATATATAGATATACCTATATCTATATATCTATATCTATCTATCTATCTATCTATCTATCTATCTATCTATCTATCCACACAACATAATGGAATATTATGCAGCGATCAAAAAGAATGAAATCTTGCTATTTGCAACGACATGGATGGAACTGGAGGGTGTTATGCTGAGTGAAGTAAGTCAATCAGAGAAAGATATGTATCATATGACCTCACTGATATGAGGATTTCTTAATCTCAGGAAACAAACTGAGGTTTGCTGGAGTGGTGGGGGGTGGGAGGGATGGGTGGCTGGGTGATAGACATTGGGGAGGTATGTGCTATGGTGAGAGCTGTGACGTGTACAAGACTGTTGAATCACAGATCTGTACCTCTGAAGCAAATAATACATTATGTGTAAAAAAAAAAAAAAGAAGATAGGAGGGGAAAAA
>NW_027397069.1:43196976-43289450 GCF_003265705.2 Callorhinus ursinus
AAAAAAAAAAAAAAAGAAGATAGGAGGGGAAAAATGAAGCGGGGGCAGTCGGAGGGGGAGATGAATCCTGAGAGACTATGGACTCTGAAAAACTGAGGGTTCTAGAGGGGAGGGGGTGGGAGGATGGTGATGGGTATTAAAGAGGGCACGTACTGCATGGAGCACTGGGTGTTATGCACAAACAATGAATCATGGAACACTACATCAAAAACTAATGATGTAATGTATGGTGATTAACATAATAATAATAATAATAAAGATAAGCAATAGCAAGTGTTGGAAAGGATGTTTAGAAAAGGGAACCCTTGTGCACTATTGTAAATTGATGCAACTACAATGGGAAATATTCACAACCTTAAAAATAGAACACTATATGATCCAACAATTCCACTTCTGAGTACTTATCCAAAGAAAATGAAAACACAAATATAAACAGATATGTATATATCTATAGATATATAGATACACATACATATATATATAACCTCATGTTCACTGTAGCATTATTTACAACAGTCAAGATATGTTTTCATATCTTGAAAACAACCTAAGTGTCTGCTGATGGATGACTGGAAAAAGAAAATGTGGTATATAAGTATATACACTGGAATATTGCCATTTGTAACAACACAAATGGACCTAGGTGGTATTATGCTAAGTGAAATAAGACAGAGAAAACAAATACCATATTACCTCCTCACTCATTACATTGAACGTGAAATAAAACAAAAACAAAAAACAAGTTTATAGATACAGAGAACAGAATGGTAACTGACAGAAATGCGGCGGAGGGGGGGACAAAATGAGAGATAAAAGGATAAAAATGAAGAAATATAAATATAATGGGAAAGCCCGTTAAAATATCTCCTTTTCAGTTTAGTGAATTTCAAGGTCTAGGGAACCTAAGTTTCAAGCAATTTGTGGGAGTTACAGTTTGGTCTCCTTGAGATGCTGTCTTCACATGGGAAACACAAGTTCAGTTGGGTTTTTCTCTCCTTTTGATAGTATGTGTGATTAGAAGCTCCTGAATAGGTCCCTGTCAGGGGGATGATTGCTTCAAAACACTTTATGTAGTAAGAATCTCTTGGCCAGTTTGAATGGCAGACTTCTTTAAGTGAATTATTTCTAGCCCTTCTAACTTTAGGCGCAAGAGTTTTTTAGGGAGGAGGAAAATCCCTTTTAAATAGTAAATAATTACAAGGGATTAGATTAAGTTGAGCATGGGATATGGTGTAAAGCCCAACTTTATACCCTTACCCAACATAACTTAAAAAATAATCACACTATGCTTACGTGAAGGAATTCCTCCTCCGCCTCCGCCTTCTCCCCCTTCTCTTCTCCTTTTCCTCCTTTTCCTTCTCCTTCTTCTTTTTCCTCAAGGCTAATGGTAAGGACATTTTAACCCAGCAGATTTCTGAATTTTAGTCAATGAGTTTTTAAGAGTTCTATTTATTTATTTGACTTGTTCTGAGGAATAAGGATGATATGGAATGACTGTTCCTAAGATTCTGCAAATATTTGTACCATTCCCGAGTAACAGTGGAAACAAAAGGAATTATTTTGGGATTCAATACACTCTTGTCTTCCCTAAGTAAGAAATTTGACTGTCAAAAGAGCCTTTACCATTCTTTAGGAATCTGCCTTTGAGTAGGGGTAACTATCCGGTCATCCCAAATAGTAAATAGAAACTCTTAGCTTCTGTAGTGTTTTGCCACCAGGTTTTGGATAAAGTTGATGTCCTAGTTTGACCTACTATAACAAAATATCATAAACTGATGGTTTATAAACCACAGAAATTTATTTCTACAGTTCTAGAGACTGGAAGTCTGAGATGATGGTGATAGCATGGTCAGGCTCTGCTGACAGCCTTCTTCTGGGTTGCAGACTGCCAACTTGTTCTTGTGTCCTCACAAGGCTGAGAGCAGAGAGTGAAAGCCAGTGCTCTCCTAACTCTCACAGGGGCAGTAATCCCATTCATGAAGATTCCACTCTTCTGACCTTATCTAATCCTAATTATATCCCAAAGGCTCTACTTTCTAATACCAACACATCAGGAAGTAAGGTTTTAACATATGAATTTTGGGAGGACACAAACATTCAGTCTGTAAGAGTTGAACAGAAAAAAAAATTTCTCACAGTGAAGAATTTTGTTGACAAATAACACATCACTAAAATGTTTTGAATAATTTTATATCTGTATTTTAATAAAATTCCCTAAGTACATCTGAAGTCCATCTCCAGTTGAAAACTACTGCCTTAGAAGAAGATACTAGATCCAAGTTAAAGGTTAAGGTTGAAATCAAGCTGATGTTTTAGAAGAAATAGCTGAAAATATGATTAATAACACTACATTGTTGTTTGCCCATCATCAGGCAAAGCACCACTAGAAGTCTGTTAAATAGATACATATCCTAGAAAGTAAGGATATTAAAAAATCTCCAGGAATTTTCCATTCAGCATATGATGGCTTTATATTAATAACCATATACTTCTGCCAGTTTAATATCTAGGAAAGGCTAAGTATCCTTGGAGAACTGATAACTATTCCACAACACTCATCAATAGTAATGTATCAAATAAATCTGGTAGTAATATACCAAACAAAACTAGTTATTTCTTTTACTAATGTGAAAGGACAAATTTTTATGATTTTTTTCAGATGCCCTCTAAGAAATCCCACAGAGAAATTTAGATATAAAAGATGTCCTGAAATTTTTACTTAAATTTCTTCTAAATTTACAGTTCAATTTTATGGGACACTTGGGTGGATCCGTCCATTAAGCATCTGCCTTCAGCTCGGGTCATGATCCCAGGGTCCTGGGATCAAGCCCCAGGTGGGACTCCCTGCTCAGCAGGGAGCCTACTTCTCCCTCTGCCTGTGCTCCCCATGCTTGTGCATGTGCTCTCTCTCTTCCTCTCTCTGACAAATAAATAAATAAAATATTAAAAAAATAAATGAATTTACAGTTCAATTTTAGAAATGCAAAATCAAAAAAGTCTGAGAAGATCTGACACTTGATTAAGTAGGATCATAGGTTATTTAGAAACAATACTTGGTTATCTATTTAATTAAAGTGACAATAAAAAATTTCAAAAGTATAGAGGAGATACCATGTTTATAAAGAATTAGGTCTTTCCAAAATGAGAAGACTGTTCTCAAATGAGCAGACAAAATTAACATAAAGCATAAGACATTTTTCTGGTAAAACAGAATCTTTGATATGTAAACAGATTATACAGAAGGTAAAGAAAACACTTTACAACTTAGTAAGAGTAGATCAATACTTCAAGAAAAATGTCAATTTAACAAGGAGAAAAACAAATTCTATCTTTGCATCAGTATAATGTTTGATATCAAAGGAATCAGTGCTTTTTATGGAAAATCTTATACATAAACTCATTAAATCTTACCCAGCATTGTCATTGGCAAATAAAATTCTCTTTCTTCAAGGTTTCTGCAATTTTCTATACCTAGTCAGGTTTTTTCTTTCGCTTTCCTCTTTCTCATTCTGGAACAACTGTCCATTTTACCTTACTATAAAACTGGTCTCTCTTTTTTTTTTTTTTTTTTTCTCTTAAAACACATTTCGCATACCTTTCACACCTTATTTCTCTAGGTCAATATTACTCCTAGCAGAGTCTCATTCATGTATATTGATTATAACTGAGACAGGAAAACTACAGGGATCCCACAAAGAACTACTTTTGTGCTGCTTCTATTCTTACTAGGCCCTGCACCACCACCTTATACATGCCTTATAGTACAGATAATGCATGTCCTCCTTGTAAAGGCCAAAGACAATGATTTCTTTGGAGTCTTTCAGCACAATAGGTTACATGTAAGGAGTGACCAGGTGAGGTGGTCCTATACATTTTCTAGACCAATGACTCTCCAATACCACTGGTTCAAGGATATAAGTGACTGATGGAGGACACCTAAATGCCCATCTTTGTTTTAACCAGTTCCTGTATACCCAAAAAGACATAACCCTAAGAAAAATCCCAGACCCCAACCAGACCTCCTTTTCTTTCTGAGTCTCCCAGATACTCTGTCTATACTGGCACTCTCTCTATACCTTCACTAAACTCCACTCTCACCACCTCTTGGCTCATGTTTGATTTCTGTTCTTCATGAAGCCAAGAACCCTCTTGGCTGGTCCTGTGGGACCCAGCCAGCCTACATGATAATTTTTAACCAAAAATAACTCTATTAAAAAAAATTATTCCATTTCAAAAAAAATCTAGAGGGTGGGTAATTTTGGACTGGCTGTCATTTTGCAGATTACTAGAACTCATGGATACATATCTCAGATTTTCTACAGCCATATACATATATCCTTTATAATTTCTCAGAGTAACAAAAATGAACTTTTCTTTATAGACTCAAATGCATAGCTTCTCTTTATCATAAAAATATATAGTAAAACATATAAAATTGTGTTTAGTGATTAATGTCTCAATATTCTAGCTTACTTAGAAATGACCTAGGCATTAATGGGCACCATTAACTCGATTTAATATTGGTCTATGATTTTAAGTAACCTAAAATTCTTGGAAATTATCTTTAAGTTTGCATATTTAAAAATACAACTACTGTTGGATTAATGTTCATCAGAAGAACATTTTGATATGGTTAAACCAAATATAGTTTTTCTTATAATTTTAAACATTAAATATAAACATTACTTAGGAGTTGTTGATTAGTAAAATGAACATATCCTAGTAGAATATAGATGTATGCTAGTACTATAAATTGCATTGATAACCAGAGATGACATAGCTGTTTTTATTAAACAAGTCTCAGTAGCCACAATTTTACCTAAATTATGTGACTGTAGATTCTTACAATATTTATGAATTATTTTTATATTAATATTTTCCTAGAACACCATAGTATTATAAGTTCAATTTTGTTATTTTCTGGGAGATTTAGTAATATTCAATTTATATAAGCACATATGTACATCAATAAGCCAATCTGAATACAGCTTCTTTAAGACATTTTATAATCTAATTTATAAATACAATCAGGAGGTAGAAAAATATAGTACACACACACAATGGCTAATAACTTTCCAAATTATGGACACAAAGAAACAAAGAAAACCTACTGCTTTAATTCTAAAATTTCAGCCATGAATCAAGTATAGACACAGAAATACAAAACTGGCCAATGAGTTAGTAGAGTCCAGATATCTACTTCTTGCTGGGCGTGTAATTCTTAATTGATTTGAAATCAAAAGGGGCAAGTAGTCAAACAGAAAACTTAAAAAAAAAAAAATTCTGTCATCTCTCACCCAATAGAAAATAGACCTCTATAAACCATCAGTTTACAGAGATCATCAAGTAACAAATTATAACCAGATTCTAAATGAAGAATAATTTCTTGGATCTTAACAAAACAGAAAACAAAATTAGTGGGGTAGAAAATTAAAATGGGCAAAGCAGAGTATCAGTAAAATCCTATTGCTGCTTTGGGTTCAGTTCTAAGAAAATGAAAACAAGTCACACCTGGTCTTATAACACCCAGAAGCTATACTTCCCTGGTGACAAAGTTTACCAGGTTCTGGTAGGTGAATCCATTGGGCATCCCAATGGAAGACCTCTAAAACTGTTAAAAGATAACTTTCAGAAAAAGGATAGAATTATGATAATGAACAAGTGTTAAAGACTGTATTTTATTCATGTGATGTGAATGAATCAGCAGATGTTATAAGCTGTTCAAAGGATAACTGAAAAAACACAAGTTACATGGATTAAAGGACCTATTGAGATGAATTACACATTTATTTACTTCTCTAAGATCTCATATCCCTTGTACTTTTAATTCTTTTATAACCACTTTGATTCCCTCTGAGCTCTTGACACAGAATATTGTTTACATAAGGTTGTAGCATATCCTTTTGATAAGGTATTTTATTGGCTCAGTATCTGTGATTAAACCTGTATTATCGTTCCCTAGGGCCCAAAATAATGTTTTGGCTCAGAGTGCATCCCAGATTCGAATGAGACTGTTACTGTCCCCTAGTCCCCTTTTCTTTATGAAAGCACATAGTAACCAAATCAAGGGTTGTGTTCTGTGTATTGACTATGGTAGCTTTTAATTTGCCAGTAGGTCATTCCTCAATAGATTTACAGGAGAATCAGGAGAAATTAAGAAAACATGTCCCTTTTTAAATAGCCCCACCTATTTGTACAGGGATCTCCAAAAAGGGAACAGGCAGAAGGCTAACCAGAAGTAAGAACAACCTGTATTTATCTGTCATCATATAGAAAAAGAGAAATTTCAGTGGAAATGTGGTAGTACCTACCAGAAAAGGCAAAGAAAGCCTAACCTGAGAAGTTATAGAAACATACAGTTCAGCAGTCCCTACCTCTAACACCTTCTCAAACTGTCAATTTTGAGCTATTTTTCAGTTATCCCCTACTGAGTCATTCTGACTCTCTGGGCTTTCCTGATTCCCTCCTTTCAGCCTCAGGCAGAGGGAGATAAAGAGCTTAGAGAACAGAAGGGTGGAGACAGTAGAGAAAGGAACAAGGTTCCAGCCTTCAGAGAAAGAAGACTTTTTAATCTTTGTACTTCCTTCTCCACATTTTTCTACATATATATACCTGTTCCTAATATAACAGAGAAATATCAGCCGCTGAACAGAAACACCTGCAGGCAACATTTCCATATTTTCCCCGCATTAAAACTAATGGTGATTCTGATGAGCAAGGATTAACATACATACTTAATAATAAAATTTAGAGTTTAGAGAGGGCTGTCCATGTGGATATCTGGATGATAATTCCTCAGGAATAGAAAGCTAGAAGGGCTATTTTTATGTTATAATGCAGGATCTCTCACTGTTGAGTGAGAAATTGAATGCATGAAAGTGACCATGAAATCAGGACAAAATGTCACATCATTTATGCAGCAAAGTAGAAGACAGGACATTAATTTCACTTATCTCCTCAGGAGATGTGCTAGTCTCCTGTCCATCTCTGGAGAAAGACCCCTGAGTTAACTCTGGAGGTATGAGTTTACATATGTACAGGTTATCAGAACCATGACTTTGGAGATATCTCCACACTGTAAAAATAGGACACAGTGTTTAACACCTAAAGATCTATCTATTTTCCAAAGGTCACAGTAAGGATCTAGATTTACCATGTACCCAGGGAAACACTGAGAAAACAGGAAGGGGTGAAATGGTCTCTTTGCTCTATATACAAAATAAATTATACAAATTTAAAATAGCATAGTAGGATTTATTGTTTCTGGCAATATAGAGTAGATATAATTTTCCCTTGTCCTCCCACTAAATACAGTCAGGAACCCTGGACATTGTGTTACTGGATATTTTTCTCCTGTCAGTGCCCACCATCTTGGTCATGCCACTTGGAAGAATGAAGAGGTAGACTAGACAGAGTGGTGGGCAGTAAAGCAAGGTTTATTGAGTGATAGCAAAGTGATCGTACAAAGCTTCCAAGGAGGGAGAGGACCCAAGAGGGTTGCCACTGGAGTTTCTAAATCTAGGGGTTTTTATGGGCTTGTTGGAGGGCTGTTTTAATCTGATTAACCCTCCATGCCTGTCATCCAATCAGGTTTTTGTCATCTATCTATCACATGAGAAAGAGTGGAGGGCTCCTTCCAGGGTGGTGTAAAATCCTTTTAAGGGTGGTTTCCTCTTAGGGGGCGGGTTCCCTGGTCTCTGCCTGCCTGCCTCCTTCTAACTATCCTCCATCAATTGTATCTATAAAACCAACACAAAGACTCTCAAATATGGAGGTAAGAAGGAAAAATGGTTAGTGTTTCATCTCAGAGAATTGTAGATTCTTATATAGACGCTAAACGAAATGAAAGACTAAGTACACAGTATTTTCAAGAAAACACCCCTCACATCAACCACACCACGCTATATGTGTAGGTGACACCTAATAAAAACTACTTTAAGATGCTTTTATTTCCCCCTCAAAATATATCTATTAAATAAGTTTAAAGTAATAAATCATTAATCTACTTCTCTCTTAATCAGGTAACTCTTGTTTTTTATTTTCCATTTTCATGAAGACGTTAAAAATACCACCTCTTTGAATTTATGCTTCCATTTCCTACAGGGCCCAGAAGATCCTTCTTGCTTTAAAATCATGTCTGCTTTGTGAGATGCTTTAGGGCTTTTGTTATTACTACAAAGCTCAAAGTGCTTAAGAAGGCTATTCTGTAAATTGCTTGCCTAACCATGGGTAACTTAATGCTTTTAAGAAGGTGTTACTTATCCTAGGGCCAGATGCAAACAAAACAAAACAAAACAAACAAACAAACAAACCCCCCAAAAAACAGCTTTGAATCTTTTATTTCAAATCTGTTGGTAACTTCGTGATCCTTGAAAACATCATATTTTAATCTGTGTTCCAGTTTTTCTTATCTTTGTAAACTTTATAGAATTTAAATCAGGTATTTCAGGGTTTCCTAAGAACCTATATTTTCATAAAAACTGGTAACCTGAAAAAATACATGGCCCATTCTATATGGTTTCAAGCAATCAAATTCAGTTATCAAATAAAGTATAACCTAAAATATACTGTTTAAATATTATCTTATATGTTAGAGTTCTCCAGAGAAAGAGAAATGAATGAATGAATATAAATACATATTCTATAGGTTCTATTTATCTGGAGAAAGAGAGGGAGAAGTAGAAAGAGAGGGAGAGATTGACTTTAAGGAATTGGTTCAACTGACTGGGAGGGCTTAAATTCTCCAGGTAAGTCAGTGGGCTGGAGATTACAATAAGAGTTGATGTTGTATTCTCAAATGCTCAGTCTAGACATAGAATTTCTTCTTTTCAGAAACCTCAGCCTTTCTTGTAAGGTAGTCAACTGATTGGATGAGCCCTACCCACATTATGGAGAATAATCTGCTATACTCAAAGTCTATTGATATGTTAGTCACAACTACACAGGAAAAAATGTTCGACATCACTTGGCATCAGGGAAATCAAATCAAAACCACAATGAGATACCACCTCAAACCAGTCAGAATGGCTAAAATGAACAAGTCAGGAAATGACAGATGTTAGGAGGATGTGGAGAAAGGGGAATCCCCCTACACTGTTGGTGGGAATGCAAGCTGGAGCAGCCACTCTGGAAAACAGTATGGAGGTTCTTCAAAAAGTTGAAAATAGAACTACCCTACGACTCAGTAATTGCACTACTAGGTATTTACTCCAAAGATAAAATGTAGTGATCTGAAGGGGCACGTGCACCCCAATGTTTATAGCAGCAATGTCCACAATAGCCAAACTATGGAAAGAGCCCAGATGTCCACCGACAGATGAATGGATAAAGAAGAGGTAGTATATGTATACTATAGAATATTACTCAGCCACCAAAAAAAAAAAAAAAAAAAGAAAAGAAATCTTGCTATTTTCAGTGACTGGTTGGAACCAGAGGGCATTATGCTAAGTGAAATAAGTCAATCAGAGAAAGATAATTATCATATGATTTCATTCATATGTGGAATTTAAGGAAAAAAGAGAGGAACATAGGGGAAAGGAGGGAAAAATAAAACAAGACGAAATCAGAGAGGAAGACAAACCATGAGACTCTTAATCATAGGAAACAAACTGAGGGTTGCTGGGGGCGGGTGGGGGATAGGGTAACTGGGTGATAGACATTAAGGAGGGCCCAGGATGTAATGAGCACTAGGTGTTATATAAGACTGATGAATCACTGAACTCCTCCTCTGAAACTGATAATACATTATATGTTAATTAATTGAGTTTAAATAAAAAAGGAAATAAAAAAAAATGTTAGTCACATCTAAAAAATACCTCATAGCAAAAACTAGAGTGGTATTGGACCAAACAACAGGACACTGTAGCTTAGATAAATTGATAATTAATTTAATCATTGCAATCTATTCTTGTTAACTTGCCAAACATATATACCTACTTATGCCATACTTAATCTTCACATAAAGATAACGTGGTCATATTTCTTCTTAAAATGATACAACTGTCTTGCTTACAAATGCATTAACCCTTTCCCCAGAAGCAGGTACAAAGTGCTTGGGTGATGTTCACTCTTCTCCTTGATGTCCTATAACTTAAACAATATGATGAAAATTTAACACACGTTATATGATAAAGTGATAAGAGAGGAAAGAAAACACAGATATTTGCTATATATACATGTATACATACACATAGTCATAATAAAATAAGGAAGAAATACTGAATATTTACAGCCTTCCTTTCTGCAACTAGTCATATGGTTGCACGTGTTATTTATAACTTCCTTCTTTGCTACCCATTCTATAATCTCTTTGTCCTCAGTAAGCACTCTAACTGGTGAGGTGACTCAAACCTTTATTCTTGATGAGTCTGGACCATTAGTAGTTCTGCTTAAATTAGTTTATTATAGTTGGTATTGACATTAATCACAGGGCGTGGTAGTACTAATAGATGGCTGAATGTTCATGCCCATCCTTCCCAAATTTGCAGCCCTAAGTCTTTTTTTTCTAAGATTTTATTTATTTATTTGAGGGAAGGAGAGAGAGAGAGAGTGAGCACTATGGGGGGAGAGACAGAGGGAGAGGGTGAAGCAGACTCTCACTGAGCAGGTAGCTCAATCCCAGGACCCCCGGATCATGACCCGAGCTGAAGGCAGACATTAAGCCCTAACTCAATGTGATGATATTTGGAGTTGGGTCTTTGGGGAGATTAATTTTAGATGAGGTCATGAGGGTAGGATTACCCATGATAGGATTAATATCCTTATAAGGAGAGACCAGAGCTCCCTAGCTTTCTCTCTTTCCTTTGTGAAGACATAGCAAGAAGGAAGTTATCTGTAAGCCAGGAAGAGGGTTCTCATCATGAAACAAATCTGTCAGCACCTTGATCTGGGACATCCTATAGTCCAAATAACTGTGAGAAATGAGTATTGGTTGTTCATGCCACCCGGGATATGGTATTTTGTTACAGCTGCCTGAACTAAGAAACCTTATGGGATCACCTGCATTCATAGTCTAGTTTACCTCCACTTTTCTCAGGTAGTCCTATACCCCAGTGGTGGTTAGATTCAATCACTCCCACTGGTAAAGTAACTTCCTTCTTTGTCTATTAGTTCAGATACATGAAGGGACAGGTGGCAATTCTAACTTCTAATTTGATGAAATCACTGTTGTGTCTCCCAGTGGAAGCACACCTCCTTTTGGAACTAAGACATCTAGACCCAGCAGAGCATAAGATTGTGAGAATAAGCAAAAACTTTGCTAGAGTTTCACTGAGAATAACTTTGAGTGTTGATACTTATACCCATTGATTCCTGGATCCTGGCATCCTGGCTATGGGAGAAATTTCCCTCAAGGTTTTCCTATTGGTGGACAACAGGTCCTGCTCTTCCTCAATGAAGATTTTTAAAATAGTAATATACCCAGGAATATACAGGCTTTGTAACAAAAAAATATATAGAAAATTAATTAATTTGGATTTTTTCAAAGTTTATATTACTAAAAATAGTAATCCCTCAACAATATCAGATGATTAGATGAAGAAATCAAATTAGTGTTAGATGTCTTATCTTCAGTCAGCTATATTTCACTTCTGAGACTTTCCAACAGTCTTCTTTCCTTTTATGAATATTGGGAGGGGGTATAGTTTTTAAGCTTTTTTGCATTTGCCACAAAATTAGGCATTTCCCTGAAGCAGACCCTATCCCCTATAATTTGCAAAAAATAGAATGACAGAATAGAAATAAGATGGAAAAAACAGGGAAAAGTTATTTTATATAGTTCTCTATTTTCAGGTAACTCTAATATATAAATTAGATGATAGAGAATTATGCTAACTTATCTGTTTCTCTTATAATTAAATTGATGCTCTTTCAATTAGAGATTCAGTATATTTCTGAAGTCATATTAAGTCTTAAAATTCTATATGTTAATATCATATTAGAGTTTGAGAGAGAACAAATAAATATTGACATTTCCTACCAAAATCCAGAACCAATCAAAAAACAAACCTCAGATAAGGATAGCAGATATAAAAATATGAAAATTATTGTTGCTGAAGCATAGGCTCAAGGACATGGTTAGGTATGTAGGTTTCCTATATACTAACCACAATTATTAGTCTTTGAACACAAGCACAGACCTTGTGAGACAAATATAACCTTTCTATCCACAAGGATAGAATATGCTTTTATAAAATCAACAGCATAGGAAGAAGGATGGCGGAGGAGTAGGAGACCCTATTTCAACGGGTCCCCTGAATTGAGCTGGATATCTACCAGACCACTCTGAGCACCCACGAAACCAGCCTGAGATGTAAGAAGATCTGAATCTCTACAAACAGAATATTGCAAGGCGGTTGGTTTCAAGGTACAAAGCGGGGAGCCATGATTCCACGGGCAGATATCGGAGGATAAGCAGCAGCAGGAGGGTGCCTGGCCGTGGGGATCCTACACCGCTGGTGAGCGACAGCCTCCTGAACTGGGGACGGGGCACAGACTTGCATACCGGTATCAGCGGGGAAAGGACTTTAGGGCAGCCTCCGGGGCGGAAACCCTGAGCAGCGGGGTCACGCGTGCGATCTGGAGGTGGCTGGCGGTTTTAGAAGCACAAAGGGCAGAGATGTGCTCCAACCTGGAGGCAGGACTGGGGGCGCTGTGGAGGGGCGCACAACCCAGGCCGCTGCAGTTTATAGCACCACGGACAGAAATGGAGATAGTGTGGCCTGGAGAGCTCACTGAAGAACAGACTGTGGTCTCTCTGCTCTGAGGCAGAGGGTTGGAAATGGTCTCTCCTGCTCTGACTCATGGAGGAGACGTGGAAAGCCGCCAGAGCACAAAAGCCCCAGAAACTGATCCGCGCTGAGCCCATCCCCCACCACAGGGGGCAGGGCAACTCTGCCCAAACAGCGTTGCCTGAGTAACAGCGCAGCAGGCCCCTCCCGCAGAAGACAGGCTGGGAAAACAAGAGGCCAGCAACCCTAAGGTCCCAAGAAAACAGGCGCATCTTGCTTGGGTTCTGGTCAATAATTTGGACTCTATACACTCCCTCAAACACCCACCAACAGAATGACTAGGAGGAGGAGCCCCCAAAATAGAAAAAACTCAGAGATTATGACTTATGCTGCAGATTTACAAATGGATGCAGATATAACCAAGATGTCGGAGATGGAATTCAGGCTACCAATTGTGAAGACAATGGCTAGAAAGGAGAAATCAATTAATGGCAACATAGACTCTCTAAGGGCAGAAATGAAAGCTGAATTGGCAGAACTTAAAAATGCTATCAATGAGATCCAATCCAATCTAGATAATCTAACAGATAGGGTAAGTGAGGCAGAAGAACAAATAAGCGACCTGGAAGACAATATAATAGATAAAAAGGGAAAAGAGGAGGCCAGGGAAAAATAACTCAGAATCCATGAAAATAGAATCAGAGAAATAAGTGACACCATGAAGCATTCCAATGTCAGAATAATTGGAATCTCGGAGGGAGTGGAGAGAAAGAGAGGACTAGAAGATGCATTTGAGCAAATTGTAGCTGAGAACTTCCCTAATCTGGGGAATGAAACAAACATTCGCATCCTAGAGGCAGAGAGGACCCCTCCCAAGATCAAGGAAAACAGGCCAACATCCCGGCATGTAATAGTAAAATTTGCAAATCTTAGAACCAAGGAAACCATCTTAAGGGCAGTTAGGGGAAGAGATTCCTTACGTACAAAGGGAGGAACATCAGAATAATGTCAGACCTATCCACAGAGACCTGGCAAGCCAGAAAGGCCTGGAAAGACATATTCAGGTACTAAATGAGAAGAACATACAGCCAAGAATACTTAATCCGGCAAGGCTTTTATTTAGAATGGATGGAGAGATGCAGAGCTTCCACACCAGCAGAAAATGAAAGAATATGTGACCACTTTGCCAGCCCTGCAAGAAATATTAAGGGGGGCTCTATAAAAAGAGAAAGACCCCAAGAGTGATATACAACAGAAATTTACAGGGACAATCTATAAAAACAAAGTCTTCACAGGCAACATGATGACAATTAATTCATATCTTTCAATAATCACTCTCAACGTAAATGGCCTAAATGCTCCCATAAAATGGCACAGGGTTGCAGATTGGATAAAAAGACAGGACCCATCCATATGCTGCCTACAAGAGACTCATTTGGAACCTAAAGTTACATCCAGACTGAAAGTGAAGGGATGGAGATCCATCTTCCATGCCAGCGGACCTCAAAAGAAAGCTGGGGTAGCAATTCTTATATCAGACAAATTAGATTTTAAATTAAGTCTGTAATTAGAGAAACAGAAAGACACTATATCATTCTTAAAGGGTCTATCCAACAAGAAGATCTAACAATTGTAAATATCTATGCCCCCAAGATGGGAGCAGCCATCTACATAAGCCAACTATTAACCAAAATAAAGAGTCATATTGATAACAATATGTTAATTGTAGGAGACTTTAATACTCCACTCTCAGCAATGGACAGATCATCTAAGCAGAAAATCAACAAGGAAACAAGAGCTTTGAATGATACATTGGAGCAGATGGACCTCATAGATATTTACAGAACATTCCACCCTAAAACAACAGAATACTCATTCTTCTCGCGCGCACATGGAACTTTCTCCAGAATAGACCACATACTGGGTCACAAATCAGGTCTCAACTGATACCAAAAGATTGAGATTATTCCCTGCATATTCTCAAATCACAATGCTTTAAAACTGGAACTCAATCACAAGAAAAAATTTGGCAGAAATTCAAACACTTGGAAGCTAAAGACCACTCTGCTCAAGAATGTTTGGGTCAACCAGGAAATCAAAGAAGAACTTAAACAATTCATGGAAATCAATGAGAACAAAAACACATCGGTCCAAAACCTATGGGATACTGCAAAGGCAGTCCTAAGGGGGAAATACATAGCCATCCAAGCCTCACTCAAAAAAATAGAAAAATCCCGAATTCACCAACTAACGCTACACCTTAAAGAACTAGAGAAAAAGCAACAAATGATGCCTAAGCCACACATTAGAAGAGAAATAATTAAAATTAGAGTAGAAATCAATGAATTAGAAACCAGAAACACAGTAGATCAGATCAACGAAACTAGAAGTTGGTTCTTTGAATGAATTAATAAGATCAATAAACCACTGGCCAGATTTATCCAAAAGAAAAGAGAAAGGACCCAAATTAATAAAATTATGAATGAAAGGGGAGAGATCATGACTAACACTGAAGAAATAGAAACAATTATTTGAAATTATTATCAACAAATATATGCCAATAAACTGAGCAATGGAGGCCTTCCTGGAAACCTATAAGCTGCTAAGCCTGAAACAGGAAGAAATTGACAACCTGAATAGGACAATAACCAGTAACAAGATTGAAGCAGTGATCAAAAACCTCCCAGAAAACAAGAGTCCAGGGCCTGATGGATTCCCTGGGGAATTCTACCAAACATTCAAAGAAGAAATAATACCTATTCTACTGAAGCTGTTTCAAAAAATAAAAACAGATGGAAAACTTCCAAACTCATTCTATGAGGCCAGCATTACCTTAATCCCCAAACCAGGCAAAAACCCCATCAAAAAGGAGAATTTCAGACCATATTCCTGATGAATATGGATTCCAAAATCCTCAACAAAATCCTAGCTAATAGGATCCAACAATACATTAAAAGGATCATCCACCACGACCAAGTGGGATTTATCCCCGGGATGCAAGGGTGGTTCAACATTTGCAAATCAATCAATGTGATAGAACACATTAATAAGAGGAGGGAGAAGAACCATATGGTCCTCTCAATTGATGCAGAAAAAGCATTTGACAAAATACAACATTCTTTCCTGATTAAAACTCTTCAGAGTCTAGGAATAGAGGGAATATTCCTTGAGCTCATAAAATCCATCTATGAAAAACCCACAGCGAATATCATCCTCAATGGGGAGAAGCTGACAGCCTTTCCCTTAAGATCAGGAACACGTCAAGGATGCCCACTCTCGCCACTATTGTTCAACATAGTACTAGAAGTCCTAGCAACAGCTATCAGACAACAAAAAGAAATAAAAGGTATTCAAACTGGCAAAGAAGAAGTCAAACTCTCTCTTTTTGCAGATGACATGATACTTTATGTGGAAAACCCAAAAGACTCCACCCCCAAATTACTAGAACTCATACAGCAATTCAGTAATGTGGCAGGATACAAAATCAATGCACAGAAATCAGTTGCTTTCATACACTAAGAACGCAAATGTAGAAAGAGAAATTAGAGAAATGATTCAATTTACAATAGCACCAAAAACCATAAGATACCTTGGAATAACCCTAACCAAAGAGGTAAAGGATCTATACTCTAGGAACTACAAAACACTCATGAAAGAAATTGAAGAAGACACAAAAAGATAGAAAAATATTCCATGCTCATGGGTCAGAAGAATAAACATTGTTAGAATGTCTGTGCTACCCAGAGCAATCTGTACCTTCAATGCCATCCCAATCAAAATTCGAATGACATTTTTCAAAGTGCTGGAACAAACAATCCTAAAATTTGTATGGAATCAGAAAAGACCCCGAATCACCAAGGAAATTTTGAAAAAGGAAAACAAACCTGGGTGCATCATATTGCCTGATTTCAAGCTATATTACAAAGCTGTGATCACCAAGACAGCATGGTACTGGCACAAAAATAAACATATAGACCAATGGAACGGAATAGAGAACCCAGATATGGACCCTCAACTCTAAGGTCAAGTAATCTTTGACAAAGCAGGAAAAGACATGCAATGGAAAAAAGACAGTCTCTTCAATAAATGGTGCTGGGAAAATTGGACAGCCACATGCAGAAGAATGAAACTCGACCATTCTCTAACACCATTCACAAAGATAAATTCAAAGTGGATGAAAGACCTTAATGTGAGACAGGAATCCATCAAAATCCTAGAGGACAACATAGGCAGTAACCTCTTTGACATCGCCCACAGCAACTTCTTCAAGATAAAAAGCTTCTGCACAGCAAAGGAAACAGTCAACAAAACAAAGAGGCAACCCACAGAATGGGAGAAGATATTTGCAAATGACACTACAGAAAAAGGGCAGGTATCCAAGATCTGTAAAGAACTTCTCAAACTCAACACCCAAAAAACAAGTAATCAAGTCAAAAAGTGGGCAGAAGATATGAAAAGACACTTCTCTGAAGAAGACATACAAATGGCTAACAGACACATGAAAAAATGTTCATCATCATTAGCCATCAGGGAAATTCCAATCAAAACCACATTGAGATACCACCTTACGCCAGTTAGAATGGCAGAAATGGACAGGGAAAGAAACAACAAATGTTGGAGAGGTTGTGGAGAAAGGGGAACCCTCTTACACTCTTGGTGGGAATGCAAGTTGTTACAGCCACTTTGGAAAACAGTGTGGAGGTGCCTCAATAATTTAAAAATAGAGCTACCCTATGACCCAGCAATTGCACTACTGGGTATTTACCCCAAAGACACAGATGTAGTGAAAAGAAGGGCCATATGCACCCCAATGTTCATAGCAGGAATGTCCGCAATAGCCAAACTGTGGAAAGAGCCGAGATGCCCTTCAACAGATGAATGGATAAAGAAGATGTGGTCCATATATACAATGGAATATTACTCAGCCTGATCAGAAAGGATGAATACCCAACTTTTACATCAACATGGATGCGACTGGAGGAGATCATGCTAAGTGAAATAAGTCAAGCAGAGAAAGTCAATTATCATATGGTTTCACTTATTTGTGGAACATAAGGAATATCATGGAGGACAGTAGGAGAAGGAAGGGGAAAATGAGGTGGGGGAATTGAAGGGAGAGATGAACCATGAGAGACTATGGACCCTGAGAAACAAACAGGGTTTTAGAGGGGAGGGCGGAGGGGGGATTGGTTAGCCCAGTGATGGATATTAAGGAGGGCACGTACTGCATGGAGCACTGGGTATTATATGAAAACAATGGATCGTGGATCACCACATCAAAAACTAATGATGTATTGTATGGTGACTAACATAATAAAATTAAAAAAAAAATAAAATAAATCAACAGCATAAAATATTTATGCAGAACTGTAGTAGGAAAGAGGAAGTGTGAGTGAGGTGGATGGAGTTGGGCCAAAAGTATTAACTTTGGTAGAGTTCCTCCTCTTGAAACCAGAAAGAGGTTGGGAGTCCTGCTCATGGCATATTTCTAGAATTCTAGAGCACAAATCTGATAAAGGAAAGACACCATAAGCAAGATGCAGTAAACAAATGGCTTTAGAGTATTGAGTAAACACTTATTCTTTCATACACTGTCTTTCATTGAAACAACTCTGAGATCCCATATAGAACTAGACAATCTCTTTACATAATCTTTCATCTACTGCTCCCTAAATTCTGAATAGATTAAAAAGAAAAATGGAAATCTACTCCAAGTTTTACTAAAATATAACTAATACAAAAGGACCCTTCTTTGATTCTTTGTGATATTTATATGCATGCTGTATAACAAATTACTAGCTAATTACATAAATTGGGATTGAACATAAAAAATATGTATTGATATTTGTGTTTTCTTAAGAAATATGTTTGCTAGCATTACAAAACTGTTTAAGATTGAGTCTTTTACATATATATGGAATTTATTTTTAATTTAAAATATTTTAAGTATGTTTTAATTAATTTGATTAGATCAATTAATTTCACAAGATTTTAATTCACTACATTTGGATCAAAACTAGAAACTTCATGCAAGTTAAAACAAATCCTACCAATTTAAGATCGGACTTGATAAACATTTTTGGAAATCCTATCTCCCAATTAATGTGAATATAAGCATTTATAATGAAGTGACTGTGATTGATATTGATTGTAATAATGCAGGCAAATCAATATCAACATTATATATATTTGAAAATTAAAGCTGGTTATTACTTGAAACAAACTGTAATATTTCTGTAAAAATAATTTTAGGTTTAAAATAGTTAATATAAAAATCAAAATAATTATGAAATATTAAAACTATTTTTATATTATATTTTATGTATAATATAAAAAATAATATTAAAACTCAAATATTGCCTCAATTTGAAACTTTAAATAAATGATAGGCTAGAATTACTACTTTCCATTAAGTTTCAAGGCAATACTAATTATTCCTACATTCTGTTAAGGCACTGCACACACTTTCATTTCCTGTTGTATTTCAGACTAAATACCTGGATGATCCTCTGGCTAAAGTCCATTAAAAATCTTTGATAAACAAACAAACAAAAAAAGGTCTTAAAGAAATTGTTGAGAAGAGAAAGAATGCTCAGCTACAAACCAAGTTAGGGCAGGGTCCCTCTCACAAGACTAGGGCTAGGCAACAAACCCAAAGAAATGCTGATTAAGGTCTGTCAGCTACTAAGAATCCTCCTTAAGCTATTCTTTCAAGTGATTGAACCTACCACAAGAGTGAATGAGGGGGGCACCTCAGTGACTCAATCAGTTAAGTGATCAAATCTTGGTTTCTCCTGGGGTTATAATCTTGTGGTTGGGGGATTGAGCCCTGTGGGCTCTGAGCTCAGTGCACTCAGTGCAGGGTCTGCTTCAGATTCTTCCTCCCTCTCCCTTTGCCCCTCCTGCTCACACACTCTCTCTCTCTCAAATAAATAAATAAAATCTTAAAGCAACAACAACAACAAAGTGAATGAGGAATAAAATGTCCTACTAACTAAGCACTTCTAGAGGCCTGGAATGAAAATTACTATTCTCAAAATGGAGAAAAGGGTGAAAATAAATCATCTTCCCCGAGAATTTATATCCACAATCTAGTTCTAATTTGGGTTTGTAGAATATATAAACATTGCAATTATGTTCTAAAATTCTCAAGATCAGAATTTATTTCTTTTGGGTCCAGGAGTAGTCAACTCGGCAGCTGATAAAAATACATATAAACCCTGTGTGAAGATACTACCTTTGTTCTAAGACTCAAAGAAACCTAACAAACAAAATTTCAAGATAAATAAGGATTTCATCATCAAAAATCACAAAACATGTAAGGGAAGGTGCAAATTATCAATGACAAAGAATAGATCAGCAGTGAAAAATTTCAGGTACTAGAATTGTCAGTCCCAGAATGTTAGTTAAACATGTTTAATATGCTGAAAATTATAAAGTAGAGTTGAAATGTAACTATTTGTCAATATTGAAAAACAAAATGCCAAGAAATAAAAATAAAATAATTGAAATTAAAGTCAAATGCAATATATCCAGTAGCATATTTAAGAGAGAGATTTACTAATTTAGAAGAAAGAGCTAACGATACTGAGAAGAAATTACAGATACCTAAAGAGACGAAACATGTATTAAAGAGAAGTGAGACCTGGAAATGAAAGTGAGAAGGGTCTATGTGAAATATCCAGTAAGATGAATGAAATAGAGCTACGCTCAACATTTAGCTATCCCTGAAGTAAAAGTTAAGATAATATTGAGTTAAAATTACAAGATTTAGGAGATTTAGCAAACATAAAATAGAATTCTGTGTTTTAAAATTGAACACTATAAAAACTAATACATGTAGTTTTTATGGATTAAAAAAACAAAACAAAACACTATGTGGTAGTAAAATTCTTCTGCATCTGTCTTAGGGTCTTGAAACCATGAAGGGAAGACAAAAGATAAATGACAGTGCAGGAAAGGGAAATGAGAAGCTGAGGTTCCTAGTGGGTGGCATCTTCGAGCTGTCATACTGTCCTCAACAGCCTGACCTCAGTCTTTTTCTTGCATAAGACATAGTCTGATAGGTGCTAGCCTCTGGTGGTTGACTTTTCTGTTAGTCTCAGCTGAAAATGTCTGCAGATAAGTCTCCCCACCAGCTTCATAAAAGCACTCCTTTCACTACTCCAACAACACTAAATATTATCATTCTTAAATATTCAGGTTTTTGATAAGTGAATGGTCTCATTTTAATTTTACTCAGATTTATTTGATTACTTTTGAATTTGAAAATGTCTTACATACTTATTAGCCTTCTTTGAATATTTGGAGTGTAATTTTCCATGCTTATATCTTAGAATGTTTGTATTATCATTTGTTGAAAAATGTGTTTTATATGCTAAAAGTATTAAAATATTGGCTGTTGTTTCAAATATTACCTACTGATTAAATTTATTTCTGAAGACAACCAAATAACAGATCTAAGGTGCTTGAAAGCTGTATTGTTAATTATCTTTTACCCACCCAAATATAGGATATAGATTTCTCCCATGACCTCCCTGAGTCAATTGTCTTTTTTCAGATACAAATGTACCCACATGATTCATTGGTTCTCATAGCCAGCATTATGCTATTTAATGGGTAAAATTTAGTCTTATTCCTTGGAAAGAAGGTGCTACTTTCATTTCTTTTGAAGTGATCAATAAAATATTAATGCAGTTTGGTAAGAATAGAACAAGACATATTAACATAGATTTTGCTGCAAAGTAAGAGAGAGCTAAATTTAGAAAAAATATCATCTTTAGTGAATATTTTATCAAAGCATACCTACTGGAAAATATGCTTCTATATAAATCTGTCTTCCACAATTTACTATGTCCCGAAATGCCCTTCTTCATGCTATTGCTCTAAATAAAATATATTATTTCACATTTCTGACAATTCCTTTCCATCTTTTCCAATAGAAACTAATTCAAAACTTGCTTTCCTATGAAAGTTCTCTAACCAGCCTATTCATCTAATTCTTTCTTATCTATTCACAGATGTTTAATCTTTATAACCATAGCTTAATTATAATAACTTCAATATGAGTGCCATTTCCTCCTAGATCCCTACAATATTTAATCCAGTGTGCTGCATATAGCAGATTCTCATGAAAAACTTGTTGAACATTACTCTGTGAAAAGAAAGAACCCATTCTGTCAGAATAATTTGGCAGTCTCTGCTTACCCCACCCCTACTGCCTATGAATCAGCAGTAACAAACTACTCAATTCTGCCCAGGACTCAGTTAAGATGAATCATACATAAGGTTGTATTACTTGTTTACAGTGTAAGGTGTATACTATTTGTGGGTGTGTGTGTGTATTCTGTTAATAATCTGCTATCTGGTGTGGCTAGTGAAATAAGAGATAATACTTGAAATAAACAACAAATAGTTTAATATTATCTTATAAAATACATTTTGAAATTAATAATAATATGAACACTCTATGGTCTTTTCACTCCTTTAAGACACTCTTAGTGAAAGATTGAGCCATACCATGAGAAGATACCTAATTGTGACTGTTTTCTGCATTGGATTATGGGAAAGCAGGACAGTGAAAACTTTCTTAGCATAAATATTTACTCAGCTACTTCTTATGGGTATACCCATGGTTTAGGGGTCGGCCTGATCCAAGAACTGGGCAGCACTAAGCATGTATGACTATAGCTGACAGTCTACCTCTTGTGACAGATGGGTTGTCTACACCAAGCAGGACTGTCACATAGAATGTTCATCATGGGAACAGTTTTAAAATGGAAGGGCTTATTGTATTTATTTTAAAAATATGTTCTTAGTATCATTAATAACAATCACAGTGAATGAAGGGGGCATTCCATTTATTTGGCAGAGGCTGTAGGTATAGAGCAGTGTTAGGATTTCTTCTAACCATGACAATCTGAGCAATGAAGATGCAGAAACCTGTAAGAGATGTTTATTGTATAGCAGAGAACTGTGAAAAGGGAACAAAATTAAGACATGCTTATGCAAATTGAAAAGTAATGTTAGTGATGAAGTGACTGTTGCTCAAAGATCTTCTATCTTAGGCAAGTATTAACAAAAATGAAGAAGGATGGGACAACGAGCTCATCCAAGTTGATGGAATGAATGTTCCTTTGATCTCTTACAGATTCCCGGGGTTAGTGACTCCTTAGCATTATTCTCTTTGTCTCCAACAGGAATAGCATAGCAGCTATGGTCTTGTGTAAAGCTCTAAATGCTCTATTCCATTTGAATTTAAGTAATACAGAGTTGCAAGCTTAAAATATACTGAGCTTGCTACTACACAAGAAGAAAAGAGGTTTCCCTCTAGGTGCACCAGAGTCATTCCACATTTGATCTAGGCATTTTAAAGTTTCAAAATCTGAGTGTCAAAAAAATGAAATCAGGGATGTTAGTTTAAGTATATAATTTATAATCCTGGAAAATGGAATCCCTTCCCACCCAGGAAAAAAAGAAACAGAAAGTATGCAACATCAAATGGCTACTTATTGCAAATACAGATTGCTATGCTGAGTCTGGTTAATCAAGCATACTCCCCACTACCTGATGTTCCCATTCTGATTGCTGATGAAAGGAGTTTGAGGGAGAGGGGTTTTCAGAGAAAGGTCTGTAGATACTCTATGAGGACTTTCTAAGTGTAGGCAAGAATCTCCTCCTGCTATAAAGTTCTTTGACTAGAAAGGCTAGTTTACAACTCTGGTTTCAGGCCTTAATGGTTTAGTGACTTGGCTTTGCTGACATGATTTCTTAGATTTTAAAAGTGAAGACTGAAAAAAAATAAAAATAAAAATAAAAATGAAGATTGAAATCTTTGAGACAGTTTTCAAAGAATCTTATTGCTGATTATAGTAAAGATATGATATCCCTTAACACCTGTTACTAATAAACATTAATTTAAATACTTCCTACTACTTGTAGTATACTAATATTTAGTATTATTTACTTTTACTGAATGTACAGGCATGCCATTAAAACTCCCTCGAATATGTTATTTTTTATGTACTGAAACAGAGTACTGAAAACTCTGTACTGAAATATTTGTTTGTCTACTTGTACTGAAGCTAACTATATAGGAATTCATTAAAATTTATTATATTTTGCTGCTTGCTTTGTATGAATTTTTACTCATATTTACCTTGTCTGCATGTGCTATATAGAAATTCATTCAAATTTATTGTATATTATGTCTTGCTTTCCAGTTACCATCATTACTCAAATATATTACAGTATTAGCTTATACAGGGCTTTGTAGCCTAGTATTTACCAGTACACAAATACATGCATTATTTCTGACTACATAACCTTAAATTATTTTTCAGTGCTAGTATAATATTAATGCTTATATAAAACTTACACTTTACTGTAGCCATTGTATGTTTTACTATATTTACATCAACAATGTTTTTACAACAAAATTACTTCAAAATTATCTTCAAGACCTGTTGAAAAAAAGTGCTGAAATTTTATTTTTTTCCAGAAATTTCCCTATGCACATTTTATTAATTCTTTAGGCCTATAGGTCTTTAATGCTGGGAAATATAGGAGTATCTGAGAATGTGGCGGGGGGGAGACTCTCTTTGGGAATGGTAAAGAAAACATTTTTTTAAGGGTGAATCATCATGTACCTATCCAAACAAAGTGGTCTGTTAGGGAAAAAGAGCAGTTTGCAAATGTGAGAATCTCCAAAGTGGCGAGTTCCGCATCACCTTTCCAAGATGGCTGCCTTCACAATACAATGAATAAGTCAGAATGACCAAAATATAACTTAGCACAAGGGCTCAAAAAGAAACATAGAGACGATTGTTCAAGATTCTCATGGACTTAGATAGCAGCTAAAGTTTTCTTTTTAGAAAAACACTGGGGAATATTTTATTATATTTATTACTTGCGCCCAAAATCACAGCTCATATTTACATGATAAAACATAATATTATGAGAATTTAACATATGATAGCATTTGTGATTACCAGTTACGAGTTACAACACCATTAATCTCCTATTAATTCATAAACTCTGAATCAACTGTTATAACCCTCTTTTATCCCCATATTAAATTAGTCACCAAAGCCTGCCATTTATAATTTGATCTGCTTGTTCTTTTATTTTTCCACATACCTGTCAAGTCCAACACCTCTTTTATTTTTAACATTGTTGTTTACAATGTATTTCAATCCCATATTATCTTTTACATGGACTACTGCAGATGCCTTCTAATTTTTCTCCTTTATCCCTTAAATAGCCTCCTCAAAACCAGCCCTTATTTATTTAAGTGTTCGGACCTGTCAGCGATTTAAAAATAGACTGTGATGGAGATCTCTTTGTGTGATGATTATCTTTTCCTCAGTTGTACCATTAGCATCCACCTAAATGTAGTCATCTGGGGATCTGGGGAGGTAGCTGGCTCTTAATGCTTTCCTTGTGCTATGTCCCTCTCTCCTAAACACAGACACCCACACACCTACACATTCATCAGAGCAAAACAAAATAAAACAACAACATATATTGAATGTTTCAGTTTCAGAGGTAAACAAGTATTCATTATTTAAAGGGATTATCATCATATTGTTCCTGCTCATATTCCCCACTCCAGATACAATAGCTGCACTGACTTGTTTATGCCTTCATAACCATACTTCTCATTATGTTGTCTCCTATACTTGGACTATCTCTTATTTCCATTACTGTCTTTTGAAATTAATTCATTTCAAACCCAAATCGAAAGTTCAATTTTGTTGCAAACAATCATAAAGTGTCCTGAAAATTAGAAGTTAATCATCTCTGAACTCTACAAGTCCATTCTTTCCCCTATTATGGCACATCACCTATTTTCTGACATCATAATTCTGGTATGCCTCATTTACCCTTTTATATCATAAACCTAAAAGGGCATCTGTTATGCCATTTTGTGTCCTTACTGTAAATTGTTAGGAACCTATGTGTAACAGATACTCCATAAGTATGTATATAATGAATGAAATGTTGTCACTAAAAAACAGAGAATTTTGACAAGCTCAGATAGACCAACATAAACTATTGGTTAATTTTCCAGTTTGTCTTTTGATCCAACTAGATGACTAATGATTGAAAATATCTGATGTGAGAACACATGTTTTCTGTAAATAATAATATATTAATGTCATACTTAAATATAGCCACTTAGTTTGCAGACACCAAGGCTTGCAAATCTCCTAGAGTCTCAAATTAAAAAAAAAAAATCCAATCTTGTGACTATTTAGAAATCATTTTTCCATAATAGATCATAAAGATGGGTGAAAAGATCAATTTAAGTTTCTCTAGACAGACATAAGACTACCTTTAAAATAGCTTATTCCATAAAAGTATGTAAAACATAAATCAAACAAGGCCCAGCATACTCTATTTCATCTCTCTTTCTGCTCCCAGATGTCCTCACAAGTATTATGTCAGAAGTTCTAACTTTCCAAAATGTATACGAGGAGTGACTTGAGATACAGATCTCTTTGTTATGCTTATGTTAATATCCAGTGCAGGATGTTATGTCTCTGCTTCCAAAATGAAAGCATAGGGGACCAAATCAGTGATGACACTGTGATGTTCCCCATGACCTCTTGTCCTCTCTTTGCTCAGAAGAGGCCTGTGCAAGAGATTCAAATCAAGACCCCTAACCACTGTGCCAGATATCCTGGAGTAAAAGATCACATTGAAATCTTCTCTGAGAAAAATTAAAAGCAAGACAGAAACTCCTCTTAAGTGGACATAAAACAAATAAACAACAAAAACAACACCAGCCCAACCTAGGGACTCAAGGGTGGAGGAATGCAAACATGTGGGGGTCTGTAAGCTGTGTCAGGTGAGCACCATTCAGATATGGCAGTGAAAAGATGTAGCCACTGGTTCTGTGTGGTGCGACTAAGAAGTCAATCCATAAAGTGGGATTCCAAGCCTCATTAAAGAATAATGTCTGCCATGCTATTGTATACCTGAAAGGAATGTAACACTGTATGTATATTAACTGGAATGAAAATAAAAACATAAAAAAAAGAGCAATGTGTGGCAACAATGATATGATAGAAATAGAATCAGAGAACTGAGGTCACTCTGTAGACTAGAACAGTAGTAATTTTGGCAATAAGCCAGTGTAACTGATGAAAACATTAAATATCCTGTCTAGTATTTTGGCAACATGTAGATTCAAGGCCTTTACAGTGCTTCACTAAACAATGACTCAAAATTTCTCCCAAAACCAACCAAATGAGATTTCACTGTCAAAATATACCTAACTTGTGAAAAATAAGGACAGTCAGTATTTCCTATACACCTGAGGAAAAGGTTGAGATTCAATGACTATGACAATGTTACATAGTTTAAATTTTTGTTTACTCTGTGGAGTTCAAAGCAATATGCTGGGCCTAATGAACATTTTTCCTATGAATAAATGATAATAACTTTTATTATCTTAGAAGACAATCTAAATTACATCTGGTAAAATAATAGGAAGGCAGGTAAAAAAGTGCATTTGCATTATTTTGTGCCCCTCTTATACTGTTCAAAAGCTGCCAAATGTAACGGGAATTTGAAGACCAAGTTTCAAAACAATCTTACGAGGAACTTTTTGTTAACAAAACATGATTGCTTGACCCCTGCTAAAAAATATAAAAATAACTTGATATTTGAAAAAATAATTCTTTTATAATTTGTGCCATATTTGTATAATGTTTCTTGTACTCATGAGACACAATAATCTGGAATTTTTCACCAATCTGGCTAAAGTCCTTTAAGCTACTGGATTTCTAGGACATTCTCTTTACCAGAAGGATATTATCTATGTAATACAAATAAAGTGAATACATATATTTCCAAAGCATATATAGCTTTATAATAATCCTCTTAATCATTCCATTGTAAAAACACACAGAAGAAGATAGGTCTCTAATTCTGGTGTTTATAATGTCTAATTGGATTCTAAGCAAACATTTTCAAATGTTTTCTATTTTCCTTCTCACACTGCTAATAAGCATTTACTTTGTGCAATACATTTTACAAAGTATAATGCTTTACATTATATGTTTCTGTTTAATATTTTCAGATATCACACAATTTTTATAAACTTCATCTTTGAAAACCTATCCTGGTAATTAATGAATAATAGCTTCATTCTATGTATCAAACACATCTTGATTTTCCATATCCCATATTCTTTCCAACATATGATTGCTCACTCACTTCTCACGGAATAAAGTCCCGCATCAAAATAAAGTGAATTGGTTTTCTTTTTAATATCTATTTTTTATATACACTTGTAAATATGACATCACTATAGTATGGGACCAAATGAAGTCTTAACGTGTTCAAGCAATCGGTTAAAATAAAAATAGTAATTGTTAGGTGGTTAGTTAGACGTGAGAAAGAAGGGATCGAGCCAGTGCTGGCCACACCCTGGCAGCCATCCCAAGGGTTAGCAGCCATTTATGTTCAGAGCCACCTCTAAGGGCTAACGGAGCAGGAGAGGTCTAGCCACAGAGCTGGCTCAAAAGCCACAAGGGGTCTTCTAGGAGCTGAACGCGCACACAAGGGGTGCAACTTGACCTTAAGTACATTTAAGGTCACAAGAAAGCTCATTAAAAGCCTATAAAGATGCAATATATAAATAAATATGATTATAACAGAATGCATCATGAGTAGGCGCATAAGCAGAGGCCAAAATGTTATATAACCACCAGCTGTCAATCAAAAATGTTAATTAAAACCACACTTACATGTACACAAAGCAGGCTTAAAAGGATGTAGCTACAGCTTCTCAGGGCCATTGCCACTCTTACTTCAGCGGTGGCCTGCTTTCACTCTTTTTTAAGACTTATCTATCTGAGAGAGAGAGAGCACAGAGCATGCACAGAGGGAGAGGGTGAGAAGCTCAGTGGACTCCGCTGAGTGCAGAGCCCAACGCAGGGCTTGATCTCATGACCCTGAAATCATGACCTGAACTGAAACCAAGAATGGGTACCCTAACTGACTGTACCACCCAGGCACCTCCTGCTTTCACTTTTTGAAAGTATACTATAGTGATACATTCAATAAACTATATCTTCCTACTCTGGTCTCAGGTCTCCAATTCTTTGGTGCATCTGGACAAGAACGAAGCGACCCGGTGACAGTAATCTTAAGTCTAGTCCTGCACAGAGAGTCCCAACTACAGTAGGCGGTAGCATAGATTTTAATAGGCTCAATCCAAATTTATTTTGCATCTATACTCTAAACAGCACGTTCTGATCCATTTGTGAGTAGTAACGTGATTAACTGTATCACTTACCTAATCTTATGGAAAAACTTCATGTTTTAATAACCAGGGTAATCTATAGTATGTATCATTTATAATTGCTGGATTAAACTATCAATTATCTAAGTCCAAGAAACCTTCCAGCTCATTACCATTCTGCTCAAAATAGTGAGTGGTGGTGGCCATGATGATGATATAAGTGAAGAAATATGAAGCAAGAAAATATTAAGTTCATTTTGTCTTGTTGATGGTAATGAGCAATACACAAGGCAAACAAGAAGATAAAATAATAGTGTGGGAAAGCAATATAAGAACAAAGATACAAGAGTAAGGAAATTATCAAAGATGGAGAATATTCGAAAGTATTTTTGGGCACCTGGGTGGCTCAGTCGTTAAGCGTCTGCCTTTGGCTCAGGTTATGATTCCAGGGTCCTGGGATCGAGTCCCGCATCGGGCCCTGCTCCGCGGAAAGCCTGCTTCTCCCTCTCCCACATCCCCTGCTTGTGTTCCTGCTCTTGCTATGTCTCTCTCTGTCAAATAAATAAATAAAATCTTAAAAAAAAAGAAAGTATTTTTATTTATTTATTTTATTATTTATTTCTTAGAAAGATCATGCTAATGTGCATGCCTGAGTGTGGGGAGGGACAGAGAGAGAGGGAGAGAGAATCGAGCAGACTGCCTGTTGAGTGTGGAGCCCTAAAGCAGGGCTGGATCTCAGAACCGATGAGATCATGACCTGAGCCAAAAACATGAGTCAGCATTTAACCCACTGAGCCACTCAGGTGCCCCTAGAAAGTATTTTTATAGAGCAAAGTGGGGGAGATTAAAAAAAAAAAAAAAGCATAGATCACAGCATGAGAAAAGAGGACATGGAGGAATCATGGGAGAGGGGAATTTACAGAAAAAAAAATAAAAGACAAAAATGGATCAGAAGGGAAAAAGAAAAGCAAGAATGAACAAAGAATAAAGGTATGAGTTAAACAAAAATAAAGAAGTTTTTATTTTGTTTAGTTGTAGTGGAGAAAACAATGGACATGAAGAGCAATCCAAGATGGGCATAGAAAAAAAAAATGGAACAAAAAATAGGTCCCATAAAAATGAGTAAGCTACAGAAAAATAAAAGGAGAACCCAAAGAAATGCATGCAACTAACAAGAGAACAGTCTGAAGAAAGAAAAGGTGTAGTGGTGCCCCAGGGATGCTTGTACAGGTATTAGTTTTAGTTAGCCCATTAGAGCAGGTTTAACAGGAAAAGAGAACAAGTCACATAGCAAATATTTCTACCCCATGTCTTTCATGATAGACCTAGCCTAGTCAGAATACCCTGCGAGGGAATTAAATTTGATGATTGCACTGGATAGTGATGCAGAGGCAAAAAGCATAGTTTAGAACCTTTAAGAGCCAGTACCTGCTACAAATTAGGAGAAATAGGTGATTACATAAAAAGAATACTACCACGATAGAGTGTTTTCTGACTTTTTTAATTTTCTCTTTTCACTTTATTTTCTTTGTAATAATATATATGAGCCTAGTCAACTGGCTCTGATCCACCTTAGGAGCCTGGCAATGACCTTAAGGTACCCACTTCTATTGAGTTTCTGAAGTTAGACATTGTTATAAAATGCTGTCTGGGCTTGTAGTTTGCTCTGACTGCATTCTTAACTGTCTGAATATGCATGCATTCAACATTATCCTTTGTGTCACCACCCATTTTAATGATTGCATAGTAAATCTAAAGCAGGAGTGAGCTCACTTTGTGTAGTCTTGGGTTTTTGTTCCAGTAGTTTTTTTATTTTTTAATATTAGGAGAGTCTATGTATTTGACAAATTCACTTTTTTTTTGGTATGGCATCTTCCCTGATAATACATAGATCTTTTATTTTTATTAACAAACCAAAACCTGTTTCTGTGGAAGCCAGATTTTTTATAATTTAGAAAACAGTAAGATTAGTCTTTTCCAGGAAATCAGTAAGATTAAACTAATTAACACTTCTAGATTTCACTCCTCAACTTTCAAGCCTTGTAGAAAAAAGTTCCCTATCCTCACATGTAGAATCAATTACTTTTTTTTTTAAAGATTTTATTTATTTATTTATGTGAGAGAGCGTGCACGCGCGAAAGAGAGAGAGAGAAAGAGAGAGAGAGAGAGACAGAGCACATGAGGGGGGGAGGGTTAGAGAGAGAAGCCGACTTCCCTGCTGAGTAGGGAGACTGATGCAGGACTCGATCCCTGGACTCCAGGATCATGACCTGAGCTGAAGGCAGTCGCTTAACCAACTGAGCCACCCAGGCACCCCTAGTATCAATTACTCCTTAGAACTTTGGTAGAATTTGTACATCATTTATCCTATCTCATAATGGTTATTTTTATCAGTTTATAGGCTAGATTTGCCTCACCAGTCAAAGTACATATTAGATTGCACACTTTTTGAGAACAGGAATTATACATTGCTAAGCTTCCTGTCTTTGTGCCATCAGAGACCTAATCCATTTTTTTTTTTTTTTTTTAGGCAGCAATACACATTTGTGGAATTGATGATACAAAGGCAGGAAGAAGGGACAAAGGAAAATTCAAAGTCTATAGGGCATATAAAATTAAAATATCAGATTTCTAAAATGTTAAAACATTTAAACACATAAAAATAGTATATTTACAGATTTAATTTTGCTAACATCAGTATTATCATCCCCATATGCATACATATGTGTATACATACATATATATGTACAAACATACACACTACATATATGAAACCGAAAGATATTTTCAACTGCAGATTTTAACTTATTTCTCCTTTGTAAGAAAATATCCATGTTCTGGGGTAGGGTAGGAGGCACATGAAGAGAAATTATCAAATTCATGCAGATCATATCAAATTCATTTTTGTGTTAACAGGGTGGGGAATTCAGATGGAGAAATGGATTAATAGAGATATGTAACTTATTACTTATATATATTAATGCATAAATATAAACATCATTACAAATATAAATATAAGCTTATATTATAATGTTTTATTGTAATATAAGCATGATCATAGTATCATTGGGCCAGATCATCAAATAGAGCCTCTACATATTTCTTATATTTTCAAAAATTAAAGATACTAACATTTAAAAAAACAAAATTAATAAACCAATTATTTACACTAATAAGGAAATTATAGCACAGTTATTTAAAACTGATTTCAAAAATATTTAATTTATTCTCTGTTATATTGAGATATTAAAATATTTTAAAGACCATGTACCAACTATGTCAGAGATTAGTGGCCCATATTAATAGCAACAATTTATTTACCACAGACTTTGTTTCTGACATTGTATTAAGGGTGTAGCACACATTACCCAGTTTAGTCCTCCCACCTACCTTCTGATCACAGAAAACATTATAGATTTAAAGATTATAAAACCAAGGCTCAGAGCAGCTTTGAAACAGGCTAGTGACCTAGTTTAAGAAAGATAGATCCAATATTGAAATCCATCAGGGTTTCTCAACCTCCGCACTATTGATATGTTAGACCTGATAATTTTATCTTATTTATTTTGAGAGAGAGAGAGGGAGTGAGCAGGGTGAGATGGGCAGAGGAGAGGGAGAGACAGAACCTTAAACTCAGGGCGGAGCCCAAAGGAGGGCTCAATCTCATGACCCTGAGATCATACCCTTTGCCAAAATGAAGAGTCCCACGCTTAACCAACTCAGCCACCCAGGTGCCCCACAGACCTGATAATTTTTTGTGGTGGGGAGACTCATGAGAAATGTAGGATGTTTAGCAGCATCCCTGACATCTATCCACCAGAGGCAAGTAGCAGCCATACACTTCCCCAGCTGTAATAATCAAAAACGTCTTCAGACATTGTCTAACGTCTCCTGGGACACACAACTGTTCTACTTGAGAACTGCCTGTCTACTCTAATGGGACTCCAACAAATAGGTTCTTTTTTTTAATTTTTTTAAAATTTTACTTTACTATGTTAGTCACCATATAGTACATCATTAGTTTTTGATGTAGTGTTCCATGATTCATTGTTTGCGTATAACACCCAGTGCTCAATTCAATAGGTGCCCTCTTTAATACCCTTAATGAGTGCACTATCCAGTCTCTTGACCTGTTTGCTGACAATCAGAGACAGCCAGTCCCAGCAACAGAGGTGGGGAAGAGCACTGACAGAAGGTGTGGTAAGGAACAAGGAATCAGCATATACGGACCAACGTCTTGCTATGTGTCAGCAAAAAGAATATAGTTGTGTATTTGACATTTCCCATATTTGAAATTGTGTAATTTGTACTCAGACTAAATAATGCAGGATTCAGGAAAATCTCAGGGTGGTGGTGAGAATACAGTTTTTTGAATCAAAGAATTAAGGATTTGATTGCTGGTACTCTCTCCTACAACTGCAATTTTGGGAAAGTCGATTTGAATCTCAGTTTCCTGAGACTATATATTAAGTTCATAAGGTTGATATGAGAAATATAAGGCACAATGTAGTTAAGGTTTCAGGGAAATAATGAATGTTCAGAAACTTAGAGCATTTATTATCATGTTTTATGGATGATCAAAAAATTTCCAGAGGTTTAGCATAGGGGAAGCAACTCATAATATTCTGGTTGTAGTGCTTCATAGTTCTAGAATAATTTTCAAGTACTTCAATATTCAAAGCATAAATAATAAATTGAATCATATGAGGGCTTAGGTAAGAATTCCCCATAATCCTTTTACTAATACTTTATTAATTTTTTACTCCATAAAAACAAGTAAGTAACAGCATTGTGGACAACTGTACTTTTACAACAAAA
This sequence comes from Callorhinus ursinus, assembly GCF_003265705.2. NCBI lineage: Eukaryota > Metazoa > Chordata > Mammalia > Carnivora > Otariidae > Callorhinus > Callorhinus ursinus. The sequence continues at coordinate 43,230,778 of NW_027397069.1, forward strand.
CCTCAGAAATGATTGTGAAATATAATGGAGAATTCAATAGTGAAATAAAATAATGCCTTAGAAAATGCTGTAAGAGAAGAAATGTTTTCTTAATATAGCAAACCTGATTAACTATAAAATTTATATCAGCGAAATGACATGCTACTATTATATTCATAACTTTTCATTTTTGGATACTGATTTTAGTAGCTATGTTCTTTCTGTAGAAAGCCAAATTGCTAGCCAGTCCACAGATGCCCATCAAAAATTTTGACAGCAACCAATTCCCAAACTTACTATCACTCTGCAAGTCTGAATTATTTCAAAACTTAGAGAGCAATGTAAAAAGTATCATCTAACAGGGCCATACAAATCATATTATCTAACTAAACAGATGTAAGAAACAAATTTCAGAAATATGTATGTATGTGTCTATCTTTCAGTTAGTTAGCTAGTTTTCTTGCTTCCATATATCTCCTTTAACTAGTTAGATATGAATGACTGAGCCTTAATCTATAGCTTCTCAATAGCTTTTGATTAGCCATAGATTTTATAGCTCTTTCTTTTCTGAGCTATTTAAAACAAATGCTCAAAGTAAGCATGAACATGTGATGTCGAAATGACTTCTTCTGAGCTGACATCAACCTCAAATATGCCCTTTGCTCAAATAAGTTTATTAATGTTAAACTGCTTAAATAAAACCAACTTGAGGAGGCGGCTTGTAACAGCTAGGACAAGCTATCTGGTTTAAAATGGGGACCAATTTTCATGGCTTCAAACACTAGTAATCCCCTATTTTAGAACATCTTGTCAGTGTAAATAAGTCTGAAATTGAAAGTGCTCAATTTGGTCTATCATATTAAACTGAGTGACCTGAAATAATATATTCCCTTCTACTGTGTAGAGCTGTGATATTCTCAAAGCTTCAAGCACCCTCAGCAGCCAAGATGTGGGTGTCCCTGTTATCTTCCAATTGACTCCTCCTATATTTCAATAATTATCTTTCCATAAATTGAACAATTGTACTTTCCGTCCCACCTTTAAAGAACCCACAGTGCATATTGTCACACAGGGGAGGGTTTATATTTCAAATACTTATTTAAACTGAGTGATGATCAACACTGATGCTGTCTCCTCATGTAAGTGAAAGAAATGACATGTTTAACTTATGAGAGCATCCCAGGGTGCAGATTGTTTTGGAAATATATCATAAAAGTGCAGACAGGCTAAATGACACAAATCACCACATCACATCAGAATATAAAAATACTCAAGTAGGTTGGAGAGTTTAAGTTCATTTTTTTTTTTTGAAGTATAAGGTATATTAAGGATTGTCCTTTAAGGACACAAATCTGTCAACTAAATCAAGAACATAGTGCAAATAAAATTTTAAGTTACAAGGACAGAGTCTATGCAGAAATATCAAATTAGTCAGAAGGGCTTTATCTATCCAAGCCCTGTATGGGGAGAGAATGGCTTGCCAGACTGATGCCATCATCTGGCCTGCCAAATATAATCCTATAGCAGAGATGTGTATATTGGGCTTTCAAAGCCTGACATTATACCTTTGAGTTGCATTAGTAACTATATATATATATTTTTCCAAATTCCATTATTACCAAACCAAATCATAAGTGTTTGGCTTTCCATGTAGCTTATGAACAGGAATAGACTGGGCTGGTCAGGCTGAAGACTCTAGTAGGTCTCTGGAATGTTATACCTAGCACTGGTAAAATTGATGTTTTTCTTTTATTTGTTAGATTACTTGCATTTGTTTTGTTACCTGAATTAATCATCTTGACTCTGGAAAATTCCTCATTATCCTGAGAGGGCCTAGCTAGGTAGATGTCTTTGTCTAGAATGTCTTTCTTTGAACTTTTACATCAGCCATCAGCAATATATAGTTTTAGAACAAGAAATTTTGTAAACATTTCCCCTACTCAACTTATTAATTTAGAGAATTCCAGTGGTGAAGGAAACTGCTGAAAACTTCTAGCCCAACAATGGTGTTGATTCAGCATAGGGACTTCCTTGAATGTTCTCAGGAAACTGAAGAAGTGGATTGCAGTTGAAGAAAAACCATGGGAGTCCTAAAAATAATGTGCCTGAAACCTGTTCACTCTCATATAGAATAGTAAATATTAGTTAGAGTAATAAAGAATTTGTGTTTCACTTAGAATAATGTTCTCCATAGTCATCCATGTTGTCACAACTGACAGGATTTTCTCTTTTTTTAATAAATGGATTAAAACATGATCTAACTACAAGCTGTCTACAAAAGACTTTGTATCTAAAGATATAAATAAGTTAAAAATGAAAGGGCAGAGAATTTCCTGGATAGAATGCTAAAGGCATAGACAACAAAAGAAAAACAGATTTCATGAAAATTAAAAACTTTTGTTCATCAAAAGACAACCCACAGAATGGAGAATTTTATATTTATTTGCAAATTTTATATATATTTGCAAATCATGTATCTGTTAAGGGATACATATCCAGAATATATAGGGAACTTTTAAAACACAACAAGAAAACAAATGACCAGATTCAAAAATGGGCAAAATGCTTGAATATACATTTCTTCAAGGAAGATATACAAATGGCCAATGGATTATGAAAAGATGCTCAACATCACTAATCATTAGGGAAACGTAAATGAAAGCCACAATGAGATACCTCACACCTGTTAGGATGACTACTATCAAAAACACAGAAAAGGATCAAGGATAGGAGAAATTGGAGAAATTGGAACCCTTGTGCACTGTCAGTGGAAATGTAAAATTGTGCAGCACTGTGAAAACGAGTATGGTGTTTCTTTGATAAATTAAAAGTAGAATTACTACATGATCCAGCAACCCCACTTCTGGTATATACCTAAAAGATTTGAAAGCAAGGTCTCAAAGAGATATATGTACACCCATGTTCATAGCGATGTTATTTCCAATAGCCAAAATATGGAAGCAACCCAAGTGTCCATTGTGGATGACTGGATAAATAAAATGTGGTATAGGCACACAATGGTATATTATTCAGCCTTAAAAAGGGAAGGAAATTTTGACACATTCTATGGCATGGATCAAACTTGAGGACATTATGATAAATGAAATAAGCCAGTCACAAAAAGATAAATACATAGGATTTCACTTATGTAAGACAGTTAGGGTAGTCAAATTCCTAGAGATAGAAAGTAAAACAGTGGTTGCCAGGTGCTGGAAGGAGTGGGAAATGGGGGAGTTATAGTTTGATGGTTATAGAGTTTGTTTTGCAATTTGAAAAAAGTTCTGGAGGTGAAGGTTCCACAACAATATGAATGTACTTAACACTATTGAACTTTTTTTTTTTAAAGATTTTTTATTTATTTATTTGAGAGAGAGAATGAGAGAGAGAGAGAGAGAGAGAGAGAGCATGCGAGGGGGGAGGATCAGAGGGAGAAGCAGACTCCCCGCTGAGCAGGGAGCCCGATGTGGGACTCGATCCTGGGACTCCAGGATCATGACCTGAGCCGAAGGCAGTCGCTTAACCAACTGAGCCACCCAGGCGCCCAACACTATTGAACTTTACACTTAAAAATGGTTAATATAGCCCAGAACACCATACTTCTATCTATATCTACAGAAATAAGTTACAGTTTTGAGAAACAGAAATTCATGAATTACCAAGGCATTTAAAGCTTCCACTAACCTAAAAAAATCCTCTGAAAACAGCAAGTAACTATAATTTTATTAAAGGATGATTTAATAAGAGTTAACAGATTATAACTCTATTTACTGTGAACACTATTTTCAAGTATATTATAGGACAAATACATTATATTTCCCAGGACTGCTAAATAATGCAGTATGATTTAATGGAAAAAAATTGGATTGAAAGTTAGACAATTTGGCTATGTTCTTCCTTTGGCCCCGAATTCAACAATGACAAAAATAAAGACAAAATATGTCCAGTATTTAGCAAAAAATCACTTACTTTGCATACTCCTTAGCTCTTTAACCACAGATAAGTTATTCAACTTGCGTGTGCCTTGACTTCCTTGTATATACATCAGTACATCAATAACATCTATATTATAGAATTCTTCAAAGGGTTAAATAAAAACATATATAGAATTAGGTACATGGGATTCCATGGTACCATACATGGAATTCCAATACATGGAATTGCTTAACAAGGAAAAACAAAACAAAAGAAAGCTTTCAATAGAGTGTGTGCTCAACGAGTTTAGCTATTTTTTGTTGTTGTTGAAACCTAAGTCCATATGGTGCTGATTAAATGTCAGTCACAGTTCTAAGTGCTTTGTTTGTACTATTGCTTTCAATCCTACAAGTCTCTCTTGTACCTACTTTTATCATCCCTCTTCCCTATTTTATACCTGAAGAAAGTGAAGCATAGGAATTAAATAATGTCATGTTTGGAATCTCAAAGTGTGATTCATATTATTATCACAATTATGTTAATCCATAATTCATTGCCTTCAACAGAACTTTTTATGCATGACATTTAGGGAAACAATGAGAAATTTCACATAACAGAAAAATTGTGCGCACAAACTGAACTGAAGGGATATAAGCCTAGAAAGTTGCTTATGACAAACTGGTGGTATACCTTGCCTGACATGACAAGGAATTTGATTTATTTCTTTTAGGGTAATATGGAATTAGTACAGAGTCTTTAAGCAACCAAGGGAAAAATGGACTTATAATTTTTATTTGAAAAATATTTGGACATTACAAAATGTTAGAAAATAGGAAAAATCATTAGTTTCACCAGGCTAACTTAGCTAATATTTTATTTTATATGAATCTCATTTCATTATTTTTATTATGCATATACATTCTTTGCAAAATTACCATCATTATGGACATTCATATTATATTATAATGCTTTTCCCTTAACATATCATATTCATTTTTCTCAATCGTGCTTCATAATTTTTCTAATTACCATTTCTAATAGGCATATAGTTTTTCATTAGGAAGATGTACCATAATTTACAATTTAATTAACTATTCTTCTCCATGAATGTTTCAATTGCTTTCAATAGTACTACATTATAAGTAATACTTATACTCCGTTGTGCATAGAACTCCTACACGCTTTTATTTGAATTCCAAAGTTGTGACACCAGGTCAAAATGAACTCTCTTTTGGCATGTGATATATGCTACTGCTGAATTTTGTCCCTAAAATTTTTACCAGTTTTCATAGCTACTGATTTCCCCCCAACTTTGTCAATCAGTGCAAGTTTGTTTTTCTTTGAAAGTTATTCATAGAAATGTGGAGGAAGGGGGGCACCTGGGTGGCTCTGTCAGTTGAGCATCTGCCTTTATTTAGCTCAGGTCATGATCCCAGGGTCCTGGGATCAAGTCCCACATTGGGCTCCCTGCTCAGTGGAGAGCCTGCTTCTCGCTCTGCCTCTGCGGCTCCCCCTGCTTGTGCTCTCTCTCTCACTCTCACTCTATCTCAAATAAATAAATAAAATCTTAAAAAAAAAAGAAAGAAAGAAATGGAGGAAAGACCACTGTGAAGAGAGGGAAAGGAGGGGAAAATAGTTCAGGGCCAATGTTAAAGATCTAATCAAAATGAAGGAAACTGGTGGTGGAGTTGATGGTAATAGCAAGAATTTAGGCTTATCAGTTATTAAGTACTTTCTCTATGCCAGATATGTGTCATGTTCTAAATTCCAAATGCTTTACATTAATTAACTAATTTAATCCACAAAATGACCTCTGGAAGTTGGTAGCTTTATTCATTCTCTTTTGTAGATGGAGGCTCTGAATCAGAAATGTTAATTTACTAGATAAGGTAAACAACTTTTGAGTAGCAGATTTTAGATATAAAGAGTTATTAAATGAAGAACCAAGGGAAGAGCATAGCCAAGTTTTCTGACGTTAGTCCAATATTTTCCCCATTTTATTATTCACTATTATTTTTCAGTCCATTCTAAGAATGCCACTAAATTTATATGGTCATGATCTTCATATTAAAACAGACTTATAATCTCTTAGTGTTTAACTTTCCTCTATCATTGTAATTCACACCAATCAAGAGAGCACATTTCAATCTTCTAGACTATTTGTGTAAAACAACTACTGGTATGATTTTGGTCATCATTTTGTATATCCAACTTTGATTTTTACTATTTTTCACTCAAACCTTTAGAGAAATTGATCTCCACATATTTTAGGAGCATATTGTACTGACTTCTGTTCCTTTGAATGTTTTAGCTAAATCTTTCAAAATACCATTTTTATAGTTCCATTTCCATTGTAAGTTGATTCATCCTTTATTTTTTTTTAAAGATTTTATTTATTTATTTGACAGAGAGAGACACAGTGAGAGAGGGAACACAAGCAGGGGGAGCGAGAGAGGGAGAAGCAGCCTTCCCGCGGAGCCGGGAGCCTGATGCGGGGCTCGATCGGATCATGACCCGAGCCAAAGGCAGACGCTTAACGACTGAGCCACCCAGGCGCCCCGATTCATCCTTTAAAATACAGTTCACGTAGTCTGTATTCTTCCCCCACTTCCCCCTACCTACCTCCTCTTCCATAGTTCTTCTAATTTTTCATTCTTGTATTCAATAGCATTTATCAATTAAGGACCTCTTGTATTGGCACTTCCTCAATTGTTAAATACAAAGTAATTTCTGTCTGAGCTTCCGTTTTTTTTTTTGGCCCTAAATTTTAATACCTAATTATATAATGCTTATAGTTGCTAAGTATTCAAATTTTTTAAGTTTTTTTTTTTTCCATTTCAAACAGTCTGAAATTTCCAGGCAGATAATGCAGGTTTTACTTTTGTTATACCTTACAGCTCCTAGTACAGAAATCTTAAAACATTAAGTAAATAAAAGGGACTCAGTAAGCTCTTATTAATTGATTACTGGTGATTTACTATACTTTCATTTCTTAGTCAATTCAGATTTTCTTAAGGTATTAAAGTCAAAATATAACTTAGATCAGTAAACATGTCTTATTATTTTATGCCACTGAAAGGAGAAGCAAGCTTTTATTAAAGGATTGAACTACTACATATATTATATGTATAGATTATATACATATTATGTGTATATATACATATATGTATATATATAAATCATATGATATATAATTATTGATGTTTTATAAATATATGCATATGTATTTTTGTGCTTGTGCATTTGAAATATTTGGAAAATTTTATCCTTGTTACATTCATGTTAGAAGAGAATTTACAATTTTTAAATTCATAAAATCTTTGCCTAGTCTATATGCAATATGAATTTGAACTTGATAAAAAATATGTATACTGAAAAGTCTTTACTATAGTGCGTATGCTTTCTTTTGCAATGCAGCATCGTTTTAATGGATAATATACTATGTGATTTTTGGAAGTTTCCTAAAAGAATGAATAAGCTGTAGTCTCATTTAGCAATAATCACGCCTCGGGTAACCTCATTGGCTACGATACTGCCACTGCGCAAAGCTAAGCTGTAGTCTCATGATATAAGCTGCCCTAGAGAACAATAATTGTAAGAGCTGGAGTTCTCTTCTATGCTCCTGCCTTAAGACATTATCAATTGATTGCTATAAAGCAGGCCCTTCCTCTTATTTCAGACTTTCCTCGAAGGTACTAGAAACTATTAAGACCATTCTTGAGTATAAATCTGTACAGATTTTGTGTTGAAGAGTGTTATGTCACACTTTTTATTTGGAGCATTGAAATGATATCAATAGCTGTAACAATGAAAGAAAAATGCTATCTTTAATGAATTTTTGCTGATTGTTGAAAACTTGTTCTTAGTATTTGAACTTTCAGTGTTGAATTCACTATTTTTTTTTCCTTTTCAAGTTGATTATTCAGCTTGAAATGAGAGACACTTTTCTGACTCTAATAGCATGTTAGGTTATTATAAACAATATCATATGATCACATTTCTTTGGGTACAAAGTAACCTGAAAATTTCATCTCCTTTTTTTCTGTGCATGAAAGGTTTTGATGGATAGGAGTGCCTGTAGTTGTAAATAAACAGCTTTACTAAATTCCAGAGAGTAAGTCAATTTTCTTCAATTGATTTACATAATTAAACATGTTCTTATGATAATGGCATTCACAAATGGCAAAAATTGGGTATTCTATCTGATTATCTTATATATAGTAAGATTAGATGACATAACAATATATATTGTGAATTGTGGTTTAAAATAAATACAGTGTGATATTCACAGTATATAAATAATATTTAGTATTCACTAGTTCAAGGAAATGTGTTTCTGTGTTATCTCTGTGTAGGTATATTGTGCTTACATTTCTATCGGGGCAAATAGTTTGCTTTCCTCTGATTGTTTTTGTTTCCCTCAAGATTTGATCTGAAATATTCCCCAAGAACTGCTTCCTCTTCTAAACTTGAATTTGTACTTCTTAACTGCATTGTGTCTTCAACATGGCTTCTTGTAATTTTATTACACTTGTTACTTGCAATCACAGTGCAGTTGGATTACACCAACATGGAGGAATGTGTTGCTAAATATACAACCAGAAAAAGAATGTATTATAATATGAACTAGTCCATATTACCAAAAATATATCTTACAATAAAAATGTCATGGGTGTGTCTGTGAGTATGGATTTCTTTACACACGCACACACAAACACACACAGATTAATGCACCACATATCTGACTACATACACACTTGTATGTATAGTTGTATATGTGTCTGTGTTTATGTGCAATATATTATATTTCACAAACACTCATCATGTTGCTGTTTGTTTTTTGTATTTGTATGCATAAATGGCACAGCACCATTTCTGAATAATTTTAGGGGAAAATATTACTTGGATACAAAACAAAATAAAACATTTCAATCATAGATGGATAGAAGTGTGTGTTCCCAGGAGAAACACACAAAATTCTAATCAACCTGTGAGATAGCAGAATTCTATTTCTAATAGTAATGTAACATGCAATATCTACTTTAACATTAGACATTGATTTAAAGGAACATACACTGGCTTTTGATTAAATACCAGATTACCTGGAAGAGATCATGGCAAATTAGGTCACTGCAAAAAGAAAAGCTGACAGGAGAGATTATAAAGGGCTCCAACAGTAACTAAGCAGGAGTGCTCAATCTCACAGAAAGAATTTCAAATCCTGTTCTTTACTGAATCTCCTACTGAGTTTCTACTCGAATAGGCGATTAGTTTTTAACATATTTCCACGGTAGATATAATGACCAGGTATTAGATACCTGCATATCTTATGCTTCTAATTTATTCACATGGGTCTCACCTTCTGTATTTTTTCTGGGTTGAAGTTTAATCGCTGAGGGATATCAACTATGGTCAGCAGTTCAGCTGAGCTGGGAGAGAGCTGAGCTACCAGGTGTCTGAGTAGCCTATTAAAGCAAAAGTGCCAAAAATTGGAGGTAAGCCTGTAATAACTTACTGTGATGGGATAAGCAAGAGGCTAAACCCAGAGCAAATGATGACTCTGTTTTTCCTTTCTCCCCATGGAATGGCACATAGGTGGATGGTCAGGTGGCTCAGAACAGAATGGAGGTCGTATCACTGCTGGGGAAGCCCAGAGCAAAAGACTGTAGCAGTTTTATGGCCCCTGGGTTTGGAGGCAGTGTGAGGACTGAAGGCTCAGAGTGGAAAAGTAATGGGTACTTAGAGTGCGGAAAAGTTTCTTTGAGATTTTCCCCTCCTCCCCAACAAGAAGGCTACGGTAGAGGCACATGAAGAAGAGCCTCAGATAAAGAGACCCAGGAATGCAGGCACAGGGGCTAAGAGCTAGGAATGCAAACATGTATGACCAGCCCAGGGGGCCTGAGTCCTTGACTGTAACTCCTCTTAGACACTGTAATGTATTGGCTGTACACCAAGTCTGGTGCGAGGAGAGCAGCTTTCCGGAAGGAGGCCTTCTAGATAAAACCTTTATAATTTCCCATATCCAGGCCTGGAAAGTCACATATAGTCCAGGAGCTGGACTCCTCATTATGTTAATAGATGCATTCATTATCCCTTTTAATATTCACAAAAGCCCAATGTGATTAGCTATGCTTCACTGATGAAGAAACTGGGGATTACCTTTTGTTAAGCAATTCACCTGAATTTACAAAAATACTCAATATAGGAGCCAGAGATAAACTGATTCAAAAAAATTTCAAAAACAAGAAAGAAAACTCATATTCATAATCTTATCTGTACCCTCTTAGGTGAATTATTTAACATATTTCACATAGTTGACATAAGATAGATCAACAGGAGAGCAGCGTAAAAATTTATTTAATGCAAGTTGTACATGATATGGGAGACTTCATTAGGAAATGAAGACCCAAAGAAGTGGCAAAACCTTAGTGCTTTATACTAGGCTGAAAAAAGAGAGGCAATTATGGAAAAGTAACTAAACTATGTGGGAAGGCTAAAGGAATATAAGAAATATTTTGATAAGGTCTGTTTATGCAGAATTCTCTTGGTCTCAACTTCCCATCCTTGATGATAAGAATGTTACCTTCCTTCTGGCATAGGGAGAACATCTTTCATATGGGAATTTTACCTCCAGCTTTGAGAAAAAGAAGGAAGGTCAGATTGCATCTGTTATTTTTCAAGTGCCTTTAACTCAAAAAAGTCAATATGCCAAAGTGGCATATTTGGGGTGGTATGTTCTAAACTCCCAGAAACCATGGCAATTTTGTTGTGTGAGGTCATAGTATACTGAGACGTGGGAAGCAAGATATTTAAGGGTATTTTGTAAGTCTTCTTGTTATTTCAAGTTCTTTAGAAAATATAATAATAACAGATAATGTACTCTGATGATCTTAATATGACTTTTCACTTTCCCTCACCAGTTCAGAAACACAGTAGAAATATGTAAGGTGATAAACAATTTTAAGATTTCTGAGCCTATATACTCTATCCTCCTAAATTACTATCATTCTTAGTCTGAAGCAATTGACATTTTTGTACATCTAGTTCATATTCTATTTCCTCCTTTGTGAAGCCTCCCTCAGCACCCATTCCAACTCCAAGGCACACTATATAAGTTTTCCTTCTTGGGGCAATCTTCTCCAAAGTTGTTTTCCAGATGTAGTATATGTAAAATATAAATTTACATGTCTTTTTCAATATTAACTAGGACTTCTTGAGAAGGATGCCAAATAAATGTTAAAATAATGAACCTAAGCAACACATCTTTTCCTACAAATACACACACATATAGAGATGAAAGAAACCAAACTAGGAAACCAAACTGGGACCCCCTAACATGTTCAATGCTGCTGTCAGTCATTCAGAAATAGATGCAGGACAACCTCACATTTCTATGTATTTACAGATATGTTTTTAATTCTTTCTTTAATTTATAAATTTTATTTTAACAATTCTGTATATTGAATTGCATTATGACCATAAATCATCATTCAGATTAGGGTATCAAGGACAAAGAGCAAGGTTCATTTAAATAAGGACCTGGAATAAAATTGAAAATGATGAAATGGATAAGTGTTTGTAAAAGCTTCAATCATAATACAAATGACATGTTTCTAAAACCAGGTAGACAAAAAATGACTTTAGCAAATGACTGGCTACTTGTAAATCTTTTGCATAACAGGTTCAAAAATGTTACAGGTGGGTGGGGTATGGGTGAAATAGAGAGGATTAAGTTATAACTTACAGTTATAAAATAAGTCACAGAGATGAAAAGTACAGCATAGGGAATTTGGTCAATAACACTATAATATGGTGACAGATGGTGACTATACTTACTGTGAGCACTGAGTAATGTATAGAACTGTTGAATCAATATATAGTATACCCAAAATGAATATAACATTGCATGTTAATTATACTTCAATTAAAAAAAATATGCTACAGCCTATATATACCTGTACCTTCAGCATGAGTAATCTCTTCTATTGTAAATTTCATTTAACAAGTTTATAAGTTTGTTCCAGTCTTGTAATACTGGAATACCATGACTTCCACTTTGCTAAGATAAAATACAGTTACAGTGTGGTGAACCACAGCATGTTGTCCTGTTTAGTGGTCATAGTACCTTAACTTTTGGTTGTTATAGCCAATAAAACCTGGCATAAAAACAGTAGGCTTTATCAGGGAAGCTAGCAAAGCTATATATTTACTACTGACTCTTAAAGTTTAATTTGAATGCATTTTTAATGTCATTCCCTGTAGGTACAGCTAACCTAAAGAAAATATGAGCTGAAAATAATGATAATTTAGTATAAACCAAAAGCTAGAAATTCTTAAGCAATGAATCTGAATAAATTTATTCATTTCATCCATTCATTCCCTTAATCATGATTTATTGGGCATCCACAATGTGAGAAACATACTGGGACATGCAATACTTAAGGAAAATAGAGCGTATGCCAGTAAGTTTTGCATGTAGAATGAATACAAAGAAAGTTTAACAAAATATAGGAGAGGGAAATACAACTTACACATGGGGGCATGATGAAAAGTTTCCCGGAAGAAGCTGATATTGAGGCTTAAACAGTATATAACAATGAGGAAATCTCTTTTTTTATTTCTTATTTATTTATTTATTTATTTATTTATTTATTTGATGTGTTCAATGATTCATTGTTTAAGAAAAACAAAACACTCTAGGGGCACTAGGTGGCTCAGTAGATTAATCCTATGCCTTTGGCTTAGGCTGTGATCCCAGCGTCCTGGGATCTGGTGCAGCCCAGCCAGGCTCCCTGCTCAGTGGGGAGTCTGCTCCACCCGGTCCCTCTGCCCCTCCTCCTCCCCTGCTCCGCACCCACCCCCCAGTGCACTTTCTCTCTCAAATAAATTAATAAAATCTTTTTTTTTTTAAAGAAAAACAAAACACTCTAAAGAGAGTGGGAGGTACTATTTAGGAAAGTCTCCCCTCTTAAGAAGGAGGAGGCAATGGGGCTACATAAAAGAGAACCTTCCATTTCTGGCTACAACATTATGACTTTAGATGAGCATCACTTGGGCACTAGGGAACCATTCTTAGGTCACGAACAGGTAAGAACCAAACTCCGTGCTATGCTCTTCAGAGGATAATCTGAGAGTTACAGGCAGATGTGATTACAGAGGCATGGTATTGAAGACATCAAGAAACTACTTTTATTAGAAAGGTAAAAATAACCTAAATTGCCTTGGATATAGTGAGAATAAAATGAAGTAATTAAGAAAAACAAGAGTAGGTGGAATGACAACTGATGTGGTTTAATGAGTGGGAAACAGAATAAAGATAAAGATATGATGTCAAAGGCGGGTAAATAAAGGTAAGTAAATATCTGGGTCATTGAGAGAAAACAGGGAAATTAAGAAAAGGCATACTAGGTATTGGGATAATAATCAGAGATTCTAAAGACATATTATATATGAGAAATTCTAAGTGCTTTATATATACTGTCTTGATCTTCACAATAAAATATAGAGTATGAACTATTATTATTTTAACAATGAAGAAACTGGGTCAGAATAAGTTCCAATAATTTACCCATTGTCACAAAGCTATAGTCATAAACAGATATTAATCCAGACTGCCAGACAAGATCCTCAATTCTAAACACAATATTGTATTACTGTTTTGCCTGAAATAAGGTAGTACTTATTCTGTAGGAACACCATTCTAAATACTTTATGCACATTAAGTCATTTACTCTTCAAATACTCTTATGAGGAGAATATGCTCATTATCCTGATTTTAGTAAATGGTAGAACTGAAAAACAGCTTCCTGTCTGCAGAGACTACACTCATAAGCTCCTACTCAATCTGCCTTTGAAAACATCAGTTTTAGACTCACTGAATTTGAAGTATAAGTGCAACATTTACGTGCAAATACCCAGTTGGGAATGAGGCATGGAATCTCAGGAGAAATTTGACCCAGGCACAGAATGAAAAAGTTTTAACTTAGAGAGATGGTACCTAAAACCATAGAGAGGATTAAGCTAACAGAGCTGACAGAGAAGAGAAAATACTTTCATATACAATTAACAATACATATCACACAAAATTTATAAGAAGCGACACACTTCCACTATGAGTTAAGGAGAATTAGGGTGTGTTTGTCTACCAGAAGGTTGCCAATGCCTAATTAAATAATAACATTTTAAATTTAGTAGCCAGCTACAGCAATCGGAAAGCCATATATTAAACTGAACTAATGAACAAAAGTTTGCAAATGCAAAAAAAAAAAGAAATCAAATATTTCCCTAATATTTTCATTGCATCATAATCATAATGGTCATTTAGAGGGCAAATCATACAATCAAATTCTAAGGAGCAGGGGATTTAATAACCCATGCCTTTGTTTTTTAACTTCTGACTGTTTTGAGATCTAGAAAAAAAGAGTTTGTTTTCACAACTCTTGCAACCTGAAATTCTAAGTGAGGGAGAATCCAGTACTGTTTCTAAAGTCATTAAACAGTAACTGGATAATATATTTGAGGATTCAGCAATATTAATCTTAGTAACAATGTTTTAAATGTATTTTTTTAAAGATTGATTTTATTTATTTATTTATTTAACAGAGAGAGAGAGAGAGAGAGAGAGAGCGAGAGCGACAGAGAGAGACACAGCAAGAGAGGGAACACAAGCAGGGGGATTGGGAGAGGGAGAAGCAGGCTTCCTGCAGAGCAGAGAGCCAGAAGTGGGGCTCCATCCCAGGACCCTGGGATCATGACCTGAACCCAAGGCAGACGCTTAACAATTGAGCCACCCAGGTGCCCCATTAAATGTATTTTCAACTCAGTTATTTTTATAATTTTTATTTTTTTTTAATTTTTTTTTTAATTTTTTTTTTTTTAAGGATTTTATTTATTAATTTGAGACACAGAGATAGAGAGAGAGAGAGAAGAGAAAGCATGAGCAGGGGGAAGAGGCAGAGGGAGAGGGAGAAGCAGGCTCCTCGCTGAGCCAGGAGCCCGATGTGGGGCTCGATCCCAGGACCCTGGGACCATGACCCGAGCCGAAGGCAGACGCTTAACGACTGAGCCACCCAGGCGCCCCTATTTTTATAATTTTTAAATATTTAACCTGATATTCAAGATTTCTAACTGCCTAGAAAAATATTATAGAAGGCATAATTGACAAAAAGAATCAAAGGGATTTGCGTGTGAAATACAGACATCTTACAAATAGCAATAGTGCACAGCGGAAAGTCATTTCATTTTTCACAAATTTTCAAATAAGAATTAAAATTTTAGTGAGCTATGGTCATTTCACTATGATTAACAGAGACGCATTTTAGTTATTGAGGTAAGTAAATTGTTGCCATTAGAACTAGTTTTATTGCATTATTTTCCACTTCAACCATTTTTATGAATTATACTAATTTTATTTTTCTTTAATAGACAGAGTCTATACCTATATAATTATTTTTTTCTTCAGAGAGATAGGTACTATGGTAATAAACAGGTGTAAAATTTTTTGAAAATAAGAACTGAGACATGATATCATCTGTAATTAGCTAGCTTGGTACTTATTTAGATGGTCAATTAATTACTTCTAATAGAGAGTGGGAACTGCCAATAACCTACACAAAATTATTGGGAGAAAGGGGAAAAAGACCAGTCCCCGAAGTTCCTTCATCCTTGTCTCAGAATCTACAGATTCCTCATTAGAGAGATGCTTCTCTTTGAGTCTTAAAAATGTTGAAATTTGGGCGCCTGGGTGGCTCAGATGGTTAAGCGTCTGCCTTCGGCTCAGGTCATGATCCCAGGGTCCTGGGATCGAGTCCCGCATCAGGCTCCCTGCTCCTTGGGAGCCTGCTTCTCCCTCTGCCTCTCTCTCTCTCTCTGTCTCTCATGAATAAATAAATAAAATCTTAAAAAAAAAAAAAAAAAAAATGTTGAAATTTAAAATACTTCAAAATGTAGCCTGTTTTGTTCACTGAAACTTATAAAAACATGTGTCTGGTACATTGCCAGTGCTCAAGAAATGTTAACAGAATGGATAAACACAATCATGCCATGCTATATTTAATAGAATACTCTCTAGAAATGTAATTCAGAAGTGAAAATTGCAATAATTGAGTGAAAGTACAATGGACCTATGTTACCAATTTGCCTTGGGTCTGCCAACAAGAATCGGCCAATTCAAATAAAATTGCTCATCAGATTAATTAAATTGATTAAATGATTGTTATTTTAAAAAATTCTGACTACTCAAACTAGCCTGTTTCCCTTCTCTCCCTCCCTCCTTCCCTCCCATCCTTCCTTCACACCAGTAAAGGAATTGTAATTTATATGTATTCAATTCCCTATATCTGCTTATAAAACTAAACATGGAAAAAGTTACCACATGAATTTTAAAATTTCCTTCAATATTAAACACAATCTCTCTATCCAGGGATAAGGTGACAAATATGGCCTTTATTCCTAAGAGTAGAAAAAATTACCAAAAAAATTCCATAATAAATGTAGATATCAGTTCCCCTAAAAAAAAGCAAACAAACAGAATTAGCAATTTGACTAGAGTGGGACAAAGTTAGGAATCAAAGCATTTAGGAGCACCACAAATACTGTCATTATTATGAATATTGTCATTTATACTATATACTCCAGCCAAGATTTTTTTAAAATGGACTTAGTCTAAACCTGTCAAAAGATCTCCACTTTTTTGCATATGCTGGTTCTCCTGCATGGAATGGTTCCTTCTTTACAGTATGTTTATCTATTAACTATTACTGATTCTTTTAAAATTTAAATTAAAATGCCACTCCATTCAAGGGGTTGGGGGCAGGGGGACACTTCAGTTTTATTAAAGGGTTTTAATCTCTTACCCATGTTTCCTTATGACTATAGTCCTTTTGCAAGTTTTTCAAGTCATTCTTTTTTTTTTGCTTCCCCTCCCCGCCCAAACTTTATTGAGATATACAATATTGTGTAAATTTAAGATGTACAGTTTGTTGATCTAATATACTTATGTATTGTAATATGATTACCACCATACCATTACCTAACACTTCCATCATGTTACCTAATTACTATTTCTTTTTCTCTTGTTTAAGAATGCTTAAGATTGATACTCTTAGCAACTTGTAGGTATATAATACAGTATTGCTTATTGTATTGTGGTATATTATAATGTAATATATTGTAATGTGGTACATTACATTCCCAGAACTTTTCATCTTCTTTTTTTTTTAAAGAGATTTATTATTTTTTTTTCTTTTTAAGATTTATTTACTTATTTATTCATGAGAGACAGAGGGAGAGAGAGAGAGGGCGGGAGGGAGAGAGAGAGAGAGAAGCAGAGGGAGAAGCAGGCTCCCCAAGGAGCAGGGAGCCCGATGTGGGACTTGATCCCAGGACCCTGAGATCATGACCTGAGCCGAAGGCAGACGCTTAACCATCTGAGCCACCCAGGCGCCCTAGAACTTTTCATCTTCTAATTGGAAGATTGTATGTACACTTTGACCACGTTCTCCCTATATCGGACCCCCTGTATAACCACCATACAACTCCGTTTCTAAGAGTTTGGTTTTTGATTTCACATAAAGTTATATCATGCTATATTTGTCTTTCTCTGTCTGACTTATTTCACTTAGAATAATGCCCTTAAGGTCTATCCATGTTGTCACCAGTGGCAGTATTTAATTTCTTTTATGGCTGAATAATAAGCGATTGTGCAAATATACTACATTTTCATTATCCATTTATCTGTTAATGGTCACTTAGGTTATTTCCGTATCCTGGGTCTTGTGAATAATCACGGGAGAGAGATATCACTTCAAGATCCTTTTTAAATTTCTTTTGGATATATACCCAGAGGTGGGAATACTGGATCATATGACAGTTTGATTTTTTAAATTTTGAGAAAACTCCATACTGTTTCCCATAATGGTTGGACCAATTTACTTTCCCCCTAGCAGTGCACAAAAGTTCCCTTTTCTTCACATCCTCACCAAGACGTGTTATTCCTTGCCTTCTTAATGATAGCCATTCTAAAAGGATGAGGTGATATCTCACTGTGATTTTGATGTACATTTTTTTCTGATGGTTAGTGATGTTGAACATCTTTTCATGTGCTTATTGGCCATTTGTATGTCTTCTTTGGAAAAATGTTTAGTCAGTTCCTCTCCCCATGTTTTAATTAGATAGTTTGTTATTTTGTCATTGAGCTGTTAGGAGTTCTTCACATATTTTGGGTATATGGTTTGCAAATATTTTCTCTCATTCTATAGGTTGCCTTTCCATTTTGTAGTTTTTTTTTTTTTTTTTTGGCTAAAGGCAGAATCACTTTTTTTAAAGATTTATTTATTAGAGAGAGAGAGAAAGATGGGGGGAAGGGGCAGAGGGAAAGAATCTCAAGCAAATCTTGAATTCAATGCAGGGCTCCGTCTCATGACCCTGAGATCATAACCTAAGCCAAAACCAGGAGTCAACACTCAACTGATGGAGCCACCCAAGTGCCCCTGTCCCCCCTTTTTTTAAGATTTATCATTTGTGTGAGAGAGAGAGAGCAGGGGGAGGGGCAGAGGGAGAGAATCTCAAGCAGAATCATTTTCTTTTCTTTCCAACAGAATATAAATTGTTTAAAGGCAAGAACCATGTTTTATTCAATTTAGCATACCAAATTCCTAACATAATGAGGGTTCATACAACAAACATTTATCTATTCAATTAAAGAATGATTCATAAATACAAGAGGCTGTAACTTTGTTAGAGGTATGAGCACAGTGTTTTACAATAAAGTCAGAAAAAGACAAAGTAAGGTAATTGGATTCCAGTTCGATTCAACAAACATTTATTGAATATGTACTCTAAGCCAGGCACTATTTCAGATAGATCATGTTGAGTAGCAATCTTCAAAACTGTTCCTCTTGTACTTTTAACTGATGAATGAAGCTGTGGTATATATACATAATGGAATATTACTCAGACATCATTTTGGACTTTTAGCAGTAACACATAAATATATAATAAAATAATATTTTAAATTATTATGACAGATATCAGAAACATAGGTATTATTTTTTAAAAATTACATGTTTGTAGGCTACCTTCAAGAATGAAATTATTAAGGAACATATGAAAGTAAATATAAATGGAATTTATACTGTTTTCTTTTTTTTTTTAAATATTTTATTTATTTATTAGAGAGAGAGAATGAGAGACAGAGAGCACGAGAGGGAAGAGGGTCACAGGGAGAAGCAGACTCCCTGCTGAGCAGGGAGCCCGATGCGGGACTCGATCCCGGGACTCCAGGATCATGACCTGAGCCGAAGGCAGTCGCTTAACCAACTGAGCCACCCAGGCGCCCTTTATACTGTTTTCTTATCAAAATTTAATAGATGGCCTTTTTTAACACCAAAGGTAAGTTTTTATGGTGTTATAATTTCAATGGTGATGATTTTTTTAAAAGACTTATTTATTTTTTTAGGGGGGAGGGTAGAGGCAGAGGGAGATAGAGACTCTTAAGCAGACACAGGGTTCCATCTCATGACCCTGAGATTATGACCTGAGCCAAAATCAAGAGTTGGTCACTTAAATGACTGAGCCACCCAGATGCCCCTCAATGGTGGAGATTTTAAAATGAAGAACACAGTTTTTCATTTCAAATATTAAATTAATCAAGGATACAGAAATGGAAGGGAAGGACTGAACCCACCATATACAACAAAAGGAAGAGCAGGCACTATATACATGTTTAAAACAACAGATTTCTCTATTCAGACATGCTGTCTCAGTTTATGTATAAGTTGTTTCATCTGAGAGTTGAAAACTGCTATAAATTGAGGTCATACTACAGTACATGTAATAAGTTAAAAAAATTCTTCAATGGCCACAGAAAATATTTGATCATTAAAAATAAACCACCACCAAAACAAAACAAGGAGAAATAAGTAAATATTTACTAATTATGAGACTTATTTTTTTTTATTCTGCTAAAACTGAATAAAAGAGTAAAATTTCTCCATGGCCATTGCGTAGATGAGACAGAAGCCAATCCAAAGAGATAGGCAATTGCTGAATATATATCTCAGAATATGTAGTAGGAGAGAGAACTACCTCATAATTTAACATTGCCTGAATTCCTGGGCTAATGAATTTGCAATAGTAGTAAATACTGATATAGATACATATTTGATAAACATTATCCATAAACTATGAATGTAAAGCAATTCAGAGACTGAAAGAAAGAAGCTAATATCCACTGATCATCCATCATGTAACAAGGATATAATTTAAACTTCACTGACAACCAATAATTTAGAATTCTTAAATTCATAACATAGATGAAGAAAGTAATTCATTCACCCAACAAATATTTAATGAGTTCCTACTACATGTCAAGTGCTATTTAAAGTCTTGAGGACGCAGCAACTAAAGTTCCTTTCCTGTTAGACCTTATATTTTTGTGGGGATTAACAGCCTATGGTATATAAAAAATATAGGTATTATACGTCAGTTGATGATGTGTTATAGTGAAGAACTAAGAATGATTAAGAGAGACTGAAGATGTCAGAGATTGGGGGGATGCTAATTTATGTAAAGGGTCAGAGGGTCCAGAAAGCGTGCCATGTGAGAATTTGGGAAACAAGCCAAACCTGTACATGAAGAACCAGACATGCTGTATGATATTCCTCTAATGGCATTTTTCTGATGTTTTCTCATGATTACACTGGAGTTATGGGTTTAGGGAGAAAGATCACAGAGGTAACCACTTTCATTACATCATACCAAGAGTGTATACTATCAATATGACTTATGAGTATTGATACTGACCTTGATCATCTGCCTGAAATATGTTTGTCAGATTTCTTCGCTGTAAACTTTCTCTTTTCCTTCCCTTTCCATACTGTAGTCACTGGAAGGAAGTCTTATACACAAGCCCACACTTAGTGAGAGTGTATGCTCTCCCTCCTTTACGGTTCAATACAAAATTTGTTTAGAATTCTTCTGCATGGGAGATTTGTCCCTTCTTACCATTTATTAATTTATTCAATCATTTATTTATATTAATATGGATTCATAGATACTTTTATTTTTAATACCTGGGGTTATAATCCAAGCTATTAATTTGGTTGTTCAAATTGTTCCAGCTTTGACAATTGGGAGCACTTTCAGTTCGTTCTTATACCTCTTTCACATATCTGGATCAGTGATTTATTTTTTTAAATGCTAACTACTTTCTGGCTGTACAAGATGTTTCAAGGTCATCTTTTATCTTGTCTGCTGCAGTCCTAGAATCATTTCTCCAAAGGTCTCTGGTTCTTTTTACTGAAAAGTGGTATTCAAAACCAGTATCAGGGTGCTTTCTGTACTTTTGCTACTGGGAGATAGTGTCTTTTTAGGCCCTCTTAGCTGACAGAGCAAAAAAAAAAAAATATGTGTACACTAAGCTGTGAATGTACATATATATATAAATATTTCTGTATGTAGTCCTCTACATCTGTAATAACTTAAGCATGAATTCTTACCAATGTCTCCAAATGTAATCCATTGTAATTCATGTAATCTACAGATCATTCTAGCCTCATTTTCTTTCTAATCTGATCTGTCAGTTTCCACTCCAACAATGAGAAACCCATCCCCCACCATCCACCATTCTTTTACTTAATTGCTTAGCTACAGTGGACATGTGTAGCCATGTCATAATTGTTAATCAACAAACCCAGAAACTTGCTATGATTTTAATGGAAATACATTGACTCTGTAGATCAAATTGGGAATATCTGATACCTGAATAGTATTGAGTCTTTTTTTGCATTTACATGGAGTATCTCTCCATTTATTTAGATTTTCTTTGATTTCTCTCCTCAAAATTGTATAGTTCTCCACATATAGATACATATATTTTCTTAGATGTATACCTATGTATTTCATTTTGGGGTGCTATTTTAAGTGACACTTTTTTTTTTATATGCTTTCTATTTCATTTTCTTGTCTTTCTGCACTAGCTAAGACTTCCAGTACAATACTGATCAGGAGTGGTAAGAGAGAAAATCTTTGTTTTGTTCCTAATCTTAGAGTAAATGAATCAAATTTTTAACCATTAAATATGGTACTAGCTATAATTTAAATTTAGGTGTTTGTCAATTATCTTGTTGTTTGTTCTTTTGTTTTTTTCAGCTTTATTGAGGTACAAGTGACAAGGTTATAAAATATTTAAAGTGTACATGGTAGTGATTTGATACACATATACATTGTGAAAAGAACTGCCATCTAAATAACACATCCATCACCTCACATATTTACTTGTCTATTTTTTTTTTTTTGGTGAGAAAATTTAATTTCTATTCTTAGCAAATTTCAATTATACAATACAATGCTATCAACTATAATCACTTTGTTTTACATTTGATCTTTAGATCTTATTCATCTTATAGCTGAAAGTTTGTAACCTTTTACCAATCTCTCCCTATTTCACACTGGTGTGAGTCACTTACATTTTCAACCTTAAACCACTGTATTAAACAATTAAACAAAAGCAAACAAACAAAAAAATAAAAGCAATCATTTTAAATAATACAGGGTAGGGATTGAAAATTTATAATGAAACATCAGTTGTTTTATCCTCTTACATCTTGTCCTCTGGTAGAATTATAAACTGGAAATCCACTCTCTTCTGGGTTAATGCAGCTAATTACAGACAGTGTTATTACTTCCTTTTTCATCATTATTTGACTGATACTAGCACCTGTTTTTTTTTTTTTTTTTAAGATTTTATTTATTTATTTGACACAGAGAGTGAGAGCACACACAGGGGAGCTGCAGGCAGAGGGAGAAGCAGAAGCAGGCTCTCTGCCTAGCAGGGAGGCTGATGCGGGGCTAGATCCTAGGACCCTGAGATCATGAATGGAGCCAAAGGCAGATGCTTAACTGACTGAGCCACTCAGGCGCCCCAAACCTCTGTTTTTATATGGGTTAGTCATAAGTGATCACTGATGGCAAACATGATCTGAGAAATATCATGGCATTCTCTCTCCTATCAGGGATCAGTTTTTACATGAATATTTAACTACGTTGCTGTCTAAACATTTGTTTCCCATATAATATAGTCAACTGCTTTCTTGCTTTCCAGGATCAAATTTTACCTTCTGGTTACAAAAATAATACAAAACAAACACAAAACCATAAACCCACTAAAATCACCACCCTGGAAAATGGATCACTACTGATTCAATGCCATCTACATACAATGTGTGCCACTTCTTCCAGATCATTTAGATATTTTTGCCTTTTTGCATTTACATATAAGTTTTTTATTATTATGTTCAATTAGCCAAATGTTGGCGCTTGCATATAAGTTTTAGAGTTCACTTTTTATATTCCTCAAAGAAACCCTAAGATTTTTACTTTTCTTCATTCTTATGGAGAAGAAAAAGAGACCAAGGACAAATATTTGGACCTCCAACTATTAGGATATTATCAAAAAAGCTATCAAATAATATTAAATAATAAATATTGAATGAAATAAAGAGAAGGACAAGGAAAGTATAGTATCAAAAAGCTAAGAAAAAAATGTTTCACAAAGGTACATATGGGCAAATGTATCAAACCCATTTGGCAAATGAGAGATAAAATAGATAAGAAAATAGAAATAGATATTTGCCTGGGCAAAAGAGATGCTTTTCATAATGTGATAAATACAAGTCAGTGAAATAGTGGAAGCTAAATGCAAATAGGGTACTTGATTAAAAAAAATTAAAGGTGGAAGAATCAAGACAAAAACTATGGACAACTGTCTCTTTTAAGTTTTCTCTGAAGAATAGAGTATGTGGGATCAAGGAAATGTGGGATCAAGGGAGATTTTTTCAGGGAATTTTGTTTTACTTTAAGATAGGAACTTTCAGGGTGCCTGGGTGGCTCAGTGTGTTAAGAGGCTGAGTCTTGATTTCTGCTCCGGTCATGATCTCGGGGTCCTGGGATCCAGCTTTGCGTTAGGCTCTGTGCTCAGTGGGGAGGCTGCCTGAGGATTTTCTCTCTCCCTCTGCTCCTCTGCCTCTCTCTCTCTCTCTCAAATGTATACATAAATCTTAAAAAAAAAAATAAGATACGAACTTTGGAGCCTAACTTTATAATAACAGAAATAATTCATGATTGGAAAAATTTGATGTCATAAGAGAGTGGAACTCATTTCAGAATCAAAATTCTTATCTAAGTAAACACAGTGACTTAATTTTAGATATCATTGTGTGCAAATGTTAAATATAACTGCCTTCTTTTTAAATTTTCTGGCTATAAGCAAAAAATGTCCACTTCATCTTATAGCACTAGAGTTTTCTTCATGGACATTAATTTATAACAACAAAATAGGTATGTTTTAACTTGAAGTACTTAATGTCTGCAACATATCTATTAATAAATGTGTGGTAATTATTCTTTCCCATGGTTATATATTCTGGGTAACATATAAGGCAGATATTTTGCTTATATATAAATTTATGCTACATAATTAAATATATTAATACAAATAATTTTAAATGTGTATTATGTATCAGTTATAGATGTTATATATTCTTGTTATACTAAGTATTTTTTGACCTATTTGGATGGTTACATTGAAGTTGAATATGAAAAACATTTAATATAAATAGATAGTCACATAAAAAATGAATCTAGGAACAGAGGTTATAACCTTCATGTAACTCAAAATCGATCATAAACTTACCCTTAAAACAGAAAACTATAAAACTCTTAGAAGATAACTTAGGAGAAAACCTCAGGTATGCTGATGCTTTTTAGACATAACATGAAACAAATAGCCCAGAAGGAATAATTGATAAGCTGAACTTCATTAAAATTGAAAACTTCTGTTCTATTAAAGACAATGTCAGGAGATGAGAAGACAAGCCACAGCCTGGAATAAAATATTTGCAAAAGATACATCTGATAAAGGACTGCTATCCAATATACACAAATAACTCTTAAAACTCAACAGTAAGAAAACAAATAACCCAATCAAAAAGGGGTCAAAGACCTCAACAGATAGCTCACCAAAGAAGACATACAGATGGCATGTAAGTATATGAAAAGATTTTCCACATCATATGTCATCAGGGAAATGTTAGTTAAAACAACAGTCGGGTACTATGGCATACTAATTAGAATGGCCAAAATCCAGAACACTGATAGTACCAAATGCTGGTGAGAATAAGGAGTAACAACAGGAACTTTCATTCATTGTTGCTGGGAATGCAAAATGATACAGTCACTTTGAAAGCCTGACAGTTTCTTACAAAACTAAACATACTCTTATCATCTGATCTAGTAATCACACTCCTCGGGGTTTACCCAAAGTAACTGAAAACTTATATCCACACAAAATCCTATACACAGATGTTTGTGGTAGCTTTATTCATAATTACTAAAACTTGGAAGCAACCAAGATATCCTCCAGAATGTAAATGGACAAATAAACTATGGTATATCCAGACAATGGAATATTATTCATTGCTAAAAAAGAAATAAGCTATCAAGCCATGAAAACACAAAGATGGAGGGATCTTAAATGCATTTTAGTAAGTGAAAGAAGGCAATCTAAAAAGACTACATACTGTATGATTCCCAACATGTGACATTCTGGAATAGGCAAAAGTGTGGAAAGGGTAAAAAGATTAGTGGTTTCCAGGAGTTGGTGGAGGAGGGATGAATAGGCAAAGCACAGAGGAAATTTTAGAGCAGTGAAAATACTCTGTACAATACTATAATATTGGATACATGTCATTAAACATTTGTCCAAACTTATAGACTGTACAACACCAAGAGTACACTATAATGTAAATCACAGACTCTGGCTGATTATGATGTGTCATTGTAGGTCCAGCAGTTATAACATATGGATCATTCTGGTGTTGAATATTCATAATGGTTGTGTCCATACATGTGTAGGGGCTGCAGCTATATAAGAATATCTGTACTTGCCCTTAGTTTCATGCTCTGAACCTCAAATTGCCCTAAAAATATAAAGTCTTTAAAAAACATTTAATGTATACAAAGTCACAGAAATAAAAAAGGAAGAGAATGATATTTGGAAATTTTGGATCATTTTGTAAACTATTCTCTTCAAAAACTTTAATCTCTGACAATGATTTTATTTATTTATTTATTTATTTTTTCTGACAATGATTTTATGAAGCTAGTATTATTACCTTCTTACCAAAACCAGAAAAAAACACAACAACAACAAAATACCTAAAGGCCAATATCCCTCAAGAATATAGAAATAAAAAATCTTAAACTATTAGCAAATAGATTTTAGAAATATATAAAAATAATTTCATGCCATGACCACTGGGATCTATTCCGTGGATTCAAGTACTAATATCTAAAAATATAAAGAATTCTCGGGCACCTGGGTAGCTCAGATGGTTAAGCGTCTGCCTTCGGCTCAGGTCGTGATCCCAGGGTCCTGGGATCGAGTCCCACATTGGGCTCCCTGCTCCTTGGGAGCCTGCTTCTCCCTCTGCTTCTCTCTCTCTCTCTCCCTCTCTCTCTCTTTCTCTCATGAATAAATAAATAAAATCTTTAAAAAAAATAAAAATAAAAATATAAAGAATTCTCAAAAGTCAACAATGAAAAAAATCTATTAATAAACTGTTAAGAGGAGAAACATTGTATGAATTCACCTAAAAGGGTATATGGAAACACACAAGAAAAAATGTTGAATATCAGTAGCCATTAGAGAAATGCATACAAAGAGCACCATGAGTTATCCCCACACACCTATCAGAACAGCCAAAACAAGTGCCAATTTCAAATGCTGGCAAGAATGCAGAGAGACTGGATCTCTTGTACATTGCTAGTGGGTTTGTACATTGGTACAACACTCTGGAAAAAGCAGTTTGGCAGTCTGGAAAACATACATTTTCATAAAATTCAACAGTCACACTCCTTGGTGTTTATCTTAGAGAAATGAAACCTATATAACCACACAAAATCCTGTACACTAGCAGCCTTATTCATATTCAATAGCCAAACACAGGAAACAACCAATGTCCTTCAACAGGTAAGTGTTTATCCAATCTGTGGTGTTATAGCCATTCAATGGGATACTCAGCAAAAAAATAAGTGTGAGCTATTATTATTTGGAGCAACTTGGATACATCTCAAGGGTATTATGTTCACTGCAAAAAGCCAATCCAGAAACGTCATATACTATATTATTCCATTTATATAACATTCTCAAAATGACACTGTTACAGAGATGGGGAATAATTTGGTGGTTAACAGGGGTTAGGATAGTGGAGGGGAAGTATATAAATGGTAGTGAGAGATCTTTGCACTCTGGAGTAGTCATGCATCTTGCTTGTAGTAGTGATTACTTGAAACTATACCTGGGAAAAACTGCATAGAACTATACACATATGTTTACCAATGTCAATTTCCTGGTTATTAGATTCTAGTTACATAAAATATAATCATTGGGGAAGGGTACGTGGAAACCTCCATTTTATATTTGCAATTTCTAGTGAATTTAAACTTTTTAAAAAGTAAAACAAACCAAAAAAAAGGAAAGAAAACATATTTATGGAAGATTAATGCCTGAATGTAGTCATCACAGAAGGGTATCTTAGATATAATCATGACTGAACATACGATACTTGAGTTTAGTGTACTGGCTTTTGGTCAGTGACCTGATTTTTCTGTAATTAAATACCTTAATATAGGCAATAACAGACAAGAAGATAACAATAAAATTTCTTAAATTTCAATGTTTACCTTTCCTGGCTATCAGTGGAGTTGACATCCTGTAGTGATTCAAAATAGCTAGTTAGAGAGGCAGAAAAAATTTATTCTTTAAAACATGTTTTATGTATTGTTAAATCATGCAGAATGCTTTGAAATAAAAGATTATACTGGATTTTTTTCGGGCTCCCTGCTCAGCAGGGAGTCTGCTTCTCCCTCTGACCCTCTTCCCTCTCGTGCTCTCTCTCTCTCATTCTCTCTCTCTCAAATAAATAAAATCTTAAAAAAAAAAGATTATGCTGGATTTTTTTGTTTTAACATTAATTTACTTTTAACTGGAATGAAATTAATTCAAATTGATAGAGAAATGAAGATGGTGAACTTCATTGCGCAGATGGAAATTGAACAAATACAAGCAGTCCATCAGAGCTGTCTTAACACAAAACAAAAATATTCATTAAGGAACATAAATGTGTTGTTTATTCCTCTTTTGGAAAAAAACACATAACATACTAAAATATTCTGCCTTCAGCATATAACAACATAAAATACACTATTATATGTAATATGAAACAAATTTCATGATTATTAAATATTATGTATACAAAAGGAAAATCATCCATTTTAGCCTCATTTTCTGAAAACTTTTTTTTCCTGAAATGTTTTTAAAAAATAACTTAGCTTTAAAGTACAAAATATTCAGACATCTGGAAAACTTAACTCCAATCTAGTTCTTCCATTAGTTATGTGGCTTCTGTATTATCACATCCTTTTTTCACCATTTTCTGTGTTAAGAGAATCAACTTCAATATATTATACTATCACATAAGAGATTTTTTTATAACTAGCTGACCAAGTTAGAACAACTCTTGTTTTCAACTCACAATGATAAAATAATCCTTTGTGAATATAATTGCAAGTTTTAATATTTAGCACTGTGCCATTCTGATTCCTAGATTCATTCTGTCTAGTGTGGTTGCTCAAAAGGGTTGCTCTACTTTTGTACTAAAATGTGGCTCTCTTCGTTCTGTAACTCCAATGTAGAGACACCCTGTTGCTCTTTGTGATGGTGGTCAAATTCTAAGTTATCTCCTTCCAGTACCTGTAAATACAACTTAAACTATCAAATAAGACTTGGTTTTTAGCTCCTTTCAGCACCTTAAAAATGGGCTGAAACAATCAAACAACAGAAATAGCAAGATTAGCTCTCTTTTACCCATTACAGGGGACCTTATAATCTCATTTGGGGGAAAGAAAGTTATAGCTGTATTCCTAGTACATAAGCTGGAAAAGGACTGTCCTGATTAGACTGAGCAAAAAAGATGCTCATTAAAAACACTGAAATCTGTCATAAATTAGAGACAGTGGTGTTTTTAAAGTTCTAGTTTTTTTTTTTTTTTTTTTTAGTATAGTTGATACACACACAGGACCATCACAGGCATTACAATAGGTCAGATCTATTGTCCTGTGAGCCATGTTTTCTTAAGCATCCTTCTTCGGGCAGATTGTAGGCAGTTGTTAATCACAGCTTCTGCATTTTTCAGAATTAGAATGGTAGATGGCAATCTTATGCTTTTTCCTTTAGGTGGCTCCTATAAGTATAATTTCAGTCCATTATAGTACTGAGAGTGGCAAATGGACACCCTGTCTTCTAGCTTCTTACTGAGTATATAATTCCTTTTCCATTTTTGTTATCAGATAAGGTATCTTTGTGGTTATTAAATAATACTTCTGCCTTTTAAGAATGCTGTATCCTATAGAAATTACTTGCTCTGAGAATGTACTTCTATTTAAGCTTTATGTCTTTTCTTTATGAAAATTACAAATCTGAAAATATGTAGTCACTTACATATTAGAAAATAAAATCAATTTTTGATATCTTTAGATGACTACATAAAAAATCCAATACATATAAATATACTTATAAACTCAGATCCTAATTTTGCTTGCAAAAATATGAAAGACTAAGAAACATTATTAATCTTTTATTCAGTAATGTTGAAGGTTTTAACTATGATGATTATAACTTGGGCTTTCAAAATATTTCTATAGGATAGGAGAGTCATCAGGCCGTAGTTTCTGTACACCCAATTGACAAACTTTTAAGGTAGAGTTAGGAAAAAATATCTACATCCTTACTTTCTCCTGAAGCAATGAATCTGATCACAAGGACAAATTTTTCCTCATAGTAGACTGGAATTTCACTTAGATTCTGTGAGGAAATGCACTTGTCTGAAAAAGTTGCCAAGCAAATATATCAAAGTGCTACTGGTATCTCAGCTCTCCTGAGGCAGTAGCCAAAAGGTTTGAGAAATACTTTCTGCAAATGGAAAAGATTCAATAATGATAGTTCAGTTGCCAAACAATGGTAATATCACAGAAAGAGCCGCAATTAATTTTTAGAATTACATACTTAGCTGATTTTTATACTTTAATTTCACCCTGGAAGAAAATTTTTCTGCAGGTAAATCAAGTGACTTGTAATTGAGTGTGAATAAATGAATAACATCACTAGATTGTGCTATTCTAGAGAAGCAAAATTGATATACATTTCAGATGAAACATTTGTAAGAAACTTAACAATAGCAAGTATTATTATATAATAGGTGAGTTTGTTGAAATTTCAGACATGATACATTGTCCTAGAACATAGAGGGAAAATTTTAGCAAAAGCAATGAATTGCCCTGAGATGTGTATTTTGTGACTTCTGATACGGTGTTGTAAAGGCAGTGTATCTAGGCATTTTAATACTTTATTGCCATATAAGCAGTATCACAGGGCTTGTCTTACACGTATCCCTTATCACATACTTTTAACAGTATATATACTGAAGGAATTTTAGTTCACTAATGAGCATAGAGGGATAGTTTTCAAACAGTTCTGTGAGGCAGTGGAGAGTCGCACAAAGTGAGTTAGGGGAGGCTGCAGATAATGGGGACAATGGCACATGGCTTTTATCTGCATTCTACAGTAAGCTTTTTTAAAAAATAAGTTCACTGAAAGATTTTAATTTCTAAATAAACATTTGATAAGTTAATCATAAAACGATGTGCAACAAAGAAGTCTAAGAAGGTAATATGAAACTATAAAATTTAATTTACAAGTATGCTGTGTTCTCAGGTAATACAACTCAGGGCATTTAAAATGTTACTGTGTATAACAAGGGTGTAGTTTTCTTTAAAATGCAGATGTCCAAACAATGCCCTGAGATAATAATTTATTAGATGCCCATCAGGATTTTCATAGACTATATTTGGGGAAAGGCAGGTTAAAGACATCATCACTTCTTCATTGCCACAGTTTCTATCAACTCTTTCATTCCTATTCACACTTTCCCTTATAACCTAGGGGTATAATTACATATGAAATGTACTTACATGTAACTACTTTGCAAGTGGCTGTGACTATATTCCTTCCCTGCAGGTTCATGTTTGAAGGAGCAAAAGAAATGGTGCTAGTGTTCCAGATTTAGTAACTATAATTCTTGATTTCTATTAACATCATATACAATCACATTTAAAAATAAAAAGGAAATAGATATAAAGAAAAATACTATGTACAAATAATGGTTTGAAAATATCCCATATATTGCTAGAGAAATGAAATGTAATTTCACTGGAACATTATATTTAAAAGATCCTGAAATGTAGAATGGGACACAGCTCATTACCCTTTTTAAAAATTATTTTTAGAAAGATGTTATTTGAATTATTTCTGTGAAACTTTGTAACGCCTTTCAAAATACCATGAAATATGCTTTACAAGTAATTTAGTCTATTACATTTTTTTTTATCTAGAAAGGGCACATGCACATTTCTAATTTTGCCTAATTCATCCCTCATTGCAACCTTATACAACATACTACACTAATCAGTAATGTGTTTATATCCACAGTCTAGTAATTTAGGGATCTAACCATCACAACATTTCCAGGCCAAGGAATACAGTTGTCACTGAGATACTGTAGGTAGAAATGTTACTATGATTCTCTGAAGATATGAACGTATTTAAGAGCTACTGATCTTCAGAGGTCTGTACTACGAATAAATTTATGCTTCATTTCCAGTGTACTTAACCTTTATTAAATAATAACTATTCTACAATAATCATGTGTGAGTTAAAGCTGTTATTGTGCTAAATGAATCAAAGATGAAAATGTTATATATTCATTCAAGAAATAAATTCATGGAAAACTTGTTATATATATATAATTATTTTATAGATATTATTGTATTTTGTTCTACTGTAATGTGCTGAGGATTTCTGAAGATGTACTAAGCCAAAGTGATCTAGGGAGGAATTCATAAAACAAGTGACTTTGGATGATGAAAACTTGTCCTATGTATGCTATTCATAAATTACCATTAGGTTAGTGTTATACTTTCTCTCTTTTTTTGAGATCATAGGGCTGAAATGAACCAAAGAAGAGTGGTTTCAAATATGAATGTTTAGAAGGATATGATTTCATTTATTTTGTAAAGATAATTTTATCTAATGTTCTAATTATGTTATTGTTCTAATTATTTAGTTTTCTATTGCTGAAAATTTTGTACATATTCTGTGGTTGGAGGAAAATAGAAAGATGAACAAAAATAACACAAGATTATATAAATAGAGCCAAAAATATAAACCTATTATATATCTGGGTCTTCATATACTTTAAAAATATTTTTGTGTTTATATATTTGTAAATATGAGTGCTTTTAAATGATCAGTATTTTGTTGTTTTTACAAAAAGTTAATCATGAGACTGTCCCTTCCCTATTCTATATTCTTTGTCATAGACTAATTGACCACATAATCATGGGTTTATTCCTGGGCTCTCTATTCTGTTCCATTGATCTAAGTGTCTATTTTTGTGTCAATACCAGGCTGTTTTAATTTCTACAGCTTTTTACTATATCTTGTGGAAAACAGTATGGAGGTTCCTCAAAAAATTAAAAATAGAAATACCATATAATTGAGTAATCCTATTGCTTGGTATTTATCCAAAGAAAACAAAATTTGAAAAGATATATGCACCCCTATATTTACTGCAGCATTTGCATTTGACAAGATATGGAAGCAGCTGAAGTTCCCACCTGATAGAGGAATGGATAAAGAGCATGTGGTATGTATATATACAATGGAATATTACTCATCCATAAAAAAGATGTGATCTTGTCATTTTGAACGACATGGATGGATCCAGAGGGCATTATGCCAAGTAAAATAAGTTCAGACACAGAAAAACAAATACTGTATGACTTCACTTATATGTGGAATCTAAAAAACACAACAAATGAATAAACAAACAAAAACCAGATTCAGGCGTATAAATACAAAGAACAAACTGATGGTTACCAGGGGAAGGGGGATGGAGCATGGGTACAATTGGTGAAAGGAGTGGAAGGTACAGACTTCCAGTTATTTAATGAGTCATGGGAATAAAAGGTACAGCATAGGGAACAGAGCCAATGGAATCACGATAGCATTGCATAGTAACAGATAGCAGTGAGCATAGCATAATGTATGGAGTTGTTGAATCACTATGCTTATGCCAGAAACTAATGTGATTTCATGTATCAACTACACTCAAAAAAGAAAAGAAGTGAATAATGAGGCCAGTTATGACCTCTTTAAATTTTGTACTTGCTTTATTATAAAATATAAAGCTAAAATAGCTATTTAGACATTTTTAACAGACAATAGAATATATTTTATCATTTATTTGAAAAAATTAATAAATTCATGAGTAAATAAAAACCTAATGTTTTGTTGAAATTATTTTCTTCCTCAGTGATAAGCCATTAATACATAGTCATTTACCTATTACTTATTCCTTTACTTTGGTTTAAATCCACTGAGTTCATATTAGTAAACCCCATTAAAACAACAAAAAAGAAAAAAATGTAAATACCCGAGGTTGATGATAGATCTTAGTAGACTTGCCCACTTTATACTTATCTGGATATATAATGAGCCATTTACCTTACTCTGACATCCAATAAGGCAGTTAGATATTTGTGCAACTGAATTAAAATAATCCAAATTCAACTTTTGGAAAATTGTATTATAAAAATCACAAATAAGTGTATTCAATGAAATGCATATATAAACCTGGTAAGCCAAAAATCTTAGAGACATTATAATCTTTTTTTTATTCATAATCCTCATTTCAAATCGCTAGTAATAGCAAATCTCCCGTGCCACATTTTCAAACATATCTAGAATTCTTACACTTCCTAGCACTTTCACTGCTATCACCCTAGGCCAGCCCATCTTCATTTCTCATCCAGATTATCCCAATAGCCAACTAATAGACCTACTTATTACTTTGTCTTGCCTCCTACAGTTTTCCTCCACCTAGTATCTACACAGATATTTCTCAATGCACAGTATGATAAGCTTCAAAATGAAACACTCCAAATGGCTATAATTTTATTTTTTTGGATTTATTTATCTGAGACAGAGAGAAAGAGAGAGAGCATGAGAAAGGGAGAGAAAGAGAGAATTTCAAGCAGACTCTGCAATGAGCACAGAGTCCAACATGGGGCTTGATCCCATGACCCAGAGATCCCGACCTGAGCCAAAACCAAGAGTCTGATGCTTAACCAACCATGCCACCCAGAAACCCTTGCTATAATTTTATTCTTTCTTTAAAAAATATTTTATTTATTTATTTAACAGAGAGAAAGAGTGAGCACAGGCGGGGGTGGTGGCAGAGGGAGAGGGAGAAGCAGGCTCCCCACTGAACAAGGAGCCCAATGCGGGACTCGATCTCAGAACCCTGGGATCAGGACCTGAGCTGAAGGCAGATGCTTAACCGATGGGGACACCCAGGCACCCTTATAATTTTATTTTTAATCAAATTTTTAAGAATATTAAATTAATGCTCAGACTCTAAATGACATTTTCCTTCCTCTTTGATCCCATTCACTACCATTTTGCATTTTAGAACACGCAAAATGTGCTTCTTCCTTAAGATCTATGTTAACATAACAACATCACCATAGATATAGCTAGCAGCTTAAAACACTCATTTAACATCTCGGTCTCTGTAGGTCAGAAGTCAAGGCATAACCTAACTATGGTGGTCTTTTGCAAGCTCCACAATACTGTAATCAAAATGTCAGATGGGGTGGCAGTCTCATCTAAGATTTGATTTGGAAGGATCTGAGTCAAAACTCATATTTTGACAGGAATTACTTTTTTTTTTTTTTTAAAGTCATTGCTTTCTGTAATGCTTTATTTTTTTTTTAAAGATTTTATTTATTTATTTGAGAGAGAGAATGAGAGAGAGAGAGAACATGAGAGGGGAGAGGGTCAGAGGGAGAAGCAGACTCCCTGTTGAGCAGGGAGCCCGATGCGGGACTCGATCCCGGGACTCCAGGATCATGACCTGAGCCGAAGGCAGTCGCTTAACCAACTGAGCCACCCAGGCGCCCTGACAGGAATTACTTTTTGAGGCCTATTGACCAAGGACCTGTTTCTTGCTAGCTGTCACAGCCAGAGGCTGCCCGCACCCTCATTTCATAGCTAGTTGTTGGCAGGAGGTTGTCCTCAGTTTCTGGCCACATTAGCCCTTTAAAATGGCTACTTGTTTTATCTGCCAGCTAGAGACACAGTCTTCTAGCAACCGAGATATTGCAACTTTTTGCAATGTAATTGGAGAAGTGACATCTAATCACCATTACATTATTCCATCAATTAAAAGCAAGTCACTGTTTCTGTTCACACTCAAGATGACACAGGCATAGATATCAAGAGCTGAGGATCTCAGGACCCTCCTTAGAGTGTGTCTGCCACAGGGGTCTTGGTACCTGTCATTATTACAGCTTCTTTGAAATATTTTTCTCTGAATATCAACCTGGCTCCTTCCTCTCATTTTGCTGAAATCTGCACTCACATGTTACTTTATCATAAAAGCATTAATGTCCCCACTTCTATGAAGAGTACTTGCAGACAGTTTTTATTACCTTACCTTGCTTTTGCCTTTTTGTTCATAGCAATCATCACTAGATATTGTACATATTTTGTTCACTCTTCTAGATAAAAATTTTTCTATTTTCTGTCTTATTCTCAGATACAGTCCCATCTTTTAAAAAAGTACTAAGTCCAAAGAAGGAAGATATTAAAAAATCAGGATTTTTAAAATATATAATGTATATTTATTCTCCAACATAAAATATATAAAATGTCTTACCATATATCTGTGCTGTCCAATATGATAGCATCTAGACATATGTGGCTATTTATTTTAAATTAGTTAAAATTAAATACATTTTAAGTATCAGTTTATCAGTTATACTAGCCATATTTCAAGTGGTCAGTAGCCATACATGGCTAGTGGCTACCGTAATTGGACGGCACAGATACTGAATAACTCTATTGTTGCACAAAGCTCTATTGATCAATCTTACTTTATATATTCACCAGGTTTTTTTTCCTCCTTGTCAAGTTTTGAACTTCCATAGAGAATAAACCATGTCTAAATTATCCTTATATCTTCCATGTTGAGTCCAACATAAAGGAGCCTAGTTCATTTTACAGAAAAGTTGATTGAACAAATAGATATTTACTTATTTATTTTTAAAGTAGGCTCCACGCCCAGCATGGAACCCAATGGGGGGTTTGAACTCATGACCCTGAGATCAAGACCTGTGCTGAGATCAAGAGTTGGGTGCTTAACAAACTGAACAATCCAGGTACCTTGAATAAATAGATTTTTAAATGAATGCAAACACACTTCCAAGTTAGTAAGGGATTTATCCAAATAATGCAATTAATTAATCAATAGATATAACTGTTGTCTTGATTTCTGTTAATTCCTTATATGAGTTCACAAAAGTGAGTTTTATCATTAAAAAAAGGGGCAAGTCATCATGAGTTTTGTTTCAGAAACAAGAAAGTCACTGATGAAAAATATTACTGTGAGTATAGCACAGGGTAATGCATAGTATTAATTTCCCAAACACTATATATTAATGTTCTCTTTTAAGACACCACAGCGATATACCAAATCACGCCTGCAGCCTGGCAGATTTCAGTAACACTAGGCTTGTTTCATCTTGTTCTGTGCTCCTTGAAGCTCATCACAAAATCTGTAGGAATTCTCTGTTTAAAGATAGATCAAGACAGAAAACATTCCCTTCATTTTTGTGAAGAATAAAATTTTCCTGGTAAACAAACTGTCAATTTTTTAAAAATACAAACTATTATTTTGGGAAAGTGTATTGAACACCAAAAGAAAAGATTATAATAGATAAGATAAAAATTATGATTGAAAGAATGTTTGACAATACACTTATATCATACAGACATATATGGGTATATATCTATGACACTAAAGTCATCTGTTAGTTAAATCTTAGATTATTTGTAATTGCAAAATATTTACAAATTCTAATTTTTGGTAATTTTTATTGTTTTAATCACTGATTATATATCTAGGAATTAATTATGAATTCTTAGAAATTAATTCCTCTATTCATACATTGAATAAAAGGTATCTGATAAAATGTTTCTGATATCCCAGGTCCCAGACAATAAAAATCTTTATTTGTAAAAAGTTGTCTCAAGGCCTATTTACAAATTAGACAACAGCATATGAAGACATAAATTAAGCTTAAAACTAGAAGGATTTATGGAAACAAATATAGTACAGGCATACCTTGGAAAGAAATATTGTGGGTTTGTTCCAGACATAGGAAGACAAATAATTTTGTCAAGACAAAGTGAAACAAATTTTTGGGGCTTCCTACCACATATAAAAGTTATGCTTATATTATACTATAATCTATTAAGTGTGCAGTAGCACATGTCTAAAAAAAATGTGCATACCTTACTCAAAAAATACTCTATAGCTAAAAAATGCCAAACATCATCTGAGCTTTCAGTGAGTTATAATATTTTTTGCTGGTGGAGGGTCTTTCATCAATGCTGATGGCTGCTGACAGATCAGGGTAGTGGTTGATGAAGACTGGGGTGGCTGTGGCAATTTCTTAATATAAGACAACAATAAATTTTGCCACACTAATTGACTCTGCCTTTCACAAAGGATTTCTCTGTAACATGTGATGTTTGATAACGTTTATCCATGATAGAACTTCTTTCCAATGGAGTCCATCTTCTCAAATCCTGGCACTACTTTATCAACTAAGTTTAAGTAATATTCTATATCCTTTGTTGACATTTCAATAATCTTCACGGTATCTTCACCAGGAGTAGATTCTATCTCAAGAAACCACTTTCTTTTCTCATCCATGAGAAGCAGCTTCTCATCTGTTTAAATTTTATTAAGAGATTACAGCAAATGCAGTCGCATCTTTGGTTCCACTACTAATTCTAGTTATCTTGCTACTTCCACCACAACTGCAGTTACTATCTCCCCTGAAGTCTTGAACTCCTCAAAGCCCCTCAAGGTCACCCATGAGGGTTGGAATCAACTTCTTCCAAACTCCTGTGAATGATGATATTTTGACCTCTTCCCATGAATCATAAATGTTCTTATTGGCATCTATAGTGGTGAATCCTTTCTAGAAGGTTTTCAATTTATTTTGCTCAGATCCATCAGAGGAGTCACTATCTATGGCAACTATAGCCTTATGAAATGTATCTTACATAATAAGGCTTGAAAGCCAAAATTACTCCTTGATCCATGAGCTATAGAATGGATGTTGTGTTAGCAGGCATGAAACATTAGTCTTGTTGGACATCTTCATCAGAGCTCTTAAATGACCAGGTGCATTGCCAGGGAGCAGTAATATTTTGAAAGGAATCTCTTTCTGAGCAATAGGTCTCAACATTGGACTTAAAATAGTCAGTAAAACCA
Organism: Callorhinus ursinus; assembly: GCF_003265705.2. Lineage (NCBI taxonomy): Eukaryota > Metazoa > Chordata > Mammalia > Carnivora > Otariidae > Callorhinus > Callorhinus ursinus. Next base: position 43,269,192 of record NW_027397069.1, read on the forward strand.
TGTTGTAAACAGATATGTTGTCACCCAGGATTTCTTGTTTCATTTATAGGGTAGAGGCAGAGTAGATTTAACATAATTCTTAAGGACCCTCACATTTTCAGAATGGTCAATGTGCACTGACTTCAACTTAAAGTCACCAGCTGTATTAGCCCCTAACAAGAGAGTCAGCCTGTCCTTTGAAGCCAGCCATTGACTTCTCCTCTCTAGCTATGAAAGTCCTAGATGGTATCTTCTTCCAATAGAAAGTTTATTTTGGGGGCACCTGGGTGGTTCAGTCCATTAAGTGCCCAACTCTTAATTTTGGCTCAGTCTTGATCTCAGGGTTGTGGGATCGAGTCCTGCACTGGGCTCTGTGCTCAGCGGGGGAGCCTGCTTCTTTCGCTCTACCTCTGCCCCCCCACCCTTTGTGTATGCATGTTCCCTCTCTCTAAAGTAAATAAATAAATCTTTAAAAAATATTATTTTGTCTCCAATGAAAATTTGTTGTTTAGGGAAGCCACCTTCATTAATGATCTTAGCCAATCTTCTAGAAGCAGCTAAGATCTAGTGTCATCTAGTGGATAGCATTTCTTCAGTCAGACATCTGTCACTGTTAGATTTACTCACACACACACACACACACACACACACACACACACACACACACAATTTCTGAATTATATCTTTCCACATGGATTTTTTTTTTGCACTGCACAATAATATAAAATGCCCCCAATTATATCCCTTAGGCTCATAAATCAATGATTTCTTTTCTTAGCAGATGGAAATATTTTTTCAAAATATGTGATGCTGAGTTCTATTTTCCATGCAAGTTTTCAGTAACACTTTATTAGAAGAAAAATAATTATTTAATTATTCATAAGAAATATCATCAGAGGGAATACTTGTAAAAATAACCAAGTTATATAGAGCCATACAGAAAATTCCCCATTTTTTTTTTAAACCTGAGAGAATGCTATGTTCATCTGTGTTAGAAAAACCGAATCAAACATATTGGATGTCAAGTATCTCTGAGTCAGTTTCTCACTTTGCTCTGCATCTCTGCAGAGCTCATCTGAGCATACAGATCCTTTGAAATCAATGGAAGGTTGGCAGTTGGATTAGTTCAGTGCCATCATGCATGACTAAGAATTGGTCCTTTGTGTTATTTTTCAATATATTTTCTCCCCTTGTGAGCTAATAAAGACAGGAAACACTTAGTCAGCAGTTGCACTGAATCTTCTTATTAAGTAATTCAAGCCTTTTCATTTGAATTCATATATAAATTTCATGTTTTCATTGACTTCCTTAATCATCTGATTTTAATATCTATCCTACACACACAACCCTATTTTTTTGCTTTATAACATTAAGCACTACTTGATTTTATATTACAATATATTTATTTATATTTGGGGATTTTTTCTTTTTGCTTACAGTTACAACCCCCTTATTTAGAATATTTATCATAGTTCAAGTACTTAGTATATAGAAGTCTCTAATTTATTTAAATGCACCTAATATCTACAAGCAGTCAGATATTTTGATAAAGTTGCTCAATATTAAATTTGAAGTATAGCAGCATCCCCTTTATCCATGGTTTCACTTTCCACAATTTCAATTACCCACAGTAAACCATGGTCCAGAAGCAGATGATTCTCCTCCTGACATATCAGAAAGTCAATAATGGCCCAATGCTATGTCACAATGCCTATGCCATTCCCCTCACTTTATCTCATCATGCAGGCATTTCATCAACTCACATCATCACAGGAAGGTTGAGTACAGTAAAATATGTTGAGACTACATTTATGTAACTTTTATTATAACTTATTATAATTATTCTATTTTATTATTAATTATTGTTATTAATCTCCAACTGTGCCTACTCACAAATTAAACTTTATCATAAGTATATATGTACACGAAAAAAACATAGTGTGTGTGTGTATATATATATATATGTATATATATATGTATGTATACATATATATATATATAAGGTTTGGTACTATCCATGGTTTTAGGCATCCACTGGGGGTTTTGGAACTTATCTCTCATGGAAAAGTTGCTGGGGGGCTATTGTATTTACTGGTGATAACATAGCTGGAGACTTTCTCATTATTCTAAAAAGTCTCATCAAGCAACAAGAAATGGAAAGCCTTTCTAGGTTTTTTGATAAAGGAATTAGTGATCTTGACATCCAGTTCCAACTTCTAATACTCACCAGAAAGTATCTGGGACTCCCAGATAAAGAACCATTCATCACTATTCATTTCTTCTTGTATTCCTAATGAATGCAGACCACACGCTTTTATTTATAATATACAGTTAGTTAGAAAAATTGTGTTGCTGATTTCCACCAGCAGATGAGGAGGCGGTGTGTGAAGAGATAAAGCAGTTTTCTGACTAACTCTTTATTTATGACACCAAAAGAAAGAAAGAAAAGCAGATTTCATCTTGGGTACTACAAGGCACTGAGATATCTCTATTTTCCATTTCATGCAGAAAAGGAATCCCAGTAGAAGGATACTGACTATAAGAATGATTACTGTAAAGATAATTCTAAGAAAAAATTTAAAAATATGCCTATTATACCCCATATAAAAGTAAACGTGTTAAAGATTTTCTTAAATTATGGAAGAACCAGGCAAGTTTTATAATCATTTCAAAAGATAATTGAAAGAATGCATACATTTATAGATCAGGAATACTGAAATAAATATGTAAATCAAAGCAAAACTATTCTTTTTCCACAGTGGGAAGAAAGACAATAGAATTTCCATTGAACATTACAGAACTTGCATGTCTACAACCATACTCAACCTGTGTTTTGCAATATAAAAGATGTACACTGTAGACTCTACTCCTTAATGCTACACAGGTAGATAATCCTGTAATCTTTCTTCACATGGATATACCCCATAAATTCTCCAGTTCCTGATTATATATTACTGACAGCTGCAGTCTATGTATCTCATTCACTGACTATACCTGGAATTTCCCTGCATGTTAAACTCTGTGCCACACTTCTGATAAGTGTTAATATGATATGATTAGTCACTATGTCATTTTTGTAACATGTATACCATTCAAATTTATTAATTTAACTTTTTTTGAGTTATTAAAATATTCTTGAAAATCTGATACATAATTCATATTTCTAGTCTCCTAGGCTAAAATAAGATAATTACCAAGTGAGAGATACTATCATTTGCTTCACTTTGTTTTCAATTGATGGAGTATTAATTTAATAACCCCAAATAATCACATAGAGAAGATATTATGGCCCTTTTTCATATTTCAGAACTGAGGAAATGAGCTTGCAATAGTGATAACCACGTTGTTGAATATTAAAGATCTCAGGAAGTATTCCTCCAGAATGTCAAATTTATAGAAAACAATCATATCCAAAGTTTTTTAGGCATCTGTATGAGTCACGGGTTATGTTTTCATACTTCCCTATAGAAAAAGGGAACTGAATAAAGGGGCAAACAATTGCCTCAAAGTGGTGGTCAAAACAGAAAACTTCTTAAATGTGGGGCGCCTGGGTGGCTCAGTTGGTTAAGCGACTGCCTTCGGCTCAGGTCATGATCCTGGAGTCCCAGGATAGAGTCCCACATTGCGCTCCCTGCTCAGCGGGGGGTCTGCTTTTCCCTCTGACCCTCCTCCCTCTCATGCTGCCTCTCATTCTCTCTCTCAAATAAATAAAATCTTAAAAAAAAAAGAAAACTTCTTAAATGTTAGTGTTTATAATAAAATTTTAGAAAACCAAGTTAACTTAGAGTTAACTTTTCAGCTAGATAATCTGACTTCACTTGGGGGTTCCAATTAGTTATTGTGATGGAACTGACTGCTTTTTGCTCCTGCTTTACCCTGCTAAGATGATATAATGGTGTGTATTTCAGTGGGACTATTTTATGTTTAAAGAAACAAAAGGCCTTAGAGGAGAATACATATGATTAGTAGCCCTTTAATGTATTTATTCTATTTTGATTCCATCCATAAGGCATATGACTTTCAACTCATGACTATTTTTAAGAAACAGAATATACCTCATAAAGTAAGTGAAAGTTTTTTATTTTTACTAAATAGGCATTAGGTTTTCAAATTAAATTCTGACCTTAAGATCTCCTAATTTCTACCCTTGTCTGTACCAGAGAAAAGATTATCTCTAGGTAGGTATTGAAAGTATATTCTGTTTTATTTTAGAACATATTTATTAGCTATTATGAAGAAAAATAAATCTCTAGTGAGTACCTGTGATGACAACTACAAAACTACCATGTTTTCTTTATTTTGCTCTGGACCAGCAGTATAAAATAGAATTATCTGTAATGATATAATGATGTAAGGATGTAATGTTCATAATGTGTACTATCCTATATAGTCACCACTAGTCACATATAACTATGGAGCACAAGACATGTAGCTTGTGCAACTGAATTTTTAGTTTTATTTAATTTTGATTTAAATTGTCACATGTGGCTAGTGGTGAACATATTAGAGCAATTCTAGGTCTTAAGTGGCATTTAAAAAATATTTCCTATAAAGCAAGAGTTTGTTATGCAGTTTCAGGTCTGGTTCTCCCAGTAGAATTCCCAGAATAAGAATAAATGAGGAAGAATCCATAAATAAGTAAGAACAATGAGACCTCATTACTCTGTTATAAAGTTTGGAATAAAGCTATTTCTGGGACTTTTTCATAACACTTAATTGATTTGTGTGATTTCCTCCTTTTCCCCAGAAATGGAGCCAATCTTTTCAGAGAAAAAGTCCTTTCTTGGTAATAAAGGGCTACAGATTAGATTGATCCATGTAAATCTATTATTTCTACTGGAAAAACAGATCATATGCCAGTTAGAAGAAATGTCAACTACATATATAAAAGAAATTTAATGTTTTTGCCTCTAAAGTTCAGGAAATTAAAAGTTTTGAATTATAGGGGTGCCTGGGAGGCTCAGTTGGTTTAATGTCTGACTTTTAATTTTGGCTCAGGTCATGATCTCAGGGTTGTGAGATTGAGCTCTGTGTCAGGCTCCATGCTGGGCATGGAGACTTCTTAAAATTCTCTCTCTCCCTCTCCCTCCATCCCCCGGGCCCCTCTCAAAAAAAAAAAAATAATAATAAAATTTTTAAAAGTCTGTTTAAAAACAAAATTATATATTTATGTGGTTTATGTTGTATAATTTGGTGAAACTGACAGTATTTTGATTTTCCTATTCAATGAAAATAAAATATATAATAAACATTAAGAATGAATAAAACAGATAAATATAATGGGAACAATGATGTAAGGGTGGAAAGAGAGAGTATATCTACTTTAGTTCCACTAATTCTATAAAACTAAATGGATCTGGTGAATCATTAGACTAATTGAAGCTTTAAAGACAGTTTTTTTTTTTTTTTTAAGATTTTATTTATTTATTTGAGTGAGAGAGAGAGCATGAGCAGGGGGAAAGGTGGATGGAGAGGGAGAAGCAGACTCCTTGCTGAGCAGGGAGCTGGATGTGGGACTCGATCCCAGGACCCTGGGATCTTGACCCGAGCCAAAGGCAGACACTTAACTGACTGAGCCACCCAGGTTCCCCGCTTTAAAGATAGTTTTATGATGATCTCTCTTATATCAGTGATAGTAGAAGAAATTTTCAGTAAAACTGGTTTGCTTTACCCAAATTTATTTATCTAAGGCAGAGGCTGTTCTCTTTAGGGCCTATTTGCCATGACTTTAGTCTGAACGCTCCATGAATTCCGAAGTATCAAGAACTCAAGATGCCGTGCCATGTAAAAGTAGCAATTGCCAATCACCGTTCCATTGACTTCCCAAGTGAAAAATGGTGCCTCCCCAAGAGGAAGTGCTCCTCACTGCAAGAATGATTATGTGAGGAAATTTGAAAAGAGAGGAAAACATTTAGATAAACTCCGAAGAACTTTTTAAAATGTGCACGTAAGTTTAAATGAATTTCAACTTTTAGTCTGGCTTCTACTAGGTTTTCACAATTAAGTCTTGTGCTGGTAATTTATCTAATGTCTACTGAGCCCCATCTGTGTCCCTCTGTGCTCAATTTTGTAGTGCTGGAGCCGAAAAATCTATGAACTCCATGTCTCAGATAACATTGTGTGTTAGATTCATATTCAATTTTCCTGATTTAAGGCTCTGTTAGAAGATAAAAGATCAGGAAGGAAAGAGAAGTATCTTAATTCTATCTCTAATAGCAGAAGTGGTGGCAGGAAGTTGATAGAGATGTTAGGAATGGAGTACTGAGAAATTCATGGAAGTGCTGAATCATTATATTGTACACCTGAAACTAATATAACACTATGTTATACTTGAATAAAAAATAAGGAAAAGAAATACATACAAAAAATAAAAGTTAAAAAATAAAAATGTGTTATCGCCAAATAATAACAATGAAAATGATGATGATGATGATGATGATGATGATGTAATAGAAGCAGGAGCAACAACACTTCTTCAGTTATTCCAGCACTAAAAGGGTCAATGTCCCTAGTGAAGTGGTCAGTGTGGGCTGGTGAGCTCCAGCTGAAAGGTATAAGCAACCTCAGGTCATATACTATTACTGCTCTTTTATCTATTCCTCCAGTGTCTACCATACCATTTTTGTGCTTTTGCTCTTCAAAAACTTTTTAACCATTTCCTTTTATTAAACCCATCCCTGAATTACTTTGTTTTACTTTACCCAGCCCCACACAAATGTCCACATAATTTATCAATTTACTTCTCAAGAAAATGTTCTCTTTCAATCTGCTCAAGATCTCATGAACATGTTGTAAGTCTTTTGTCTTTCTTGACTTTGTTTCTTCCATTCTCCTATGTGAAACTTAATGTGTTTGCATATTAGGCACACAAAACTTAGACCTTCTATAAGTATAAAAGACTTTAAATACTGAACAAAAAAAGTTAAGAGAATGAAGGCTTTGAGAAGTTCAAAGAACAATTTCCATATGTGAAGAAAGAAAACCATTAAAAGACAAGACATTATATTAAATGTTTGGCTGATGGATTTTGGTATTTTCAAAGCGGTATAGTTGTGTTAAAAAGGTACAGAATGCGATCACTGCTATGAAGTATAAGTGAAAAACAACTATATATAACGAAGTCTAGGAATTTCTCCCTTTATATTTTAATTAGTATTTTAGATAGATTTTAAAATGGTCCTGGGTAATCACATACTTAGTGGTAGGGAATAAAGCTGAAATCCTTTTTTTTTTTTTTTTTTTTTAAGATTTTGTTTATATGTCAGAGAGAGAGCACGCAAGAGAGAACACAAGCAGGGGAATGACAGAGGCAGAGGGAGAAACAAGCTTCCCGCCGAGCAGGGAGCCTGACGCGGGGCTCCATCCCAGGACTCTGGGACCATGACATGGGCCGAACGCACACGCTCAACCGACTGAGCCACCCAGGTACCCCAATTGAAATCCTTTTTACCTGTGTTCTCAATGAATGTAGAGAATTGGTGCTGCAAGTTAAAAAATGTCCCAGGACAGCACATAATGAAAGTGATGGAATGAGCCCGGATAAGATCCCAAGCAGAGTTTATTCTGTGTGAATTGAGAAATAGTGGTCTGCAAATAATAGCAAGCTAATTCTACCTCTGAGATCTTTATGAAGCAGAATATGGGAGAAAACAGTTTCTCATTGACAAGTCTGCAGAAAAACATCAGTGGGAGAGACCCACATTTTAATTATGCAAGGAAGGAGAGAAACTTTTTTATGAAGAGATTGAGAATGGGATTTTTGTTATAACGGATGGAAATTCTAGATGATGCACAGGGAAGAGGACATCCGTGAGACCCTGATCTGGAAGGACATGGTGAAAATACTGAAGCAGAGAATAGAGAGATCTAAGATTTTCTTCAATGGCTGAGTATCACCAACCCCATAATAATGCAATTTTGCTCCAAGGACAGAGTTAGATTTAGGATTGCAAGCTACATATTCAGCATGGAGATAGAGATTTCCAAACATACCAGTGGCACTCCAGCTCTCCATTTTTAGGAGAGTCAGAGTGATAAAAATTGAGTCACAAAGTAGATTTGATGATAGTACTGTTAAGAGCCGCATCAGATTCATCCTTTTGGTGTCCAGGCAGTGATATCATATCCTCAAGTGTCCCATACTCTCTACCTAGATTATGAATTTTTCATGCAATTGATGCTCAATTAACATTTTATTTGATTCTCTTATTATACAACTCCTAGAGACTTTGGTGCATGTGCTGTGTGAAATTGAGCAGGGAAATAATAGTGAGGTGTATATGTCTGTAAATAATCCAATTAAGAATATTAATAATGTTTCACATATCAAAAGTATTAATGTAATATTCAATGAGCAACATCAGCAAAAAATATTATGATGATGCTTAAAACTGAAAGTAAATGTTAGCAGATTTGGTATCCCATCACCAGATAATAGGCTCTGATTCTACAAAAATGCTCAGTCACAGCCTAAGCATAGTTTCAAAGATATTGATCTTGTGACAACATTCTTTTGAAATGACTTTATTTCAGTTCAAACAAATGACTCATCAGATTTAAAAATGAGGCTGAAGCCACATGAAGGAATTTACCTTGGTATTATGAAACTGCTTATTTTGACTGGCTGGGTGAAGGAATATCTAATTTCCCTAATGGAAATATGAAACACTCTAAATGATGGAATGCACTGTAGGCTTTATGAATTAAATAGTTCATAACTGGCAATCAAAGCTTCAAAACTATTTTCTTCTGATAATCACCAAATTTTAATGCCTTGCTGACATTTCATTTCACAAGAATCCGATAACTTTTAATAAAGCTACAATGAGTTTTATTAGGGATACCATACATTGTAAATTTTTTATAATTTATAATTTACAATAAAATTTCTATATGGACTATAATCTTTTGTACAGACTTACACATAAGACTACATATAATCATCCTTTTTCAGGAAGGCTAATCTAATTTAGAAATAATTCTAATGTGTGATATTTAAGTATGTGACTACATTTAAAAAATGGACTCCATTTTCAGATATTCATTTCTACCCACGTTAATCCCTTCAATGCAGCAGACACATGTCATAATGAATGTGAAAAACCAGGTATGGGAATGAAGCAAAGAAATATGGTAACAATAAAGATAGTTAGCAAATATCTAAATTGTTTGAAATATAGTTGTGTTGTCATCTCCTTCATCTACTCCCCATCTGCTTGTTATAGATATTGGTTGTGGCTTATAACAGCTCGAAACGGTTACATTTGATCTTAACAACATTTTCACCCAGGTGATAACACTCACTGCACAGCACTATGTGGACAGGTGATAGAAAAAGACAAGGCAGTGCTTCATAACATTATCTGTAAACCTAAAATAAAATAACCTGAACAAGCAAGTACGTGATAACACAGAGAATATGCATGCGTGAAGCCTGCATGCAGCATTATATGTTGGGAATGTACTTAAGAGAGCCACCAGGAGGAAATTTTAACTGTGTGAAGACTTGCTATATACATTGTTGGCAAAACATTTACTAATTAGAAATCTAACAGTAGATGGAAAATTTATCAAGTGCAAGCGAGAGCCTAAAGAAGGAATATAGAAAATTGGAATTGATGCATGGCCTCTTCATCACAGAATAAACACTGAATTGACCTTAATGTTATGAGCATCTGGTAATTTTCCAGAAACAAATCTAATCATTATAAACACTGCAAAATATCATTTGAAGTAGTGTGAAAGGCAACATAATTTTGGTATATGTATTTATAACTATTTCCACATTTCTTACATGATCGGAATTGTTTTATTCAAAAATGGTATCAGGCTTTCTATTTGGGTATCATTACACCCCTCACCTTAGAATTTAATATTAGCAAAACCAAGTAAATCCCAAGGACTCAATTTCACTTTTTTCTATGGGTAATTCTAAGTAGTCATTTAAAGCTTTCTTTTTGTGCTTGAAAATACCATTAGAAAATTCCATTTTGAGGTAAAACAAAATGGGAAAAACGAAACTAAATATTTATCCTCCATCTGATACTAGTTTGTAACCAAATTCTTAAAAAGATTATTTCCATTATTCATCCTACCTATTCATTCATCTACCTACTCAAAAATAAATCTACTGAACATCAGCTGGGTGTTAAGTATGTGGAATAAAGAGATTAATATAGCAAAGTTTTGTCTATGTGAAATTAAGTGTCTGGAAGTGAAAACAGATATAAAATAGTACAATAATTATATTATTATCTGGAGTACATTTATTATCCGTAAAGTATTTTACATATGCTTTCTTATTTACTTTTCATGATAATTATATGAGCTAAGGATCATTATTTCCATTGTACAGGAGAGAAAACTCATGTTTAGAGACATTCAGTAGCCTGTCCTAAGTTCCCAAGATAGACTGTGTTTGGGGATTTAAAATAGCTGATATATTTCAAAGTTTCTGCTCTTAGATGCTTTAATATTACCTTAATGCCATGGTTGCCATATGAGATTGTGAACAGTGTTTCTGATAAACGATTACATCACATCCCATTGATAGTAGTTTTCTAAAATGATTTTAACAAATTGCTACATATACGGTGGCTTAACCAAGAGAAACTTATTCTTATGGTTCTGGAGAATAAAAGACTGAAATAAGTTTTGCAGTGCCCTGTCAGTAGGGCCATGGTCTCTCTTCAGAGGCTCTAGGGGAGAATGATTCCTTGCCTCTAGAAACTGTTAGTCTTTTGTTATGGACACACCTCTCCACTCTCTAACTCTATGGTCACAATACCTTCTCCTCTTTTGAATGTCAAATTTCCCTCTGCCCTCCCTCTATTTATAAAAATGTATGAGATTGCATTCAGGGCCCATTCAGATAATAAAGGAATATCTCCATATCTCAGATCCTTAATATGTACAACTCTGTTTTTTTTTTTAATTTTTTTTCCTCTCTCTTTCCTGCTCTCCTTTCTTACCTCTTTCCTTCCTCCCCCCCCCCCTCATATAGAGTAACATTTACAAATTCCAGAGATTAGGATGAGGATATGTTTTAGGTGATTTTTTACTAAGTTTACCACACTGTTCTAGACCATACTAAACTTTACCTCGAATCCTGAAATAGTTGTTTCTTTAATTGGATTCCCAGTTTTACAATTTCCTCTTTTCTAAACAACTTTTATAAACCAGCAGATCACCTTTCTTAGATGATTTTTCTTTTTTTAAATTTTTTTAAAGATTATTTATTTGAGAGAGAGAGAATGAGAGATAGAGAGCACAAGAGGGAAGAGGGTCAGAGAGAGAAGCAGACTCCCTGCTGAGCAGGGAGCCCGATGTGGGACTCGATCCTGGGACTCCAGGATCATGACCTGAGCCAAAGGCAGTCGCTTAACCAACTGAGCCACCCAGGCGCCCATCTCAGATGATTTTTCTCCTCTAAATTTTTTATAGTTCTAATATCCACTGATTCATATCTGGGAGATTTTCCCTTCTAAAAGACTTTTTAGATCTTACCTTTCCCCATCCAACTAATTTCCTTCTATCACGTTCTTGATGCTGGTCAGACCAACATCATTACTGTCCAATTAGGACATAATGCTAATTTCTTATGCTGTTTTTTTTTTTGTTCCTGCAGATTATCCTCACTTGAAAACTCCTTTTTTTTTCTGATTTAACTATCTAAATTACATTATCAGAAAAGTTAATGGAAAGGCCATCATCTCCAAAGAGGAAAAAAAAAAGATAATAGGCAAATAATGTGAAGAGAAAAACCAAAAATGATTAATATGTAAAACGTTTCCATATAAAACATAACAAAAGAGGAAATTTAAAAATATAAAATGAGGAGGAGGAGCAAGATGGTGGAGGAGCAGCAGACCAAAATTTCGTCTGGTCCCAGGAATTCAGCTAGAAAGGGATCAAACCATTCTGAACACCTATGAACTCAACAGGAGATTGAAGAAAAGAATAGCAGCAACTCTCTGAACAGAAAAGCGACCACTTTCTGGAAGGTAGGATGTGTGGAGAAGTGAATCTGAGGTGATATTTGGGAAGATAGACAGCGGGAGAGGGGGTCTCTATCAGCCGCTACCGGCAAGTGATAGAGCAGCAGAGCACAAAATCAGAACTTTGAGAAGTATGCTCCGCTGAGGGAGGTCGTTCCAGTGGCTAAGTGGGGGGTGGAATCCTCACTGGGACAGTGTGGTCTCAGGACCCTCAGGGTCACAGAAAGACCGGGGGTGCCTCAGTGAGGCAGAGCTCCCAGGTATCCAAGCAGGGAAGCTGGGTGCAGAGACAGAGCTGAGGAGTGGGCTCTCAGCTTGGGGTTGCCATAAACCATGATACGTGGCAAGTCGGGCCACTGCTCTTCCAGCAGGGACCCCACAACTGGCAGATCCAGGGAGAGTCCCCTTCTGGCCCCAGGAGGAGTGGTGTGGGAGCACACCACAGGGATCTGCTGGGTTTGGAGACCCCACAAGGGGTCACGCGCCACAGATGGAAAGGCTCAGTCACAGCCTGGGTGAGCACAGAGTGCTGCTGGAAACCAGGGAGACGGGAGTGACTGACTGCTTTTTTTCTGGGGGCGCAATGAGGAGTGGGGCCCTGAGTTCTCAGCTCCTCCAGGCAGAGATTGGGAGGATGCCATTTTTTTCTATAAATTTATTCTTATGTTAATCACCATACATTACATCATTAGTATTTGATGTAGTGTTCCACGATTGTTTGTGCATAACACCCAGTGCTCCATGCAGAACGTGCCCTCTTTTATACCCATCACCAGGCTAACCCATCCCCCCAAACCCCTCCCCTCTTGAACCGTTTGTTTTTCAGAGTATATTGTCTCTCATGGTTCAGCTCCCCCTCCGATTTACTCCCCTTCATTCTTCCCCTCCTGCTATCTTCTTCTTTTTTTTTTCCTTAACATATATCGCATTATTTGTTTCAGAGGTACAGATCTGTGATTCAACAGTCTTACACAATTCACAGCGCTCACCATAGCACATACCCTCCCCAATGTCTATCACCCAGCCACCCCATCCCTCACACTCCACCCCGACTCAAGCAACCATCAGTTTGTTTCCTGAGATTAAGAATTCCTCATATCAGTGAGGTCATATGATACATGTCTTTCTCTGATTGACTTATTTCGCTTAGCATAATACCCTACAGTTCCATCCACGTCATTGCAAATGGCAAGATCTCATTCCTTTTGAAGGCTGCATAATATTCCTTTGTGTATATATACCACATCTTCTTTATTCAGTCATCTGTCGATGGACATCTTGGCTCTTTCCACAGTTTGGCGATTGTGCACATTGCTACTATAAACACAAGGGGGCATGTACCCCTTTGGATCACTACATTTGTATCTTTGTGGTAAATACCCAGTAGCACAATTGCAGGATTGTATGGTAGCTCTATCTTCAAATTTTTGAGGAACCTCCATACTGATTTCCAGAGTGGCTGCACCAGCTTTCATTCCCACCAACAGTGGAGGAGGAGGTTTCCCATTTCTCCACATCCCCACCAACATTTGTCATTTCCTGACTTGTTAATTTCAGCCATTCTGACTGGTGTGAGGTGCTATCTCACTGAGGTTTTGATTTGGATTTCCCTGATGCCAAGCGATGTTGAACACTTTTTCATGTCTGTTGGCCATTTGGATGTCTTCTTTGGAAAAATGTCTGTTCATGTCTTCTGCCCATTTCTTGATTGAATCATTTGTTCTTTGGGTGTTGAGTTTGATAAGTTCTTTATAGATTTTGGATACTAGCCCTTTATCTGATATGTCATTTGCAAATATCTTCTCCCATTCTGTCGGTTGTCTTTTGGTTTTGTGGACTGTTTCTTTTGCTGTGCAAAAGCTTTTTATCTTGATGAAATCCCAATAGTTCATTTTTGCCCTTGCTTCCCTTGCCTTTGGCGATGTTTCTAGGAAGAAGTTGCTGGGGCTGAGGTCGAAGAGGTTGCTGCCTGTGTTCTCCTTTAGAATTTGATTGGCCTCCTGTCTCACGTTTAGGGCTTTCAACCATTTGGAGTGTATTTTTGTGTGTGGTGTAAGGAAATGGTCCAGTTTCATTCTTCTGCATGTGGCTGTCCAATTTTCCCAACACCATTTGTTGAAGAGACTGTCTTTGTTCCATTGGACATTCTTTCCTGCTTTGTCAAAGATCAGTTGACCATAGAGTTGAGGGTCCATTTCTGGGCTCTCTCTTCTGTTCCATTGATCTATGTGTCTGTTTTTGTGCCAGTACCATACTGTCTTGATGATGACAGCTTTGTAATAGAGCTGGAAGTCCGGAATTGTGATGCCACCAGCTTTGCTTTTCTTTTTCAACATTCCTCTGGCTCTTCAGGGTCTCTTCATGTTCCATACAAATTTTAGAATTATTTGTTCCATTTCTTTGAAAAAAAGTTGATGGTATTTTGATGGGGATTGCATTGAATGCGTAGATTGCTCTAGGTAGCATTGACATCTTCACAATGTTGGTTCTTTCAATCCATGAGCATGGAAAGTTTTTCCATTTCTTTGTGTCTTCCTCAATTTCTTTCATGAGTATTTTATAGTTTTCTGAGTACAGATCCTTCACCTCTTTGGTTAGATTTATTCCTAGGTATCTTATAAGTTTTTGGGTGTAATTGTAAATGAGATCAACACCTTAATTTCTCTGTCTTCTGTCTTGTTGGTGTATAGGAATTCCACTGATTTTTGTGCACTGATTTTATATCCTGCCACTTTAATGAATTCTTGTATGAGTTCTAGCAGTTTTGGGGTGGAGTCTTTTGGGTTTTCCACATACAGTATCATATCATCTGCAAAGAGTGAGAGTTTGACTTCCTCTTTGCCGATTTGGATGCCTTTGATTTCTTTTTGTTGTCTGATTGCTGTGGCTAGGACTTCTAATACTATGTTGAATAGCAGTGGTGATAGTGGACATCCCTGCCATGTTCCTGATATTAAGGGGAAAGCTCTCAGCTTTTCCCCATTGAGAATGATATGTGCTGTAGGTTTATCATAGATGGTTTTTATGATATTGAGGTATGTACCCTCTATCCCTATACTCTGAAGAGTTTTGATCAAGAAAGGATGCTGTACTTTGTCAAATGCTTCTTCTGCATCTATTGAGAGGATCATATGATTCTTGTTTTTCTTTTGTTAATATATTGTATCACGTTGATTGTTTTGCAGATGTTGAACCATCCTTGCAGCCCAGGGATAAATCCCACTTGGTCATGGTGAATAAGGCTTTTAATGTACTGTTGGATCCTATTGGCTAGTATTTTGGTGAGAATTTTTGCATCCATGTTCATCAAGGATATTGGTCTGTAATTCTCCTTTTTGATGGGGTCTTTGTCTGGTTTGGGGATCAAGGTAATTTAGGCCTCATAAAATAAGTTTGGAAGTTTTCCTTCCATTTCTATTTTTTGGAACAGTTTCAGGAGAATAGGTATTGATTCTTTTTTAAATATTTGGTAGAATTCCCCTAGGAAGCCATCTGTCCCTGAGCTTTTGTTTGTTGGGAGATTTTTGTTGACTGCTTCAATTTCCTTAGTGCTTATAGGGCTGTTCAGGTTTTCTATTTCTTCCTGTTTCAATTTTGGTAGTTGATACATCTCTAGGAATACAGCCATTTCTTCCAGGTTATCTAATTTGCTGGCATAGAGTTGCTCATAATATGTTCTTATAATTGTTTGTATTTCTTTGGTGTTGGTTGTGATCTCTCCTCTTTCTTTCATGATTTTGTTGATAGGGTCATTTCTTTTTTTCATAAGTCTGGCCAGGGGTTTATCAATCTTGTTATTCTTTCAAAGAACCAGCTCCTAGTTTCGTTGATCTGTTCTACTGTTCTTTGGTTTCTATTTCATTGATTTCTGCTCTGATCTTTATTTTTTCTCTTCTCTTGCTGGTTGAGGCTTTATTGGCTGTTTTTTCTCTAGCTCCTTTCGGTGTAGGGTTATGTTGTGTAATTGAGACCTTTCTTGTTTCTTAAGAAAGGCTTGTATTGCTATATACTTTCCACTTAGGACTGCCTTTGCTGCATCCCAAAGATTTTGAACAGCTGTGTTTCATTTTCATTGGTTTCCATGAATTTTTTAAATTCTTCTTTAATTTCCTGGTTGACCCATTCTTTCTTTAGTAGGATGCTCTTTAGCCTCCATTTATTTGAGTTCTTTCTGACTTTCCTCTTGTGATTGAGTTCTAGTTTCAAAGCATTGTGGTCTGAAAATATGCGGGGAAAAATCCCAATCTTTTGGTACCAGTTGAGACCTGATTTGTGACCTGGGATATGATATATTCTGGAGAATGTTCCATGGGCACTAGAGAAGAATGTGTATTCCATTGCTTTGGGATGGAATGTTCTGAGTATGTCTGTGAAGTCCATTTGGTCCAGTGTTTCATTTAAAGTCTTTATTTCCTTGTTGATCTTTTGCTAAGATGATCTTTCCATTTCAGTGAGGAGGATGTTAAAGTCCCCCACTATTACTGTATTGTTGTCAATGTGTATCTTTGCCTTTGTTATTAATTGCCTTATATAATTGTCTACTCCCATGTTAGGGGCATAGATATTTACAATTGTTAGATCTTATTGTTGCATAGACCCTTTAAGTAGGATATAGTGTCCTTCCTCATCTCTTATTACAGTCTTTGTTTTAAAATCTAATTTATCTGATATAAGAATTGCCACCCCACCTTTCTTTTGCTGTCCATTAGCATGGTAAATCATTTTCCACCCCCTCAGTTTCCATCTGGGGGTGTCTTTGGGTCTAAAATGAGTCTCTTGCAGACAGCATATCGATGGGTCTTGTTTTTTAATCCAATCTGATAGCCTGTGTCTTTTGATTGGGGCTTTTAGCCCATTTACATTCAGGGTAACTATTGAAAGATATGAATTTAGTGCCACTGTATTGCCTGTAAGGTGACTGTGACTGTATATTGTCTGTGTTCCTTTCTGGTCTATGATGCTTTTAGGCTCTCTTTTTGCTTAGAGGACCCCTTTCAATATTTCTTGTAGGGTTGGTTTCGTGTTTGCAAATTCCTTTAGTTTTTGTTTGTCCTGGAAGCTTTCTATCTCTCCTTCTATTTTCAATGACAACCTAGCTGGATATAGTATTCTTGGCTGCATATTTTTCTCGTTTAGTGCTCTGAAGATATCATGCCAGTCCTTTCTGGCCTGCCAGGTCTCTGTGGATAGGTCTGTTGCCAAGCTAATGTTTCTACCATTGTAGGTTACATATCTCTTCTCCCGAGCTGTTTTCAGGATTTTCTCTTTGTCGTTGAGACTCGTAAGTTTTACTATTAGATGTCGGGGTTTTGACCTATTTTTATTGATTTTGAGAGGGGTTCTCTGTGCCTCCTGGATTTTTATGCCTGTTTCCTTCCCCACATTAGGGAAATTCTCTGCTATAATTTGCTCCAATATACCTTCTGCCCCTCTCTCTCTTTCTTATTCTTTTGGGATCCCAATTATTCTAATGTTGTTTCGTCTTATCGTATCGCTTATCTCTCGAATTTTGCCTTCGTGGTCCATTAGTTGTTTATCTCTCTTTTTCTCAGCTTCTTTATTTTCCATCATTTGGTGTTCTATATTGCTAATTCTCTCTTCTGCCTCATTTATCCTAGCAGTTAGTGCCCCATTTTTGATTGCACCTCATTAATAGCCTTTTTGATTTCAACTTGGTAAGATTTTAGTTCTTTAATTTCTCCAGAATGGATTTCTCTAATAACTTCCATGCTTTTTTCAAGCCCACCTAGTATCTTTAAAATCATGATTCTGAATCTAGGTCTGACAACATACTAATGTCTGTATTGATAGGTCCCTGGCAGACAGTACTACATCTTGTTATTTTGTTGAGGTGCCTTTTTTCGTCTTGTCATTTTGACCAGAGGAGAATAGATCATTGAGAGAACAAAATGCTAACAGGTTAACCACGTCCCCAGAACATATGCTCTAAACAAATCAGAAAATACCTGAAACCAGGGGAAAAGGAAGGGAAAGAAAGAAAAAAGAAAGAGGAAAGAGAAAGAAAAAGATAAAAACAAACAAAAACAGAACAAAACAACACCAAAAATAAACAGAATATGATCAAATATGATCAGGCTAGTGCATAGATCAGTGCCACACACTAGATTTTGGGTGTATTTTGGTCTGTTAGAAGAAAGTGCCTCCTAAAATTTTAAAGACAGAAAGACTTATATATGTACAAAATAAGGGTTGATACAATGAAGGGATGGAATATGACTGTAAAGATGAAAATTATAAAAAAATTTAAAAAAGGAATTGATAAAGTGCTTGAAAAAAGAAAGAAGACGATTAAAAAAAAGGAAGAAAGAAAGAAATAAAGGCAGAGAGAATACGATCAGGCAGGAGACTAGAACAAAGCCATACACTAGAGATTTAGGGTATATTTTGATCTGTTAGAAGAAACTGTATCTCAAAATTTTAAAGAGAGAACAACTTACATATATATGCCAAAAATAAGGGTAACTACTATGAAGGGATAGAATATGACTCTAAAAATGAAAAATAAAAATGTTTTTTAAAAAAGGGATCGATAAGATGTTGGTTGAAAAAGGGGAAAAGAAAAATTAAGAAAAAGAAAAAAAAACAGTTAAAAAAAATGAACTTTGAAAAATTAATGAATCATGGTAAAAAAGCCATGAATTCTATGTGCAGTATTCCCCTAGCACTGGAGTTCTCACGTTCTCATTGATCGGTAAACTTGGTCTTGGCTGGCTGTTCTTGCTGATCTTCTGGGGGAGGCGCCCATTGCCGTGGTTCCCAAATGTCTTTGCTGGAGGTGGACTTGCCCCGCCCTTGCCGGTCTGGGCTAAGCAAGCAGCTCGGGTTTGCTCTCTGGAGCTTTTGTTCCCTGCAAGCTCTCGGTACAGCTTTGGAGGACCAGGGTGAAAATGGTGGCCTCCCAATCTCCACCCAGAGGAGCTGAGAACTCGGGGTCCCACTCCTCAGTGCGCACCCAGAGAAAAGCAGTCATTCCTGTCTCCCCAGTCTCCAGCCACACTCCGTGCTCACCCAGCCTGTGTCCAAGTGTTTCTATCTCTGGCACCTGACTTGGTGTGGAGTCTCCAAACCCAGCAGATCCCCGCGGTGCCCTCCCGCGCCGCTCCTCTCTGGGGGAGGAAGGGGAGTCTCCCTGGCTCTGCCGCTTGTTGGGTCCCTGCTGGAGGAGCAGTGGCCCGACTGTCACTGATCACAGTTTATGGCCACCCCGAGTTAAGAGCCCGTGCCTTGGCTCCATCTCTGCAGCCGGCTTCCGCTCTGATATCTGGGAGCTCTGCCACACTCAGGCACCCCCGATCTTTCTGTGACCCTGAGGGTCCTGAGAACACACTGTCCTGTGAGGGTTCTGTTAAATTTGATATCTGGGAGCTCTGCCACACTCAGGCACCCCCGATCTTTCTGTGACCCCGAGGGTCCTGAGAACACACTGTCCTGTGAGGGTTCCCACCCTCTGCTTAGCCACTGGAGCAACGTCCCTCAGCAGAGCCGACTTCTAAAAGTTATGATTTTGTGCTTCGCGGCTCTATCACTTGCCAGAAGTGGCCGGCGGAGGCCCCCCCCACCCCCCCCCCCGCTACCTTCCCGAATACCGCCTCGGATTCATTTCTCCGCACATCCTACCTTCCAGTAAGTAGTCGCTTTTCTGTTCCGAGAGTTGTTGCTATTCATTTCTTCGATCTCCTGTTGAGTTCGTAGGTGTTCAGAATGGTTTGCTCCCTATTCAGCTGAATTCCTGAGACCAGACAAAATCCAGGTCTCCTACGCCTCCACCATCGGGAGGCTGCCATTTTCACTCTTGTCTTCCAAAGCTGTATGAAAGCTTGCAGGGAACAGCAGCTCCTGAGAGCAAACCCGAGCAGATTACTTAGCCCAGCCCCGGCAAGGGAGAGGCAATTCCGCCTCTGGCAAAGACATCTGAGAACCACGGCAACAGGCCCCTCCCCAGAAGATCAGCAAGAACAGCCAGCCAAGATCAAGTTTACCCATCAGTGAGAATGGCCGAACTCCAGCACTAGGGGAACACTGCACATAGAATTCATGGTTTTTTTTACAATGATTCCTTAGTCTTTCAAATTTAAATTTTTTTAATTCTCTTTTTCTTTTTTTTTCTGAATTTTTCTTTTTCCC
Organism: Callorhinus ursinus; assembly: GCF_003265705.2. Lineage (NCBI taxonomy): Eukaryota > Metazoa > Chordata > Mammalia > Carnivora > Otariidae > Callorhinus > Callorhinus ursinus. The sequence goes on from NW_027397069.1 coordinate 43,289,312, forward strand.
GTTTTCAACCAACACCTTATCAATCCCTTTTTTATTTTTTTTTACTTTTTATTTTTATTTTTTTTTTAAGATTTTATTTATTTGACAGAGACAGACAGTGAGAGCAGGAACACAAGCAGGGGGAGTGGGAGAGGGAGAA
>NW_027397069.1:43299450-43625546 GCF_003265705.2 Callorhinus ursinus
TTTTTATTTTTATTTTTTTTTTTAAGATTTTATTTATTTGACAGAGACAGACAGTGAGAGCAGGAACACAAGCAGGGGGAGTGGGAGAGGGAGAAGCAGGCTTCCCGCGGAGCGGGGAGCCCGATGCGGGGCTTGATCCCAGGACCCTGGGATCATGACCTGAGCCAAAGGCAGCCGCTTAACGACTGAGCCACCCAGGTGCCCTCAATCCCTTTTTTAAAAAAAATATATTTTTTTTCATTTTTAGAGTCATATTCTATCCTTTCATAGTAGTTAACCTTATTTTTGGTAATATTATATATATATATATATTATTCTCTCTTTAAAATTTTGGGATACCGTTTCTTCTAACACACCATAATATACCCTAAATCTCTAGTGTATGGCTTTGTTCTAGTCTCCTGCCTGATCACATTTTCTCCCTTTTATTTTCCTTTTTTTAAATTCCTCTTCTTTCTATTTTCAACCAACTTCTTATCTATTCCTTTTAGAAAATCTTTTATACTTTTCATCTTTAGTCATATTCCATCCCTTCATCATATTTACCCTTATTTTTGTACATATATAAGTTTTTCTTTCTTTAAAATTTTGGGAGGCACTTTCTTCTAACAGAGAAAAATATGCCCAAAATCTAGTGTGTGGCACTGATCTATGCACCAGCCTGATCATATTTGATCATATTCGTTTTTTGTTTTTTGTTCTTATCTTTTGTTCTCTCTTCTTTTTTCTTTCTTTCCCTTTCTTTTTCCCCAGTTTCAGGTCTCTTCTGATTTGTTTAGTGTATATTTCTCTGGAGTCACTGTAACCCTGTTAGCATTTTATTCTCTCATTCATCTATTCTCCTCTCGACAAAATGAAAAGACTGAAAAAATCACCTCAAAAAAAAAAAAAAAGAACAAGAGGCAGTACTGACTGCCAGGGACCTAATCAATACGGACATTAGGAAGATGTTGGAACTAGAGTTCACAATGATGATTTTAAAGATACTAGCTGGGCTTGAAAAAAAGCATGGAAGTTATTAGAGAAACCCTTTCTGGAAAAACAAAAGAACTAAAATCTAACCAATTCGAAATAAAAAAGGCTACTAATGAGGTACAATAAAAAATGGAGCCTATTAATGAGGTGCAATCAAAATGGAGGCTCTAACTACTAGGATAAATGAGGCAGAAGAGAGAATTAGTGATATAGAAGACCAAATGATGGGAAATAAAGAAAAAGAGAGATAAACAACTACTGGATCACGAGGGCAGATTTTGAGAGATAAGTGATACCAGAAGACGAAACAATTTTAGAATAATTCTGATCCCAGAAGAAGAAGAAAGAGAGAGAGGGGCAGAAGGTATATTGGTGCAAATTATAGCAGAGAACCTCCCTAATTTGTGGAAGGAAACAGCCATCAAAATCCAAGAGGCAAAGAGAACCCCCCTCAAAATCAATAAAAATAGGTCAACACCCTGACATCTAATAATAAAATTTACAAGTCTCAGAGACAAAGAGAAAATCCTGAAAGCAGCTTGGGACAAGTGATCTGTAACCCACAATGATAGAAACATTAGATTGGGAACAGACCTATCCACAGAGACCTGGCAGGCCAGAAAGGACTGGCATGATATCTTCAGAGCACTAAACGAGAAACATATGCAGTCAAGAATACAGCTAGACTGTCATTGAAAATAGAAGGAGAGATAAAAAGCTTCCAGGACAAATAAAAAATAAGGAATTTGGAAACACGAAACCAGCCCTCCAAGCAATATTGAAAGGGGTCCTCTAAGCAAAGAGAGAGCCTAAAAGCAGCATAGACCAGAAAGGAACACAGACAATATACAGTCACAGTCACCTTACAGGCAATACAATGGCACTAAATTCATATCTTTCAATAGTCACCTTGAATGTAAATGAGCTAAATGCCCCAATCAAAAGACACAGGCTATCAGATTGGATTAAAAAACAAGACCCACCGATATGCTGTCTGCAAGAGACTCATTTTAGACCCAAAGACACCCCAGATTGAAAGTGAGGGGGTGGAAAATGATTTACCATGCTAATGGACAGCAAAAGAAAGGTGGGGTGGCAATCCTTATATCAGACAAATTAGATTTTAAACCAAAGACTATAATAAGAGATATGGAAGGACACTATATCCTACTTAAAGGGTCTATCCAACATGAATATCAAACAATTGTAAATATCTATGCCCTTAACATGGGAGCAGCCAATTATATAAGCCAATTAATAACAAAAGCAAAGAAACACATCAACAACAATACAATAATAGTGGGGGACTTTAACATCCCCCTCACTGAAATGGACAGAATATCTAAGCAAAAGATCAACAAGGAAATAAAGACTTTAAATGACACACTGGACCACATGGACTTCACAGACATATTCAGAACATTCCATCCCAAAGCAACAGTATACACATTCTTCTCTAGTGCCCATGGAACAATCTCCAGAATAGATCACATCCTAGGTCACAAATCGGGTCTCAACTGATATCAAAAGATTGGGATCATTCCTTGAATATTTTCTGACCACAATGCTTTGAAACTAGAACTCAATCACAAAAGGAAAGTTGGAAAGAACTCAAATACATAGAGGCTAAAGGCATCCTACTAAAGAATGAATGGTTAACCAGGAAATTAAAGAAGAATTTAAAAAATCCATGGAAACAAATGAAAATGAAAACACTACTGTTCAAAATCTTTCGGTTGCAGCAAAGGCAGTCCTAAGATGAAAGAATATATTAATACAAGCCTTTTTCAAGAAACAAGAAAGTTCTCAAATACACAATCTAACCCTTAAACTAAAGGAGCTGGATAAAGAAGAGCAAATAAAGCCTAAACCCAGCAGGAGAAGAGAAATAATAAAGATCAGAGCAGAAATCAATGAAATAGAAACCAAAAAACAGTAGCACAGAACAACAAAACTAGGAGCTGGTTCTTTGAAAGAATGAATAAGATTGATAAACCCCTGGCCAGACTGATCAAAAAAAAAAAAGAGAAATGACCCAAATAAATAAAATCTTGAATGAAAGAGGAGAGATCATAACTACCACCAAAGAAATAAAAACAATTATAAGAACATATTATGAGCAACTCTATGCCAGCAAATTAGATAATGTGGAAGAAATGGATGCATTCCTAGACATGTATCAACTACCAAAATAGAACCAGGAAGAAATAGAAAACCTGAACAGCCCTATAACCACTAAAGAAATCGAAGCAGTCATCAAAAATCTCCCAAAAAACCAAAGTCCGGGGCGGATGGCTTCCTGGGGGAATTCTACCAAATATTTAAAGAAGAATTAATACCTATCCTTCTGAAACTGTTCCAAAAAATAGAAATGGAAGGAAAAATTCCAAACTCACTTTATGAAGCCATAATTACCTTGATCCCCAAACCAGACAAAGCCCCTATCAAAAAGGAAAATTACAAACCAATATCCTTGATGAACATGGATGCAAAAATTCTCACCAAAATTCTAGCTAATAGGATCCAACAGTACATTAAAAGGTACATTAAAAGGTACAACAGTACATGATTCACCGTGACCAAGTGGGGTTTATCACCGGGCTGCAAGGTTGGTTCAACATCCGCAAATCAATCAACATGATACAATACATTAATAAAAGAAAGAACTATATGATCCTCTCAATAGATGCAGAAAAAGCATTTGACAAAGTATAGCATCCTTTCTTGATCAAAACTCTTCAGAGTATAGGGATAGAGGGTACATACCTCAATATCATAAAAGCCATCTATGAAAAACCGACAGCGAATATCATTCTCAATGGGGAAAAGCTGAGAGCTTTCCCCCTAAGGTTAGGAATGTGGCAGGGGTGTCCACTATCACCACTGCTATTCAACATAGTACTAGAAGTTATAGCCATATCAATCAGACAACAAAAAGGAATCAAAGGCATCTGAATCGGCAAAGAAGAAGTCAAACTCTCACTCTTTGCAGATCATATGGTACTTTATGTGGAAAACCCAAAAGACTCCACCCCAAAACTGCTAGAAGTCATACAGGACTTCAGTAAAGTGGCAGGATATAAAACCAATGCACAGAAATCAGTGTCATTCCTATACAACAAAACAAGACAGAAGAAAGAGAAATTAAGAAGTTGATCCCATTTACAATTGCACCCAAAACCACAAGACCTAGGAATAAATCTAACCAAAAAGGCAAATAATCTGTACCCAGAAAACTATAAAATACTCATGAAAGAAATTGTGGAATACACAAAGAAATGAAAAAACGTCCCATGCTCCTTGATTGGAAGAACAAATATTGTGAAGATGTCAATGCTACCTAGAACAATCTATACATTCAATTCAATTCCTATCAAAATACCATCAACTTTTTTCAAAGAAATGGAACATATAATTCTAAAATTTTTATGGACCAGAAAAGACCCCAAATAGCCAGAGGAATGTTGAAAAAGAAAAGCAAAGCTCGTGGCATCACAATTCCGGACTTCCAGCTCTATTACAAAGCTCTCATCATCAAGACAGTATGGTACTGGCACAAAAACAGACACATAGATCAATGGAACAGAATAGAGAGCCCAGAAATGGACGCTCAACTCTATGGTCAACTAATGTTCAAAAAGCAGGAAAGAATGTCCAATGGAAAAAAAAAAAAACAGTTTCTTCAACAAATGGTGTTGGGAAAATTGGACAGCCACATGCAGAAGAATGAAACTGGACCATTTTCTTATACCACACATAAAAATAGACTCAAAATGGTTGAAAGACCTGAATGTGAGACAGGTGTCCATCAAAATCCTAAAGGAGAACACAGGCAGCAACCTCTTCAACCTCAGCCACAGCAACTTCTTCCTAGAAACATCGCCAAAGGCAAGGGAAGCAGGGCAAAAATGAACTATTGGGACTTCATCAAGATAAAAAGCTTTTGCACAGTAAAAGAAAGTCAACAAAACCAAAAGACAACTGACAGAATGGGAGAAAATATTTGCAAAGGACATATCAGATAAAGAGCTAGTATCCAAAATCTATAAAGAACTTATCAAACTCAACACCCAAAGAAGAAATGATCCAATCAAGAAATGGGCAGTAGACATGAACAGACATTTTTCCAAAGAAGACATCCAAGTGGCCAACAGACACATGAAAAAGTGCTCAACATCATTCAGCATCAGAGAAATCCAAATCAAAACCTCAATGACATATCACCTCACACTAGTCAGAATGGCTAAAATTAACAAGTCAGGAAATGACAGATGTTGGCGGGATGCAGAGTAAGGGGAACCCTCCTACACTGTTGGTGCAAATGCAAGCTGGTGCAGCCACTCTGGAAAACAGTATAGAGGTTCCTCAAAATTTGAAAATAGAGCCACCATAGAACCCAGCAATTGCACTACTGGGTATTTACCTCAAAGATACAAATGTAGGGATCCGAAGGGGTACATGCACCTCTATGTTTATAGCAGAAATGTCCACAATAGCCAAACTATGGAAAGTGCCAAGATGTCCATCGACAGATGATGGAAAAAGAAGTGGTACACACACACACACACACACACACACACACACACACACACCCACACACACAATGGAATATTATGCAGCCATCAAAAGGAATGAAATCTTGCCATTTGCAATGACATGGCTGGAACTGGAGGGTATTATGCTGAGCAAAAGAAGTCAATCAGAGAAAGACATGTATCATATGATCTCACTGATATGAGGAATTCTTAATCTCAGGAAACAAACTGAGGGTTGCTGGAATGGTGGGGGGTGGGAGGGATGGGGTGGCTGGGTGATAGACATTGGGGAGGGTATGTGCTATGGTGAGCGTTCTGAATTGTGTAAGAATGTTGAATCACAGACCTTTACCTCTCAAACAAATAATACATTATATGTTTAAAAAAAAGAAGAAGAAGAAGAAGACAGCAGGAAGGGAAAAATGAAGGGGGGGACATCCGAGGTGGAGATGACCATGAGAGACGATGGACTCTGAGAAACAAACTGAGGGTTCTAGAGGGAGGGGGCATGTGGGGATGTGTTGGCCTGGTGATGGGTATTAAAGAGGGCATGTACTGCATGGAGCACTGGGTGTTCTACGCAAACAATTAATCATGGAACACTACATCAAAAACTAATGATGTATGGTGATTAACATAATAAAAAATAAAAATAAAGAGAAAAAACATAAAATGAGTATTTCTATATTCATTTCAATATACCTAAGTATTCATAGTTGGGGTGATACAGTCATTTTCATACAATGTTTTTTATATTCTCCATTTCATTTTTTTAGTAATTACATACCTGTTATAATCCCTTATTTGCTTGAACTCATCCTGTCAAATTAGTACCCCAATCTTAGCTTCTTGGGCTTTTCCATGTTTTAAACTTCCTAAATCCAATGTGATATAATGAATCAAAACTAAAAATTCCCCCAGTTACGAAAAAAGTTATCTGTATTGTATTAGAATAGGAAAGCTGACTATACAAGAATAAAATTTTCATTTAGTTTTAAAGGCCATTGGATGGCCAAGAAAATCTGAAACTCTTTCAGTATAGACACCAAATTATATACTACTTATTTATTCTATGCAGTATTTATTTTTTATTTATTTTGTATTATTATTATTTTTTTTATTCTCTGCAGTATTTAAATGATGTTGGAAGCCTACATAATGTTAAATAATGCTTATGTACTAAGCTAAATGTATAGCTTCTTCCCTCCACAGCAAAGTATATTTAAAATGGAAGATTATCTACCACAAATATAAACAGAGACATTTTCATAAGTGATAGTCACATATTGCTTTGGCAGAAAATGTACAGTTGTACACAATATACTTTTCCCCAATCACTACTAATGCTGACAACAGAAAAAAGCCAAATGTGTAGAGGAGAACTAGAAAATTTGGAATAGAAATATATTTTAATATATAAAGAGAGGGCCCTAACAAGGATTAAAGAGGCTAAGGAGAAGTCTTTGATTCATGTCATACTTGGTGCTGCTCCTTCTCCAAATCAAAGGAAATTGTTTTATGGCAAATTCTCATGTTTGCATTGCTTCATTGTCCCCTATGAACAGAAGTGTTAGAGATGTATAAATAGTTTTATCTTTTTCTGGTAGTTCATCCAGAAAGTATTTTTCTGTTATTCTCTTAAAAAAAAAATAAAGTTGGTTCTCATAAAATAGAGTACAAAAATGCACATTTAAGTCTTAATGTGTTTGTTATACTGAAATATTTCTGTATTTCTGAAAGTACTACTTATATCAATTCTACTAAATGAAATATAAGTAGTCAAACCTTGGTCTTTTATGACATAAAATAGATACCTGAAATATTTCTAGCTTATCTTCTTCAATTGTAGTTATCTGATCTTTAAAAAGTCAAGTCAAGGGTGCCTGGGTAGCTCAGTTGGTTAAGCGACTGCCTTCGGCTCAGGTCATGATCCTGGAGTCCTGAGATAAGTCCCACATTGGGCTCCCTGCTCAGCAGGGAGTCTGCTTCTCCCTCTGACCCTCTTCCCTCTCGTGCTTTCTATCTCTCATTCTCTCTCTCTCAAATAAATAAATAAAATCTTAAATAAAAAAAGTCAAGTCAACATTTCAAAAAAAATTAAATTAAAAAACATTTATTTTTATATACTACCTAAATGTTCACTGAAGCTGTTTATGATTTCCTCCCACTTATTTCTAAGTATATTATTTACTGGCATTATTCTTCTTTTAAGGCAGACATATTTTAGGATTTAATAATGTCACTAAGAATAGCTAAACATTATAAATTATTTCAATGCTATTAAAATTATCATGTTTTTGAACATTCTTCCCCCTATGCAACACTGGTTACCTCCTCACATGAAATCCCATCATCACATCAAGAGACTGAAAGACATGAACATAGCACTTTTTAAATTACATTTTTATTTAAAAGATTTCTTGAGTCTTATCTCTAACTTAACACATATAATTCTTTTTTGGTCTCTGGAAGACTTTCTTCACCTTTGGCTTTTGTGTTATCCCTTTGTCTTCAACTGTCTTATACTTGACTATATGCTCTTTTATTCAGTCACCTTTCAGATTCCTTCTCCTATGTGCTGTGGTCTGAATGTTTGTGTCTTTCTCCAGATTCATATGTTGAACCTAATACCCAAATTGATGGTTAGGAGGCCTTTAGGAGATCCTTATCTTATGAGGACGGAGCCCTCATGAATGCAATTAGAGCTCTTATATAAGAGGCCCCAGGCAGCTCCCCTAACCCTTCTGCCTCGTAAGGATACAATGAGAAATCAGCACTGTGCAAACTGTCAGAGGACCCTCAACAGAATCTGACCATACATTCTGGCATTCTGATCTTGGGCTTCCAGCCTCTAGAACTGTGAGCAATTCATTTCTGCTATATAAAAGCCAACCGATATATGGTATTTTGTTATAGTAACCTAAACAGACTAAGACACCTCTCTTTACCATACAATGCTATTCTTTTCAGAGTTCTCTCTTTGCTTTATTCTCTTCTTGTTCTATAGTCACCGCATGGCCATTACCCACATGCCTACAAATTATGCTGTTATTTTGCTTCAGTAGTTCCTAACCAGGGATGATTTTGCCCCTCTCTACAGGGACCATTTGGCAATGTCTACAGAATTTTTTTTTTTTTTTAACAAATAGAATGTGGTGCTACTGGGATCTAGTGGGTCAAGGCCAGTGATGCTGCTAAACATTCTATAATATATAGGATGTTCCCCTCACTACAAAGATGTATCTGTGCATCATAGTTCCCATAGTTTGAGCTATTACAAATTTCTAACTCAAATGTTACGAGCATGAGGCAAGTACGTTATACCTGCCTGGAGGTCCTAAAGACCACTAAGCTTCAATGTGCCAATCACTGAACTCATGGTGAGAAGCCACATGTTGTTCTAAAATTTAAGCACAAAATTCATGAATATCATACCAACTATCTTGTTTCAGACCCTAATTCCAGAGACAAAAAAAAAGTAATAAGCATCTGAATTATAACTTCTTTTTTTTTAAGATTTTATTTATTTATTTGACAGAGACAGAGACAGAGACAGCGAGAGCAAGAACACAAGCAGGGGGAGTGGGAGAGGGAGAAGCAGGCTTCCCGCCAAGCAGGGAGCCCGATGTGGGACTCGATCCTAGGACTCTGGGATCATGACCTGAGCCGAAGGCAGCCACTCAATGACTGAGCCACCCAGGTGCCCTGAATTATAACTTCTTATGTGTTTCCAATATTCTATACTCCTCTCTCTCCCTGTCACCTTGTTATGTAGAGGAATGTTAATTACCTCTTTCTAGAATATTCCAAAAGCCTCATTTGTAGTCTCCCAATCTCTTTTCCACCATTTCCAATCTATGACTCTTAGATGCTATTTTTTGCACGTAATATTACTATGTCATTCCCCCTTTCAAGGTAAATGTTATGATTTTTGTGCTTACCATACAGGTCCACTTATAATGTCATAGTTGTTTACAATTCCTGTCACTTCATTGAACACATTTCTTACCCCAGCAGTACTGAACTACTTGTGAACATATAGTATTTTATCAAACTTTCCTATATTGGCAAATAGTCTTTTCTCTGCCTTCTCTTCTCACTCAGTAAAAGCATATGTGTCCTTTAAAATTTGGCCAAAATACTGCCTGCTCATCAGTTTCCCACTGAATCAGTCAATTTTGATTTTTCTGCTTTTCCTCCTGCTCTTAATACATATCTCTATTTCAGTAATTATCATATTACTTGCACATTACTGAATAATCCCTGCTTTCATTCATCTTATATCTGACTTTGAGCACATGTCAGAAAAGTAATTTTCAATCACTCCCAAATTATTTACCTCTAAGGACACTGGAAAAATTTCTATTGAACCCATATTCCAAAAAATATGACTAAACAAATGATGTCCCAGCTCTCTCGTGAATTGTTGATCAATTAACTTAAGTCACAGAGTAAGTATCATATGCAAAGCCATCAGTTTCTTGGAAAATATATGGATGAAAAGAATAAACTGAACAGGAATAAAGAGTGTTCTTGGAGAAAAAAAATTTGCTAAGTATCTACCTCAATGATCTTTTTGTAGGCAGAGGACACTTTATGTTTCAAAACTGAAATTCCCTAAATTTTCCCATTAAAGTGGTACTCTATTAATGAAAAAAAAAATACAAAGAAAACGTTTGTTCTGTCTTCATTTATCTCCCTAATCATCATGCCCTTAAAACTATCCTCTCTCATGATGATAATAGAACCTACCAAATGACAGAAATATTTAGGTTTGGTTTGACACCAGATCCGTTTCACCCAACATATCTGTTAGAGCCCCCCTCCAGGGACAGTGGAGTGAAATGGAAAGGACGCATGAGGAGCCTTCAGTGTGGCATATAAGAGACGGAGAATTTTCCTGTTCTGGTTCTGCTTACTGAATAACTGATCTGCAACAGATTGATCTAACACATTGGCAGGCAGAACCTATCCTCTTAATAATCTTAATCAGTATCCTTCTCTTATCCAATCTCAAATAGCCATGCAATCGACCACACTTGGTATGGAAATGTAGGGCTCTTCCACTAGTGCAATCCTCTCCTGGCATTCAAACAGAATATTTGTCCATAAGTCTCCCTATTTAGAAAATCTTATGTATTCACCTGCTTATTTTAGTCTGATCCACGTCTAGTCCATTATTCTTCTCTTTGAAGAAAGGGGCAAAGGATCATTCAATGACACAGACTAACACTCCAAAAATAATTGGTATTAGTTCTATTATATTAATTAAAGACAATTCAGGTAAAGGGTTGATAAAAAATGTTAGGGAATATAGAATTATCATTATTAACAATATAGGGTCCAAAAGAATAATACCTCCTTGACTTTTATTCTGAAAATTATATGAGTATATGCAATGAAACAAGTATGTCTAAGAAATGGTAATCTCATAAAAATAAGAGTATGGTACAATTATCTCTGAATAATTCTTTTGATGATTTAAAGTAATTAACAGTTACTGTTGTTATAAATAAATTATATAGATTCATTAAAATTATAATTATTATAATTTTAATGGGTTTATAAAAACTTCTATTCTACAACCTCTATTTTGGCAGCCTAATTAAGGGGAGGGGGCTTAAAAAGCCACATTGCATATATTTTGAAAGTTAAAAAAGAATAAAGTCATGAATGAAGAATAGTAACTTTGGTATCCTGTGTAACATTTACTTTTTTTTTGTTTGTTTCTTTTTTCGCACTGCCCAGAAGATATGTTTGGCATATCTTGAAGAAACAGAAACATCACTGTGAATATCCATCAGGTAAAGCAATTTTTTATTCTATTAGGAGGTCTATGAAAGACATGAAAAGACAAGAAAAATAATTTTAGGTTGAAGAGAAAATGTACATGGTGTTACCATCTGCTTGAAAGAATGCCACGTAGATAAGAGTGAAAACCCATCTGATGGTGCTACCCTGTAAGAAACTGGAATAATGAAATTTTATTTCTTAAAGACAAAACTCAGAGATGTTTAAGAAAATTGGAAAATGCCAAGCAGACTGGCAGTGAACAAGACAGACATACTGTCTATGTTAAAAACAGAGTCTTACAGTGATAGACAGAGCTCTTCAACTACATTTGCTTAAAATATGATGCATAGGATCCATAAATTATCCTATATTACTCATTATAAAGACTATAGCTACATATTTGGAATCAATAACTGTTTTAACAAATGTTCTTTGTAGTAAAGAAAAATGAGATTTCTTTTTTTTTAAGATTTTATCTATTTATTTGAGAGAGAGAGAATGAGAGATAGAGAGAGCACATGAGAGGGGGCAGGGTCAGAGGGAGAAGCAGACTCGCTGCTGAGCAGGGAGCCCGATGTGGGACTCTATCCCCGAACTCCAGGATCATGACCTGAGCCGAAGGCAGTCGCTTAACCAACTGAGCCACCCAGGCGCCCAAGAAAAATGAGAATTCTGCTTTGAGTAAATAACACTTCATTGAAGGTAGTTCTATCATATTGTAATAGAGTCTGACTCCATTTTGGATGTTTGTTGACAGACTTCAAGCCCCACCACACCTCCTCTTTCTTTCCCACAGCTAGGACTGATGAGAGACCTGGTGTTTTCTCCCATGGCGCCAGTGCGAAGTTAAAAATATGCACGCCCCTGCCCACCTGGGAACCCTCCTCAGCTCCACCCTCCATCTATAATAAAAGCCAAGGCAGTTTGTCCTTCCTTGCTCTCTCAGATAATTTTCAGACCAGTTTAAGAGTCTGCCCTGATCTTCCAAGGAAACCTCAAAAATGAGTAATAAATCTCTTCACACCTTCTTGATGCATGTGTGGCATCATCAGCTCTAACATTTGGACATAATTCTGTGTGGTGGTCCCTCATCCCACCATTGTAGGGTGACTATAACACACTTCAATACATGAATATACACATAAGATAATTCGTATAAAAGACATATGATAGAAGTTACAGATTATAGAAAACATCCTAATGCAATCTAGCTCACAAATGTTAACCAAATAAAACATTTTAGCTTAGTCTTAAATATACAATTAGGTTACTAATTACCTAGATTAAAATAGTTAAAAGTATCATTCTCCAATTACAATTTTATTTTCAGTATTTGTATATAGGTACTAAAACAGGAATTAAAGTTTAATGTTTAAATGAAATCCTTAACTAGGAGAGTCTGCAGTCACAATGATTTGTAGAATATAAATTATGGATGCTTCCTGAAGACACAAAATCTGCATATTAATAAGTGCATTTAGAGAAGAGAAAAATATAATCATTAATTTTGTGCCTTGGTTATTGTATTCAATCTTAACCTTGACAAATATTTACAGAATACAGGGTTAATAAGTTGTGGTACAAAAGAAAAAAAACATTATTTTTGTTCTTCATCGAGTTAATTCATATGTTTCTATCTGTATATCTAGATGTAGACGTGTAGCTGACTGGGAGAGAAATTAATATATTGAATTAATATTTATTCACTACTACCTCTAATTCAAGTTGATTCCAACCACTGGAGTTTAAATTTGTTATGCTCACACAGACAGACACAGACATATACACACACACATGACATTGGTACATACACATACATATATATATTATGTGTGATATATATATAAAATATAAGATAGAACTATATATATACATGTATTTTTATAGCATATCAAATCTGAAGTTGTCAGGGATACACACTTAATATATACAATATAATGCATTGCTTGATCATTTTTACTTCCAACTCCAGACATTTCTAATAAAAATAAATATTTAAAAGGATCAATGCTCTAAAATGCCTTCCAAAACATATGAACTCTTAACATAGTCTACCCGTTAGTGAAAATCTAAAAATATGAAAACCGAGTCTTCATAGCGGCAGCAATGAATCAAACCTATTACTGAGACTTTAAGCCACTCCAGCTGCATACGAAGGAGGTGTGAAAAAATGAAAGTTCAATAATCTAAAAAAACATAGTGCCTTTCCGCACTTTGTGGGATGGTGGTGATTGTGGAGCACAGAGTAGTATTCACTCAGTGGGTGATTTTTGCAATAGCAGTCTGATCTAAGACTAAATCCTAATCCAAAATTAAAACTCAAAATGTGTTTCATTGCATTGGAGCCAACATTTTTCTGACATGTATTCTCTAACTAAGCTCCCCTAAATCTCTGATTGTCTTAAGATTTTTACCTTATTTCAGTGTATATCTTTAGAACATCTATTTTGCAAAAAAAGATACCATTTTAAAACACATATGTTTGCATGATTGCTTCTTATTCTCATTACCTCATTTGGGAAATTGTAGATATTCCCTTACATACGGCAGAATAATAAAATGGAGTTGAAAATATATCCAGAATTTATAACCTAGAAGATATTCAGATACTCAATTAACAGAATATAACTACATAGATTTTCACTTTTTCTAATTTGGGGTGTTAAAAATGATTATAAATTGTGACAAACATTAAAGTAGCTGAATTTTCTTTTGGTGGGAATACAAATATTGATTAATTGCTGTTTTTCATTTGTTTATATGGTTTTGTCATTTAAAGAAAATAATAAGGTAATAACATTGATACTTTTTAAAATGAACTCATTAATGAAAAATCATAGTTTTAAAAACACTGAAGAAGCTATTAGTAATTGTTAAACTTTGAGTACATGGGGAAATTAACAGTGTGAGCTAAGTCTTTTGTATTCAACTACTTCTACTAGAGCTTTGCTTCAATAAGGCAACACGAGATATACAGGTTTATGAGGGAATTTTCCTAATGTGCAATACTTTACTTAACACAAGGATGAAATCAGGTGGCAAAGAAAAATGGGTTGCAAATATATGTGACCACTTAGATGACAATAAATGGTAGATAAAATTTCAAAAGTGTAAAACCAACATTTGTTATATACCATTCATGTTTATTGCAGCAGTATTCACAATAGCCAAGATTTGGAAACAACTTAAGTGTCCACCAACAGATGAATGAAGAAGATGATACACACACACACACACACACACACACACGTGTATGTGTGTGTGTGTGTATATGTTTATATATGTGTGTGTATACATATATGCTATTTGTATACACACACACACACACACACAATGGAGTATTCTTCAGCTGTGAGAAAAAAGGAAATCCTTTTATGTGTGACAACATGGATGAATCTTGAGGGCATTATGTTAAAGAGAGAAGTTAGACAGACAAAGACAAATATGGTATGAGAGCACTTATATGTGGAATCTAAAAAGGCAAACAAAAAATAAACATAAACAAATAAAAAAGCCAAACTCATAAAAACAGAGTAGAATGGTGATTACCAGGAGAGAGGGATGGGGGAATTAGGGAGATGTTTAAGGATACAAACTTGCAACTAGTAGATAAATAACTTCTAGAGACCTCCTGTATAGCATAGTGATTATAGCCAACAATATTATATAATAAATTTCAAAGTTGCTAAGAGACTAGTTCTTCATTATCTTTACCTCACACAAAAAGATAATGACGTGATAGAGGTGTTAGTTAATACTATGGTGGTAATCATATTGCAGTACATATCAAATAAACATATTATACACCTTAAACTTATACAATATTGTATGTCAGTTGAAAATCCTATCAGAAGCATACTTTTGTGCTGTTTGTCCACCAATTCCTAATCTCACTAATAATTTTATCTAAGAAAGTAATACAACTTACTTATTAAATGCAGTGGCAACATACTAAAAGATTTATTTTTAATATATAAATGAAAAGAAACCATGTAATAGAGAAAATCTTGATAGAGTGGCAAGAACCTATGGGGTTTTGGCATCAAGAGTATGTTAGATTTTAGTCTGTCTACTTGAAAATTGATCTATTAACTATAATTCTACTGAAACACTAACATTACATTCCTTAAATACTGGAATGAGATCTAGGAAGATAATGTATGCATGGCATCTGCCACAAAATATGCACAAGTAAGATTTCCAAAATGACTAGAAATGTGGGCAAATGTAAATCATATAAGATTGGAAAGGTTTTTTTGTTTTGTTTTGTTTTGTTTTAGGTTGGATGGGTTTTTTGATTCTATGGATAAGAAAATGTTTTGTTCAGAAATCAAAGGTTGGGACAAAATGTACTAAATATTTTCTCAATAGACACAGAGATAGAGAATATGATAAAATTTTTTTTTTAAAGATTTTATTTATTTATTCATGAGAGACAGAGAGAGAGAGAGAGGCAGAGGGAGAAGCAGGTTCCCAAGGAGCAGGGAGCCCGATGCGGGACTCGATCCCAGGACCCTGGGATCATGACCTGAGCCGAAGGCAGACGCTTAACCATCTGAGCCACCCAGGCACCCAAGAATATGATAAAATTTTTAATACCCTTTCATGATAAAAATATTTGACACACTCAGAAAAGAACTTCTCAACCTCATAAAGGGCATCTAGGAAAACTCAAAGCTAGTATCAAACTTACTGTTGAAAGTCTGAAATTGCCCCTAAGATCAGAAACAAGACAAAGATGTCTACTTTGAATATTATTAAGATGATAATACTATCCAAATTGACTTATAGATTCAACACAAGACCTGGCAAAATACAAGCTTTTTTGCAGAAATTGGTAACCTGATCTTAAAATTCATCTGGAAATTCAAATGACACAGAATGTACAAAACAAGATTAAGATAGAAGTATATAACTAGAGGACTTACACATCCTGATTTCACAACTTATTGCAAAGTATTAGCAATCAAGAATGTGTGGAACTGTGGCGCCTGGGTAGCTCAGTAGGTTAAGCATCTGCTTTTGGCTCAGGTCATGATCTCAGGGTCCTGGGATCAAGCCCCACATTGGGCTCCCTGCTCAGCAGGGATCTGCTTCTCCCTCTGCCCCTCACCCCACTCATGCTCTCTTTTCTCATTCTCTCTCTCTCTCAGATAAATAAATAAAATCTTAAAAAAAAAGGAATGTGTGGAACTGGTATAAGACTAGGTTTATACATCAAGGGTGTGAAATGGAGATTCCAGAAGTTAACCTATATATTTTATATATATAAAATATGTAAAAATTATATATATAAAACATATGTAATTTGAAACTACTATGAAATCTCAATTCATCTCTATTACAATGGTTAAAATTAAAAAACAAAGATGATAGCAAGTATTGGCAAGAATGTAGAAAAACTGGCATTCTCTTACACTGCTAGTGGAAAGTAGTTCCTCAAAAAGTTACATATAAAGTCATAAGGTGACGTAGAAATTTCATTCCTAGGCATATACCCAAGAGAATTGAAAATGAGTCCACATGCTGTACCCAAGTATATGCTGTGCACAAGAAACATGTAAATGTGTTCACAGAAGCATTATGCATATTAGCCAACAAGTAGAAACAATCCAAGTCATTGTCAATAGTCTAATGAATAAAGAACATGTTGTCTATCCATGTAATGAAATATTCGTCTACAAAAAGAAATGAAATACTTATCAATGCTTCCAACATGAATTAACCTTGAAAACATCATGCTAATGGAAAAGGAGACACAAAAGGACAGATTATGTGATTCCATTTACATGGAATATACAGAATAGGTAAAGCAAAAGACAAGAAAGATTATTAATTCTTGGTGAAGGGGAAAAGAGGGAATGGTAAATGAACGCTAATGGGTGCAGTAGGTTTTTTTTTTGGAGTAATAAAAATGTTCTTGAATTAGATGGCAGTGATGATTGAGCAACCTGTGATTCTAATACAAATCACTAAATTATACATTTTAAATGGATACATTTAATGAGGTGAATTATATCTCGACTTAAAAAAGTTTTATCTCATTCTCTACCCTCCACTACAAGATGCTGTGTTTTCAAAATAAGACAAAAAAAAAAAAGCTTATAAAAAAGCAGAAACAGAAGTACTAAGGAAAAAGTAATATTAGGATGAGACTCAGATGTAACATTGATGATGGAACTAACCCAGAATTAAAAATAACAAAATATTAAAAGTTCTGATGGAAAAGGAGATAATACACATGATCAGATGATAAATTTTAATGGAGAGATGTAGATTTCAGAAAGGCTTGAGTAATAATTCTGCAAATAACAACAAAACTATAACAGAGATAAAGAGTGTCTTTACATACTCATCTGTAACTTGACGTGGCTGAGAAAAGAATCAGTGAACTTTAAGATAAGTCAGTAAGAATTATGTAGTCTTAAATACAAATAGAACAAAGAGTGGAAGAAGGAGAAGGAGAAAGAAAAAAAAAGAGGAGGAGGAAGGAGGGGGCAGAGTCGGGGTGAAGAAGAGGAAATAGAGGGGAAGGATAAAGAAAAATATTCTAGCATACACATTTTTATAATCACATAATACCCTGTACAAAGTCACATATCTCACAAATGGAAAAGTTGTATTTTACAGTCTTTCAAACTTTTTTAAAAAATATTTTATTTATTTACTTGAGATAGAGAGAGAATGAGCACAAGCTGGGGGAGGGGCAGAGGGAGAGGCAGAAGCCGACTCCCAGCTGAGCAGGGAACCCAAATCAGGGCTGGATCCCGGAACCCTGGGATCATGACCTGAGCTGAAGGCAGACACCTAACTGATGGAGCCACCCAGGTGCCCCTCCAGAAAATTTTAAATAACACACCCTTAATATTCTGTTCTTCTGGAATCAGTTTTGGTATCAAAATACTGTTATCAGCTGGGGTTCAACAATAGAACCAGTGGGAGAATTATTTTATATTAATTATATTATATTATATATTATTAATTAGATTATATACGAATTGGATGCTAAAGCAATTGTGAATATTTTCTCAACAAGTTCAGACATGGATGCTGACTCAGTAGGTACAATGTTGGAAAGGTCATGACCAGGTGAGAACCATGAACATGGGCCAAAGCTATTAAACAAGTGGGTATCTATTTCTTTCTCTCTAAGGAAGACCTAATCTCATTTTTAAGAACTTACAACTAATTAAATCATGTACACCTAGGATAATCTTTCTAATTTAAAGTCAACTGACTGAGGGTTTTACTTTCACTTAAAGAAATCCCTTCCTAAAAGCACCTACGGCTGGTGTTTGTTCCAGTAACTGAGAGGTTTGTATATATAACAAAATGGCTACTGATTCCCTTTTGTTCTTAAACTCTCTCAAGAGAATATCTTTTATAGTCCATCCTACCCAGACATACTAGAAAGGGAGATCTGGGGCACATAGTTTAACCAAGTAATCTGACACACCGCGAAGTCATCTCAGTCCACTCTGTTGATTTAGAACTCATACACATCTCTTTAAATAGTACTTAATTTCCAAATACAGACAATAACAAGTGAATATTTCCACTTAAAAGATTAAAAGGTTTTCCCCAGAAAAGGATACAGAGTCTTTGGATGATACTCACTTTTCTCCATTGATATCCAAACCCCTGACTATCCAGTCAAACCATTAGCTATAGTTCATGAGTAATAGGATTGTATTTCTGACCATCTCTCTTCCCAAGCAAAAGAAAAAGAAAGAAAGAAAGAAAGAAAGAAAGAAAGAAAGAAAGAAAGAAAGAAAGAAAGAAAGAAAGAAAGAAAGAAACTAACTCCTAGTTGGAAATGTGCTCAATTACTTGATTAATTCCTTAATCCGGAATCTGCCCAATTAGGAATTTAGAATAACATGTTAAAGTGCTCTCAATCATAGAGCATTAAATTTGCAGAAAGGTGTAAGGAGTATTTCAAGAGATACTTTCCTTGAGCTTAAATCCTAGTTTGGCCCTAAGGAACAGTGGTAAAGAGAAATCCTCCGGGCAACAGAGCGTGAGCCATGCATTTTAGCTCTGGAATTTGATTTTACTCTACTTACAAGCAAACTTAGCCTGTTACTGTTTCATGGATCTCAGCAGATGACATGAGATTCCCAGGGGTGGAAAATGGTCTTTATTACTCACAGCACAGAAAGGGGCATAAGTGTCAGCATATATGCATTGGTTCTTCTTGCCCCTCACTCTCACTGTGGCAGCATGATAAACGCAGATGGATGCTACACAAGCAACAGGTTTGCATCACAGCTGAGGAACACTGAGTTTGGGGAATCTATTACTTTTATACCAGTCAGCCAGCTGGCCTGATCTTTGGTTGAGGGAGGGGAGAAGAATTACCTCATTTCTCAACCTCCAGATATCAACCTGAAAAATAGCCTGGTGGTCTAGGACTTGCTGTCTGGCACACCCAGCAAAATGTATGAAAGTGTGAGAGACCCAAAGAATACCGTCTTTCCAAACACTATGTTTTATAAATCATTTTCATTCATTTATGTATTAATTCACTTGCTCTCCTTTTTAATTTGTTTTTTCTTCATGACATTTTTCATCAATATTTCTTGTCTGTCTCTCTCATCTGAAGAGAAGAATTAAGAAAGCATATTTTGTTTTATTCACTGTTATATCCCTAGAAGCATGCCTTGCTATTTGTTTTATGTAATATTTGTGGTTGAATTTAAATATTTATTGGTTTTCTAAAAGCTGACTGCTTTTCTCAATATGAGGGATATAGCAATTAACACGATGGAGAAGGTTTCTACTTAAAAAACCCTCAAAACCTCTATCAGTAAAGTATCTATAATAGTGTCTATCTCATATTAGTATTGAGATGATTTAATAAATAATACAAGTGTTTAGTAGAATTGCTGTCATATAGTAAGCACTCAATTATTTATTAAAATATGCTACTACTATTGATAATTCTGGCATTGTACATACATAGTGTTTATAGTTTGAAAATTTTTACTAAAATGTTTTTTTCTTTTTAAAATAAAACGTTGAAACACACGAACTTGTATGGAAAGAAATGCAATATAAGTTAACTGATGTAAATATTTTACTTTCCCTTTCAGAATACTGTTAAATTAAAAAAGAAAGTCACAAATCGACTAGTACACCATCTAACTCTATTCTCTCTTCTCCCTCTCCAAAGGTAACTACATCATGTCCATTCCTGTTCTTGAACAATCTGGATTTCAAAAATACTTTTACATAAATGTCATCATGCTGGAAGCAGTGTTTTGTAACTTTCAAAAACTTAAATCCAAAAGTATTTCCTTTAAGACATCTTTCAGATCTTCATCCTTCCCAAATCATCCCCATGACATATTTGTGAGTAAAACAGTGTGAAATGTTAACTGAATTTGTTATAATAAAATTACTTCACTTCCAAAAAATTCTAATTGAAAATCTTGACCCTTCATTTGCTTTAAGTACAGACAGTTTCTCTGTCCTTAGGTGTTGCAAATCTTATTATCCGAATAGGAACTCTATAGTTTTTTTTAACTATCTGGAAAATTCTAACATTAAGCAATGTTCAGGCTGGGCAGATCTCAACACTGGCAAATGCCAGTTTGAGTTAATGTTAAGGAAAAACCATTTATAAAGAGAAAAGCTTCTTTCTTTCTATTAGTGGGGAGTTATCTTTCATCACTGTTATTACAATTTTAACATTATAGCCAGTAAACATGATCATCAAGGAAATTGACTTAGTCCCCACAGAATAAAAGAACATTCCAAGGACAACTTTTCATGGATATGGTTTGACTTCTTGAGAAAAAAATATCGAATACATAGTCTTTCATCTTACTAGTTTTGACAGCTCGTTGCATTGCCTCAAAAAATACATCTTTTTTCAAAATGTCACAATGTAACTAACACATCAAATTGTTTATATTTGGCCGGTAGAAAAGCAGGAAAAATTAGTGGGATTCAAATAAGACAATAATGATAATTGAAAAAAACATGACTATGATCATACAAGTTCTGGATAAACTACAGTAACTCTTACAGAAATAAATTTTCTACTATATAGAAAAATGTCACTTGTCTCTATCTTTCCTTTATGTATAAATATGGTTGAGACAATAATATATCTGTTCTTAACCAAGGTGATACAAACTTATTTTCCAGCAAGATTATCTGTCATTTGTATTTTCTTTGAAATTGTATATTTTACTTTGTATATTTTATGTCATATTCAGAACATAGGAATCAAATATTAGAGGACTGCTAGGTGATCATGGTTGTATATATATTTACCATAATATATTTTATTTGGTTGGCATATACTTTTATCTTAGAGTTAGAAATACCAGCCAGTATGTTTAAAGGGAGCATAGCTTCAATAATAGATGTTACTAGCAGGATAAGTTGGCAAAAATTCCACACAAAAAAAATAGAATTAACAAAAACCAGTAGTCCTAAAACAGTATAATTTTTTCCTTCCTGTGCAGTAAAATAATAACTCAGAAGTTGTTTCAATGTCTAGTCTTCTCTCTATATTTTATATACATATTTCACTTTCATCATGAGGAAATGAATTTTCAGGTGATTATGTAATGAGATTTAAACATGTTGGCATCACTCTATTTCCAATTTTAATGGAAAATAAAACATAAAAAATAAGTGTATTCTTAGCACTATTACAGGATAGCATTTTACACACAGAACTGCAGATAGGTTACAAGACTTAAATACAGTCATAGATTTTTAGAAATAGTACAAAGAGCATCATTTATTAAATAATGATTTATTAACTCTAATTATTAAGCATTCTTTTCAACTACTAATGTTATATCAACTCAACAAGTAGCTATTCTCTATTAGGACTAAAATAATAATCAAAATACCTAAATCAGATTTGAAAAACAGTTGCAATATTCATCACAGAAGTATAAAGATACACTCTTTCTGATTTTAATGACATATTTAATAGTGGCTTATCTATGAGTAATTTCATTTATGAAGGCAATGGATATATGAATAAAGAACATCAAATTAAAATGTCATGTACTTGTATGTGTGAATAATTATAAATGCTACACATTTTTCTTCCTTATTTTACTTTTTTTGACATTTTGCCTCAGGTTTTTAAACTTTATATTGAGCAAAACTTCCAAAGACCATCCTTCCACTCCTTTCAAGAATTTATGTTGCAGCTTTTTCTCTCTCTCTTTGTGTGTGTGTGTGTGTGTGTGTGTAACTATCCAAAGCATCAATAAGTCCATGATTCTTAGATATGCAATTGGGTGGGTAATGTCAGAGTTTGGTCAGTGTTATATAATGTTTTCACCCCAAATTTCTTTCCACAAATTAAAAATATTGCCATACTATATCAGGTTCATTTTGATTTGCAAGCTTATATTATGAAATGATGATGTGACAAATAGGTCTCTTGCTTAGATTTACATTAAAAAATTGCAATGTAATCCTCCATTTTGATCCAAATTTATATATGAACAAATCCCTGAATTGAATTACTAGTTATGTGACATACAAAACCATAGCCTCCTTTCCTGTTTGAATCATTCTTATTTTCATGTCTCATATAACTGGACTTGGTTTCTTTTTTATTTTCTTCTTTTTTTGGACTTGGTTTCTTTACCTTCCCTTTTTTTTTTACTTTATAATAAAATAAATGTGCATAGTAAACTTTCATGTTACATAAAGTTCAACTTAACATTTTATACATCTGCAACTTTTAATTTTAGAAAATTACCAGCCTTCATAAAGGCAAATAAGTATTCTGTACACACTTCATATTTAATATTATTTTAATTTTAATATTTAAAAATTATTTGGATGGTAATTGTGATGGACTTAATCTGTCCTAATTATTAGCAGTTTGTACATATCTGTCTGTATCATTATTTTACATATATTAAGGATAAGCTCATCAAGTTAACTCTTCCACTTACAGTAGTAAATATTTACCTTCTCAAGAAAAAATTGATTCCTATTAACTAAAAAAAGTGACAGCAATAATTTTGTAATGAATTTTGTATTTTTTTTTAATCTGTGCAACTACTGATTTCTGGGAATATGATATTGCCCATGCTTTAGAATTTCTGATTTAGGTAACTTTACTGTAAAAGGTACAGTAGTTTTACATAGAAGAAAATAATCTTCAAAAAACAATTTAATTCTGAAAAATATTTGGTTAATGAGAATATAGTAGCACATAGAGACTTATAGTGCTGTACTAAAAATGTGAATATTTTATCATTAGTTTTTCATGTCAGAAGATTACCCATAAATTAACCTAAACCTGTTTCATAATAAACTTTATTATTATAAATAGTATACTTTTATTTTCAACAAAATGATATCCAAACTGAGAGGAAAACATTGCTAATTTCAATTTTTATAACAGAATAATTTAATTGTGAACTGTGTGGTCCTATCTAATGAAATGATATTTGAAAGGAAAAGCCCAAATTAAAGAAACATTTATTGAAAACCCATTAGGTATTGGCCTCAGGTGATGCTTAAATTAATAATACAGAGTCTCTCACTACAAGTTTGTTAAAATATAATGGAGAGAAAAATACGTGAAAATAAAACAAAACAAAAAAAATCTTAGGATAATTTCATAGGAAAAATCAGAATAAGTAAATACATGTTGGTGAACCTCACAAATCTATAGGACAATCTAATAGAGGAAAATAACAGAGGATATCATAATCGCTACCATCAGAAAGAACTTTCGAACTATTACTGCTATGCAACAACATAATAAACTGCTGATAACAGTCTGATCCTCCATCACTTTTGTTTAACTAAAGACTAGAAAACATCTGTCTGTAATGTTGAAAACTGATGAAAAATTGAACTACATAATCTCTGAAGTAATACGTGTCATTGTAAGAGTTCTAAACTAATAAATTTTAACTTACCAACATCAAAAAAAAGATGTATTAAGTATTAAACTAAATTATAATTGACATTCTTTAAGGACACAATAATATATCTTTATATTAAGATAACATTTTTCACGAAGGAAATGGCATTTGTTCTAGTTGTTGAAAGAGGCAATTTTTATAAGCCTTGCAAGTGCAAAACAACAGGGAGAGAAGTTAGATTAAGAGTGGGGGGGAAATCGAGGGGGAGATGAACCACGAGAGACTATGGACTCTGAGAAACAAACTGAGAGTTCTAGAGGGGAGGGGGGGTGGGCGGATGGGTTAGCCCGGTGATGGGTTTTAAGAGGGCACGTACTGACTGGAGCACTGGGTGTTATATGCAAACAATGAATCATAGAACACTACATCAAACACTAATGCTGTAATGTACAGTGACTAACATAACATAATAAAATTTAAAAAAAAGAGTGGATACAAACAGAATGCCTATAATTTCGCCTCAGCCAAAAAGGAAGTTGCCAAAGAATACATGGCATGGTAGGACTTTTAAAACTAAGGGTATTATCAAGAATTTATTCTCAAAAGCTTTTAAAGCTGATGTTAGAGATAACAAAAACATGGCTCAAATTTTAAATGTACACCAGAGTCAACTTAGCCTAATATTACTGTGGGGACAACAAAGTAGTTATTCTAGAAAATCTGGAACAAGATGATTAAAAAACACTTCAGTATTTGTGAAAGAATGTCTAAATGGCTGTGAACACCAGAGAGAAGAGCCTATAACCTGAGTGTCATTAATAATCAGTAAAGAATTCTTCCACAGAGTTTTTCTCCTAAGGCCCTTGAAAATATTTGTTAAGCTACATTACACATTCATATTTTATTAATATTCAAAGACTGAGGAATAGACCCAGATGATATATGCAGTTTATTAAAAATAAATCTATTTAAAATTGTTGATAGGGTATCTTGAAAGAGTTTAAATTTGAGAAAACCAGGAGTTGCATTCTAAACAAGAAGAATATAGTAATTTGAGTCCATTCCATAAAAATCTGGCCCACAAATGAACCAGTAAAAACATTAACTATAGAAGTTTTTGTTGTCACAGAGACTCAAACAAGGATCCCAGTTCTACTATTTACTAGGACAATTGAATAATCAGAACAACTCTTTAATCCTCAAGTCTTCTCTTCCTCCTTCTCCTCACCCTTTTTCTGACAACTATGATCATGTATAATTATATACATATATGATTGTAATATATGTAATTATAAAAGAATTAAGTCAGAATTATTAAGGGGTGACTTATTTAGAATATACAACACCATCTAAATAGCAATGAATAAATTAGTAGATGTTGTCACACGACATATAAATATTTGTGAGTGTAGCAATTATTTATGTAAATGGAGTAGTGGTTTTATGGTTAAAATAATTTTTATAACTATAGTGTTACCAATGGTTGTTGTAGAAAACAACTGAAAGTTATTAGTAGTTGTACTATGTGATTAGTAGAAATAATGTGTGCACTTTTTGGAACTAGTAGTGGTGTATATGTTGAAGTACTAACAAGTACTTCACTGGAAGATCACTGGGAACAAAAATAATTTACATTCCTTGTCCATTTTACCTTTAAACAAATGAATGTGCAAAGCTAAAGATATTTGGTTGAAACAGTTGTCTCAGTGGAAAAACATAGATGGTCAGAAATCAGAAAAAAATGACTTTATTAAGTCCTGGGACCAGAGTTCACATGTGTTATAATTTAGGCAATTTACTTAGTATCTCATGGTCTCTATTTCATCGCAGGGCATAAACATGATGGGTGGAGGGAGGGTGTAGAATAACCAACAAAACATCTTACATTGAAGATTTTTTTTCCTAAGAGGTAATAAAGGTTAATATAATTTGCAACTTTGCAGAGGTCATATATTTGTTGTCAGCAGGTATGAGCATCTTGTCAATCATGTATTCTATGGCTGGTAAGATGTTGGCAAGCTTAGTGTTTGGTGATTACATAAACAGTTGCCAATCTTAAATTTCAGTTTTCTTGTAAGAATCAATTATACAGCTTCTCTTAAAAATTGGGATATCTGACAACACTGATCCAACATTTTTCAAAGGTAGCAATTGGTAGGGGCTGTTTTCCATGTTGAGCAGGGCATAGTCCCTACACTGCTCGTATCTCTTTGTGGTTTCCATGACATGATGATAAAGTCAGTTGCTATTTACCATTGTACTTGATATATTTTGTCTTGATAGATCTTAAATAAAAGTGAAATATTTTGTTTCCCAATCTCTGCCAAAAGTTTGAAGTCAACATGTACATCATGAGGGCTATAGTGTTGTATAAAAGTGGATGTGATACTTCCTTGGGGAGAGTGGAATACTCAGACATGCTTAGTTTGTGTAAAAAAAAAAAAGCATATCTGTGTTAAAGTAACAAACTGTGGACATAATTATCAACTAGTCTTCTTATCTTCATCCAATATCTTATTTACCTAACTCCTCTAGTTATTTGAGTTGCAAATTCAGTTTTTAGAAATACAAATATTAGCTGAAAACTCACTAATTTATGGTTGAAAGGATGAAACAAATTTGGTTAGTATGACAAGATATGCAAGAGAAAGAAATATTGGTACTTTCAGTAATCATAATGAAATGGTAAATGCCATTCCCACAATTCGTAATACTTCAGCACCTCTGAATATGTTGGTATTTCCTTTAATTCACAATCATTCTCTTTACCTTTATATTCTACAACATAAAACATTCTACATTAGTGTATGACTTTTGTTAGTAGCCTTGACCAATTAGATATCTTTTACATATGCAAACTTTCACATATCCAAATATCTTTTACATATCCCTCCTTGGCATTGGAAACCAAATGGTGTTCATTACTCTTGGCTACCCTCTGGCGAAACAAAACAAAATAAAACAAAACCCACAAAAAACACCCACTGTATACAAACAAACAAAAACCTCTTCAGGCATTTCTTACATTGTGATTCTTCTCTGGGAATCTAGATAAAATTACATTTTATTTTTATATAAATTGCATAATAGGCTATTCCAAATATAAAGTGCTATACCTTTGCAATTTCTATCCTTCATATCAATATGTGG
The DNA here is from genome assembly GCF_003265705.2 of Callorhinus ursinus. NCBI lineage: Eukaryota > Metazoa > Chordata > Mammalia > Carnivora > Otariidae > Callorhinus > Callorhinus ursinus. The sequence goes on from NW_027397069.1 coordinate 43,326,770, forward strand.
TCTGCATAATTAAAACATATTCTTTGATTTCTTCATATATTATAATTCACTCCTTTAGCAACCAGGATATTTTAGGTAATAATTAATTAAATGATCACACTGCAATAATTAATAATTCATACCCTCTTTATATAAAAGAACAGATTATTCAATAGATGAGCAAACAATAAGGTACAACAACATCGTACACTGATATATAGAAGGCAAGAACCATAACCAAAGTTAGTATAATACTCAGCATTCATTAAAATTGCATACACACACCACATACGATGGAATATTCAGCCATAAAAAGGAATGAAATCTTGCCTGCATGCAACAACATTTAGAGTATAATGCTAAATGAAATAAGTCAGAAAAAGACAAATGCTGTATGATTTTACTCATATGTGCAATTTAAGAAAGAAAACACATGAACAGAGGGGAAAAAAGAGACAAACCAAACCAAATCAAAACAAAACAAACAAACAAAAAAACACCGGACTCTCAACTACAGAAAACAAACTGATGGTTACCAGAGAGGAGGTGGGGGATGGGTGACACAGATGAAGGGGATTAAGAGCACACTTATCTTGATGAGCACTGAGTAATATATGGAACTTCTGAATCACTATATCGCACACCTGAAACTAATTTAACACTGTATGTTAACTATAGTGGAATTAAAATAAAATTAATTAAACAAATAAATAAAAATTATATGTTCTACCTCAGTACTTGTGACCCAACATAGAAGATAAGGTGATTAATTATTCACCTTATGTGTTTTTAAGTGATTTAATACCTATAATATAGATTATGCAATAATGAAACAGTGAAATATTAACACTGAATAAAACTGTATATTATGTCACATCATCATGAAAATAAATAAATTGACATCATTATTTAAAACAAACAATAGGGGCGCCTGGGTGGCTCAGTCATTAAGCGTCTGCCTTCAGCCCAAGTCATGATCCCAGGGTCCTGGGATCGAGCCCCGCATCGGGCTCCCTGCTCAGCGGGAAGCCTGCTTCTCCCTCTCCCACTTCCCTTGCTGTGTTCCTGCTCTCGCTGTCTCTTTCTGTGTCAAATAAATAAATAAAATCTTTAAAAAAAGACAAACAAATAATACATTCCTAAGTATTCGCGGTATGGCGATTCAAAATCTCTAATTCATATATAAATCAAAGTACAACTATTTAACAAATTCATTTACTTCTTAATGCTTATAATGATGTAGTCTAGACATAGCAACAATCTCAATTAAAATGTTTTAACAATATAATTATGATAAAACAGTGCTTACCATATAATTGTTCCATTTTTGAAATGATAGATTTTATCACTTAGAATTGGGACATCTGCATAAACAATTCCTAAAGTAATTTTTTCAGGAGTATTTCCATTAAAATGAAAAGATGGAAACTACATTACAACCACAATAGAGTGGATTGATAAAATCTTTAATCAACACTACTGGTTTTCCCTTATAGATGATATCTTTTTAAAATCTTGTATGATTCTGTGATCAAGAAAAGTTTTGTCTTTTTTTCATAAAAATTTATTTTATTTATTTGAGAGAGAGAGAATATGTGTGGGGGAGGGGCAGAAGGAGAAGCAGACTCCATGCTGGGCAGGGACCCCGACCTGGGGCTAAATCCTAGGACCCTGAGATCATGACCTGAGCCAAAGGCAGACTCCTAAATGACTAAGCCACACAGGCACCCTGTGCTTTAATTTTCTAAAAAAGCAAATGGTCCTCAGTAAAATATATTTTGAATTATTTTAGAAGAAATTTCTTAGACTTGATTGTCATAGGTTTCTCATTTTATTTTATTCATATACAAGTTAATCAGTTTGTTTTTTCTTTCAACTGTCATCTCCCACCCATTTACTAATAAAGTTATATATTGAAGAGTCTGTTACTAGTATGTCCAATTTTCTCATTCTTCAGATATCAATAATCTGAAAATTATCTTCCTAATAACTTAAAGAACAGGAAATCAAGTAAATTGTAAAATATAATGCAATAGCTATACATGGTGTGTGTATAAATTTAATGTATGCTGTGTGCATATATTATAGAGTATATTCATTTTTATTCCAAAATCCTAATTAACAATAATTTTAAACAGCATTAAATTCTATAATTTAAAAAAGTTGAGTTGTGGGCAGTATGCAGTCCAGTGATGATATGGTGGTTTCACTAAGTATTCAGGGAATCTGACTCCTTTTATTAATGTTTCTGTCCCTAGCATGTTATAACGTCACTCATATTCTAATATGGTGATTCAAGTTCAGCCATCAGCCATCACATCTACATTACTTTCAATAAGAGGGAAAAATCAAAAAAATGTGATAACAAAAAATAAAATAAAATAAAAATTAAAAAAGTGATGACCTCTCTCTTCAAAGACATCTCTGAAGTTAGTAAAAACAGAGAATAGGGAACGATTAACTGTCTCTACTAATTGTATGTTCATTAATCTATATATTCATAAGTTATTTATGAATACACATTTTCTAAACTCTAAAGATAGTTGAGTACTTATATTTATTTTCTAAGAAAAATTTTAATATAAAAATTAGAGTTAAAATGTTCACTTTAATATCAAGTGGGTGATCATATATCAATTTTAATCTATAAAATTGTCACCAAACTGCTTTGTTATTACAGATTCAATATTCAACAATATCTTTTTAAAGATGTTTTTGGAACTTTTAAAGAAATAAGTTGTTAATAGCTAAGTTAAGTAGAGAGAGCTGAGCTACCAGGGTGTTGAATGGTTGATTAAACCAACAAGCCAAAATGAAAGGGTCATATTTTATTTTTTTTAAGATTTTATTTATTTATTTGAGAGAGAGAGAGTGAGAGAGAGCATGAGAGGGGAGAGGGTCATTCCCCACTGAGTGGGGAGCCCAATGTGGGATTTGATCCTAGGACTCCAGGATCATGACCTGAGTTGAAGGCAGTCTCTCAACCAACTGAGCCACCCAGGCACCTGAAAGAGTCACCTTTTAAATCTCATACTGCAATAGTATAAGCAAGAAGAAAAGGTTCAAGAAGGGTGCCAAGTGAAAGTCAGATTTATCACTGCAGATGGGGCAGGATGGGATGGGGAGATTGTCTCCCTGCCAAGGGAACCCAAGACAAAAGCTCCTGCCATTTTGTGTACTTGCGGGAATGGTGAGGGGGAGTGGAAAGGCTACAATTGGAAACAGCAATACTGGGTCCAAGGGAGAAAAGTGTCTGCAAAGTTTCTCCACTACCCCTGATACGATGATCCTGGAAGAGTCACCCTGAGAGACGAGTTCAAACAAGAGCCCCAGATACAGAAAACCCCAGATAGAGGTATCTAAGCTAGGAATGCTGATATACGTGAAAGGATCAGAGTCCCTGACTGCAACTGTGTCAAAGACTATAGTGCTTTGGCTGTGCACCAAGTCTGGTGTGGAGAGTGTAATTTTCCCAGTGCTCAAACCTTATGTTCTTTGACTAAGTACCACAGATTGGATATCTTAACAGAAACTTATTTCTCATAGTTCTAGAGACTGAGAAGTCTAAGATTAGACTACTTACTAAAGTTATGAACATGGTAGAATCCTAGTAAGAACATTTGCAGTGATTACCTTCAAGTTATTTTGTGCTAGTGTTCATATCTTACTATAATTAATTGTACTTCTTCCTGTTATACTCTACTGTTGGTGATACTTCAGGGTATATTTTAGTTTTAAGGTAAAATTTGTAATTTTAATAGTTGCTTCTTAGTTCCTCATAACAGAAAATTTAGACCAACATATTACTTCATCCCCAGAACATCTAGACTAACATAAATTTTTAAGGAGCAGGATGTACATATTTGAGTTGCTCTGATTTTAATCCTATATAAATATATGGCTTGGCTGAATTATGAAGTGTATGTAGCCTTTGTTTCTCATATAAGTAAATGAGGAGAAATAGGATTTAAAATAAAATTCTAGGGGCGCCTGGGTGGCTCAGTTGGTTAAGCGACTGCCTTCGGCTCAGGTCATGATCCTGGAGTCCCGGGATCGAGTCCCGCATCAGGCTCCCTGCTCAGCAGGGAGTCTGCTTGTCCCTCTGACCTTCCCCCTCTCGTGTGCTCTCTCTCTCTCTCTCTCTCTCTCATTCTCTCTCTCTCTCAAATAAATAAATAAATAAATAAAATCTTTAAAAAAAAAATAAAATAAAATAAAATAAAATTCTAGGGCAATCAACCATGTAGGGTATGAGCCCTGGAAAAAGACCTCGTATTTCTCCTTCAGAACTATGATTCAATGTAATTGGAATCTATTTATTTCATACTACATAATTTATATGCAATATTAGTTCCCACCTAAGGTTTTTATATAAAATTTCTTTTATACTCAGGAGGATATATGTCTAGATTTATTTTATACTGATACTGTTACAGGGGCACCTGGGTGACTCACTCAGTTAAGCATCTGCCTTCAGTTTAAGTCATGATCCCAGGGTCCTGGGATAGAGCCCAGGATCTGGCTCCCTGCTCCGTGGGGTGTCTGCTTGTCTCTCTCCCTCTGCCCCTCCCCCTCCATTTGTTCTCTCTCTCTCCCTCTCTCTTAAATAAATAAAATCTTTAAAAAAGAATTTATACCGATATTGCGATATATTAATTTCACTTCTAATATGGCTCCCATAGATAATTGATGAATGTGCAGAATATTATGCCAAAAAACTATTTTCTTTCATTTCACTTATTTTCTATGTTACTGGTGTTTTACTATAATATGCTATTTAATCAAAATATCCATCATAAAGCAAATGTATTAATTTATAATTGTGCAAGTATTGATATATATAACTATATTGAAAGCTGAAGCTAAATTGTGATTATGTAGAATTGCTCAAGCTAAAATTCATTTTCAATTATTTTTAATTCCAAAGACATATTATTTAATTTAATTTAGTTTTCTAATATCTACCACTTAAAATGGTTCACATAAATCTACTTTTTTTTCAGTTCCTGAAATAACAAAATTAAGCTGATTAATAAATAAAAACTAGCCAAATTGCCAGATCAAAGGATTTCAAGTCAGTAGAATTCAGTCTTCCGTCTAAGAAAAACTGGTATCTAAGATTTTTATACCCTCCAGAATGAGAATGCTTGAAATAAAACAATAACAACAACAAACAGCAAATCAACAAAGTGGCAGCAATGTTACAATTTTTACTCAAGAATGAAATTACACCTATTGCTGAATTCAAGGATGATAATTGAAACAATATGAACAACAAACAAGAATACTCTGAATCGCTTTTTATATACTGCTTAATACTTTAATGTAACATTCTATATTAAATTATCAGATACATTTCCTAGTGGACATCTTCTCAGTTGTAAGATCCTCTTTCCTGAGAATTCCCTATCCTCATGGCCATTGATAGAATGGAGACTCAGGCAAGCTCATTAGCACCACATGGCCTTTAAGTTTATTTTGTTAGCTTTTGGTTTGCTTTGGACTAACTAAGCAATCACTTCATGTATTCTTCAAAGGCAAATCCAAGAGGCCTCAAAAAAGGAGGAATTTTACATTCCACACTCAAAAAAAAAAGAGAAACCTGGAAATGGTATTAACTAGTGAGAAGAATAAGGGGTTTAAGTGATACTTATTTAATAGGTAGAAAATTAAACATACTTTAGTAAAATTTCTTTCCTAGGTTATTAATGATACCATGAATGGATGTTCTGAAGAGAAAGAACTATGGAATAAGGAAAGATGTCATTACCATACAGTCAAAATGATTAATTCTCACAAGTGAACTGAAACATATATATGAAGTTATGTCCTCAAACTACTTTTCTTCCCCCCTCACATAACTGGCTCTAAACAAGCCATTTGTAACCAAAACAAGTTCAGCTCAAATTCACAGTAATAAAAAACTTCATTTTTATTCTTCTTGAAGATAACATTTAAAGTGCTTTGGACACAGTCATCGTTTTGAGGATTCTTAAAGTACTTGGATAGGAAAAGCCAAGGAAAATTCACACCAAAGATTTTATTTTTGTACTGCTTGCACAGATTTCAGCATTGTAGAAGCAAATGGCATTTTATATAATTAAATAATCACTGTAGCACTACCCCACAAATAGGGGGTGAGCTGACATAAAGTTGCTCATGTTTTCTGGCTGCAACTGAGACTCACTTCCCAGTCTCTTCTTGGCCAGTGGACTCTCTTCAGAGCCAGAGTTTCCTCTAGAGAATGGGCAAATTACAGTCCCTATGGTGTTATTTAAGGTCCTTCTTCCATTTTCCAAAAATGTAAAGTTTTGTCTTTTGGTGTTTTATTACAATGTACACCTAATTCACTGTTTATTGAGCACATATTGGTGAATACAGTACTACCTAATAGATGTGAACTATGCCTCAAACTAAGATTCATGTACCGTTCAATTTCTTTTACTCTATGCCAGAGGCTGTGTGAGGCCAAAAGATAAATATTGTTCACGTTCCTGGAGAGTTAATTTCATCAATGGAAGTAATGTCATCATTATTTTTGTATTAAAATCCAAGCACATAATTCAATAGAAACAATAAAATGAGAGAATTTATTAAGGTAAAAGATGAGAATTTACAGATACATTGACCCTTAAGTGGAGCATCTTAGACTTTAACCCACACATTTAGCACTACACTAAGTCACTAGTAAGTTCTCGATTAAAATGAACTTGCCATTTCTGGCAGTGTCATTCAGGAGAACTTCAATGTAATATCATAAAGGATTATCAGGATTTGATAAAATAGAAGCTGTTCAGAACTATTCAGGGGAGAAATAGCAAATGGGAGCCCATATGTTAAATCTGTCCTATTATGTACTTTGTTTAGTCAAAATATTATTTTAAATAAATTTTTAAAAACCCACAAATTTGTTACATCCCCCAACATTTTTAAGCCTTAGAGGGGTGCCTGGGTGGCTCAGTCGTTAAGCGTCTGCCTTTGGCTCAGGTCATGGTCCCAGGGTCCTGGGATCAAGCCCCGCATTGGGCTCCCTGCTCTGCAGGAAGCCTGCCTGTCCCTCTCCCACTTCCCCTGCTTGTATTCCCTCTCTCACTGTGTCTCTCTCTGTCAAATAAATAAAATCTTTAAAAAATTTAAAAAATAAATAAACCTTAAAGAAACAAAAAACAAAGTGGATTATAGATTCTCTTGAAAACATGCATATTCAGGGTGCCTGGGTGGTCAGTTGGTTAAGCAACTGCCTTCGGCTCAGGTCATGATCCTGGAGTCCCTGAATCTAGTCCCGCATCAGGCTCCCTGCTCGGCAGGGAGTCTGCTTCTCCCTCTGACCCTCCCCCCTCTCATTTGCTCTCTCTCTCTCTTCTCTCTGTCTCAAATAAATAAAATCTTTAAAAAAAAAAAAAAGAAAACATGCATATTCAGATAAGATTGCTACCACAGTCTTTAAAGACAAGAACCAGAGTGAGCTCCCTGTTGGTGAAGTGTGCACTCTCACCCTTCACTATATTCTATCTCCACTGGCCTCATTCATTTGTAGTACTAGCATGTAATTGTGTGTCCTTAGCATACAGACTGAAGAGTCTTGACAGAGAAATGCCAAAACACAGATTGAGACATCACTGGTTTCTTTTGAAGGGTCATACCACAACAATATGCAAAAATCATACGTATACCATACATATAACCATATCACAACCATACCATATACCATATAAATGCGAACATAGCTACCATAATAGATTGTATCAAGACTGCCATTTGGTTATAACAAAATTAGTAAACTTATCAGGAGAAGCCTCCCACAAATTCCTTGTCTGGAAAAGAAGCCCCACTTATAAAAATGTCCAAGCTTTCTGTGAGCAACTCCTTAATCCAGGGATAAAAGAAGGATCCACAAAATTTAATGACTTTCTAAGATTACTGAAGAATGACACATGATTAAAATAAAACCATTTGAAATGCTTGTCCAAAAAGTCTGGATTTAAAAAAAATGCATATAATGAAATCATTATACTTTACACATATATATGGCTACTATGCTCTGACAGCAGAAAAATGTGAGATAAATTTCAGTAAGATAAACTTTTAGTTTATGCCTGAGAATATGCGATTTGATCAGTGGGGCTGTAAGAATGACATTTATTAGTAAAAGGAAAACCACTTCCTTATGTGCCATAAAACAGTTTCAGTAGTTTTCAAAACCTTGCTGTAGGCAAATGAAATATGAAACAACTTTGTACCAATATAACTTCTGCTCCTTTGCAGTGAGCCACAACAGTTCCTTGACTTCATTAAAGAAAGCAAGAATTAGAGAGAGAAAAATCACCAAATGATTTAAAAAGCATTGTTTCAATGCAGCTGTCTTTCTTTTATCTTTTCTCTGCATATTTCTTTGTTTATTAGGTTTCTCCTGGTAGGAAGATATCACTGAATGCTAATATGTCACTGTTTGCCTATTAAAGTTACTGCTTTATGTCCCAAACAATGCACTAGTTCATTAATCAGAGTATTCAGGGAATTTGTTTTACAGTTGGGACCCTTAGATATAAGTGTAAGAGTGTATATGTACAGGTCAGGACTATGATTCCTTGTATCTTTTTACTTTTCATATTATACCAGCTCTTGGTTCCTTTTTTTTTTTTTTAAGATTTTATTTATTTATTTGACAGAGAGAGGGAGCACAAGCAGGGGGAGCAGAAGAGGGAGAAACAGGCTTCCAACTGAGCAGGGAGCCCGATGTGGGGCTCGATCCCAGGATCCTGAGATCATGACCTGAGCCGAAGGCAGACGCTTAACCAACTGAGCCACCCAGGTGCCCCTCTTGTTTCCTTTTCATTGTGAAATTTTGTTTCTCCCAAACAGAATATAACTTCAGTCATACAATTTCCTTGTTTGGTGAGCTATTTCTAAAATAAGAAGTGAGAATATTGATGGTTGTCTCAGAAACAGTGTGATTGAGAGTTGAGTGATACTGGAGATGTAATAGGTCTAAATGTAATCATTTTTGGATCCAGCATTAAAACCTCTGTTACTGATGATACATTTGATCTGAACTTACTATTAAATATTTTTTAAAACAGTGTATCCTTCAAGGAGAGGTTTTGAATACAACTTGTAAACCATTTCAGAAAAAAAAAAAAAAAAAAGATTAGTATAATCCAAAACCAATTAGAAACATTCTCCTCTTTTTGCTTCTAACCTGACTCCTGTTGTCATAGAAAATAGACTTAATCAGATATCCAACATATCTTCTTTCAGAAAAACTTGGACTCCAATATTGGTTCTACATAATAATTATAAAAGAGAGTACATCCCCCAAGCTTCATCTCATCACCATATACTTGTTTTCCTTAAAGGAAAAAATAAGTATGCTGAAACCACAAAAAAACTATAAGTATAAACAAAAAACTCTTGGTATAGATGTAGGAGATTTCTTCACTGTCCTATACTGTTACATTTGGTACATTTTGTAGTTAGACTTACAAATTTTATAAATGCTTAACATTAAAATCTTTGTTTCATAGTAAATGAAAAATATGAATCATTCACAGATTTAAGAATACAAAGGCAGGCACATATATGTCTTTATGGTGCTATTTTCATTTATTTAAAAATGTATATATAGGCCTACAAGAAAAAGAAATTCATAATCCAGTGAATGTAAGGTTACATATAAAAAAGCATTACACTGTTGAGTACTGTTTTGACATTTTTGTGTGTGTTTCTGACAAATATCATCTGAAACTATGTTGTAAATGGATTTAAGATAAAAGTAGAATATACACTAACAGAGATGAAAAAGTTTGTCTTGAAACCCCATAAATTGAAAACATTTATTCCAAATCATTATTTTTATTAGGAATTTCTTGAAATTTATTTTAATTACATCTTATACTATAAACTATTTTAAGCTATGTTTTCACTTATTAAAAGTCCCAATGAATGTTTGAACTTTTTTATCTAAGGACTAGTTTAATTCTAATCATATTGTTTACTCTTTCCATCTATCAAAAAAGACATTAGGGCGCCTGGGTGGCTCAGTTGGTTGGGCGACTGCCTTCGGCTCAGGTCATGATCCTGGAGTCCCGGGATCGAGTCCCACATCGGGCTTCCTGCTCAGCAGGGAGTCTGCTTCTCCCTCTGACCCTCTTCCCTCTCATGCTTTCTATCTCTCATTCTCTCTCTCTCTCAAATAAATAAATAAAATCTTTAAAAAAAAAAAAAGACATTGGGTAACCCTTAAGAAAAGGCTTAAAGACCATTTATCTTCTCTGTTCATTTTATAATTTTAAATATTTTACTATTAGAGACTACATAATAAATTGATACTAGAAATACTCAAATATTTTAGCATTGTTTGAAGGAATTTGGTCACATATGCAAGAATTTTTATATGTTCAAATTAGCTAATTTCATTACCTTAAATATAACTCCCTGTTATACTCTCTGGAAGTTCTAATTATTATTTTCAGAGTGTTAACAGATATGATATTTAAAAAGACAAAATGAAAGGAAAACTGAAAAAGAATGACAGAGTTTGGTGTTTAGACATGCTGTATTCTTTCTGGGGGTAATTTAGTATTTTGTTGGCCTTTCATTGATTTGCAAATATAAATATATACATTTATATGTTTAGTATTTTATTGGTCTTTCATTCATTTGCAAATATATTTATATACTTATAAATATATTTATATTTATAATTATATATATAAGTATAGTATAGTATTATATATATTATATATATAGTATAAGCATATATATATCTTTTTTCCCCCACCACAACTGCAACAGGATGACTAAGCAATGGCTAATTACAGGCACTATCATTGGATGTAAGGGCTTATCACCATTAATTTATTTTACTGCAAAGAATGTCATTGCCTCTCAGTGTAGATCATTTAACATTCCATTTATTTATTATTTATTTATTTAGAATTTTATTTATTTGACACAGAGAGAATGTGAATGAGAGAGCAGTAGAGGGAGAGGGAGAAGCAGACTCCCCACTGAGTGGGGAGCCCTATTGGGACTCAATCCCAGGAGCCTGGGATCATGACCTGAGCCAAAGGCAGACACTTAACTTACTGAGCCACCCAGGTGCCCCTTCACATTCCATTTAAATAACTTATTGGATAAAGTCATTTTGAAAGAGTCCATTCTCTTTAAGTAGCCACAAGTCCTTTCTTTCTTTTTTTTACTGAGCTATAATTCATATCTATATATGAATTATATATATATTATATATAATATAACATATATATCGCATAACAGATATATAACATAATATTGATCTGATCCTTTTAAAGTATATAATTCAGTGTTTTGGGGAGATTTTTGCAAAATTTTGCAATTATCACCATTATCTAATTCCAGAATGTTTTCATTATTACATACTCACTAATAGTTACACACCATTCTTTTCCTCCATACCTTCCCTTGGAAACCACGAATCTACTTTCTATTGGTATAGAGTTGCCTATTCTGGACATTTAATATGAATAAAATCATGCACTATGTGGCCTTATATTTCTGATTTCTTTCACATAGCATACCGTTTGCAAGGTTCATGCATTTTGTAGCAGGTGATTCCCATTTCAAAACTTACTACAGAGATGTATGAATCAAGACTGCATTGTTCAAGTTTCAAGGTAAATAGAAATGACCAGTAATTATGTGAAGAGATGCTAAATATCATTAGTCATTAGGAAAATTCAAGTGAGAACTATGAAACACCACTTCACATCCATCAGGTTGGTTGCAGTAAAAAAGAAAATAAGTATTTATAAGTATGTGGAAAACTGGAATCATCATACGCTGATGGTGGAAATGTAAATCTTTCATCTACTTGGAAAACACTTTTGTAGTTCCACAAAAAGTTAAACATAGAGTGATCATAAACTAGCAATTATACTCAGAATTATACCCTCAAAAGATAGGAAAACATTTGTCCACACAAAAATGTATACCCAAACATTCATGAGACATTTATGTTACTTATAGCAAAATGTGGTATATTTATAACATGGAATATTATTCAGCCATATAAAAGAAGGAATTCAATTTTTAAGGAATAGTTTTGCTAGACATAGAATTCTTTTTTTTTAGTCTTTTGAATGTATCAGCCTCCTATCTTCTGCATCCATATTTTCTGATGCAATATTATATGTTAATCTTTCTTAGACTCTCTTGTACATAATTTGTTTCTTTCTTGCTGCTTTCAAGATTCTGTCTTTTGACAATTTGATTATGATATATCTAAGTGTGGATCTCTTTGAGTCTACCCTAGAATTCATTGAGCTACTTGGAAGTGTAAATTAATGTATCTCGTTAAACTTGGGAATATTTGACCATTGTTTCTTCAAATATTCTTTCTCCCTCTTTTTCTATTTCCGACCCTTGGAACTCTCAATTTGTTTAGATTGGTATGTTACTTCATTTCCCACAGGTCTCAAGATCTTTTCACTTCACTTTTTTTTTTTCCTGTTCCTCATATTAGAAAATCTCAAATGACATTCATTTTGATATTTGCTTATTTTATTTCTTTTCTGCTCATATTTGTTGTTGAGCTCCTATTACATTTCTCATTTCATTTATTGTACTTTTCAGCTACATAATTTCAGTTTGGTTTCTTTCTATAATGTCTATCTCTTTACAGATATCCCCTATTTAGTGAGGTATTTTCATACTCCCTTTATTTCTCTAGACATGATTTCCTTGGCTTCTTTGATCATATTTAAGACAGGTGATTTAATGTCTTTGTATGGTAAGTCCAATGTCTAGACTTCTTTGGGGATTTGTATTGACTTTTTAAATTTTTGTCCTCATATATATGCCATATATTCTTGTTCCTTTGTAGGTTTCTTTTTTCCTTCAAAACTGTACATTTTAAATAATATAATGTGGTACCTCCGGAGATCAGATTACATACTCTGGACAGGATTTTTTATTGTTTCTCTGCTATCTTTTGTTTATTTACTTTATGAATTAATTCTCTAAAGTCTATATTCTAGGTCATGTATGGTCACTAAAGTCTCTGCACAGTTAGATTGGTAGTCAGCTAGTGATGGGAAGGGGTTTCATTAAATGCCTCATACCTCTAAGTCTTTGAGAATTGAGGGGCCCAATGTGTTTGTTGAGGGACACCTTCAACATTCAGCTAGGAAATTTACAACTCTGCCTTAGATTTACTCCCTGATTGCACAGAAGCTCAAGGTCGTCCAGAGGAGGACCTTATTAAAAGAATTAGGAACTTTTCAGGTTTTCCTATGCAGGAGCACAGCCCTGGTTATGAGCACAGTGCTGTGAATGAAGATGGCCTTCTAGATTCCCAGGAGTATTTCAGAGTTTTGACAGACCTTGATGAATATCTCATTATCTGGTATTTCCTCTTAAGCTTTTTGATCAACCTATTGTTTGCTAAATTGTTATCTGCCATTTCAGGCATTTAGTTGGTTTGAATCAATTGTCTCTAATTATTTCCAACAAATACTTTTGGGTAATAGGCAAGATCTAAGTTAGTCAAATAAAAACTAACTTAAGTGCGGTCTTTCAGGAAACCAGTAAATGGGTCTGTTAACGATTCTATGGCATTAGGGCTTTGAAGGAACTTTAACTCATTTTTCCCTGCCAGTGGCGAGAAAGTTGATGGTTTTCATCATAATTGCTGTTGATTTTCAATTATTTAAGCGGGGGTAAAGGGATGGAATAAGGCAAGGTAAAAATGTCATAAACCTTGATGTTCTTACTGAGGGTCAGTTATTTTTTCTTAATAAATGCTCCCCTGATTTCAGCAACACTTTGATTATTTTCCAGAATTCTGAAAATTTTGATTTTGTCATGTTTGCCATTGTTCTTGTTCCTTTTATGGAAGAGAGGATATTTGGAGTACTGTGTTCTATCACCCCACAGTTTTATTATTTGATATAAACCACAGGGAAAAGAAATACAATATCCTAATATCCTCTCTTGCCACTTACATTTTATTCATTAACTGATGATTCCCAGGTATTTTTAATAGAAAATTTAGTAATCTGCAGATGATAGACAAACTCCTCTCTGTGACTTCATTATTCCTCCATGATTGTCACCATGCAGACACACACACACACACACACACACCTCTTACTTCCACTCTTACATTAATATATTTCAACTTATTGGGCGCCTGGGTGGCTCAGTTGGTTAAGCAACTGCCTTCGGCTCAGGTCATGATCCTGGAGTCCCGGGATCGAGTCCCGCGTCGGGCTCCCTGCTCGGCAGGGAGTCTGCTTCTCCCTCTGACCCTCTTCCCTCTCGTGCTCTCTATCTCTCATTCTCTCTCTCTCAAATAAATAAATAAAATCTTTAAAAAAAAATATATATATATATTTCAACTTATTAAACTATAGTCAAATGTTATGCTTCCTTTAATTGCGCTTGCTCCCCTGGAGGATACGTATTCTAGAAAGATTTTCCCATATTCTAGCATCTCTAAAATTTGAGCATAGGCTAAATAGACCCCATGCCTCCCTCTGTGTATAGTCATTTATGAAGTCAGTTAAAGCTCAACTCCATATTATAAGCATAATCAACCTCTAAATAACATTTAATTTATAAGAATAGAATCCTTCAGATGAAGTATTATTTTAAATTAAAAGAAATTTAATATCTCATTTCTTTATAGGAATTAGTACAGTGATATCTAAATAAAACGTTTTGAGTGATATAAAAATTTCAAATCTTACTATTCATTCTATACAATTTATTCAATACTAAATTAAAGATTAATTTAATGATCCTTGATGATTTTAACATCTTGCCAGTGGTTTTGAAAGAAAATATTTATATATACTTTGATTTAAAAAGTCTTTTAACATAAAGAGATAATTTTATACCGATTTTATGTTATTTTGCCCTTTACTAGTCCTAGAAAATTATGTGAAAAAAAGAGAGAACACTCTTCCAAAATCTAGGAAAACAATGATTGTCTTTCCTAAGCAATTAATAGGATGAAAAAATAGTATATGCAGGAAAGAAAGTACAGTATCCAGCAATTTGGCTTGCAGAAAATTTCCTAAGGTAAAGTTTATACTTTAGATCAGTCATCTGCTGATGGTGACTTTCCCAGCCAAACTTACAAAATCACTGATCGCCCCCCAAGAGAAACTTGTAAACCTGGTAATGTGCCCCAAGCATCACATCTCCAATCCTGACTCAGAATTGAGTAAAAAAGAAATGTTTTCATTGTGTTTATAAGTCACACTAATTCAGTGAAATGAATGTGAGTCTGAAGGAACATAGCCTACTTCTTGTAAACGGAAAAGTAACTTTAATTACTGTCTATTGAATCTAACTTCAGGGAAAGGAATAGGTAGGAATTTCTAAAAATCTTTTCCACTCATCCTGTTCTTCTTTTGAATGCATTTCCAAAGCCTATCTTCCCACATATTTTGTTAAATTGATTTAAAATATATGCAATATAATTATTCAGTTTAATAAACACCACTCATTGCAAGAAATAGATTTTCATCATTATTGTCAAAAGTCCCTTCTTTATGTAGGAGGAGCATGGCTTCCTCATTCCTCAGAGGTAACCCTATCCCATCATTGTGTTTACCATCCCCTTGATTTTATCCCTCACACTACTTATATTTATGTCTCTAAAAATATGTATCATTTAGCTTTGCTTGTTTTTGAAGTTAAATCATATTAAACTTATTATCTTGCAACTTTTAATTTTCTATATTTTGTTACTGAGACTTATCTATACTGTCAAATGCAGTGTTTCTCATTTATTTTCACAGCTTTATCATTTTCAACTGTATGAATGAAATGAGAAGTATTTATATAATCTATCATTTGCATTCTTTCTTCTTCTTTTTTTTTAAAGATTTTATTTATTTTGACAGAGAGAGAGAGACAGAGAGAGAGGGAACACAAGCAGGGGGAGTGGGAGAGGGAGAAGCAGGCCCCCTGCTGAGCAGGGAGCCCGATGCTGGGCTCGATCCCAGGATCCTGGGACCATGACCTGAGCCAAAGGCAGACACTTAACGACTGAGCCACCCAGGCGCCCCAATCATTTGCATTCTTTCTTGTGTTTTGCTATTGGGAACAGCATTTATAAAACCATACTTATACAGGCTTCCTAGTGAACATATGCAAATTTATTTAGGGCATACATCAGGTAAGAAATTGTTAGGTCAGGGAATGTATGTTTTTAACTTTACTAGGTAGTACCAATTGTTTTTCCTTAATTTACAAATTCTATGTCTTTCTACACATCAGACAAGAAATTAAGCATACCATCACATCCTTTGTTTTCTCCCTGCCACTGACATAGGTGGATACTTATTAGAATTTTTTCCTGAGTTTTATGTCTTTTTCCTATGATCTCAGCTATTTTTAATACAACAATAAATGTTTAAAAACTATTTGATCAATTTACTTCAAACATCTCTTGCAATATCTATTGAATATATTACTTTTCTTGTATAAATATTCTATTAAAAACTTTTTCAATATTTATCTACATATGTCAGATATCCTAAAACATACATGTCTGAGAATATTTTTAATCTAACCTTATATTTGAATGACAGTTCTATTAAAATTTCTATCTCCCCTATATTTATATAATTTGCATTCATTTAGTTAATATTATCAAAGAAAAAAATCTCATGACATTCTGATTTTATTTAATGGAAACACTTTCCTCCTGTGAGATTTTATAATTTTAGTGTTTTCACTGATATTTAAAATTTTACTATAGGTGTCTAGATATGAAATGCTCCTTATCTCTTTTTTTTTTTTAACTTTGAAGGCTTACCTGTTTAATATTTATTCTAGGACACTAAATTAATCATCCAATAAAATAATTTTGAGTCTAAATTCTCAATTTTTTTCATTCTATAATCCTATAATCAAGATATTAACACTTCTACATGATTTTTTATTTCTGTTCATTTTTTTTATATACTTTTTATTAACTTATCCTCCCTTGGTACTTCCGGAAGAATTTTTCAATCAGATATTTCAGTTTTCAAATTTGTTTCTCATGGGTAAACATTCTCTAATTATCCTATCTACTGTGTTTTTTATTTTACTTCTTTTATTTACCATATGTATTTTGGATTTTTTTTTGCTCATACATCATAGTACTAGCACATATATCTTTTACTGTGTTTAATGTACGAAGTTTGATGATGATGATGATATTGTTCTTCAAAAGTATCAAAACATTGGCTTGTTACTGCATCTATGTTTGATCCAACTTGTTGATTCCTTTTGAAATAAAGGTATTCCTCAGAGAGCTTACTGATTTGTTTATAAGCTCCCATTTCTTGCAGTAAGAATGAGATAGGGAACACAGGCTACACTATAGTCTGTATTAGCCCTATGCCCACAAAAAAAGAACCTGGTGAAACTAACTCCTGGAGGGGACAGCTCCAGGTATGAAAGAACAATATTTATCCTTCCTTATCCCACAAAATAACTTCTTTGGAGGAGGATTTACTCTCATTCTCCCCGAGAAACAACATCAGGAAGAGGTACTTCTTATCAGTGTGTCTCAAACCTTTGATGAATATTGGAACTACATGAGGAAGTTTTTTGTTTTTTTGTTTCTTTGTTTTGCTTTGAATTATGAGGAAGGTTGAAATAATACTGATGACTGTATCTCCTTCAAATATTCTGATTTGATTGGTCTAGTGTGTAGCTCTGTAGGGAATCAAAAAAGAAAATCCCAGTGACTCCAATGTACAATCCAAGTGTAAGAACCACTGTCCACAAATAGGTTCCTCAGCCTTGTGTGTAGAGAGGGTTAGAGGTAGAAAATGGACTTTGCAAAGCTAGTCAATCCACAATTTTTTTTCTTCAGCTTCTTATTTTAACCAGGCTTCTCTTAGTTGTCCTGATTTTAATCCTATGTATTCTAAAAACAAAGGATTAAGATAGCACTTAAAAAGACAGGTTCTGAATATCCTAAAAGAGTTAGGAAACAAGAGCAAAATGAGAAGTGTCTTTACTGCATCATTCTCTCACGGGTATACCTAGTCTGGAGAAACTGCCTCTCAATCACATTTCAAAGAAACCATTTATCTCCCAGACGTTAGTTCAAAGTTTATTCCTATTTACATTATTTCTGTCTTTGGTTGGAATAATTCTGACACAGGAAGTAAGCAGTTTACACTAGTTCAGAATCTTAAGAAAAACTAAACACTATTAGACATTTAAGAACTAGGGACAGAGTATATACATTTTCTATCCAAAGTACCTAATGGAGTTATTTGCTCACAGACATCAGTTGTATAAATAAGTATAATTTTTTTCAACATGAAAACTAGTACAATTGAAGAAATTAAGAAATTTGGTGTCACATCTATATTATGTGATTTGAGGTATACTAGGAAGGACATCGTATTTGCTTTTTACTATTCACATTTTCCAAATTAGTATAGTTAAAATTCTTACATTAATTATATATTCAGATACATAAATATCTTCAGTATGTCGCCTCTCTCCATATATACATACTACACTCAGAACCTATATCATAAATAAAAAAACACTGCCTAAGTTATTTCTAGAGATTAATTTCTTTAGCATAAACATTATGTTCCGCTGAATTCCTCTATTCTTATTAGAATTTATATTTATGCATGCTCATCATTTATTTTGTGGTCTTGGATAAGTCATGTCATCCTGATGGAACTCATTTTCCTCACCTGAAATTGAAAACTAGACATAATGATCTCTTTGTGACTCAGTTCAAAGTATACAAATCTTATACGATTATACTGTATTGAAACAAATGAAATTTTCAATACTCTACTCTCTTTTGACTTATTAATATGGCAATTCCATAATGTTTAACTTAATACTTTGGCCTGCTTTTTTATGCACTTGGTCTCAGCCAGAAAATTATAAATGTATCAGGTACTTGGAAGTGCAAAAGTGTTTTTAATAAGTGGAATCACTGAAAGTTGAAAGCTGAAGGAAAGAACGTAGAAAGACTATCAATGGGAATATTTCCACTTGAAAAGTTTATCTGTAGCTATCTCAGAATGCATAGTTACTGCCAATCATTAAGACTTATGGAAATAAATCACTTTGTGTTATTATGTAGGTCTTCTTCCTGGCTTTAAGTGTCCCACATTCTTGACATAATGAAAAGTGTTTACATAGTTACTGACAATAGAATATATCCAGGCTTCTCATCTCCATTGTTTCAATCTTGTTAACTAAGTTTTTTTCTTTTTTTCCTTTTACCAAAATAACCCCTTATTCATAATGTTATTTAAGTCATGTTTTGCACCCTACTACCAACATGAAAAATAGTTGGCTAAAATTCTTCATGTGTCTCTTAAAAAAAAAAACTATGATGGTATTTGCCTAGTTTATTTGATTTGTAGAAAATTTCAAATGGACTCAGTAATTTCATGCTCATATAATTATTCAAAATAGTTTAACAATGTTTTTATACACATAATTTTAATAGCTCTTACAGTGGAGGTAATCACATACCCATTACTAACAAGTAGATGTGTGTTCTTTTAAAGTGCCTGAGAGAATTATGGGTAGTTAATTACCCTAAAATGGTATATTTGTCCTTGTACTACAGCAAATGTGTATATAGGAAATGTATATTTTAAAGGTAATCTTCAACCTGGGCATTAAAAAAATAATCATAATCTAAATTAGTGTACTTCAGATTAGTACATTTAATTATATGTTTGGCTAGGACAACCTCCTTATTACAAGTGACTCTATACTAGGAGTGATGTGCCATTATACTCAGTGATGCAGATTTAGGAGGAGATAATCTCTAACTTCAAAAGAGTCCTTGTGTGGAGCCTTGTGAAAATGTTCCTTCAATTATGCATGATCAGCTGTGCTACATTCTATTTTTACAGCTATTTCTGTAAGAGATGGTGATCCCCAGAAAACTAGACCCTTAGATTCACTTCTACTTTTATCTATAAATGGGTTTTCAGTAGTGTCAAGAAAGCAAGTCTTGTGATGAAGTTAGAAGAGTGACGTATTAGCAAATGAACATTTTACAAGTGACGTAAATTTAAATGACCAACTATTTATTTATATATATTTATATATTTAGAGGTCTTGTGTTATAAGATTGATGTGAAAATTTCAGAAAATTGTAGATATCTTTATATTTGGTTGGGTCAATATGATAAAATTTATAATTTTTAAAATACTCTATATAGTATTTGTTATTAAAGGCTGCTCCACCTACATGCACGTAAGTGAAAGAACAAGTGATATATTAAATATACACACAATATGTATTGTTAACACGCATTTCGTAGGATGTATATATTTACCTTATTAAAAATTCATATTTTTTTCATTTCTTATTACAGGTTGGTGAGTAATTGACTACCCATAGGCTTTCTGTAGAGGTATATTTCATAAATAGCTACATTTCCCTAGGAAATATCCATGAAAAAAACAGGTCTTACAAGTTCTATAACACTGAAGTATGATTTGTAAAAATTTCATGCTCCTGGGTAGATTCTAGTATTAGATTCAAATAATCACTAAAGGACTGTGTTACTACAGATACGATTTTAAACAAAGCAGTATCCCTATGTCTAAAGAATTTCTTTTTTTTTTACCTAGCCACTTTCATGAATCTGCCTCTGGTGAACACAAGATGAATCTCTCTTTGATCATGAGAGTGAAATTCAATAGCCTCTGAAAATATGAAGTCTCAAACATCTATGTTTCTTATAAGATGGATTTCTTTCTTTAATCTATTTGCAGTTGTTTCTTTGGATCTTACATAACAAACAGCAACTTTCTGCTATGTGAATATTTTCTTAGGACAATCTTAATTATCCTAATTTAATAGTGAGGAATGGAATTTATTAAGTGACTTAAATATCTTTCCATGAGGAAAATAAACAAAAATCCACATCAATAAAGTTCATCTAACACACTTCAAGTAAAAAATGCATAGCTATATAGGATCATTTTTATTTATGATTTTTCTTTTTTACTACATTTTTTAAAATGTATTTTTCTGCCCCATGTACTTGTTAATTGAAGGGAATTTTTAGGGTTTAGGAAGGAAAGAAAATATATAGGACTAACTCCTTGGGTCAGTATTTTCTGACTTGAAAATACTTTTATTTTATTTTTTTACTTTTTTAAGATCTTATTTATTTGTCAGAGAGAGAGAAGAGAAGAGAGAGAGAGCAAGCACAAGCAGGGAGAGCTGCAGTCGGAGGCAGAGGGAGAAGCAGGCTTCCTGCCAAGCAGGGAGGCCGATGCGGGACTTGATCCCTGGGATCATGACCTGAGCAGAAGGCAGACACTTAACCGACTGAGCCACCCAGGCGTCCCTTGAAAATACTTTTAAATATGGCTTATATAAAGGTTTCTTCTAAGAATTAACACATTTTAAAAATAATTTGCATCCAGGGCGCCTGGGTGGCTCAGATGGTTAAGCGTCTGCCTTCGGCTCAGGTCATGATCCCAGAGTCCTGGGATCGAGTCCCGCATCGAGCTCCTTGCTCCTTGGGAGCCTGCTTCTCCCTCTGCCTCTCTCTCGCTCTCTCTCTCTGTGTGTCTCTCATGAATAAATAAATAAAATCTTTAAAAAAAATAAAATAAAAAAAATAAAAATAATTTGCATCCAATGATATAATACCTTATGTGGAAAACCCAAAAGACTCCACCCCAAAACTGCTAGAACTCATACAGGACTTCAGTAAAGTGGCAAGATATAAAATCAATGCGCAGAAATCAGTGGCATTCCTGTACACCAACAACAAGACAGAAGAAAGAGAAATTAAGGAGTCAATCCCATTTATAATTGCACCCAAAACCATAAGATGTCTAGGAATAAATCTAACCAAAGAGGCAAAGGATCTATACTCAGAAAACTATAGAACACTCATGAAATAAACTGAGGAAGACACAAGGAAATGGAAAAATGTTCCATGCTCATGGATTGGAAGAACAAATTTGTGAAAATGTCTATGCTACATAGAGCAATCTACACATTTAATGCAATCCCTATCAAAATACCATCAACTTTTTTCAAAGAAATGGAACAAATAATTCTAAAACTTGTATGGAACCAGAAAAGACCCCAAATAGAGGGATGTTGAAAAAGAAAAGCAAAGCTAGTGGCATCACAATTCTGGTCTTCAAGCTCTATTACAAAGCTGTCATCATCAAGACAGTATGGTACTGGCACAAAAACAGACACATGGATCAATGGAACAGAATAGAGAGCCCAGAAATGGACCCTCAACTCTATGGTCGACTAATCTTTGACAAAACAGGAAAGAATGTCCAGTGGAAAAAGGACAGTCTCTTCAACAAATGGTGTTGGGAAAATTGGACAGCTCCATGCAGAAGAATGAAACTGGACCATTTCCTTATACCACACACAAAAATAGACTCCAAATGGATGAAAGACCTAAATGTGAGACAGGAGTCCATCAAAATCCTAAAGGAGAACCCAGGCAGCAACCTCTTCAACCTTAGCCGCTGCAACTTCTTTCTAGAAACATCGCCAAAGGCAAGGAAAGCAAAGGCAAAAATGAACTATTGGGACTTCATCAAGATAAAAAGCTTTTGCACAGCAAAGGAAACAGTCAACAAAAGCAAAAGACAACCGACAGAATGGGAGAAGATATTTGCAAATGACATATCAGATAAAGGGCTAGCACCTAAAATCTATAAAGAACTTATCAAACTCAACACCCAAAGAACAATCCCATCAAGAAATGGGCAGAAGACATGAACAGACATTTCTGTGAAGAACACATTCAAATGGCCAACAGACACATGAAAAAGTGTTCAACATCACTTGGCATCAGGGCAATACAAATCAAAACCTCAATGAGATAACCACTTCACACCAGTCAGAATGGCTAAAATTAACAAGTCAGGAAATGACAGATGTTGGCGAGGATATGGAGAAAGGGGAATCCTCCTCCACTGTTGGTGGGAACGCAAGCTGGCACAGCTACTTTGGAAAACAGTATAGAGGTTCCTCAAAAAGTTGAAAATAGAGCTACCCTATGACCCAGCAATTGCACTACTGGGTATTTACCCCAAAGATACAAATGTAGTGATCCGAACGGCTACGTGCACCCCGATGTTTATAGCAGCAATGTCCACAGTAGCCAAACTATGCAAAGAGCCTAGATGTCCATCAATAGATGAATGGATAAAGAAGATGTGGTGTGTGTATATATATATATATATATATACACACACACACAATGCAATATTATGCAGCCATCAAAAAACAAAATCTTGCCATTTGCAATGACATGGCTGGAACTAGAGGGTATTATGCTAAGCGAAATAAGTCAATCAGAGAAAGACAAGTATCATATGACCTCAGTGATATGAGGAATTCGAGAAACAAGACAGAAGATCATAGGGGAAGGGAGGGTAAAATGAAACTCGAGAGGGAGACAAACCATAAGAGACTCAATCTCAGGAAAAAATCTGAGGGTTGCTGGGGTGGAGGGGGAGGGGAGGGATGGGGTGGCTGGGTGATGGACATTGGGGAGGGTATGTACTATGGTGAGCACTGTGAATTCTGTAAGACTGATGAATCAGACCTGTACCCCTGAAACAAATAATATATTATATGTTAATAAAAAATAATTCGCATTCTATGTCATTAAGACATGAAATTATATATCCCCGAATTAAATTAAGCTTGAGCTAGGTTAGGGCAGTATAGTGGAAATTCTCCCTTTTAACAACCTTTTCCAATTTAGAGGACTTAATTTAGAGTAGGTCACACATCTTTTTACTCTTTGGGTTCCTCTAAATCAGGTGTGTAGTCACACAGCCCAAGAAAAAGAGGGCATTCATTACAGGTGTAACAACCAAGAATATATTATGACAATTAAAACGGTATATTCCAAATTGGTCCTACTGTGCTATTGCTCCTGTCTTTTTATAATCATTGATTAACATACTCTGAAATTCAGAGACAATTTTTGATAGCACATTCATTTCAAAAAGAATCTTACAGAAATGGTGTACTCTTTTGCCACTTTAAAAAGTCCTACTTACTAAAATAATTATTTTCATCTCTTAGATGAAACTGCCATAGGAAACACAATCTTTCTGGAAATTACAAAAATTTATAATCCAGAATCTCAGTAGAGTCTTTAAAATTTTATTATATATTTTGGTCAGCTTCCTCTCTTATACCTTTCAATAATGGTTTTACCCTGAAATTCACCCCATGAACTTCAACCACCTCTCTCTTCTCGACCTTTTTTTTTCCTAATTCAACTGAGCTTAACTGTTTCAAATCCCTGCCCTTCACCCTCCCACGCACAACATGTAGATCTCTCCTAAACCTCTGTTTCTTCATCTGGCCTAACCAAATAGGTTCCTCCTCCTCTTACTGAGACCTAACTTCTCTGCTGCTGTGATTGATGTTGTAAACTGTATGTTGTGAACATCATACAAAATTAGCAGCTTTTTGGGTCCCTTAGTAAAGGGCCTGTAGTAATAAACCCAAAGTAGAATATGTTGCTTACAAAAATCCAAGAGACTCACTGGGCAGTGTGCCTCTTGATTGGCTGTATTAGAAAACAGTGTCACAGCTTACTCTTTACCTTAGAAGGGCTACCACTGGACTTCTAGAAATTTCACTGAAACTGAAGGTCCCTGAATAGTTGTCAGATTTATTTCCCACCATCTTACATATGCATATTTTACCAATAATGCTAGAATAGTGGCTACTATATATTAATGTTGTTTCTTCAGAGAAACCTGGTGCAGATTTTGGTAGCAGAAGTGGTTCTCAAGGAATAGATTCTTAAGGATGGGCCTTCTGAATTGTCTCTGGGTTTTCTAGAATTCTAGAATTGTTCCTCTAATCTAATTAGATTTAAAGGTACTAATAACACTACTTCCAGGCTTAAAAGGGTCACTTACTATCAATGTCATGATGTGGCAAGAAGGACAAACTAACAGTATTGGATATTCCTAATCAAATACTTACATAAAGCAATATTCTCAGTCACCTTATATTTGATAAGAAAAGATTTTATCTAAACTAATGAGTATCAAGAACTTGGCTGGTTACTGCTAACTTTTTTAATTCTCTCACTTGATTGCATTCACATCACTCATAATAGAATCATTAGGTACCTTAATGAAAGATATAAATGTTGTCAGGGTTATACTCTGAAATTTAACTACTATGTCTCCTAAATACTGTCTGGCACTACTGTTTCTGTCACAATTGATTTTTCTTAACTGCTAATCAAAATTCTACTTCTTTACCAATGAAAACCTGTCATCTCTTTGGCATATACTGGGAGATAGATGTCCACATATCCGCATCTATATATTATATAACATATACATAATATTCATACCATATTATATATATTATATACATGTTTTTATATATCTCAAATCTATCTATATAGGTTGTTGGTTAGCAGTTACTAGTTGTTATAAAAAACCATCTCCATTAATTGTTTCTCTTGTGTTTCCCTTCCAAGAACACTAAATGTACAAGTGCTCTCCTAAGCTTTAATTTGTCTCAGTTTTAAACAAGTTCACAAATATAGATTTTGTTATGTGTAGGGATTTTATATTTTTTTAAACTTTATTTTCCTGTCCCCACATATGCATCACTTACCAAAATGGTACATTCTTTTTTGTTTTCTGTACTGAAATTTATTATGGACATCTGATAAATATATAACATGGTAACAGAAAATACTGGATATATTAACTATGAGAAAATGTCAATTACTTATTATACAGTGTGCATGTACTTGTGTTTGTCAGTGTAGGCAGACCTAGACAAATTCACATTTTAAAAGTTCACAAACAAACACTATTTAATATAAATTTCAAGAAATGTTATACTAAGACTTTAATCACACTAATTTAAATATTTATGTTACAGGGATAAAATATATGTTTGCAAAGGTTTGTATATAACTTTTAAAAAAGCCTTTAATATTTTTTAGAAGATTTCTTTTTAAATTTTTTTATTGATATGTTAATCACCATACATTACATCATTAGATTTGATGTAGGGTTCCATGATTCATTGTTTGGGCATAACACCCAGTGCTCCACACAGAACGTGCCCTCTTTAATACCCATCACTAGGCTAACCCATCCCCCCACCCCCCTCCCCTCTAGAACCCTCAGTTTGTTTTTCAGCGTCCATCGTCTCTCATGGTTCATCTCCCCTTCTGACTTACTCCCCTTCTGACTTACTCCCCTTCATTCTTCCCTGCCTGCTATCTTTTTTTTTCTTAACATATATTGCATTACTTGTTTCAGAAGTACAGATCTGTGATTCAACAGTCTTGCACAATTCACAGTGCTCACCATAGCACATACCCTCCCCAAAGTCTATCACCCAGTCACCCCATCCCTCCCACCCCCCAACACTCCAGCAACCCTCAGTTTCTTTCCTGAGGTTAAAAATTCCTCAAATCAGTGAGGTCATATGATTCATGTCTTTCTCTGATTGACTTACTTCACTCAGCATAACACCCTCCAGTTCCAACCATGTCGTTGCAAATGGCAAGATCTCATTCCTTTTGATGGCTGCATAATATTCCATTGTGTACGTATACCACAAATTCTTTATCCATTCATCTGTCGATGGACATCTTGGCTCTTTCCACAGTTTGGCTATTGTGGACATTGCTGCTATAAACATTGGGGTGCATGTACCCCTTCAGATCCCTAAAATTGTATCTTTGGGGTAAATACCCAGTAGTGCAATTGCTGGATCATATGGTAGCTCTATTTTCAACTGTTTGAGGAACCTCCATACTGTTTTCCAGAGGGGTTGCACCAGCTTGCATTCCCACCAATAGTGTAGGAGGGTTCCCCTTTCTCCGCAACCCCACCAACATCTGTCATTTCCTGACTTGTTAATTCTAGCCATTCTGACTGGTGTGAGGTGGTATCTCATTGAGGTTTTGATTAGGATTTCCCTGATGCTGAGCAATGTTGAGCACTTTTTCATGTGTCTGTTGGCCATTTGGATGTCTTCTTTGGAAAAATGTCTGTTCATGTCTTCTGCCCATTTTTTGATTGGATCATTTGTTCTTTCGGTGTTGAGTTTGATAAGTTCTTTATAGATTTTGGATACTAGCCCGTTATCTGATATGTCATTTGCAAATATCTTCTCCCATTCTGTCGGTTGTCTTTTGGTTTTGTGGACTGTTTCTTTTGCTGTGCAAAGCTTTTTATCTTGATGAAATCCCAATAGTTCATTTTTGCCCTTGCTTCCCTTGCCTTTGGCGATGTTTCTAGGAAGAAGTTGCTGGGGCTGAGGTCGAAGAGGTTGCTGCCTGTGTTCTCCTTTAGGATTCTGATGGACTCCTGTCTCACGTTTAGGTCTTTCAACCATTTGGAGTGTATTTTTGTGTGTGGTGTAAGGAAATGGTCCAGTTTCATTCTTCTGCATGTGGCTGTCCAATTTTCCCAACACCATTTGTTGAAGAGACTGTCTTTATTCCTTTGGACATTCTTTCCTGCTTTGTCAAAGATCAGTTGACCATAGAGTTGAGGGTCCATTTCTGGGCTCTCTATTCTGTTCCATTGATCTATGTGTCTGTTTTTGTGCCAGTACCATACTGTCTTGATGATGACAGCTTTGTAATAGAGCTGGAAGTCCGGAATTGTGATGCTTCCAGCTTTGCTTTTCTTTTTCAATATTCCTCTGGCTATTTGGGGTCTCTTCTGGTTCCATACAAATTTTAGGATTATTTGTTCCATTTCTTTGAAAAGAGTGGATGGTATTTTGATGGGGATTGCATTGAATGTATAGATTGCTCTAGGTAGCATTAACATCTTCACAATGTTGGTTCTTCCAATCCATGAGCATGGAACGTTTTTCCATTTCTTTGTGTCTTCTTCAATTTCATTCATGAGTACTTTATAGTTTTCTGAGTACAGATCCTTTCCCTCTTTGGTTAAATTTATTCCTAGGTATCTTATGGTTTTGGGTGCAATTGTAAATGGGATCGACTCCTTGATTTGTCTCTCTTCTGTCTTGTTGTTGGTGTATAGGAAGGCCACTGATTTCTGTGCATTGATTTTATAGCCTGCTACTTGACTGAATTCCTGTATGAGTTCTAGCAGTTTTGGGGTGGAGTCTTTTGGGTATTCCACATACAGTATCATATCATCTGCAAAGAATGAGAGTTTGACTTCTTCTTTGCCGATTCAGATGCCTTTGATTTCTTTTTGTTGTCTGATTGCTGTGGCTAGGACTTCTAATAGTATGTTGAATAGCAGTAGGTGATAGTGGACATCCCTGCCGCGTTCCTGACCTTAGGGAAAAGCTCTCAGCTTTTCCCCATTGAGAATGATATTCACTGTAGGTTTTTCATAGATGGCTTTTATGATATTGATGTATGTACCCTCTATCCCTATACTCTGAAGAGTTTTGATCAAGAAAGGATGCTGTACTTTGTCGAATGCTTTTCTGCATCTATTGAGAGGACCATATGATTCTTGTTCTCTCTTTTGTTAATGTATTGTATCACGTTGATTGATTTGTGGATGTTGAACTAACCTTGCAGCTCAGGAATAAATCCCACTTGGTCATGGTGAATAATCCTTTTAATGTACTGTTGGATCCTATTGGCTAGTATTTTGGTGAGAATTTTTGCATCCATGTTCATCAAGGATATTGGTCTGTAATTCTCCTTTTTGATGGGGTCTTTGTCTGGTTTGGGGATCAAGGTAATCGTGGCCTCATAAAATGAGTTTGCAAGTTCTCCTTCCATTTCTATTTTTTGGAACAGTTTCAGAATAGGTATTAATTCTTTTTAAGTGTTTGATAGAATTCCCCTGGGAAGCCATCTGGCCCTGGGCTTTTGTTTCTTGGGAGATTTTTGATGACTGCTTCAATTTCCTTAGTAGTTATAGGTCTGTTCAGGTTTTCTATTTCTTTCTGGTTCAATTTTGGTAGTTGATACATCTCTAGGAATGCACCCATTTTTTCCAGGTTATCTAAAATGCTGGCATAGTGTTGCTCATAATATGTTCTTTTAATTGTTTGTATTTCTTTGGTGTCGGTTGTTATCTCTCCTCTTTCATTCATGATTTTGTTGATTTGGGTCATTTCTCTTTTCTTTTTGATAAGTCTGGCCAGGGGTTATCAATCTTGTTAATTCTCTGAAAGAACCAGCTCCTAGTTTCGTTGATCTGTTTTACTGTTCTTTTGGTTTCTATTTCATTGATTTCTGCTCTGATATTTATTATTTCTCTTCTCCTGTTGGGTTTAGGCTTTATTTGCTGTTCTTTCTCCAGCTCCTTTAGGTGTAGGGTTAGGTTGTGTATTTGAGACCTTTCTTGGTTCTTGAGAAAGGCTTGTATTGCTATATACTTTCCTCTTAGGACTGCCTTTGCTGTATCCCAAAGATTTTGAACAGTTGTGTTTTCATTTTCATTGGTTTCCATGAATTTTTTTAATTCTTCTTTAATTTCCTGGTTAACCATTCATTCTTCAGTAGGATGCTCATTAGCCTCCATGTATTTGAGTTCTTTCCGACTTTCCTCTTGTGATTGAGTTCTAGTTTCAAAGCATTGTGGTCTGAAAATATGCAGGGAATAATCCCAGTCTTTTGGTATCGGTTGAGACCTGATTTGTGACCTAGGATGTGATCAATTCTGGAGAATGTTCCATGGGCACTAGAGAAGAATATGTATTCCGTTGCTTTGGGATGGAATGTTCTGAATATGTCTGTGAAGTCCATTTGGTCCAGTGTTTCATTTAAAGTCTTTATTTCCTTGTTGATCTTTTGCTTAGATGATCTGTCCCTTTCAGTCAGGGGGGTGTTAAAATCCCCCACTCTTATTGTATTGTTGTCAATGTGTTTCTTTGCTTTTGTTATTAATTGCCTTATATAATTGGTTGCTCCCATGTTAGGGGCATAGATATTTACAATTGTTAGGTCTTCTTGTTGGATAGACCCTTTAAGTAAGATATAGTGTCCTTCTTCATCTCTTATTACAGTCTTTGTTTTAAAATCTAATTTGTCTGATATAAGAATTGCCACCCTAGCTTTCTTTTGGTGTCCATTAGCATGGGAAATGGTTTTCCACCCCCTCAATTTCAATCTGGGGGTGTCTTTGGGTCTAAAATGAGTCTCTTGCAGACAGCATATTGATGCGTCTTGTTTTTTAATCCAGTCTTATAGCCTTTGTCTTTTGATTGGGGCATTAGCCCATTTACATTCAGGGTAACTATTGAAAGATATGAATTTAGTGCCATTGTATTGCCTGTAAGGTGACTGTTACTTTATATTGTCTGTGTTCCTTTCTGATCTATGCTGCTTTTAGGCTCTCTCTTTGCGTAGAGGACCCCTTTCAATATTTCTTGTAGGGCTGGTTTTGTGTTTGCAAATTCTTTTAGTTTTTGTTTGTCCTGGAAGCTTTTTACCTCTCCTTCCATTTTAAATGACAGCCTAGCTGGATATAGTATTCTTGGCTGCATATGTTTCTCGTTTAGTGCTCTGAAGATATCATGCCAGTCCTTTCTGGCCTGCCAGGTCTCTGTGGATAGGTCTTTTGCCAAGCTAATGTTTCTACCATTGTAGGTTACATGTCTCTTCTCCCGAGCTGCTTCAGGATTTTCTCTTTGTCTCTGATACTTGTAAGTTTTACTATTAGATGTCGGGGTGTTGACCTATTTTTATTGATTTTTGAGAGGGGTTCTCTGTGCCTCCTGGATTTTGATGCCTGTTTCCTTCCCCACATTAGGGAAGTCCTCCGCTATACTTTGCTCCAATATACCTTCTGTCTGTCTCTCTCTTTCTTCTTCTTCTGGGATCCCACTTATTCTAATGTTGTTTTGTCTTATCGTATTGCTTATCTCTCGAATTCTGCCCTCGTGATCCTGGAGTTGTTTATCTCTCTTTTTCTCAGCTTCTTTATTTTCCATCATTTGGTGTCTATATCGCTGATTCTCTCTTCTGCCTCATTTATTCTAGCAGTTAGTGCCCCCATTTTTGATTGCACCTCATTATTAGCCTTTTTGATTTTGACTTGGTTAGATTTTAGTTCTTTTATTTCTCCAGAAAGGGTTTCTTTAATAATTTCCACGCACTCTAGGTCCGACATCGTACTAATGTCCATATTGAGTAGGTCCCTGGCATACGGTACTACCTCTTGTTCTTTTTGCTGAGGTGATTTTTTTCATCTTGTCATTTTGCCCAAAGGAGAATAGCTGAATGAGAGAACAAAATGCTAACAGCCTAACAACGTCCCCAGCAAATATACTCTACACAAATCAGAAAAGACCTGAAACCAGGGGAAAAGAAAGGGAAAGAAAGAAAAAAGAGAAAAAAAAGAAAAAGAAAAAGAGAAAAACAAACAAAAACAGAACAAAACGAAACAAAGAAACAGAATATGATCAAATATGATCAAGCTAGTGCATAGATCAGTGCCACACACTAGATTTTGGGTTTATTTTGGTCTGTTAGGAGAAAGTGCCTCCTAAAATTTTAAAGGAAGAAAGACTTATATATGTACAAAATAAGGGTTGATACAATGAAGGGATGGAAGATAACTGTAAAGATGAAAAGTATAAAAGATTTTCTAAAAGGAATTGATAAGAAGTTGGTTGAAAATAGAAAGAAGAGGATTTAAAAAAAAGGAAAATAAAAGGGAGAAAATGTGATCAGGCAGGAGACTAGAACAAAGCCATACACTAGTGATTTAGGGTATATTTTGATCTGTTAGAAGAAACTGTATCTCAAAATTTTAAAGAGAGGAGAACTTATATATATATATGCCAAAAATAAGGGTAACTACTATGAAGGGATAAAATATGACTCTAAGAATGAAAAATAAAAAATGTTTTTTTTTTTTAAAAAGGGATTGATAAGATGTTTGAAAAAGGGAAAAAAAATAAAAAAAAACACAAAAAACAGTTAAAAAATTAACTTTGAAAAACTAATGAATCATGGTAAAAAAGCCATGAATTCTATGTGCAGTATTCCCCTAGCGCTGGAGTTCTCCCATTCTCCTTGATAGGTAAACTTGGTCTTGGCTTTCTGAATGTTCATGCTGATCTTCTGGGGGAGGGGCCTGTTGCTGTGGTTCCCAAATGTCTTTGCCGGAGGCAGAATTGCCCCGCCCTTTTCGGTCCGGGTTAAGCAAGCTGCTCAGGTTTGCTCTCAGGAGCTTTTGTTCCCTGCAAGCTCTTGATACAGCTTTGGAGGACCAGGGTGAAAATGGTGGCCTCCCACTCTCTGCCCGGAGGAGCTGAGAACTCGGGGCCCCACTCCTCAGTGCGCCCCCAGAGAAAAGCAGTCAATCACTCCTGTCTCCCTGGTCTCAGGGCGCACTCCATGCTCACCCGGCCTGTGACCGAGCGTTTCTATCTCGGGCACCCGACCCTGTGTGGAGTCTCCAAACCCAGCAGATCCCTGTGGTGTGCTCTCGTGCCATTCCTCCCCGGGGAGGAAGGGGAGTCTCCTTGGCTCTGCTGCTTGTTGGGTCCCTGCTGGAGGAGCAGTGGTCCAACTGGGCCATGGATCACAGTTTATGGCCACCCCGAGCTGAGAGCCCGCGCCTGAGCTCCGTCTCTGCAGCCGGCTTCCCCGCTCCAATACCTGGGAGCTCTGCTGCACTCAGGCACCCCCGGTCTTTCTGTGACCCCGAGGGTCCTGAGTCCACACTGTCCTGAGAGGTTTCCATCTCCCGTTTAGCCACTGGCGTGACGTCCCTCAGCGGAACCGACTTCTAAAAGTTACAATTTTGTGCTCTGCAGCTCTAGCACTTGCCAGAAGTGGCCAATGGAGGCCCCTCCCCCGCCGTCTATCCTCCCAAATATCGCCTCGGATTCACTTCTCCGCACGTCTTACCTTCCAGTAAGTGGTCGCTTTTCTGTTCAGAGAGTTGTTGCTACTCTCTTCTTTGATCTCCTGTTGAGTTCGTAGGTGTTCAGAATGGTTTGATCCCTGTTCAGCTGAATTCCTGAGACCAGACGAAATCCAGGTCTCCTACTCCTCCACCATCTTGCTCCACCCCCCAATGGTACATTCTTTTTTCCCCCAACTTTATCAAGGTATAATTGAAAAATAAAATTGTAATATATTTAAAGTGCTCAATATGATTGATTTACATATATACTGTGAAGCGGTTTTCAACATTGAGTTAATAATTTCATAACCTTATTTATTGATTTGGTAAGAACTTAAGTTCTAATCTCTTAGCAAATTTCAATCATACAGTATATTATCAACTATCTTCACTGTGTTATACATTAGATCCCCAAAACTTATTCATCTTATAACTTGAAATTTGTATCCTTTTACCATGCTCTTTCTAATTTCCCAACCCTCAGATGCTGGCAACCACCATTCTACTACTCTCTCTTTATATGAGTTTTTTGTTTGTTTATTTATTTAGGATTCTACCTATTAGTGATAGAATGCAGTATTTGTCTTTTTCTGTCTGGCTTATTTCACCTAGCAAAGGGCCCTCTAGGGGCGCCTGGGTGGCTCAGTCGGTTAAGCGTCTGCCTTCGGCTCAGGTCATGATCCCAGGGTCCTGGGATCGAGCCCCACATCGGGCTCCCTGCTCAGCGGGGAGCCTGCTTCTCCCTCTGCCTCTGCCTGCCTGCCTGCCTACTTGTGCTCTCTCTCTCTCTCTCTGTGAAATAAATAAATAAAAATCTTAAAAAAAAAAAAAGGGCCCTCTAGTTTCATCCACACTGTTGTAAATGGCAGGATTTCTGTCTTTTTATAGCTGAATCATATTTCATTGTATATATCTACCACATATTCTTTATCCATTCATCTGTCAATGGGAACAGGTTGGTTACTTGTCTTGGCTATTGTGAATAAAACTTCATTGAAAATGGGAGTGCAGATATCTCTTCAAGACAGCAATTTTGTTCCTTTGGATATATCCTCAGAAGAGGTATTGCCAGATCATATGGCAATTCTACTTTTAATTTCGTGAGAAACCTTCATATTGTTTTCCACAATGACTATACCACTTTTATATAACCTCCAACAATGTACAAGGGTTTCCTTTTCTCCACATCCACATCAGCATTTGTTATCTCTTGTCCTTTTCTTTTTAAGATTGATTGATTTGAGAGAGAGAGAGAGAGAGCATCCAAGCATAGGGAGTGTCAGAGGGAGAGGGAGAAGCAGAGAAGCAGACTCTCCACTAAGTGTGGAACTGGATGCAGGGCTTGATCTCACAACCCTGAGATCATGACCTGAGCCAAAATCAAGAGTTGGACACTTAACCAACTGAGCCACCCAGGTACCCCTCCTCTGGTTTTGATAAGAGACACCCTAACAGGTGTGAGGTGATACCTCATTGTGGTTTTGACTTGCATTTCCCTGATGATTGGTGATGTTGAGCATTTTGTTTTTTAAGATTTCATTTATTTATTTGAGAAAGAGAGACAGAAAGAGTGACAGAGAGCACAAGTGTGAGGGGAGGGAGAAGCAGGCCTCCCACTGAGCAGGGAGCCCAACACAGGGCTAGATCCCAGGACCCCAGGATCACGACCTGAGCCTAAGGCAGACGCTTAGCCAACTGAGCCACCCAGGTGCCCTGTGGTGAGCACCTTTCAATGTACCAGCTAGCCATTTATATGTCTTCTTTGGAAAAATATCTACTCAAGTATGTTACCCATTTTTCAATTGAATTATTTGTATTTTTGCTATTGAGTTGTAGGAATTCCTTATGTATTTTGGATATCAAACCCTTATTGCAGAGGTGATTGGCAACTATTTTCTCCCATTCCATAGCTGCCTTTTATTTTATAGATATATAAAATATATATCCTTTGCTCCTTTGCAGAAGTTTTTTTTTGTTTGTTTTTGTTTCTGTGTTGTTTTTATGTAACCCTACTTCTTTATTTTTGTTGTTGTTGCCTTTGCTTTTAGTGTCAAATCTGAGAAATCCTCTTTAAGACCAATGTTAAGTAGCTCACCACCTGTTTTTTCTTCCAGGACTTTTACAGGGTCAGGTCTTACATGAAATTTTTAAATCAATTTTAAGTTTATTTTTATATATGTTGTAAGATAGTGGTTCAGTTTCATTTTCCAGTATTGCTGGTATCCAGTTGATCTTTTAATCCGGATTATTTCTGCACCCATTGCTCAGGAAACTTTTATTTAAGAGAAACTAAAGTCTTAGTACTGAGTTATCGTATAAATAATTATCTTGAAGGCCAATTTTTTTTTATTCCTAAATTTAATATTAATAAGCGCAAATATCTAGATTGGTAATAAATCCCTTGACATATCCCATTAAAGTGGGAATCTTTTAATTATGTGTGCTCATGTAACCTTATTTGAATTATGAGCACTCCTTGGATAATTTTAGTACTTTAGCAAATATTCCCATTTCTCTAACCATGCCAGAAGGATGTGACCCATTTAATAATTTTGATATGGACCTCATATTCATGGTAAAAAGTAAGACAATGTTTCTCTCAATTCTATTCCAGGGATGGCCTCAGGGACAATTTTGATTAGAGTTTTTCTAACCAGGGCAGGGATCTCTAGTACTGATTTGTTCTTGTCCAAATACGTGAAGAGATAGTACACACACCCCTTTGGGTTTTCTTAACTATGAAACTTATTTCCCATTTCCCTAATGTGCTTGGAATTCTTCACAAAAAACATCGTAGCCATTTCAAAACTTTTTGTTCATTATGGTCCCATGGGAGTACCAAATCACCATGTCTATTGGGCAAAGGCACTTTGATTTTTTCCCCAAAAATAAAGGAATTAGCTCCTTTTAAAGATTGGATAGGTGCTTATGGCATTGATAAAAAAAAAAAAAAAGTCTTAAATTTGAAGTTCACTCAGACTGGCCCAGTTTAGTGAAGAAGCCAGACATAACTGGCAGCAATTCACAATTCTTTTGCTTGATCTTTGGTTACCTGACTTTTTTAATTTATTTTTTTTTAATTTTTTTTTAAAGATTTATTTATTTATTTGAAAGAGAGAATGAGAGAGAGAGAGAGAGAGAGAGCACATGAGAGGGGGGAGGGTCAGAGGGAGAAGCAGACTCCCTGCTGAGCAGGGAGCCCGATGTGGGATTCGATCCCGGGACTCCAGGATCATGACCTGAGCCGAAGGCAGTCGCGTAACCAACTGAGCCACCCAGGCGCCCCCCTGACTTTTTTAATTTAAAATGATTGAGTCAACAGCCCCTACTTGTCACAAGAAATAAACTTTTATAATCATTCTCCTATTTTCACACACTTCATTTAACCCAATATCCTCTTAAGGACTCCACAGAGCTGCGTGGGACTAACACGAGTACCTATTTACTACCTCCAAACATCCTTGCCTGAGAGTATGTTCTCTACTTGTAAATGTTGTCCCAGCATCTCTTTCTTGCATGAAAACTCACCTGCTCTAATTTTAATCTAGATCTTAAAAAAAGATCAATAGGTACTAAGTTAGTCATTGACTTCTATAAACTCCATAAGAGGTGATTAATTTTCTCTGAAAATAATACATCAGAAAATCACCTGGGGCAGGGAATTAGGCTTAATATAGCTAGAGTATTTCTTTTATTTCTACTGAACCTACAATAAGTTTCTGTTCATATACTACAAAATGTCAGGAGACACTCCATAAATCATATGGCTACTTGACTACTGCTACAGCTGAAGACTCAGACTCTTACAGAAAATTGCAATTTCTCCAAACTCCATGAAAGAATCAACTTCCAGCTTTTGAGCATTTTAATGCTCCCATTCTAATATCATCATAGAAGCCAAATGGACTAAAGACCAAGAGAGAAATACCTAGCTATATAAGTCTTGGACTTCAAATACTATCATGCATAGATTTTCTGCTTTAGCTTTCATGCTATATGAATCTAAGCTGGCTATCTCCACAGTTGGGTAAACACTGGAGTGTCATAAAAACAATCAAATAGTTAAATCACAGTTTTGACCTTTGATTTACATTTATTTGTATGTATTTGAAAAAATGTATGTTTTCTATATATGTCAATGTACATTTTATATTGGTACAAGGGGGTATATAAAATATTTATATATACATATGTGTGTATTGGAGTACACTGAAAAATTTTACTGGTAGATCCAAATAATATGGAAAATTACAGAAACTATTAGTCTAAATGACTGCTCTGACTCCATAGTTCCTGAAACCCGGGAGCCTGTCCTAACTCCCAAAAATGGGATTTAAAGTTAATTTGAGTTTTGAAAGAACTACTAAACTGTTTTCCAGAGTGGCTGTGTAAATTCACTGATCTCATCAGCAATGTTTGAGTGATCTAGTATCTCTACATCTTCATCAGCATTTGGTGTTGTCACTGTTTTTTTTAATTTATTTTTAGTGATTCTGATAGGTAAGTAGCAACATGTAAACAAGCAGTTTTCATACAACCCAGTAAATTGCTTTCCTGGGAATTAATTTCAGAAAAATGAAAACTTACATTCATACAAAAACCTATATATGAGTGTGTATAGCAACTTTATTCATAACAACAAAACCAAGATGAAACACAGATAGTCTTTAATATGTGAATAAGCAACTCTGGTACATCTAAATCATGGAATCCGATTCAGCAATAAATACAAAAGTGCTTTTAAGTGACACAAAAACCTGCATGAATCTCTAGAGAAGTATGCTGAGTAAAAAATAAATCCTAAAATGTTATATACAGTATGATTCCACTTATATAATATTCTTAAAATTACAAAGTTACAGACATGGATAACAAGTTAGTGGGTGCTAGAGGTTAAGAAGAAGGTAGGTAAGAAGAAAGAGATATGGCTAGAAATGGGGAACCCAGATACCGATAGAAATGTTCTGTATCTTGACTATATCAATGTCAATATCCTATTTGTGATATTGTCCTAGAGTTTTACAAGATGTCATCCTTAGGGGAAATTGATTAAAGGGTGCATGCGATTTTTCTGTATCATCTTTTACAAATGCATGTGAATCTATAATTATCTCAAAATAAAGGGCTTGATTTAAAAAGCAATGTGTGTCTTCTTTTCCTATTTTGGACAATCCTCCAAAAATGGAAGTTAATATTCTTATGCCCTTTTATATCTTTCACTAAAGAAATGGTGAAAGAGGAGAAAAGAAAGGGACATATAGCCAAATGAAGATCTTTGTGAAGTTCAAAATTCCTGAGGATATTTTCCATCCCACATCATCTTCATAGCTAGCAAAACATTTTCCATATTTTATAATTAATATATTCCAATTGCATTTTTCACATATCTGAGAAAACTCTCATATCAATTGATTTTTTTCACGTCTGAATGAATTTCAAGGTGACATTAAATATAATAGTAATCAACTCTCCAGATTGACCTCTTCTAGAATATCTTGCCTTCAAGCATTTAAATGCTTACTAAGTTGCTCTTTTAATAGTTTAGCTAAATAAGTTGATCTTTCAAATACAGCCTAATGCATGCTCTAACTTAATTCTCTATTTCTTAATCCTTATTCTTGCTTCAAGGTGAATACCCTAAAACAGTATATCTTGAATGTATCACCCTATCTCTCTCCAGAATGTCAAATCAAGCATGTATCATTCATTTTTATTTGGTCTCAAATTTATATAAAATTATGTACAAAAATGTATAAGATGCTTTCTTTTATTTTAGTTGAAACTGCTAGAAATATTCCTACAAATGTGATATGGAAAATAATAATATGTCTTTCAAAAAGTGTCTTAAAATATAAACTTAAATTCCACTCTGAAGGGATGAAGTGGATGCACTTTGCTCCTATACCTTCTGCTAACTACCACTAAAAATGCCGGATATTTTATATAAAACAATTTAAGAAGACTCTGAGAGAGAATAAGAACATTGAGGAAACTTGCAACCCAAGAATATACAGTGGCTACTGCCCTGTATCTTCTTTTTGCCTCACATATCAAAGACTTAGAGTCTAAAAAGATGGAAACCAACAACACCAATAAGCATAGTCAAGAATGGTCTAACCAAAGCCTGCTCTCTCTAGGAACAAGACCAGTCAAAAAGCAACTTAGCAAGAAAGTAATATTCTTAGATGTAACAGCTCTATTCAAAGCAAACACCTCAGGAAGAAAAATGACCACAATCCCACCCACATCAGCAAGGGCAAAGTGGGGAGCTTGACTTCCAACCTTAATAGGCTGTGAAAATGCACCCAACTTTATTGCCAGAGTGATAGAGATAAGGCCACAGAGGTAAGTAGGAAGCCAAGATTTTCATTCCTCTCTGGTAGTATCAAATTACCTTCTCCTCAGGTAGTATCAGTTTAGACAACATGGAGGTCCTGAACTTCCAAGCCCACCCTGAAGTAACACGGTAGGCCTTCCACTTCCCAGTGCTAATGTCAGAAGTCTAATGGGAGTCAGGAGCACAACAGTAATATGGATACCTCCACCCCAATCATTATGGAGACACCATAAAGATTGAGAACTCCCATCTCTGCTCAATAGGAATGAGGAAACTCCCTGAATTTGGGTGTCAATGGAAGCTGAGGAACCTATATAGTACTCCTATCTGGTATTAAGGAGAGAGGGAAACCAACCTTTTCCTAGCAAAAGTAGTGTCAAAAAAAAAAACAATTGAAAGAGGTTTCTGTAAAGC
This sequence comes from Callorhinus ursinus, assembly GCF_003265705.2. Lineage (NCBI taxonomy): Eukaryota > Metazoa > Chordata > Mammalia > Carnivora > Otariidae > Callorhinus > Callorhinus ursinus. Next base: position 43,366,353 of record NW_027397069.1, read on the forward strand.
CCAGAGACCCATAACATAATTAAAAATGCCCAGCTTTCAATTAAAAGTTACTTGTCATACAAAAAGAAGCAAGATCTCATATTTTAATTTATTATTATTTATTTTATTGTATTTTTTTAAAGATTTTATTTATTTATTTGACAGAGAGAGAGAGAGAGAGAGCACAAGAGTAGGAACACAAGCAGGGGGAGTGGAAGAGGGAGAAGCAGGCTTCCTGCCGAGCAGGAAGCCCGATATGGGACTTGATCCCAGGACCCTGGGATCATGACCTGAGCCAAAGGCAGACGCTTAACGACTGAGCCACCCAGGCACCCTCATATTTTAATTTAAAATGTTTGCTCCAAGAAAGATACTTTGAAGAGAATGAAAGTAAAAGCTACCTGGTGAGAAAAATATTTGCAAACCTCATGGATAACAAAAGAATAGTATTTAGATTATATACAGAACTCTCAAAACTCAATAATAATAATTTAACAATCCAATTAAAAGTGACACGAATAAAAGATATCCAAGTCAGAAAGGAAGAAGTAAAATTATCACTGTTCACAAATGACATGATCTGATATGTAGAAAACCCTAAAAAATTCACATAAAATAAAGGTTAGATTAATAAACTAATTCAGTAAAGCTGCAGGATCCAAAAATCAACGTACAAACTGAGATTTTATGTGGTAATAATGAACAACTTGAAAAGGAAATTAAGAAAACAATCCCATTTACAGTAATGACAAAAAGAATAAATCCTTAGCAATAAATTCAATCCAGGAGGTGAAACTACATGACATTGATGAAAGAAATTAAAGACGCAAATAAAGACATCCTGTGTTCACAGATTGGAAGAATTAATATTGTTAAAATGTCTAGGGGCACCTGGGTGGCTCAGTCAGTTAAGCATCTGCCTTAGGCTCAGGTCATGATCTCAGGGTCCTGGGATCAAGCCCCATGTTGGGCTCTCTGCTCACTGGGGAGTCTGCTTCTCCCTCTGCCTCTGCCCCTGCTTGTACTCTCTCTCTCTGTCAAATAAATAAATAAAATCTTAAAAAAATAATGTCTATATTACCCAACCTGATCTACATATTCAATGAAATTCCTATCAAATCACAATGGCAGTTTTACAGAAATAGAACAATCCTAAAATTTATAGGGAACCACAAAGGACCCTCAGTAGTCAAAATTAATCTTGAGAGAGAAGAACAAAGCTAATGGCTTCACTGTCATAGTTTCAAAACATATTACAAAGCTCTAGTAACTAAAACAGTATGGTACTGGCATAAAGACAGACCTACTGACCAACGAAAAAGAATAGAGAATCCAGAAATAAACCAAGGCAAATGTGGTCAATATCTTCCACAAGGGTACCAAGAACTTACAATAGGGAAAAGATAGTCTCTTCAACATATGGTGTAGGAAAAAACTGGATATGCACATGTAAAAGAATGTAAAGAATAAAATGGGTATAAAATTTCAGTTATGTAAGGTAAAGTTCTAGAGATCTGCCATAGAATATTGTGCTTACAGTTAACAATACTGTACTTTACACTGAAAAATTTGTCATGAGGGTGGATCTGAGAGTCTTTTCTTAGCTATAATAAGAAAACAAATGACATGAAGAAACATTTCAGAAAAGAGGATATACAGATGGAATAGAGGCACAGGAAAAGATGTTCAACATAATTAGCCATCAAGAAAATGCAAATTAAAACCACAATGAGATGTCACTACATCTCATTTATAAGAATAGGCAAAATAAAAAATAGGGCATATACTGGCAATGATGTGAAGAGCCTGAATCATTCATACATTGCTGATGGAAATGTGAAAAACTAAAGCCGTTCTGGAAAAATTTGGCATGCAACTACCATATGACCCAACAATTGCACTCCTGGAAATTTATCCCAGAAAAGTGATGACTTAGGTTCATCCAAAAACCTGTATACAAATTTTTATAGCAACTTTACTTTCAGGAACCAAAACATCAAAACAGTCTATGTGTCCTTTAGTAGGCAGATAGTTACAAACTGTGGTGTGTACATATGTTGGAATACTACCCATCAATAAAAAGGAACACACTATTGAAACATGCAGCAACCTGTCTGAAGAACCTCTAGAGAATTATGCTGAGGAAAAAAATCCCCCAAAGGGTACATGATTTATGATTCCATTTATATAATATTCATGAAATGACAAAATTATGGAAAATAGATTAATGTTCTACAGAGCAAAATCTATTCTCCAGAACAAAAGATTAGTAACTCTGAGAGGTTAAGGGGGAGGAGAGTTGAGGTGGGAGGGGAAGTGGGTGTGGCTATTGAAGGGAAACATCAGGGATCCTCCTGGTGATGGAAATGTTCTGTATCCTATAAATGACAATATCCTGCCTGTGATATTTGTGCCACAGTTTTGCAAGATGTGAGTACTGTGGGAAACTATGTCATGGTAATTAGGCTTCTCTGTTTTATTGCTTAAAACTACATGTGAATCTATAGTTATCCCAAAATAAAAAGTTAAAAAAATTAACTCTAGTGTATAAAATCATGTATTAAAGATGCAGTTACATAATTGCAAGCATCCCTCAATTTTGTTTGTATAAAGAAATGAAAGAACTTACACACTCATATATATATATAAGGATATTTAAGAAAGTAATCACTAATAAATATATTAAAGTAAAATAACAATGGGGAAATTGTCAAAATTAAGATAACTGAAATGCATTATTCTTAAAATGTATGCATTAAACTTAAAACTAGTTAAGGAATATTTGTAGTAAAATAAAAAATATCTAGTTACCTAGTCAATGTTATACCAATGTAATTGAAATATAATATTTATATCAATAATCTCCTTTGAAAAATAGAAAAATAATGTTTTCTTGGAATTAATATCACATGATTAGAACTTAAAGTAATTTTTATTTAAATAAATGCAAGAAATGAGAACCACAGAAATAAAGGCAAATGTTGATAATTCTAAGCACATGATTGTCTTGATGAAACTGAAAATTTATAATATTGTTCAATTTAGCATCAGCATTTAAAAATGCATGCAATATCACCAGGACATTCTTATTCTAATAATAGGTTATTGCAACGCACTAGGCCACTAAGGAACATACTATTATAATGAGTTCAAACCAGATTCATCTGAGTCATAAAAATATAATGATAATATAATGGTAATGATGATAAAGTGACTTGTACTGGGTCACTATAGTGAGTCAGGAGTAAATGTAGTTAGAAAACTTAGGTGATCAGCCTATCCACTAAATCATGCTGCCTTTCCAATTTTAAGCACTCAATAATAATGTGTATTCATTAAACATGTAACAGCAAAAATTAAAAAGCAATACATCCTAGCTGCCTAAAGGGGAATAAATGGTTTCCACTTCTGGTCATTTTCCTTCTGCACCTATGGTATTACCTAAGATATTAATCTCCTTTATTATTTCTGGAAATTGTTGGCTTTAACTGACTGCCTATTGCCAGGTATATCTTTTCTATGCTTAGAGGAATAGAGATATTCAATTCAATAGCCATATCAAATGAAAAGCCCACTGTATTAGTTTTCTAGGGCTGCCATAACAAAGTACCACAGACTGGGTTGCTTAAACAACAGAAATTTATTTCCTCACAGTTCTGGAGGCTGGAAATCAAAATCAATGTGTCAGCAGGCTTGGTTCCTTTTGAAGGCCCTAAGGGAAAGACCTCTTTTAGGCCTCTCTCTTTGGCTTATAGATGGTGATCTTCTCCCTGTATATTTACATCATCCTCCCTCATTCAGTGTCTGTGTCTAAAGTTCCTCTTCTTATAACACCACCAATCATATTGGATTAGGGACCATGTCTTCATTTTAACTTCATTGCTCACGTAAGGATCCTGTCTTTAATTACGGTCACATTCTGAGGTACTAGAGGTGAGGGCTTCAACATACAAAATTTGGAGGATACACAGTTCAGCTCATAACAGACATAATGTCTTAAATTTTGTTTCAGCCAAGGCGTGAGAGTGACAAGAAGAAACTGAATGCAGGGATTTATGACTCTCCTTTAAAAATACTATCAAATATTATATTTAAATGACTACCTTTGTAAAGGCAAAAAGTTAGGGTTGTATTTAACTTTGGTGGTCATTGAAATATCTTGTAGAACTTCAAAGAAACATCAGCAAGATATTAGGATTATTATACATAGAGTAAAAATCAATAATTCAATTATATAATTTTATTAAGACTGATGGTAAAAATTAACAATTTTGGGCAATTAATTCTTGCCCTTAAAATATAATTGAGTTGTAGTTATCTTTATCCACAAAATTACAAAGAAAACATATATCCACAAATGTTTTCTGATGTATCACAGCTTGGGAGATGAAATAGCCATGCAAACAGTTGACTCATATGCTTCCATTGTCAAGGATTATTTTTTAGAATTATCTTCATCAGTAGGGCATCAATGTTACTGTGTGTCAGTTATTAATAATATCAAATATTAAAAATTTTTGAAATAAAAATGTACTGGCCCTTCATCATTTTCTACTATTTTATAGGAAAGACATGACAATCCTCTGTATAGTAGGATCATTCGTTTTCTTCCAAAAACTAAGGGTCTATAAATTAAAATAGTTAACATTGATTAATTTGTTAGAGATTCAGACTGAGGGATTAGATATGAAGGCAATAATGGCTAAGGTATCAGATTGACCTCACTGATCTTGCCAGTGAGGTAGAAGCCCCATTTTGCTTTAACATAGAAACTTGTTTTGGAGTTTGTTAGAAGAGTAAAAAAACTCAAAAGCGGAAAAAAAAAAAAAACAGTTCCTCTTTACGTAAGGCACACACATGCATGTAGGTACACATACAGGAGAGTGAGAGAAAAGAAAAATAATCTTAACAGAAGGCAAAAATAGCATCTATGCCCAGTATCGTTAAACTTTGAATTCAGTTTTAATGTTAAACACAAGGTATTGTAGAATGTGTGTACTTTACATACAAAATACTTCAAAGGTCAGAATCAATCAGCTGTATTTTACTTGTCATGCCTGCTGGGCTTAACCAATATAATGAATACTGTTCTGTATTTTAGTTTTGTCCCAGTCTGATTGAGTCTCTATAAACCCATTATGAAGGTCAGTATATTATGGGTCAAAGGCTGTTGTGAAATGGAAAAAAAAAAAAAAAGGAGAATAAGCACATACAGCTTGTGGAGATAAAGATTTAATCAACCCTATAGGTAACAAAGTCTGATAGCCATACAGTAGTTCCTAAGAGCCTTTTAAACATTTATGTGTCACAGAATTTTATAATATGAAGAAAACTTTCCTCTATCAACTTTTTTTGTAGCCTGAGGACTAAAATAGTTACTTACAGATTTCAGTATTTGAGACATAAAAATACACTAAACTGAAAGAGTGAAAAGTTCTGATATAATGTGCCAATCATGACCAATTTTCAGTATCATAATACTATATTAAAAAATCTGAGGATGTAAAACAGCCCTTGTCATATACAATATAAAAAGACAGGAACTAGTCACTGCTTTTGTCACTGTTTAAAAGATATAAAATAGGGAACTAAATGCATCATGATATTATAAAACTTCTAGAGTGTGGAAGAAATGCATGAATACAATGTGTATGGACTAACTGATAGAATCACATTAAATTGTACTATAGTCTCTGGTCCTCTATTTTGGGTGTATGTTCTAAAGGAAAAAATGATCCTTTAATTCAGCACTAGCTTGCATTTATGAATAAGGACAATTATTTATGGAAAAATGATTTAAAATGCTTTATGATGATTTTAGAGTAGGCTCTTGGCAACAACGCTTTAAATGAAAGCTGCATGATTAATTCAGATTTACTTGGCTCTTTAAAACTTTGTATTTTTATATACATTATCCCAGCTGACTGCTATTTCCTAGAGAGAAAGGCTGTGTAAGTCTTACTAAAGGTCCATAACTTTTCTTTTTAAGATTTGATATATTTATTTGAGAGAGAGAAAGAGAATGAGAGAGATAGAGCATGAGTGGGAGGGGCAGAGGGAGAGGGAGAGAGAATCTCAAGCAGACTCCCCACTGAGCACAGAGCTTGACAGGAGGCTCAATCCCACAACTCTGAGATCACGACCCAAGCCAAAACCAAGAGTTGGATGCCCAACTGACTATGCCACCCAGGTGCCCCAGGCTTCATAACTTCTTAAACACTGAAATACAAAAATCTCCTAAAATTTGAATTTTTCTCACCACCCTCTAGGTAGCAAAACTGACTTGAATTGATGTGGGAAAACTTACAGACCAGTCTGAAGATGCATTTCATTAAAATCTATATAGATATGTTTGCTGCTACAGATCATGCTGGGGCCATTTTATATATCTAACATAGGGAACAAGCAAAATAAATTGAATTCTAAAATATATGTAGCCCCAAGGGTTTGGGATAAAAGATTACCTACCTGTTTTCCATGGAAATGAGGACAGCAAGCCTGGTAAAGTTTGAGTTGCTCAAGATTATATAATCTACCTTAACTGTACAAAGTAGTTATTACTATTCCCACTGATCCATTGTGAAAAAAATAAGACCAAGAGTGTCAGGAATTTGTCAAATGAACCACAACTGAAGACTGTCTGGACTGACAATAGAATTTCTCTCTCACAAGCAAATGACATCCTTAATCATATACTATCTTGCTTCCTAACACTTTGGGCTTTTATTGTTTATTTGCTTATTTTTTGTTATTTCTAGAAATTATTTTGTGGCTCTACTACAACTGCTATACAAATATCAACTCTGATGTGGTTAAAATAGATTTTACCATTTAGCTAATGCCAAGTAAATCTACTAATCTACTGACAGAACCTTGGTTTTTGTAAATCAAATATTCATCTTTTAAAATGTCTTCTATGTTCCTTACTGTGTTCTATGTCATACTTCTCTATTATGCCCTCATATATCCTCAGACATTCCCTTTTAAACTACTTCACCCTCTTGATTTCTCTAGAGCCTCTTTCCCTGCCTGTACTGTATGGCACACTCTCAGTTTAACGTCATTGTGCTCCGAAGTTATCTCATCTGAAAGGGCTCTCCTAAAATAGCCTTCCTTCCCCCTATCATTACTCTCTCCTTTTCCTTTTTTTTTCCTTTTCCTTTATTCTTTTCCATAAGATTAATTTTCCTAATTTACACTGTAATTTTATTTATTAGTTGGTTATCAGTTTTCTCCTATTAAAATGTAAGTCCTATGAAGGACTTACTTCCATGTACTTCCTCCCATCCTAATATCATATACTAAAAGGACAGCAAGGTGGACATGGGAGTTCAGTGAATGAATAATCCATTCTATCACTAAGATCAAGAATTCTTCATCAACAACTTGCCTATTGCAATTAACTTGCTCGCCCACGTCTTTGGATCTCTTAGTGACTCCTTCACTGCAACCTGTTTCTACTCTACATCTAGCTTAGTTATTTAAAAAAATAAATTTAAAAATAACCTTATTTAAATCTGTTTATTTTTCCTCCCAGTACTCCATATGCAAGAGCTTAAAGCACCTGAGTGACTTCTTGTTGCTTTGAATCCATAAAATGTTCCAGGACATTCTCTACAGACTGATCCCTGACTACTTCTTCAACAAATTTGTTCTCACTTGTTTTCACTGCTTATTTCCTTTTGCTGTAACCTTGGGAATCTTCTTTCAGCTCCTATACTAACTCTCCCCTTGCCTCCTCCACGTAGGCCTTCTGTCAGAGTGGATTCTCTGCTCAGAATCCTTTCCTTTCCTTTCTACCACATATACCTTCTCTTAGATACCTCTCTTTGTTTGCTTCAGATCTAAATTTTCAGATCAATTTCTTTAATGCACCTTTCTGTGATCCTCTGAAAATGTCAAAATTATTTCTAAACATGTTTCCAGAGCATCAAAATTTCTTCTCCTTTGTGTAGTTACCATGTAGTTTCACATGTATATGTGTGTACACACATGTGAGTATTTTGGCCAAATGCCTATCTCATTCATTAATCTGTAAATCTCACAAGGGTTGGTGCCTGGTTTATCCTTAGCCATTGCTATGGACTGAATATTTGTGTCCCCACCTCCATTCATATTTTGAACCCTAATTCCCAACGTGATAGTATTTGAATGTGATGACATTGGAGGTAATTGGATTTGGATGAAGTCATAAGGGATGAAGCCCCCATGATGGAATTAGTGCTCTTATAAGGGAACAAAGAGACATACGATCTCTCTAACATTGAGGATATGCAAGAAGGTGGCCATCCATAAATCAGAAAGAGGGCCTTTACAAAGAACCTAATGAAGCTGGCATCCAGCCTTCACAAATGTGAGAAATAAATATTTGCTATTTAAGTCACCTAACCTATAGTATTTTCGTTACAGTAACCTGAACTAAGAGACTCATGTATCACCAGTTCCTCACACAATGCCTAATATAACAGGAATTCAAATACTATTCAGAGAGGGCGCCTGGGTGCCTCAGTTGTTTAAGCGACTGCCTTCGGCTCAGGTCATGATCCTGGAGTCCCGGGATCGAGTCCCACATCGGGCTCCCTGCTCGGCGGGGAGTCTGCTTCTCCCTCTGACCCCCTTCCCCCTCGTGCTTTCTGTCTCTCATTCTCTCTCTCTCTGAAATAAATAAATAAAATCTTTAAAAAAAATACTATTCAGAGAGTGAAGAAATGGCTGAATAAATGAATGATATACTAAACCTTAAGATACCCACTCTACCACAAAGGAATCAGCTTCCATGTTAATATACGTCTCTGACTTCTCTTTTAAGTGAAAACAACAAAAGAGTGTGAATAGGAAGATGAACTTTACAACATGAATTTACTTTCTTTCCATATAGTATCTTTTCTTCATATATTTTTCAATCCATTCCATCTTTTCACTAGGTTATAGAAATATTTTATTAAAAATAACATTTCCCTAGTTGTTGGAGGCATTTTGTGAATCTTTGGTGGGGGTGGGGGAGTCTTGCTATTAATGATGAGCATCGAAGGAAATAGCATTAAGATAAATCATGAACAAATACGGATAAGTCTCTTAGTGGGGGCAGGAAAGCATAACCAGTAAGAAGTCTAGCTAATATAATTAGTGTCTTGGTGTATACAATTATAGGATGATGTGTTCCAATATAAATCAAAGGAAGAAGACTAATTAGCTTATCTCTTCAATGGACAGAGCAGAAACATAACTTGCAAAGGCATAAAAGAAAGAGTTTGAAACCAATAATATCTCAGAAAGTAGAACACATTTATGATTCTACTTTTTCATACAAACACATGATACATATATTTGTGTATCTTTATTTATAAAATTAAAATATTTAAATATTTTTTATTAAAAAATCACCAATTACTTGCCAATCACTGTCATAAAATAATTGATTTTTTTCAAATAGGATATTGAATGATTTAGTTCTTCTGAGTCAGCATTAATTAAATAATTAAGATATATAGGGTTGTTTGCTTTTAACCAACAATTTTGAGTCAGGAAAATATAAAATATGACAAAAATGACTCAAATTATATCTATGTCATCTCAGCTAACTGATTTTTAATACAGTCTATAGTAAGTGGGAGAAAAATACAAAAACATCAACAAAATTATCTGATTAATGAATTATTTTAAAACACAAATATGAGCTTTTTGTTTTTCTCCATTTTTCTAATGAAGATTTAAGGTATTTACTTAAGCTTACTCAATTTAGTATTATATAGAATGAATTATAGATTTGGATATACCAACTTATATTGTGGGCATCTAATGATTTCAGTCATAAAATAACCACAGCCTTAATTTCTGTGAAGCTGTGCTCTATGGATAGAGAATCTAATCATACATTTGTTAATGATGACATTTAAAGTATTTTATAAAAATAATTTACTTCTCCACAATGTCTGTCTAGGGAAGACAAGACAGATTCAAAGGTAATGAATCAGACAAAATAAATGCACAAGTTTTAGTGTTCACAAACTCCTAGCAGTGCTAACCAAGATTCCAGATATTTTAAATTCTACATCACTTTTTATTTTATATGCTCTTCTTATGCAGATTATCTATAGAAGATGTCAAATACGAATTTGAGGAAAGAAGAGGATACAGAGAGTAGAAGTACAAAGCATGTGCTCTGGAGTCAAGTATACTTGAATTACATTCTGGCTTGTACCACTTACTAACTGTGTTATCTTAAGACAATTAATTAGAAAATGCTGAAAATACTAATAGTTATTCTAGATGATTGCAAGCATTAAATATTTCATGTAAAACACATAGCACATTAATAAAGGGGAATAACGTTAGCTCAGAGTGCTCTAATTTAAGTAAAATGTACAATTAATTAAGTCATTAATTTTAATTCAATTGAGTATAGTAGGCATTATTTTTCTCTGCACTGAATTGTTTAACTTGCATCTTTTTTTTTTCCCTTTGTGCCCACAGATACTGACTCAAAGCCTGGTGTGAACTTCTGTTGAATAGGCAGGGGGTGTTTGCTGTACACAGTTGACTCAGTATGGCTGAATATGGCCATTCAAAGCGAGCTTTTGATACATTGTTTATAGATCAAAAACTATTAGCAAACACACCTATGTACCTCATTTCAACTAAATGTATATTTATGGCTAAGTTTATGCAGTGGGGTAAGAGACTTTAAGTTCATTTGATGCAGGCAATTCTAATGGGAGCACACAACTATGTGGACAAACAAAATTTCTTTATGGAGTAATTTTGGACAGTTTCAGGAGTTCAACAAGATCTGTTGCCTGAAATTATTTTTATCAGTAAGAAAGAATTCTTTAACTAGACAAAATGCTACAATACTACAGATTTACATCCACAACATACAATAATTTGAATTACTTCCTTTTGGTCTGATGCCTTATTACTCTTACACAACTGTCTCACCTGAATCAATAGCATCAGTCTCCATCTCAGATCTTGAGAAAACACAGTTTCAGGTCTAGTTTCATACTTACTGATCTGGAATCTATATTTTAACAAGCTTCTGACCTGATTTGCATGCACATTAAAGTTTGAGAATAAGGGATCTTAAAGGTAAATGACAAACAGCAGAACCTCCACATAAAACCTAAATGGATGAGAATGAGAAATAAGAGGTCAGAAATATTCTGAAGTTATGAACGAAGGAAAGGACGGGTGCCATAAAAACAAACTAAATGAAAGATAAGCTAAAAAAGAGTGCTGGATTGATATAATTTACAGTATGTTTGTATCCCATTTTTCTCCCTCTCAGAAAATATAAATGCCATCTTTTCAGATAATCAGATCACAAATCCACGACTTATTGTTAATCATTCCCTTTTCTTCACATCCGAAATCAAATCCATCAAGTACACTAACTCCATCCCTAACTTTTACACGTCTCCTTATCTCTACTCTCACATTAAGTCCACACTGGTCAAGTGAGACCTGATATGAAGACTGATATTTATATTCCATTTTGTTCCTATTCAGAAAGTCCCAGTTACGTAGAAGACTCCACGGAACAAATTTTCACCTTCAATGTTCCCCTACAACATCTAGTTAATGAAACTTTTCTAGAGATTAGCTGAAGGAAGAAAAAGATAAAATAAAGCATGATTTTTTTTTTTAAGCCAATCCATTAGTGGGGTGGGGGAAAGACAGAAAATAATTCACTGAAGGGTATTTAGTTTAACATACTCAATAACTGATAAAATAATTGAACCACATTTTAGAAAATGAGTTGGTTTTTTTTTTTTTTTTAGAAAATGAGATTTTTAATTGATATTTACCAAATGAATGTGTATGAGATGCTGGGCAGGCAGGGTTGTAGGGCTTAGAATATCCTAGGCACAGGGGATTGTATACATATTTTCTGAGACAGTTCTAAATGACAAAAAGCTTTGTGGTCCATGCATATTAAAACATTGGATTTTATCCTGAAGGCAACTGGAAATCATCACAAGTTTCCTTATAAAAGATTTCACTTCACACGATTACCTTTAAAAAAATAACAACAAACCAATCTTTTCCTGGTAAACATTTTACAATATATGTGTATCAAATCATCACACTGTATACCTTAATCTTACACAATGTTATATTTCAATGAAGCTAGAAAAATGATAAGTAAATGAATGGATGAATGAATAAATGAATGATTTCACACTCCACTTTCACACTACAATTTTTTTTTCTCATAATGTAGTCAATAATTTCGTTCCTGGTAAACATTTTACAATATATGTGTATCAAATCATCACACTGTATACCTTAATCTTACACAATGTTATATCTCAATGAAGCTAGAAAAATAATAAGTAAATGAATGGATGAATGAATAAATGAATGATTTCACACTCCACTTTCACACTACAATTTTTTTTTCTCACAATGTAGTCAATAATTTCGTTGGTAAGACTGTTGAGAAGGAGAATAGTTAGGTGCAAACTGATGAGGCCCTAGGCTAAATACTAACAAATGGGGCTGCAGAGAAGTGTAATTAAAATATAATTAAGAAAGTAGAATTGACAGAGTTTGTAATTTTGGTTGTACTATCAGGGGTGATTCTCAAATTTATGGCTTCTGGACGTGGTGAATGATGACACATACTACTGAGAAAAAGAATGTAAGATGAGAAATATGGCTGTAGGTATCTTTAGGCAGTAATTATGCCAGAAGAAGAAATAGTGTCCATTACCAGCATCATACAAAACCACTCTCAAAACTAAAATGAAAAACTTTTGTAAACAAATTTAGTTTGAATTAGATTCTATAAAGAAAGTATGCAATATAATATTGTCAATTCTTGAGACGTACTATATGTCAGACATTACATTAAGTACTTTAAAATGTTATCTCTTTAAACCTTTAAAGAATCCCATGAAGTAAGTTCTGTCATAATTCCCAACTAATAGATGAGGAATGGAATTTTAGAATGATTAGTTTGCCTGGTTATACAGCTGGTTATTTGAATAAGTCAATATTAAACCAGAGCTACCTAAGCTCTGCATATCACCTGTGTCAGTAAGAATTCCTCTTGAAAACAGATGGTACAATCAAATCTGCTACTGGTAGAAGTTTATGAGGGGACTTCATCTGCCACAGATCAGAAGGGACAAGATGACAGGGATGATTGTAACCTAGAAGCAGCTAGAACACCTGCTATAATGGTAGAAGTTTTCCTTAAAGGATCTGAGGACTCAGTAGAAGAACACAGAACTTGCAACCTGTAATCACACAGGGAAAGAGCCAGGTAAATACCACACTTATTTTAAAAATGGGAATTTTTCCCAATGCAACTGATGTAACAGGGAACATTTGTGCATAAGAAGAATTTTGCATTCATTTATGTGAGAATTTATTTGCAAGAAATACTATATAATCACAGAAAATTACCTAGCTGAACAGAGCAGTGTAGGCATATGCAAACAAACATGCACAAACATCTCACATATCTAGCAGCTACTTTAGTTCACTGTCTGTGATAGAAGCCATGCCATCTACATCTGGTGTTATAATTTTCTTTCCCGTTTCAGATAACTTTCTTCCAATTTAGAATAACTCCCAATCTACATCTCTTCCACACCCACTTCCATAAGCAAACTTTGGATCTCTTTCAATGGAAAGGGCTGTATTTATTGCAACATTTATGCATTTCTTAACCATTTAACGTGTGGAAAATTGTGCTACCATTGTCATTGGACTTCTGTTTTTTTAGTGTAGGTTTTAAATGTATCCCTAGAGAAGCTTTTGAGTGGAATACTCATTTTTGCCATTAGCATGATGATTTTAACTGCATAATTTTATATAAAGCAGTATTAACTAGGAAGATATAGATCACATTTTAGCAGAACTGACTGTAAATCTCCTCTCTGAACTCAAGTAAAATCCACAGAACAAAAGAACCAACAAAGTCCTTAAGTTCAGCTCCCTGGGGGCACAAACGTGGACATGGAGAAGAAAAAAAAATACTTACTATAAACCTCTATGTTGTGCTGCTTTTCATATGAGAAATAAACATGTTCGTAAAGATCCACAATTGAGATTAAAAATTATTATAACCAAAAGAGAGGATATAAATGTCAGAAAATCTATGTTTAAAGAGGCTACATGATATAAATGCACAAGTTACTGACATACCTAGGAGATACAATAGTTAGTGGCAAAACCAGAAGAATAAAATAAGGAATGTGAAGGACTGAAAATATTCAAATACCTAATAAAAAATACTTCCAAAGTTTAGGATGGACTGAAGCATAACATTCAAGTCTTCAGTGAATTTCAGGAAATAGTATGTTTAAACTAGTTGTGTAACATGTAGGAAAAACAAAACAAAGTCAATATAAAAAAGACCAAGGTATGTGTATATTAGTTGGAAAGAAAGGACTCAGGTTCTCTTACACATTATTAAGTGCCAGAAGACAATATCAAAATTTTCAGAAACAAATATACAACCAACAAATTCTATACCAAATTATGTTATTGTGCAGGGCAATGGTAATAGAATGGGTGCTCTTAGATGAATGCCTTTACGGCATTCATATTCTTCACGAATGACACAGTCTTCTTTGGAATAATACTCAGAACAATATTGTGTAGGAGTGAAAAATTAACCAAAATGGAATATCCAAAGGTATAGGGAATTTCTAAAATACAGAAACAAGTAGTAAGAGCACAATTTGTCTAAACCACTGCTGTAAAATTATCTCATATTATTTATGTGCCACCAAATTAAGCCCAAACTTATCAGCATAAAGGAGAATAAAATATCAAAACCATTATCAGAGATGGAAATAAGGTAATCAAATCATGCATTTATGATAGAGTCAACTGGACCAGATTGAAAAAAAAATACACACAAGGACCTGCCACAAAGATATGGGAGGTCAAAAAACAAAACAGCTTTCTGAGAAAATGTTGGGGACTTATAGATACTAACTAGATGAAATCCCAAATAGATCTCCACTCTGGTGGTTTTAAAAATATATTCACAGGGATGCCTGGGTGGCTCAGATGGTTAAGCGTCTGCCTTCGGCTCTGGTCATGGTCCCAGGGTCCTGGGATCGAGCCCCAGCACATCTGTCTCCCGGCTAAGTGGGGAGTCTGCTTCTCCCTTTCCCTCTGCCTCTTCCCCTGCTTGTTCTTTCTCTGTCTCTCTCAAATGAATAAATAAAAAATAAAAAAAAAACATACTCACAAATTATTTGACACTTCATCAAAAGATAAAATCCGATTTCCTTTCCTGTGAATGTTGGCCAACTTGAATAACAAGCTTCTGAAAAATAGAATATGGTGGGATTGATGTTGCGTGACACTGAGGCTAGGTTATAAAGTAGTATAAAGCCTCCACATGGCTCTTTTTCTCTTGGGATGCTCACCTTGGGTCAATTTGCCATGTAGTGAGGAAATATGAAGAGGTCATGTATAAATGTTCCAGCTGACATTCCTGGCTAAGGTCCCAACGATGGCCAGCATGAACCGCTACACATACGACTGAACTAAAATTCAAATGATTTCTCCCCTATCATCTTTGTGCCAACCCAGCTGATGCCAAATAACCTTGCTCAAACTGCAGATTCATTGATTACAAAAGGATATTTTTGTTGTTTAAGGTACTAAGATTTTTGGCGGTTTGTTAACAAGCCTTAGATAAATGGGGTAGGACTATAACTTTAAAAGACAAGAACAGTGGTAAGATTGGCTATTTAAGAGATTTGTAGAAGTTATTTTTCAAGAAAAAAAATCACATGTATTTATTATAAATCAACTTTTCAAGGAGGCCTCGGAATAAAGACATGCCTAACAATCGTAGAGCTTTGAATTATCCCAGAAACAGCTAAGGGTTTCCATATTCTGGTCCAGGAGGGAAGCCAAAAAACAGCCATATCATGTACCAAAAGATGAAAACAAATCAGAGAGAAAATTGTAATGCAAATCTGCCACTACCAAAGTTATTTTGACATTAGAAAGAAACTCTTTTATAGAGTTCTGGGTAAGTTTGGGATCACAAAGTACTGAAAAACAAGCATCTTGAGGGTTTCAAATAGTTTGTTTACTTTTATGGCTACTAGATTTTCATATTAGAAAGAAATAAATGCGGGGCACCTGGGTGGCTCAGTCGTTAAGCGTCTGCCTTCAGCTCAAGTCATGGTCCCGGGGTCCTGGGATCGAGCCCCGCGTCTGGCTCCCTGCTCAGCGGGGAGTCTGCTTCTCCCTCTCCCACTTCCCCTGCTTGTGCCTCTCTCTGTCAAATAAATAAATAAAGTCTTAAAAAAAAAGAAAGAAAGAAATGCTCATATCTATTGGAGAAGCCTAATATGCATTACATTTTAGAATCCTAACCACATGACTTAATCATCTATAAATACTTCAGTTATGCATCTAATTATTACCTTATATCCCATGGTATACAAATTGGTATAAACAGTGTGTTTTAGGTTTCTTTTAGGAGAAAACTATATAAATATATCCAATATTGTTCAATATAGTTTTGGAAATCCTGGCAAGCCCCATAAAACAATTATTCATGATAAGTTTTCTCTTAGATGATTCTATGATGTGATCAATAATCATAAAATATTAGAACTCACAAGAAAGTTTAACATAGATGCCAAACATAAAGTTGTTTTACAAAATTCAGTAGCTTTCTTCTACATCAGTAATAACCAAACAGAAAATACTAAAGAAAGTATTCCATTAACAACAATGTAAAAAATAGTTCATTGTTACTTACTTCTTTACACAAAAATGTATTTTTCATTTTTTAACCAAATTTGTCCAGAAATCTGAAGTATAACTTTATGCTGTATGTAATTACTGATTTAAAAATACAAATATACAAATTTTATGTACACTTTTTTGGTTAGTAAATATTGCACATTATATAAATAAAATAATATAAGCTATATTATAACTATATATTATACATTGTATTTATTCTAATTAAATACCATAAATACGTTTTAAATATCTGTTAAATTTTTTTAGAAAAGACATTTAAAAAGTCAAGTGGTAGAATGTCTAGAGAGAAAATGAAAGTATTGCAGAAGTGGATTATAATTATAGGAGATGTTACAACTTTGGTTAGAAAACTACAGTATTCCACCCACTGAAAGTTATGGAGTTTCTAACACTGATGAGTTAACTAATGACTATTCTTCAAGTTGTGAGAAAAAAAAAAAAAGATAATGCTAAAAATTTCAGCCTCTAGTGAACATCAGTAAGAAAATAAGAAGATGCCATTTGAAATACCTTTCAATAATCCTCCTCTATGGAAATTAGTTTTAATAAAAAAGTGATTTCAACAGAATATGGAGCCAATCATGGAAAAGATGCAGATTTTGGAAAATTTATTTCACTGACAGCTAAATTTAAAAAAAAAATTAATAAAAAGTTCTAATGGTGAGTTGATTCAGCATAATTCATTCTTTTATTTGAAAGAAATCTTGCGTTCGTTTTGCTTTGCAGGTATTCTTTTTAGGAATTATACAATAGTATAACATATTTGCAATTCAAAATAAATTTCAAAGATTAGAAGAAATTATTATGACTGCAAAAAGTCCAATTTACATTATGATCCTTTTTTAAAATGGAAATGTCTTTAAAAAATATTCAAACTAATATTTTAATACTTGACACCTTGTAGAGGTTGATTACATAAGATAAATAAAAATGGCAGAATACCTTCAGAGTGATTTTAAAAGTTGCTGTTTTGTACAAAAATTAATTTACATCTTAGAAGATCAGAAGAATTTATTTAAGTCCAAATGCCAGAATATTTCTAAATTTAGTTGAACTTATGGATCATTATAACGCTGATATGGCTAATCATAAAAAAAAGAATCTCTTACTTATCTGATAAAAATAAAAAGTAATTTATAATGCTAGTGAAATATCATGTTATATAGGAACTACTATGAAGTATACTAAAATAAGCAAAATGCTTTCCCTTGCAGTGAAATGTAATACAACACTGAGATTCATAATTTAAATAATTTATTTGGCCATGCTTCCAAATTAAAATAAATAGCACTATTTTATCATGAAATCAAAGTTGGAACTAAATCACATTTAAGTGGTGCCTCTGAACATATTAAGTTATATACAAGGATGCTAATTTATATGCATTCCCACAGCGTTATCAGTGACTCTCAGCCAGGTAGATCATCTAATCACGAGACTTACCTCTAAAGTCCAGTGGCCTAAAGCAACAAGTTAATTTTTTACTCATACTACATATCTAATGCTAGCCAAAAGGGAACTTAGCTTCATAATATATGCTCAAGGACTCAAACATAAGACAACTGGAAGATCTCTGAATAACACAGGAGAAAGAAAAGATGAAAAGCCACATTATCTCTTAAATATTTCCAACTGGAAGCAGCATATACTCCCATTTCATTGACTAGAACAAATAACATGGTCACACTTTATTCTAAGGAGACAATGAAGTGAAACTCTCCTTAATTGTCAGAAAAGTAGAAAGGAACTTCATATTAATGCACAGTTATAATATTGCCACTGCACCCCCCAAATACACATCTATTTGTATATATTTACATCTATATGCATCTATATCTATTGACTTTATATTCTCTATGAGATAGTTTAAAAACATTCCCAAAACACATTTCCACATATTACCTTAGCAATCAACAAATTCCTGTGAAAATATATGAAGGAGTCATTGTCTTCATATATTTGTAAATGACAAAATTAGTACCATAATCCCAGTTTTCAGGTTCTGAATTTTCTATTCTTTCGTATATGAGTTTATATATAACTTCAGTAAAGTCATAAATGCTATATCAGGTATGAACTCATAACAGTGAACCAAATCACCCACCAATGACCTCAAATATTATCTGGGAATAGATACTGTAAGCAAGAACTTTTTACCTGGATTCCATTCAGAATTAGATAGTAAGCCACAAATTCTTCAAATATTAGGAAAGCATCATTTTCCATATTATTTTTTAATGTCTGCATTTCTATAATCTATTGCTACACAGTTAACTTCCTTTAAAGGGTGTGACTTAATACAACAATGATCTGTATTTTCCTCCTGAATCTATGGGTTGGCTGGATGATTTCCCTACTCTTTTTCAGGCTTCACCCCTGTGGTTGCATCCATCTGGTGGGTCAGCTGTCGGACAAGGCCTCTCTCTTGTCTGGTAGATAGTGCTGGTGGTTAACAGGGTTGCCTCACTTCTCCTTCCTGTTGCTTTCTTACTCAAGTTAATAGGCAATATCGACCTCTATATTCAAAGCATCCTTCCAGGCTTTTGAAGATGCAAGCTGCAAATCCTCTTGAGGCCAAGCTCCATAACTCAACTGTCACTTCCACCGAATTCTTTTAATCAAAGCCACAAGGGCAGCCCAGATTCAATTGGTGGAAATAGTTCTACTCTGGATGGGAAGAAGTACAGAAAAACTTTTGCCTATATTTAATCTACTGGAGGGTTTATTATTCTGATTTTGTAGATAAAGAATTAGATAAATTATCTAGAATAACAGTTATCACAAAATATTTTTGAAACTATTAATAAGTAAAGCCTCTTCAATAGAAATTCATACAAATTATAGGATATGGAACCAGATAAATATTAGAGTTAAATGCCTCTGTGTATCAACAGATGACAGGGGAAGTGGGAGAAGGATGGTTTTTTCCTTTTAACGTTTCAGGCCATTTCTTCCTAATATTTTTTACCAATATATAACAATATGATTTATTTTAAAATTGGGCTTTCATTCATGACTACCGGGCTTTTGGGGGTTGCTTGTTTGCAATTAGATGATTTAACAAAGCTACACACAGCAGCTGTTTGAACGTTCTATTGTCTTCTGTGGAAAACGCCATATTAAGGCCAAATGAGGCATGTAGCTTGTAAAAGTTACTACCATCAGTAAATGATAGGCTGCATTTATAAAAGCTTTGTGATCTGAAATATATTAGGGATCTTTTGACAAGATGCTCTCAATTTAATTTTCAGAACAGTGCCACAGGTGGAGGACTTTACAAAAAGGGAAAGATAAAATACTGATTGAAAATTAGTAGATAAGAATCACAAATTGCTTATACCCAAGTGTCCTAGCCAATGATTTAGATTGACAGATATCTTGGAGAGTTGCTAAAATGGGACCATATGTCTGATAATTTCAGGGTGATGACAGTTGAGAAGAATGAACATTGCCTTGATTGGGTGATAGAACTTGTGAATATCAGGACCTCTGTTAGAAACTGGAGAGGCACAGACACATACTCCTCCACACCAGTCAGAGGCAGGATGCAGCCTTAAGTTGAACAGCTCATGTAACAACTCTATGACACCCTCAACCTTTTTCATGTCTTTTTGTTTTTTGACTAGACATAATCACCCACTCCACCATCTGATCATAAGGGATGAAATTTTCTTTTATTAGTACTTTGGGTTGACATGCCTAAAATCAGCATTTTGAAAGTATAAATAGGAAATGGAGGAAACTATTTTGTATTTTTCCCAAAGCTTTAAGTAGTATTTATTACCAAATAGCTCTAACACAAAAATTTTGATAAATAAGAGCATTAAATGAATAATTTTTAAAGCTTGTGAAATATTACAAACGTGGGGAAACAAAAATACTAGATTCCATATTAGTTTACTATGCATAGAAACAAACCACAAAAGATAAATTTCAAACTGTCTTCATCTCCAGTAAAGATAAAACTTTAATTAGATATAAATAACATTTTAAATCCAAGATTCTTATGAAAAATATACTAGAAATCTCTATGATAGTGGGAGAGTGTTAGGGTACAGTTCATCTCCTGTACACACAGACGCTACTACAGTATTGAAATTTATAGCATAAAGAATGTGATATTATCTTCAGTAGAGAACAGAAGATGAAGATCATGTTTCAAATTAGATGAGTTTTTTTTTTTAAGATTTTATTTATTTATTTGAGAGAGAGAGAATGAGAGATAGAGAGCACGAGAGGGAAGAGGGTCAGAGGGAGAAGCAGACTCCCTGCCGAGCAGGGAGCCCGATGCGGGACTCGATCCCGGGACTCCAGGATCATGACCTGAGCCGAAGGCAGTCGCTTAACCAACTGAGCCACCCAGGCGCCCGAGTTTTTTTTTTTTTTAATTTTAGATGCACTTAAGGTATTTGTGTGGCCTTCACGTGGAAGTCAGCTGGAAATGTGTGCCTGGAACGCAGGCTAAAATGCAGAATTAAAGACATTCTACAGGTGAGGAGAGAGAGGAGAGACAAAACTCCTATAGAAGAAAAACACCAGTGAATTTGATGACAGCAATAGAAATTACACAGTGTGAACGGAGAAAAAGCATACTTAAAAAAAAAAAAAAGAACCACATTATCAGGGACCTGTGGGGCTATACAAGGTCTAATGCTTGTGTCACGTGAGTTCTGTAAGGAGAAGATGAGAAGATGATCAGGTTGAAGGTGAAAAAGTACAGAGAGAAATAAGCAGTCAAACTTCCCAAATTGGACAAAGGACAGAGTTTTATAGATTCACGAAGCTGAGTGAGCTCCAAGGAGGATGATTTTCTTGTAGTCAAACTTCTGACAACTAAAGAGAAAGGAAACATCTTGAAATCAGCAAGAAAGAAATCACATTTTATTTTTATTTTATGTTTTTTTAAAGATTTTATTTATTTATTTGACAGAGAGAGACAGCGAGAGAGGGAACACAAGCAGGGGGAGTGGGAGAGGGAGAAGCAGGCTTCCCTCAGAGCAGGGAGCCTGATGCGGGGCTTGATCCCAGGACCCTGGGATCATGACCTGAGCTGAAGGCAGATGCTTAATGACTGAGCCACCTAGGCGCCCCAAGAAATCACATTTTACCTATAAGGGAGAAAATGGAGGTTAAAGAAAATGATATAACATTTTTCAAGAGTTGAAAGAGAGCTGTCAATCAGAATTTTATATCCAACAAAAATATCTTTCAGCATTGGCAGAAATCTAGGAATTCCCAGATGAAGGGAAGCTAGAGAATTTGACATCAACAGGCCTACTCTAAAAGAATGCTAAAGGAATTTCTCTAAACAGAAAGAATGTGATACATAAAGAAATTTTGTACTATCAGGAAAAAAAATAGAAAAAGAAAAAATATGGATAAATACATTATCCTTATCTTCTTGCTACATAGAACAACCAATATAAATATCCAAAATAACTATACTATTGAAAAAAAAGCCAGTTACAAAATATTGCATTCCATGTGAGTCCATTTATATAACATTTTTGAAATGGTAAAATTGTAAGAATGAAGAATAAATTAGTGGCTTCTGGAAGCGCAGGATGGGGGAAATGAGTGTGTCTATAAAAAGGCAATATGAGGCATTCTTGTGATTATGTAGAGGTTCTGCATCTTAATGTACTATTTTCAATATCTTGGTTTTGATACTGAATTATAGTTTTGCAAGATATTATCAGCATAGGACAGTAGGTGAAGTATACAGAGCATCCCTGGTATTTCTCACAACTGCATATGAATCTACAATTAATCTCAAAATAAAAATCTTAATTAAAATATTTAATGGTGATAATAATAACACAAGAGAAGAAAATTCTGATCAGTAAATTTTATTGTGTCTAGGCCCTCTTATAAAAAATTGAGAAAGCATTTCCTAGATTATTTCAATAATGGATTCCAACCTAAGCATATCCCAGCCATATTTGCACTGCCACATATATAGGTGAAGATTTCATCTTCTTCATTGTTATATGGCAACTAGGCTAGTGTTCAGTAGCATGGGACTTAGAAACTTACATGCAACATTGTCAGTAAAGCAAAGTAAGGCATGGAAAGTAGAGTGAAGCAGGTGGCTCTCGATGCCTTTATCTGCGCAAAGTATTAGCCTACAGATCATATAAATAAAAGTTTCATTTCATAATTCATAAAGTGTTTCTTTTAATATTTTTGCTGTAACTAATTATAGAAGTAATTAGCACAATTGTAGACTAATGTAGGTGGGGTAAGGTACCTAATTCTTTTAAACCTTAGTGTTTTTTTTTTAATTTCAATTATTTATTTGACAGAAAGAGAGAGAGATAGTGAGAGAGAAAGAGATAGAGCATAAGCAGGGGGAGCGGCACGCAGAGGAATAGGGAGGAGCAGGCTTCCTGCCAGCAAGGAGTCCAATGCAGGACTCGATCTCAGGACCCTGGGATCATGACCTGGGCCGAAAGCAGACGCTTAACCTACTGAGCCACACAGGCATCCCTTAAAACTTAGTTTTATCACTTGAAATAGACTACATAAAATTACCTCAGAATATTACTTTGAGTTTAAGTGAATATAATATATATGAGAAACATTCGTGAAATGCCAAAATCATGGAAATGGAGAATATATTAGTGTTTTCCATGCACTATGGATGGAAGATGGTTAGGTCCACAAAAAAGCAGTATGGGGCCCTTATCTTTTACATATATTTCTATATACATACAAATTACTTGCGTATATGTGTGTATATATGCACACATGCACATCAAAGTACTTAATCTAGATTCTGATGTGCATTAGATGGTTAATATATAGTAGACATTTTTTCAATAACTGTTATTATTCTCAAATAATAATATGCTTGCGATGAAAAATGATTATGTTAATAGAATACTGAGAGAATAAAGACTAGTAGTAACATAGTCATGCTTTGAAGAATAAGCATCATTTTCAGAAGCAGAGAAAAGAGTGAAAAATAATTTCAGTCCAGATCAATTTACTGTCATCTAGTGCAGTTCCATAAACATTAGCAATATCCAGGAAACAGAACAAAAAGATCAGTGATCATATACAGAGTTGCACAGAGAATTACAGCAGACTTCCAGCATGACACCAACGCATAGCTCTCTATCACTAGTATTGAATTTGCTTCATATTGAAAAGTCATCCATGACATCCTCAATCACATTGATTCAAAAAAATATAGTAAACAGGCTTTTAACTAAAATAACTTATTATCTTAAATTGTCAGCCTTGAAAATCACTAAAAACAGAGAAGCAGAAGGGAAATGAGATATGTTACAAGATATGAGCAAATAATACAGTTTGATTCATTTTTAAAATAAAGAGGCTATTATGCCCAGTGACAGTATCTATGACAGATATATTTAATATAAGGGGAATCTTAAAACCAAAGCTGAAAAATATACTGAAATATCAAGGAGCTACAAATCAGATTTAAATTTACAGTTCAGTAATATAAGGTTAAAAGGTTAGCACAATATCAGTGTAAAAATCCAAGATCACATATTGAGAGATATAGGCATTTTTTTTTTCCTGATGCACCTGTATCTAACAAGCAAATGTCCATGTTCCAAATAACCATGTTACAGTGTTCCAAACTTTGAATTAATTGAAGAATTATTACAACCTATTATTTATATTATGCAATATCTATTCTGTATTATACAATCCATATTATGTATATCTTTGTAATGTCTATTATGTAATATCTATTCCAATCCACTATACCTTCCCTGTTTCTTAGGCAGTTTTTGAGGCTTTTTAAATTTATAAAGTCTTCTCATCTCAAACTTCCCATTTCTGTATTCCCATCCTCACCTATAGTCAAGGAGAATGTCTGTAAGAGAGACTCGTTATTAACTTGACCCAAGGTCAGGTTGCTATTTTTTCCACTATGGAAGGATATATATTAATAAAGAAAAAGTATGTTCTATGGCATCAAAAAGAGATGGATGTGCATTTATACATTGTATTGCAAATTTACAGCTGTTTACCCTCCAAATGCAAACTTCTTTATATCATATATCATTCACTCATTCACAAAAGCCAATTTCTGAATAATTCCCATGTGCCAGATATTTCATTAGGTAGTATCATCTGCTCCAGTTCCAAAAGTGCCTGCCTAAGGTTAAAGTTATTAAGCACATTTATACGTGAGATAGAAGTAACAATATAAATCATACATATTGTCTAGGTGATCAAAGAGATAATGTGTGAAAAGTGTCTCACGTGGAGAAATTTAGAAAATGCATGCTTTATTTATAAGATATTATAACAGAAAATAAATTTGAATGCTGGAAAAGTACCGAATGATATTAAAGGAAAAAGTAAGTTTCTTTTCCCATCTCATATACTCTTTTTAATTCTTAAATGTAGTCATTTTTATTATATCAGCATTCACTTTTTAGTATTCTAAAACCACCTACCCAACACAGTAGTCACTAGTCACATATAGCTATTTAAACTCACATCAGTTCAAATTCATTTTGTTAAAATTCAACTTCCTAGTCACAATAGCCTTATTTCAAGTGCTCACTAGCCATATATGGCAAGATGCTATCCAACTGGAAAGCCAGCAATAAAACATTTCCATCATCACAGAATACCTTAAACAATATACTTAATACAGTGGTATTGTTAGAATCTTGAGGAAAGTGTTAAACCATCCTAGATAAAAGTTTCATATAGTCAAAATTTTTCTTGCCAACTCTCTAGAGTAATTAACATTTAAGAGACCATAATTAAAATTTTTAGATATTTCATAATGGCCTTTTTCGTCCCCCTCTGCTTTGGAAAATACTGGTTTCCCTGGAAAAAAGCAGCATATCAAGTAGGTGGTTTTTATCTGGGTTCCATTTATTTTAATTACAAATTACATCTCCTGTAAATACTGGACTCACAAAGGATAGGGAGACACGAGAGTCACAAGGGAACTGACAATGAGAGAGAAACAATTTTCTGTCTGGCTTTAAATACTCACTTGGGGAAGTACTCTTTAGTACTATGCACTATTTATGGATTGATAGTAAATTCTCTTCCTCACTCTCTTTCTCTGTCTCTCTCTTTCTCCTAATGACTTATAGGTAAGTTCCACTTTGTTAAATAAATTTTTGAAGTGATTTCACCTCTAACTGTTGATTTAGCTACTTGTGACAGTATATATGGACTCTCTAAAAAAGAGATTTAGAAATTTGGAATTTAATTTATAGACACATATCCCTTTTTTCTTTGACATTTCCACCACTTTTAGAACTAGCCCTTCTAAGACAAATTATGCAATCTATTCAGAAAGAACCTTTCTTTCTTTCTTTTTCTTTCTTTCTTTGCTTAAATGCAAACAGTCTTGTAAATGGCCTTTGCTTGTGGGCAGATGAGCCAAGTAGGGATGGGATTAATTGAATCAGGTTTTCCATGAAGTGTCCTTGATTAATAATTCTCCTAAAACTTGTCTACAAACTCTAAGCTTGAAGAATCCCCATTCTTCCACCTGGCAGAATAAACCACACATTTTTTGTTTTCTTCAGTACATATTTGGAATTCAACTCAGGTGTATATTTAATGACAAATCTATCAGCTTGCTGTATCCCAGAAAATTATAAAAAATTCTGCTTAACCAATAGCCCATTCTCTTAGCCTTTGTATCATTAAAAATTTGTCACATGTACTCTTTTGTTGTCATAGTAATAGAAATTTAAAAGGGAAAATACACATATGTATGGTCAATCGGCTACCCGAGCTTGAAAGTTGAATACAATTTGGAAGGACTTTTTATTATATGGGATTCTATTTTATGGAAATAACATTTGGGCCAGCAACTAGTATCTAGTGTTAGATTTTACCCTAAAATGCTGTTCAATCTCTTATAAAAATAAATAAAAATGCTAGGAGTTTTAGGTTCACTCCTCCACTGAACAGGAAAGTACAAAACCCAGCTCTTTGCTTTGATGTATAAGGAAAATTTATTCTCCAGGGCTCCTTGCAGGATCAGGCTGAGTCTGGGACCTAACTTGAAATTACAGGCTTCCCTGGCTTCCTCTCCTTCCTTGTTCAAGTCCCCCCAGTCTCCAACTGGTTTCTCCTGAGAACACTTCCTTAATGTATCACTCACACCTTAAGCTTTGGTTTGGCATGTGCTCTATGAAAACCTCACCCAAGACAGTTGGTATTAAAATGGTCCCGGGAAGCAAGGTCTAAAACAGTAATTGGATCACTTGTCATCCAGATGTTAGTGAGGACTCATCTCTGGTATTAGGTGAAGTGGTGAAAAGTCTGGTATGCATTCAATTTTAATTATAAAATAGCATTTAACATATAATCTGAAATATTTTCATTTTGGATTTTTTTCCTAAAGGAATGGGTAGGTGTTTGCTTTGTATCTGGTTACTAACAGCTCACTGCTCAGATCTTTCCCAGAATAAAGAGAAGTGTAATCTAAAGACTAATTATGTTTTCCTGTACAGAACACAGAAAGTGGTTATAATGTCCCATTGGCAGAATACCAGTTTTAAAGAGTATGAGATCATACTTCCACTAAGCAATTATTACCCTTTTCTTCTTGATTTCTTTGCTTATGACACTTCTGTGTCCTGGAATGACATCAATTATCACCCTTTTCTGCCTGCAAAAATCTGTAAGGACCACCTTCAATGTCACAAAGACAGTGAATCTCTTTAGTCTTCCCTTCCAAAGGAGAACTCCCATTATTCTTAACTCACAGTTTTATTGCAACTTCATACTATAAAGTACCAAATCACTAGCTCTACAAGACTCTGAATAAACAAGACACTACCTAATTCTCCAGTCTCATCTCAAGTCAATCTTCTTGCTTATATATCCCAATGTTACTGGCCTGCTTTCAGTTCCTCTAGCTCCTCTAGCTAACTTCCCCTCAAAACCTCTGTTCATGTTGTTCATGTTCCTTCCTTTACTGAATTAACTCTGGCACCTCCTCCAGGGCTCTGAGAAGCCCTGTATGGTTCCTCAAAATAATTAGTTCAGTTATGTAGTCTTGTATTAGGCTCTATTTTCATTTTTTCCACTTACACCATGATTATGATTTAATAATTTTTGCATTTGTCATAAGCATAAGTTGTAATCTGATCAACTAATCCAGTTCTTGTGCTATTGCATATGTTCAATAAATACTTATGGAATAAATGGGTGAATGAATAAATACCTCATCCTATTTAATATATGCTGTTTTGTTACATAGATCTATTTCAGTTGTAATTGCATTTCTGAAGTCGAAGTGTTTAAGTCCTAGAGTAGAAATCTTTTCAAGAAAAAAGTTTTTGTGCTTTGAAGTACTTCAATAGAGTTAAGCACATTCAGAACCAAAACATGCATAATATTTATTTAAAGACAGCTAAGTCGTAGATGATATTGGTTAGAGAGGCCTTGGTCTAGTGGTGGGGCTAGAAACCTCACTGAAGTGGGTTGAAGACCAAATGAGAAGTCAAAGGGAGGGTAAAAGGCATTAGCTCAAAAGTATGTGAAGTCCTGAGATACTGTGTGTGTGTGTGTTTCCATATATGGAGGATATTCATTTTTGGATGGGAAAGATGTGAGTGTATTTAATGTTATGGAACTGTCAGTAGGGAATTTGGAGACATGGAGGATAGCTAAAATAACATATGTGTGTCCTTGGGAAAGAGTAACAAATTGGGATCCATTTTTGGGGGAAGGATTAGCCTTAGTTTGTGATATGTCTTTTCATTGTAATACAAGGGAAGAAGAAATGTGTAGGTAGGGTTGCAAGTTTAGTGACGAGACACAGGGATTTCTTTTTTGATAAAAGTTAGGATAAAGGTAGTGAAGTAGGACTAGAGAGTAATGGAGAAATATTGCAATCTATGCTATATTAAATTAAAGCATGGACTATCAATGGATATATAGAATTTCTGGGTAATATTGGTGGCTAAATTAACAGACCAAAATTTCTAATGTTCTCAATCTTTAGTAATGTATATGTATATGTATATAAATATGTATATATTTATGTATATATTTATATACATATATATTTTTTCTAAATAGTGTTTAGAAGTTCAAGGATAAGTTCAGTCAAAGTAGGGCAAGAAAGCTGATATTGACAAGAGAATGATTAAAGTTTTAAAGTATGTAAATAGGATGAAAAAGAAGCAAAAAATTGAATATTTTAGAATAAGTAGAGATAAAAATAGGCTAAATGAGGTTTTTTTTTAATATTTTATTTATTTATTTGACAGAGAGAGAGAGAGCAGGAACACAAGCAGGGGGAGAGGGAGAGGGAGAAGCAGGCTTCCTGCCGAGCAGGGAGCCCGATGTGGGGCTTGATCCCAGAACCCTGGGATCATAACCTGAGCCGAAGGCAGATGCTATTGTTTCAATTGCTGACTAGATGTACATGCAAGGAACTACTGTTTTTTACTGCTAATCTTTAAAGATGAGAAACAAAGGGATGTCAAGACTGTTTTATTTTAGTATTCAAATATTTTATGCAAATAGGTAAGAGAAAAGATGTTTCCATTCCATGTAATTTTATTTATGAAAAGGTATATGTTTGAATTCCTCATGGAGAGTAGGGAAAAAAATACATAGTGAGAAACTTTATTGGTTTGCTTGTTTATATTTTACCTGATGTTTTAAATGTGGATACCACTAGATGAAGTTCTTTAAGTCATATTTTCTTCCTGCTGCTGAAAACTGGAAGGGGTCTGTGTGAGGGCAGAACTACAAGCAATGAAAGAAAATGGGAACAAAGTTCTATGGAAATTGTGAATTTTCTGGGAAATTCTGAGTAGTATGTTTATTTTTCTGTTTGTTCTGTGGACCAAGATTAGTTGGGTTATTGTATTATAAAGCAATAATAATATAGCCACCTTTAATAATGAAAATACCGACTATTAAATACCAGTTTTGGTCTGGCCATTGTGCTAAGATGATCTCAATTATAACTGTAGCCTTAGTTGTGGGGAGGTTTTTTTTTTTTTTTTTTTTGGATGAAATATTTTTATTTATTTGTCTGTCAGATACAATAACTGATTTCCATTTACAATTATTTAAGGTAAGAAACCGAGGGTCAACTGAAGAAACAGTTGCGGCCTCACAGCAGAGCCTGTGGGGCCCAGCCGGGGGCTGTGGGGAGAACGGGCGTGACATTAGCGGGCCTTCTCCAGGAAGGCTCTGCAGCACCTCACACACTGCTGGTAAACAGTCTCAAAGTCAGACTCATTCCCATAATAGGGGTCTTCAATAATGAGTTGATTTTGTGGATCATAGCTCCCAAGTAGGTCAATTTTAGCTTT
This sequence comes from Callorhinus ursinus, assembly GCF_003265705.2. Classification (NCBI taxonomy): domain Eukaryota; kingdom Metazoa; phylum Chordata; class Mammalia; order Carnivora; family Otariidae; genus Callorhinus; species Callorhinus ursinus. Next base: position 43,396,391 of record NW_027397069.1, read on the forward strand.
GCAGTTTTTAATTTGATTACTTTTTCTATTCAAGTCTCTCAGATTGCTTTCATCCATACACAGTATATAATCAAATGTGGCAAATTCTTCCTTGGTAACCTGCCGGGCAGTGTGATTCATGGGGATACCATGCTTCTCCATGCAACTCTGCCCTCGATAATCAGGAGGGTTTCCTATTTCATACGTGGATGTCACTGCACTGTCTATCCTCCAATGATCTGAAAGCTTTTGATCAGTTACAAGTTTTCTGAAAACTGCTTCTGCAATGGGTGACCGACAGATGTTACCCAGACACACGAAGAGCACAGACTTCGGCACCTGCTCAGCCATCTTCCTGCGCGCACACCCAGGCGCCCGCTGAGCGCCTGTAGGGAGTATTTTTATCAGCACGTAATAGATGAATACAGAAAAAGCTTGAGAACTTAAAGTAACTTTCCCAATGTCACAGTTAGTAAAAAATCAGAGAGGGATTCAAGTACAGGAAGCAGTCTATTCCATAGTTTACACTCTTTTCAGAAGTGTGTAGCAACTACATTTCTATATTAGTCAGAGTGACACCTTTACCAGGTGAAGCAAATATCACTGCCTGCTCCTATGAGTCAGGGAGAAATGGCTCCCTTATTGTGGTTTCCAGACTAGTAGCAATGCCATCACCTGGCAATTTGTTAGGAATGCAAGTTCTCACACTACCACCCCAGACCAACTGAAGAAGCTCAGATTGCCAGTTGGGGCAATCTAACATAATTCTGACACATGCCACAATCTGAGGACTACTGATGTAGAGTATGGTCATGGTTCCTGAAGTCATTTGATTTTCTTCACTGATTGTCCATGAGAGTGTTACTCACATTTAACAGCATTGGATTCTATGCTTAGGCATTTTTATTTCCTGAGCAAGAACCTCCTATTCCTGTACTGTTGGAAAGTAAGATCAATACTTAATCTGATCCCATTTTCACTGAGTCATTTAGACATTTTTAAATTTTTCTGAACTATGGATAATATTCTTCTCATTTTTTATCTGATATTGGTGGTCAAATTTGCCTGGCTTTAGAGAATGTCTTTTGTCATTTATATGAAAGGAAATGTTAAGTGATAATTTTAAGTTCTCTAGTAATTTAAACATTCTTTTTCTCCCTTTTCCATGGCACCATAATCATTCTGCAACATTCCTCTGATGCTCCCCATCTGACCTTACTTTATAAGAAGAATCTTGTACAGAATTTTGTACTCGATTTTCTCTAAACAGAATTGATAGGTTGGACTGTACTCTAAGCTTTGTGAACCACTTAAGTCAATATCTAATACACTAGGATTACTATCTTAAGAGTCACCAAAAGTTTGAATTCTATGCTGAATAGATATTCCTTGTGTCTTTCACACGTTCCTGTGTCAAACTGGGACACTTTTGAGATCTATTTAGATTCATCAGTGCTCAGGATATTTGCATTTTAGAAGACTAATCGTTTTAAAGGCTGAAAGTTCAAAGATTATTTCCTCCTTTAGGAAATATTATTTTTCTTGAAAAATCTGCCTATTATTTATAATCAGTTGAAAGAAATTATAAACAAATACCATCTTAGACTCTCATTTTCATATTATGTGTCCTTTCTTTTCTATCTTTACTATCCTTCTTTAAAAAAATCAGCATGTTGGGGCACTAGGGTGACTTGGTTGAACATTCAACCCTTGATTTTGGCTCAGGTCATGATCTCAGGGTCATGAGATCGAGCCCCACATCAGGCTTCAGGCTCAGCACGGAGTCTGCTTGTTCCTAGGCCTCTGCTCCTCCCTGACTTGTGCAGTTTCTCTCTCTCTCTCTTAAATAAACAAAAAAAAATCTTTTAAAAATCATGTTTGGAATTATGAATCAATGAAAAATATTTCAAAATAACTGTCAATCACAAATGCATCATAATATTTTTGTTTCTATAGCAAGCTTGCTTTGTTTGTAAATATACATAGGTTACCTTAAGTAGACAGCCGCACATTTATCAACAAACTGATAACACCAAATTTATGGGTATATTTTGTTAACACTACATCTCAATACATTTTACATTGCTCCTATCCATGTTACTAGTATTTTAAAAACACTTTAAAGCAATCAGGGGACTATATAATGAATGATACCTATATTCTGGTGTCTAAAATTGTTTATAAAGATGGATGTAACATTGCTGGTGGGGAAATCTTTGCTTACTGAGTATATCACAAACATCAGTAATGGAGTTTTGGCTTTGATATGCTGGGGAATTCATTCTCAGAGCACTCTTTATCCTACAAATAATTCATCAATAAATCATTTCAAATAAGTTGGCACATTCTTCCTTTGCAACATAACTGTTTGGTTAAATGCAATGTGCAAATTCTCTTCCTGCTACAATTAGTGCAAAAAGAACCTGTGTCATATGCTATGATTATCATATTAACATGAGAATTCAGTGAGAAATTTTACATAACAGGAAAAGACCCATTAGGTATGAATTCAAATGTTTTGTATTGACCCAACAGCATATTTCAATTAAGTATTGGCTATATTAGACTGAAACATTTTTTGGAAGCACATTTTCAGTGATCAGTTCAGGAAATCCCTCTTGTTTGAAGTTAGTATCATATTAAGCACATATTTTAATACATCAAAACACCTACAGCCTTTGATACTCTTGCACATTTTCTTCATTTCTATAAATGAATCAGTTGATAAATACAATTTACTTTTCACTGTTCTGGTAATACACAGCATTATCTGAGTTCTAGGTATTTCCATTTATGAGTTGTTGCAACAAAACAGAATTATTACATAAGAGATCACCGGAAGATAATTTTAGGTAAAGAGCTTTTAGGATGAGACTTAGGTCAGGGACTTGCACATCACAGACTTTTAGAGAGTCTGTCTACCATCAATTCCTTCATCCAGCACCTCACAGCATAAACTTTGATCCATGAGCTGACATCTTCCCTCCTAAGTCATACATAGAATATAGAATCGACGGTGTTTCCAAACTAGCACCACTGTAATTGAATTCGACAGGAAAAATAAATCTTCAGATGAATAAAAGTAAAAATTCACGAAAAGTACCTCAAAACACATACTTTACTTTTTTTATTCTTATTCCTCATTTTCAGTGAGATAAATCAACTTCAGGAACAGTAAAATCTAGAAGAGGTATTTATTTCTTATCTTCCATAAAAATTTGCCTAATTGTCATTTACAGGTACTTTCTCTACGACTCCAAAATATAAAAATCAGATTTTCTGAGATCCACATATTTCAAGGTGTAGCACTTTGCCTCTCTTAATACTTTAAGAGGCATTGTAATGTTCATGCAGTATATTGTATTTAGTGTTGATGCTTCCATTTCTAACTGAATGGAGCACTGGGTGTTATATGGTGTTATATGCAAACAATGAATCATGGAACACTATATCAAAAAACTAATGATGTAATGTATGGTGATTAACATAACATAATAAAATAAAAAAAATAGTAGTCTATATCCCCCCTTTTATTATTATATAGTTTTCTTCTGAAGCTCTACCTCCGAAGGCATATGTTACTTTTTGATAGCTACATTTTACAATTTGTCTCAAAGAGAATTTCCTTTACCTTCAGGTTGGGACACCATAAAAGTTTTGACAGATGAATAACGTGACTTACAATGCTTTTACATTCACAGTTTCCTAAACTTAGCATTGCGTTCTTTCTCATTTTAAAACCCTATTTATATAAAAAAAAAATAAAGACCGCAATATCGCTTTTGAGAAATCATTCCTTTCCACATTGCTTTTCTCTTTTGCTTCCCCACTTTGCACAACAAACTCATTCTTACTTTGCTGCAAGCTTTTTGCACATTATGAGACAGAGAACTCATATCAAGTCAAGTGAGGAAGACAGGTGAATGACAAACTGGAAAAGAAAGCATCAGTGTAGCACTCCAGTTATGTACTCATTACTTCTTAATAAAATGTCTTTAAGAAAACCACCATTCCCCTAGTAACCTGGACAAATGCAACCTTTACTCGCCTCCCTGAACCAATTTCATTTTAAAGTGATGATATATCAAAACCATATTTCATCATAATGAAATCACTATGAGGCAAGCAGCACTTGAAAAAGTAGACTACTAAGACCTTTTCTCTACTTTTCTCCCCCATCTAAGCACAAAGAAATACACATAAAAATTGCGTAACTGGACAAGTTCTTTCTTCTCTGATAGCAAAGTTTCCTATGTCAAAAAGAAAGACATAAGTTACTAATGCAAGATTGTTCTTTGCTGATATTCCAAAAGTAACATGACATCCATCTAACTGCTCTGGTTTGGAGCCTTCTGCCCTTTAGGATTGTTCCTCACCTTTCTCTGTTCTGGAACTGGAGTGCTGCTCACTGCAGGTCAATCATCAAGGCTTTCACATTAGTTAAGTAAGCAGAGTCACTGCAGCATGCTGGAAGGTGGGAGGGAGTAGAGAGTAGTCTACTTGTTTCATTCTCTCTCTAAGCCTTGGGCAGAATCTTCAGTAATAAATTGTATCTTCTGCCAGGGACCCTTCTGATCTCAACACCACTTCCTCTAGCCTAGAAGAATTTTATTTTTCCTTTCTTTTTCTTGCTGCTTTCTAGGCTTGTTCATCACATCCAGTTTGAATTTTCAACTCCTTCATCAATTATATAACTAATTCCCTGCATGAAGTTCCTTATGCTTAAATGCTTAAGTGTATTTCCAATTTCTTGGTTGTTCCCTGACCACTACACCGCTTATAAAATAAAGGTATATACCATATGGCATTCAGCCAATAAATATTTTTCCATAAAACCTCAAAATTTCAAGGTTGCAATGGATCTTCATATCCAGGTATTATAACTATCATCCTGATTATGGTTCCTAGCAAAGTCTTTGTTAGATCTAAGCATGTATTTTGCCTTTTTTTTAAGATTTTATTTATTTATTTGATAGAGAGAGGCACAGTGAGAGAGGGAACACAAGCAGGGGGAGTGGGAGAGGGAGAAGCAGGGAGTCTGATGCAGGGCTCAATCCCAGGATCCTGGGATCACGACCTTAGCTGAAGGCAGACGGTTAACGACTGAGCCACACAGGCACCTTTTTTTTTTTTTTTTTAAATACAAATTCTTTCTTCTGTCAAATTGGAAACTGACCTATTTGGCTTATATCCATTACTCTTTCAGGTCACAGACTGCGAGTTTAAAGAGCCTACATCCCATACTATATCACCTTATTTACTTCATCTGAAAACATAACCTCAAAGCTTTTGCTGAAATAACTAAATGAGTTGAGGAATGTTAAACCATTTGTTTGCCAGAAGTATCAATTCTTTCCCTCCTTTCTTCCTCTATTCCCAATTCTCCTACTTCTCATATGACAGCTTCTTGGATATTTGAAGAATATCTCTCAAATTTTTCTTATCCAGTTCAAAATCCCAGACTACTCAAGCATTCTTTGTAGTATGTATCATCTTTTTCTTTCAGACTATCGTTCATTGATCTCTTATGTAATAGTTCCAGTTTGTTACAGTAACTCTTAAAAATAAACAGGGCGCCTGGGTGGCTCAGTCAGTTAAGCATCTGCCTTCAGCTCAGGTCATGATCCCAGGGTCCTGGGATTGAGTCCCGTGGGGGGCTCCCTGCTCAATGGGGAGTCTGTTTCTCCCTCTCCCTCTGCTTCTCTCCACCTACTCATGCTCTCGCTCAAATGAATAAAATCTTAAAAAAAGAAAACACCTAGAACTCAGAAAATTCTGTGTATGACCAGAACAACATAAATTCATTCATTTATATAAATGAAGAAAATGTACAAGAGTATATGAGAGAGTATAATCAAACAAACTGCTGTTGTCATTAAGTCGAAGATTTCAGTGATCATTAGACATACTCTGATTTTAGATGTGCCAAAATGGGGAGAAAGTGACCAACACCATTGTAAGATATCATCAGGTGTAAGATTCATCCTGAATTCAGAAATGGAAAAATGTGAAAACATGGCTAATTGTGTCATGCTGCAGATGTTCTATATTTCAAAACATAAATTCAGGTAAAAAGAGTATGTTTTAGATTTATCAAATCCATTCTGCTAATATAGGTAATGTTGCATGACAAATTTTTACCTACGTATTTCCCAGTTTTGGTGTTTTTACAAATGCTATTTCTAAAATTTATATTTCCTGATACCATTGCAAGTATAGAGAAATACTAGCCATATCTTGTTCATCCTGCTGGATCAGCAAGACACCATCAATAAAATGGATCAATGTTTTGATCTGTGGGATAATCATAACATTAACATAACATGGGACAAAATTATAAATATTTTTGACTGTTCAAGTGAATGCAAACTGTCTCTAACAATTTTTCCTGATAAGAATAGAAAAGCATTCATCAAATCTATAGATAAACAGCTTGTACCTGAAGACTTATGCTCTAATAATGCATGCACATGCAGCACAGTATGGGTACTAATTGCTTAAGCTTGTGGTAACATATAGTCTTTCTCTATCTGGTTTTTACAGGGACCAGATTAACAAATTAAGCACCACCAATCTTCTTTTTTGATTGCACATATTAAGGAGCACCCTCGTTATCTGCCTGTTAATTTGGGCCCTACTGATGTCATGTTCCATTAACAATCCCTACAACTTAAATGGGTCACACCCCCTTGGCTGGCCTTCTGCCCTTTCAGTTGTCTCTGTATTTAGGGCCTGCTGCTACTGTCAGGTAAGTTCCGCTACCTAGCGTCTATTACTTTGGGATCTCATCATCTGCAAGGCTATTAAAAAGACTAACTGAACTATTACATCAGCTATAAGCCCTGACTTGGAGAGAAGAGCCACCACTAAACTTAGTGATGCCAGAGCCCTATTGACTGGCACATTTCTAATGGATTCTTTGATTAAGCACCTTCAAATCCAATCTCAGAGGTCACCTATGGGCTCCTGATAGTGTATTCTAGATAATTCTTTTAGCTCATTCAGGGTAGAATCTCTTTCCTCCTCATCAGGACCCAGACAATGCTTAGAATTAACCCTAGTTATGAGACTCTTGTCCAAGAGAGAAAGCATTTATTGCCTTGAAAGTAGTGGTCTCTGAAGTATCTTTCCTCATCCACCAAGTGCTAGTTCCTAATAGAGAAGAGGGTAGATACAAGATCTTTATGGGAACAAACCCAGATGTCTCCATGCCGTGTTTCAGAGATTTTCCCAGTAAAAACTTTGATCTTAGTATAATAAATCTGCCTTGACTGAAAATTTAGCCTCTCTAGCACTGAGACTTTATTGAACTCTATTGGGAATAGTCCAATATATACAAGTGAGTCGGTTCTTTAGTTTGTCTGCTTTTCCACTAAAAGTTATAAACACTTTTTGTAATATACCAAAAAAGAAAAAAAAAAGCCACTAGCTCTCACATTTAGCTTTTAACTATCTGTTTATTGCCCTCAAAGTCTTATCAATCCCCACAAGTGTCAATACAACTTAGTAGTAACCCGCCAAATTGGCTGATCTTGTAGGCACAGTTAAACCCATATATCTATAATGCCTAAACAATTACACTGGCAATCAGAAAGTTTTGCCAGATTATTACTTGTGAAATCTTTACCAGTTGTGTCTTACCTGCCACGTGGAAGGAGGAGTTCTTCCTTGCAGTGCTGTGGGTGATCTAGTTATTAAGGCCCATTTAACTGCATGTTTTTGTTGACCACTCTTAGTTACCAACTCTGTCAATTCTGGCTATCTGAGAATCAGACACCATGATGGAATATGATGTGTGAGAGAATTAAAGGAGGAGAAACACTTGTAAAGGTTAAAGGGAGAGGACAAAGGAGATAGGAAGACTCTTAAGATTGCCTACAAGTGTCACGCTGGTGACAGAAAATGGGAAGAAAAGAGATGGGGTAGAAAAGTTTAGACTGCCGTTTAGCTCTGAGAAATCTTGGCAAAGCTCACAGTAAGTCCTGGCAGAAATGTAGGTCGTTAGTAGAGTCCCCCATAGGATGGCAATAGCCTGGGTCTAGTATCACCATCATCACAGTTAATTGTCTGACAGAGTGGTCAAGACAGAGTGGTCCCATCGGGAAAGCTGTGGAGGGTATGAAAGTGTATCAGGTGGATGTGTATGGTCTCTGGTGCTCTCTGCAGCATTCTCTCTTTGTTAGGTAATGTGAACAGGACTCTTCTATGGCTGCCATCTGTGCCAAAGAAGAGTGGGTGTGAGTGCACCATCTTTGTGTAGGCAACAGGAGGTGCCCTATGTGTACACAATTTAAAAGCAATCATAGACTGAACATCAGTCTGTTTTTTATTGTCTATGTATATCAGTAATTCTAAACAATGTCAAAGTTAAAATACCCCTCCTCACTGTGGCAGACCTCTGCCTCACTACTCCTTCCCATGGGTATGCCTTGCTGCATAGAATACTTTTTCACTTCTATATTTCTTAATTTGCTACTTCCTGTGAACTGCCAAGACACAGAAACTTGGAGAGAAGACACCTAGCTGTGAAAATTATCCTTATTTTTCACAAAGGGCTTACTAATACAATATTCTTCATAACAAAAACACTTGGAATCCTGATGGTATTCACTATGATAGAATTTGCCCTGTTACAACAAATTTTCCGAATGTTTTCTCTCTAGTAAATGTGGAATACGTATTTACAGCTTTAAAATTATTATTGTTGTCTCAAATCAATCTCTTTATTCTCCCTCTTACAGAACTAAATATCTACTATATTTCCAAAAGGCACATTTGAAAATGCTGTGTCAATGACTAGGAGGAACAGAAATTGATATATTATGTATTTATTGAACATGTATTTAAAATCATTTAATGCTAAGTAAAACAGAAAATTCAAAACAACAACAAAAACAACAACAGAAAATTCATGTGGGGAAGTAAATATAATAACTGGAGTTAGAAAATTTATATATAATTTATAAAATTCATAATTTTTATAGTTTGTTGAATTTAAGCAATAGTCCAACATATAAGCATTTAAACTTAAGATGAATCTGTTTGCATTTTAGGAAAAATCTTTAGTTATTCTGTTAATATTTTAAATAATCAGACATTTTTAGAAAACTGTAAAAACCAAAAGCAAATTAAAGTTATTATTATAAGAGAGAAAATGATGCAAGGGCTTCTATTAATGCCTAGCACAGAGCCACAGTCTACTTTGACAAAAAAATAAAACAAAAATCTTTGGTAGGAAAATATTATTCTACCTACTTATTTAGACTTGATCATTAAAATTAAAATGCTGGGCAATGATTATAGGGGAAATTATTCAAATGATATAGCAAAGTACATGGCACAGTAACATATATTACAGCTAAATGAACTAATATTTTCTACATTGAATGCAATTTTTTGTTAACATAACTGCTTATTTATAGGGCAATATATAAAGGTATTTATTTGTAAACTTTAGAAAGACATCCTACTGGAAATAAAATTATTTCCTAAGAACATTCTGGATATATATCTTGTATGATTATATTACATGTAGATACTGATTTACCCTTAACTTTTTGAAAAAGGAGGCACTTTATATGTCTGTATCTATCCATCTATCTATCCGTGCACTTGTAGAGAGGATTCACGCTTCTTTTACTGATATATTACAAAGTACAGAAAGGACAGCACAGAAGTTCTAATGGGACTGACCATCAGAAACAACATAAAGCTAGAAAGGTAGCTTAGACTTCATATGGAAGGGCCCTCACAACAAATCGGCCATCTAATTTATTTTAATTGTGGGTTGTTTGGTTTTCCAAAAGTACTCACTGAGATGGAGTTGGACTGCAAGATGTTTATTAGGGAATGAGTTGTATTATGGGAAGGAGGAAGAAGTAAAATTAGACAGATGGATAAGCTGAGCTGAGATTCAGGCCAACAAAACTTCAGCCATCCCTGTAAGAAATTCTCAACCAAATATTGTCCATCAGAGTTGTCCCACATTGAGCCAAATGGCTGGGCATTTATATCCCCACCTTGCTCAATCATGGAATATGGGGTCTTTCTGTAAGGATATGACCACAAGCAGCTAAGGCAAATCCTAAAACAACTGACAGGTGGAGGCTGTCAGCTGACCACACTCTCCGTAAGAGGACACCAAGACTTTGCTTGAAGGAGAATCAGGGCAGTCCATCTCTTTGTCTTCAACAATTTGAAAAACACTTTTGGGGTCTCACTCTTTTTCATGTGGTTTCATCTTAGCAAAAGATTGGCAAAGACTCTGTACCCTGGCATAAGCTAAGTAAATAAAAATACTGTGGTAACCCTAAGTATTATTAATCTTAGAAACCACAGGTAAAAGATTATATTTTGATATAATTTTCATAATTAAAAATGAAGAGACATAAATTATTTCTTTGAAGCCTTTATGTTTATTTATATGATGCCATATGTATATGTTAGAAATTAATGGCATGCATTTAAATTTTACTGTAAGAACTAAATTTCCTTTAGTTTAAGCTTATTATTAAAAAATAAGTTATCATAGATTTCCAAATTGTATAGACAAACAAATGATAAAATAAAAATAAAAGGATACTTTGGGTTAAAAATGGGGTTTTTAATTTAATTTTATTTTAAACCAAGAAAAATAGGTTTAAAAATAGAAACATGGGCAAACATTCTATCAAAAATAATTAACTACAGGGTGCCTGGGTGGCTCAGTCGTTAAGCGTCTGCCTTCGGCTCAGGTCATGATCCCAGGGTCCTGGGATCGAGCCCCACATTGGACTCCCTGCTCAGCGGGAAGCCTGCTTCTCCCTCTCCCACTCCCCCTGCTTGTGTTCCCTCTCTCACTGTGTCTCTCTCTGTCAAATAAATAAATAAAATCTTTAAAAAAATAATTAACTACAACTGTAATGGATTTTCTATGGATTACTGAGAAGCTCTGTCTCATACTTACTCTTCTATTCATTGCTTGTGATCAATTTGACTTTAGAATCGACTGCAGATTCCAGATAGTAAATATTTTACTGGAAACAACATCCTTCTCTGATTATCTCCATATATACACTAAACTGATGATTTTATTTGTAAAAGAATGAGTGCTATTGTAATCCCTTGGGTCATTTTCATTCAAGCTCTGATCAGCCACCAATATATTTGGCATGTTGCTTTAAGGATTTTCTATTTAATAAGACCTTGATTTAACTCATTTTCTGTTTTTAAATGGATTTTTTAAAATTTATTTCTCAAAATAATGATGGATAATTGAATCATAGTTGAGAATGGATTGTGGATGAAAAAATCAATCAAAACACATTAAATGTTAATTGAATGTGGGAAAAGGGAGAAGCAAAAGACAAACACCAAAGAAACATTAAAGTAACAACTAAAAGTACTCAGTACAAGAAATAATGCAAATCTTCTTTGTTGAGCAAGGTAAAATAGCCTATGTCATTTTTCTCCCTTCTACAGAGAATTACTTAAGGAACAACACAATAAAGAAGATAATATAAAACTATAGAAGAACAGGAGTCTCAAGAGTTAATTTCACATAGAATGTAAGTAATAGGATAACTTGTATTTTATATAGTTTTTAGATATTCTTAACTCTTTTTGTGATTCAAATAAAATTACTCTTCTGAGTATCACTGCCTATGTGTCTAAGATTACTCTTTCCATTCTCCAGTTGGAACTTGGGAACTGTCTTTCCGTTCCACCATCTTCCAATCACTTCCATCTGTTTCTTTGACTATATTCCTGACCAGTGGAAAATGGTTATGACTCTAGGAATAAGTCAATAGAGAGAACTTTAGTACTCTGAAGTAAGAAATTTCCCTCAGAAATCATTATTCATTACCTTGGAAATATATGTCATCGACATCACTGTACCTCACAGCAATTCACATTTCCAAAATTTAGGGTGACTGACATTTTGAGTATGGGTATGTTCGTGTGTGTGTGTGTGTGTGTGTGTGTGTGTGTGTGTGTGTGTGTGTAAATTTTGACAACCCACAATTTAGAGTATAATGGCTATATGAACAAGTGAATATTCATTTACCATAATAAAATGATGTTTGCAATCAAAAACTTATTAGGTAAAAGCAAAAAAAAAGATGTTTGAGGATGACTTTCCAATGAAATTACCTGTTGTTATACTCAAACGTAAAAAAACAATTTATTCTACTAATGTGATAATGAGCAATCCTCTTAAATCTTGTTCTACGATGTAGATAAATGTAAATATATAATAGGGAAGAAGGACCACAAATTTTAGATAACCTAAAAGAAATAAAAAAGGTTTTGCACATCCTAATACAGAATGAATACTCTATCAAAGAGATATTGGATGTCTCAAAAAATGGATTTAAAGTAAGGATGATTACACCTCTGCATTCACTTGATTTTTAATTTTCATGGTTAAAAAAAGGATTCTGGAGTCACACAAACACTAATTTAAATACCATCTCGTTTTGAACACTTTGAGTAACCTACCTAACTTAATTAATACCTCCATGTATCCTGAACATTTTCAAGATTTCTAGGCCTCCAGAATTGAATTACCCTTTCCCTCAAGACTTAAGTAAAATTCTTGAACTCAAATCCCATGTGTCTCTAGGAAATACAATTTTCTTCACAGTACTTCTAGTGAGTCCTGAAGTTGTATAAACCAGGGGATATTTGTACACCCCTGTGGTTGTCTGTCTCTCTCTGCCTGCTGACACACTAATGTAGCCTGTAATTAAAAAGGGAGCTCTTGAGGATGGGGATTTCATTACAGTAAGGAGGAACTTGACAAATCCTATTACTAAAAGAATTTCAACTGATAACCTTTCAAAAATAGCCATTTCGGGCCTATGAAAATCAACCAAAGAAGGTAGAAAACTGAGAAGAATTTATTCATAATACATATCTGCCCTTTAGGTAAAAACAGTGGGAGTCAGTGAATTTATTATATGAGACTCGCCGCCACCTCGCCCCCCTTCTACCAGTGGCTTAATCCACAATGACTGAAGGCCAGACAAGCTATGAAAACCAGAAGTTTTGCTGCCTGAAGGTGCCCACTTGATTTAAAATGGAGCTCAAAAACTCTATACCCTGCAGCATGTTCAATAACAACAGTAATTTGGGGTAGGAAATGACAGAGAAGGTCAGAGCCTCAGAAAGGTTGAAGATGCAGTCCTAGTCAGGAGAAGCAGAAGACTAACAGAATAGGCAGAAATATAACATGAAGATCTGGACGATGAGACAGTTATGGAGGCATCGAGAACACCCACGTATGTCTAGCTGACTGAAAATCTATACGCATGTACTAAACTTAAATAAAATATTAGACTAGGCCATAATAATGTGGTTCATACTTAGAGCTAAAATTAATGAAATAAGAAAATCCCTTTAAAATAGTGAGTCTCAATAAATACAAACATTGGTCTTCAAGAAGAATAATTACATTTATAAACCTAGGTCAGACTGATTAAAATAAGAGCCACCGATATCATGGAAGAAGAAAAAATAACTCAAAGATCATATTTAAAAAGATAAAAAAGAGCCATAACAAGTTTTATGTGAAAAAATTAAAATTAATTCTTTCAAAGAACGAGCTCCTAGTTTCGTTGATCTGTTCTACTGTTCTTTTGGTTTCTATTTCATTGATTTCTGCTCTAATCTTTATTATTTCTCTTCTCCTGCTGGGTTTAGGCTTTATTTGCTGTTCTTTCTCCATCTCCTTTAGGTGTAGGGTTAGGTTGTGTATTTGAGACTTTTTTTGTTTCTTGAGAAAGGCTTGTATTGCTATATACTTTCCTCTTAGGACTGCCTTTGCTGCATCCCAAATATTTTGAACAGTTGTGTTTTCATTTTCATTGGTTTCCATGAATTTTTTTAATTCTTCTTTAATTTCCTGGTTAACCATTCATTCTTTAGTAGGATGCTCTTTAGCCTCCATGTATTTAAGTTCTTTCCAATTTTCCTCTTGTGATTGAATTCTAGTTTCAAAGCACTGTGGTCTGAAAATATGTGGAGAATGATCCCAATCTTTTGGTACCAGTTGAGACCTGATGTGTGACTTAGGATGTGATCTATTCTGGAGAATGTTCCATGGGCACAGAGAAGAATGTGTATTCTGTTGCTTTGGGTTGAAATGTTCTGAATATATCTGTGAAGTCCATTTGGTCCAGTGTGCCATTTAAAGTCTTTATTTCCTTATTCATCTTTTGCTTAGATGATCTGTCCGTTTCAGTCAAGGGGGTGTTAAAGTCCCCCACCATTATTGTATTGTTGTTAATGCATTTCTTTGTTTTTGTTATAAATTGGCTTATATAATTGGCTCCTCCCATGTTAGGGGCATAGATATTTACAACTGTTAGATCTTCTTGTGGATAGACCCTTTAAGTATTATATAGTGTCCTTCCTCATCTCTTAGAATAGTCTTTGGTTTAAAATCTAATTTGTAAGCTATAAGGATTGCTACCCAAGCTTTCTTTTGGTGTCCATTAGCATGGTAAATGGTTTTCCACCCCCTCATTTTCAATCTGGAGGTGTCTTTAAGTCTAAAATGAGTCTCTTGCAGAGAGCATATCGATGGGTCTTTTTTTTTCTTATTTATTTATTTTTATTATGTTAATCACCATAAATTACATCATTACTTTTTGATGTAGTGTTCCATGATTCATTGTTTACGTATAACATCCAATGGATGGGTCTTGTTTTTTTATCCAATCTGATACCCTGTATCTTTTGATTGGGGCATTTATGCCGTTTACATTCAGGGTAACTATTGAAAGATATGAATTTAGTGCCATTGTATTGCCTGTAAGGTGACTGTGACTGTATATTGTCTGTGTTCCTTTCTGGTCCACGCTGCTTTTAGGCTCTCTCTCTGCTTACAGGACCCCTTTCAATATTTCTTGTAGGGCTGGTTTTGTGTTTGCAAATTCCTTTAGTTTTTGTTTGTTTGTCCTGGAAGCTTTTTATCTCTCCTTCTATTTTCAGTGACAGTCTAGCTGGATACAGTCTTCTTGGCTGCATATTTTTCTCATTTACTGCTCTGAATATATCATGCCAGTCCTTTCTGGCCTGGCAGGTCTCTGTGGATAGGTCTTTTGCCAGTCTAATGTTTCTTCCATTGTAGATTACAGATCTCTTCTCCCGAGCTGCTTTCAGGATTTTCTCAATGTCTCTGAGACTCATAAATTTTACTATTAGATGTCAGGGTGTTGACCTATTTTTATTGATTTTGAGGGGGGTTCTCTGTGCCTCCTGGATTTTGATGCCTGTTTCCAAAGAATTAATTAGATTGATAAATCCCTGGCCAGATTTACCCAAAAGAAAAATGACACAAATAAATAAAATCATGAATGAAAGAGGAGAGATCACAACCAACACCAAAGAAATACAAACAATTATAAGAACATCTTATGGGCAAATATATGCCAGCAAATTAGATAATCTGGAAGAAATGGATATATTCCAAGAGATGTCCAAACTACCAAAACTGAATGAAGAAGAAATAGAAAGCCTGGACAGACCTATAACCACTAAGGAAATTAAAGCAGTAATCAAAAATCTCCCAACAAACAAAAGCCCAGGGCCAAATGGCTTCCCAGGGGAATTCTACCAAACATTTATAGAAGAATTAATACCTATTCTTTTGAAACTGTTCCAAAAAATAAAATGGAATGAAAACATCCAAACTCATTTTATGAGGCCACCATTACCTTGATTCCAAAACCAGACAAAGACCCCATCAAAAAGGAGAATTACAGACTAAAATCCTTGATGAACACGGATGCAAAAATTCTCACCAAAATATTAGCCAATAGGATCCAACAGTACATTAAAAGGATTATTCACCACAACCAAGTGGGATTTATTCATGGGCTGCAAGGATGGTTCAACATCCACAAATCAATCAATGTGATACAATACATTAATAAAAGAAAGAACAAGAACCATATGATTCTCTCAATAGATGCAGGAAAAGCATTTGACAAAGTACAGCATTCTTTCTTGATCAAAACTCTTCAGAGTATAGGGAAAGAGAGTACATACCTTAATATCATAAAAGCCATCCTTGAAAAATCCACAGTGAATATCATTCTCAATGGGGAAAAACTGAGTGTTTCCCCCTAAGGTCAGGAACACAGCAGGGATGTCCACTATCACCACTGCTATTCAACACAGTACTACAAGTCCTAGCCACAGCAATCAGACAACAAAAAGAAATCAAAGGCATCCAAATCGGCAAAGAAGTCAAACTCTCACTCTTTGCAGATGATATGATACTTTATGTGGAAAACCCAAAAGACTCCACCCCAAAGCTGCTAGAACTCATATAGGAATTCAGTAAAGTGGCAGGATATAAAATTAATGCACAGAAATCAGTGTCATTTCTATACATCAATAAGACAGAAGAAAGAGAAATTAAGGAGTCGATCCTATTTACAATTGCACCCAAAACCATTAGATACCTAGGAATAAATCTAACCAAAGAGGCAAAGAATCTGTACTCAGGAAACTATAAAATACTCATGAAATTGAGGAAGACACAAAGAAATGAAAAAACGTTGCATGCTCATGGATTGGAAGAAAAAATATTGTGAAGATGTCAATGCTACCTAGAGCCATCTACACATTTAATGCAAACCCTATCAAAATACCATCAACTTTTTACAAAGAAAAGGGACAAATAATCCTAAAATTTATATGAAACCAGAAGGGACCCTGAATAGCCAGAGGAATGTTGAAAAGGAAAAGCAAAACTGGTGGCATCAAAATTCCAGACTACAAGCTCTATTACAAAGCTGTCATCATCAAGACAGTATGGTACTGGCACAATAACACATAGATCAATGGAACAGAAAAGAGAGCCCATAAATGGTCTCTCAACTTTATGGTCAAATAATCTTCGACAAAGCAGGAAAGAATGTCCAATGGAAAAAAGTCTCTTCAACAAATGGTGTTGGGAAAATTGGACAGCCAGATGCAGAAGAATGAAACTGGACCATTTCCTTACACCACACACAAAAATACACTCCAAATGGTTGAAAGACCTAAACGTGAGACAGGAGGCCAATCAAAT
Source organism: Callorhinus ursinus (assembly GCF_003265705.2). Lineage (NCBI taxonomy): Eukaryota > Metazoa > Chordata > Mammalia > Carnivora > Otariidae > Callorhinus > Callorhinus ursinus. The sequence continues at coordinate 43,413,435 of NW_027397069.1, forward strand.
TCTAAAGGAGAACACAGGCAGCAACCTCTTCGACCTCAGCCCCAGCAACTTCTTCCTAGAAACATCGCCAAAGGCAAGGGAAGCAAGGGCAAAAATGAACTATTGGGACTTCATCAAGATAAAAAGCTTTTGCACAGCAAAAGAAACAGTCCACAAAACCAAAAGACAACCGACAGAATGGGAGAAGATATTTGCAAATGACATATCAGATAACGGGCTAGTATCCAAAATCTATAAAGAACTTATCAAACTCAACACCCAAAGAACAAATGATCCAATCACGAAATAGGCAGAAGACATGAACAGACATTTTTCCAAAGAAGACATCCAAATGGCCAACAGACACATGAAAAAGTGTTCAACATCGCTTGGCATCAGGGAAATTCAAATCAAATCCTAAATGAGATACCACCTCGCACCAGTCAGAATGGCTAAAATTAACAAGTCAGGAAACGACTGATGTTGGCGGGGATGTGGAGAAAGGGGAACCCTCCTATACTGTTGGTGGGAATGCAAGATGGTGCAGCCACTCTGGAAAACAGTATGGAGGTTCCTCAAAAAGTTGAAAATAGAGCTACCATACAACCCAGCAATTGCACTACTGGGTATTTACCCCGAAGATGCAAATGTAGTGATCCGAAGGGGTACGTGCACCCTGATGTTTATAGCAGCAATGGCCACAATAGCCAAACTGTGGAAAGAGCCAAGATGTCCATTGACAGATGAATGGATAAAGAAGTGGTATATGCATACAATGGATTATTATGCAGCCATCAAAAGGAATGAAATCTTGCCATTTGCAAAGACGTGGATGGAACTGGAGGGTATTATGCTGAGCAAAATAACTCGATCAGAGAAAGACATGTATCATATGATCTCACTGATGTGAGGAATTCTTAATCTCAGGAAACAAACTGAGGGTTGCTGGAGTGGTGGGGGGTGGGAGGGATGGAGTGGCTGGGTGAAAGACATTGGGGAGGGTATGTGCTATGGTGAGTGCTGTGATTTGTGTAAGACTGTTGAATCACAGACCTGTACCTCTGAAACAAATAATACATTATATGTTAAAAAAAAAAAAAGAAGAAGAAGAAGCTAGTAGGAAGGCAATAATGATGGGGGGAGGAATCGGAGGGAGAGACAAACCATGAAAGACTATGGACTCTGAGAAACAAACTGAAGGTTCTAGAGGGTGGGGTGTGGGGAGATGGGTTAGCCTGGTGATGGGTATTAAAGAGGGCACATACTGAATGGAGAACTGGGTGTTATCTGCAAATAATGAATCATGGAACACTACATCAAAACTAATGTTGTAATGTATGGTGATTAACATAACATAAAAAAAATAAAATAAAAAAATTAAAGTTACAGTTATACAAAATGATTAAGTTAGAGATATCTGCAATATAACACAGTGTCTAGAGTTAACAATATGGTGTTATCTACTAAAAATTTGTTAAGAGGTTTCATGTTAAGTATTTTTACCATGCATACACATAAAATAAAACCAAAGAGACACAAAGAAACTTTTGGAGATCATGAATATATTTATCACTTTGATTATAGTGATGTACACATTTGTACACTTATGTCAAAACTCATCAAATTATACACTAAATACGCTCAGGGTTTTTTTGGTATATCAATTATACCTCAATAAAACTGTAAAAATAACAGAAAAGAAAAAGAAAAAATCTAAATAAAATGGCAAAATTCTTTGAAAAATACTACTAAAAACTGACACAAGAAGAAACAGAAAAGCCTAATAATTATGTATCTATTTCAGAAACTGAATGAATGTTTAAATAAAAAAGTTTCCGTAAAGGAACTCCAGGCCTAGATATCATTTATGTTTAATTTTCTCAATATATAAAGATGGTAATAAAAACCAAATTGTGCTATTAAGTCACAAAATATAATTTGTAAGATACAAGTTTTTAATTTTATTATACTATAAAGCTAAAATTTATGATTTGTAGAATTGATTGAGGTTGTTTTCTGATATTTTATATAATTTCTACTTTAGGAAAAAATGAGAATATTTTCTTAAACGTCTCCTTCTGCAAGTAGTTACCTGTCAGATTTCTTTGAATGTATTAACTACTTTTAATTAATACATTTTAATACATACTATTAGAAAGCTTCATGCATATTTTTCTAATTTTTTATCAATATTCATGTTTCACTATATTTAAGAAAATAAACTCTGAAATTCCAATCAAGTTTTTTCTACTATTACACCAGGAAGAACACTCTGATCTAGTTTACCAGTGACTTCCAGGTTCATAAATACCAATGGTCAATTTGCAGTCTTTGCCTTCCTTGACCTATCAGCAGCATGTGACATAGTTGGCCACTCCCTCCTTTTTGATATGTTTTCTATACTTGAACTCAATCTCCTACTTTTAATTCTAACTCACCAGTAACTTATTCTCAGGACCTGTTGCACGTTATTTTTCTTCTCATAAATTTCTTACTGTAGGAGCATCTTTAGAGTTTCTATCTTGTTACTTTTTATTCTGTTGTTAGTTACTGTCATTGTAGTATCTTCTATATTTCTGGCTTTAAATAACTTTTAATACACATAATTCCAAAATAGATTTTCTAACATTTATGTAGCATAGTATAAAAAGTTTCCATGGAAGCTCACATAACAGTCATCTATTTTAAGTTATAGTATTATGAAACTTATTAATATAATAAACTCAAAATTCATTATAATACCATACTTTGATGTATATACCAAAAAACATGAATGGCCAAATTTGAGTTTAAAATTATTGGTGTGATTCACTGTAGTAACATGGGGATTTAGGGCATGGCCCTAACCTATATGGCACATCACCATATCTTTCCACAATATGCTCTTTCCCACATTTAAAAAGGCCCCACATACATGTGATAAGATATCCTTGGATGGAAGTATAAACTCTATCTATACCCCTGCAGAATCATTGCTTGTTTAACTTCTGGAGACTAGACTCAAGAAAGGTCCTACACAGGCAGTAAGTATTCTTGGAATATTTTGGTAGAATATTCTGGCATCCTAAGTATTTGAATAGGGTTTAGAAGGAGTTGTGGGGATTCCAAGTGGGTATGTGCCTTTACTGCACAAACTACATACCCTAAGGGGGGTTGAATACTCAGACAGGGACTAAATCATGGTCCTCTAAGTCTTGAAGCCCAGGACAGAGACTACCTTTGTAGTATTTAAGAACAGTATTACCTCAAATTGAAATCATCATGTCAGACCTCTCTCCCATACATAAGGCTTATTTATCCGACTGACTGTTTTGCATCTGCACCTGGATGGCCAATACTCAGCTCAAGATCAAAACCAAACGGGAAGAAATCAGAGAGGAAGACAAACCATGAGAGACTCTGGACTCCAGGAAACAACCTGAGGGTTATAGAAGGGAGAGGGTGGGGAGGATGGGGTAACAGGGTGATAGGTGTTAAGGAGGGCATGTGTTGTGATGAGCACTTGGTGTTATATGCAAGGAATGAATCGTTAAACACTACATCAAAAACTAATGATGTACTATACGCTGGCTAACTGAACATAAATAAATAAATAATAAATAAATAAATAAATAAATCTCCAGTCTCCCACCATTTCTTGGATAATAAAAGTCAAGTTCCTGAAAAATGGCCTACAAAACCCCAAATAACCTGGCTCCTATGACATCTCTAACTCATATTGCTTTTCTTTCTTCTCACTCACTCATGTCCATGTATTCTTGTCTTTTTGATGCTCCTGAAAACACCAGGCATATTTTTCCATAGTATCTTTGCCTCACCTGTTTACTATGCCTCAATTATGAGAAACATAAGAAAGTACGAAAAAACCATCAAATGATTATCAAAAGGCAAAGTAATTAATAGAATCAAATTCAGAAGTGTCCCCAAAGTTAGAGTTATCAGGTAGAAACTTTAATTATTAGTAGTATGTTTAAGAAACTTGTGGGCAAAGTGGGTAATATGCAAAAACAGCTGAAAAACTTTAGTAGAATAAAAGGAATTTTTTAAAAGGTCAAATGCTAGCATTTTTAAAATACATGATATTGAACATTATAAATTATTTTTTTGGAAGTAATAGAAGATTGGACACAGCTTAGAAAGATAAGTGAGCTGAAAAACAGGCCCATGACAATTCCTGAAAAGAAAAAAAGAGTGAGAAAAATTTGATGCATACTATAGAAGAGCTATTGAATTGATACTAAATGACCTAGTACACATATAATAGAAAATTGGGAAGGATAAGAGACACAGAAGAGAGGGTGAAATTTTTATTTCCTTAAAAAACAGATAGGAATGTTCTAAAAATATTGAAAGACAACAAAAAAGACATATTCAAAAGCTCTGAGATCCCCAAACATTATACAATGCACATTCAGGGACGTTCTAGGCAAAATTAATTTTGAAACTCTGTTATTTTTCTTTTTTTAAGAGATTTTATTTATTTGACAGAGAGACTTCAAGAGAGGGAACACAAGCAGGGGGAGTGGGGGAAGGAGAAGCAGGCTTCCCGCTGAGCAGAGAGTCAGATGTGAGGCTCATCTCAGGACCCTGGGATCATGACCTGAGCCAAAGGCAGAAACTTAAGGACTGAGCCACCCAGGCGCCCCTGCGTTATTTTTCTAAATTTTCCCATTTGACATTAGATTCACATGAGTTAGTTATTCTATTTGTTTCAGGATGTATTTATTGACCAAGAAAGGTAAAACAAACATGCATGTTAAAATACATCATTATCTTTTATCTACCAGGAAAAGATGAATACAAATAACCAAAGCAGGATTTGTAGTCATTCTTCTAATAAATTATTTTTCAATATTTATAATACAAATGGAATCTAAATAAATTAGCAGGAAACATAAAACAATTTATTAAAATGTTATTTTTTAATTATGAATAAAATGAAGCTTTCATATGTGGTCCTATTATTTGGTGAGAAATTAGGTTGTAATTTTTATAGCCTATTACATAAACCACAATTATTTTCTGCCATATTATCAACTATAAGAAAAGAAAAATGCATGCAGGATAAAGTCACCATCAAAAAAGAATCTCTGTATTGATGACTTTTCAGAATAGTATATGTCATTCATTTTTCTTTCAATATGCTGTAACTGGTAGGTGACATAACATTGACACTGAGTGCTTTAAAATTATCTACCATATTTAGATCTTCTATACTAACATGATGGACAATCTAATATTAAATACTTTCTCAAAACAAAATTAGACACCAAAGTAGCAGTTTTCTGTCAATGTATACGTCTAGATATGACAGTTTTAATCTTTTCAGTGTCTGCTGATAACGAATGTTTAGGAATTCTGTCACAGAAAATGACCTACACAACTCAGTTTTTTTTTAAAGCAGTAAAGACATTAAAATGAGAAAAACTTATCAAAGACTAGATAATAAGGGAAATTAAATAATTAGGTCAATATTTCAAGTATAGATATTTTTTCATTCAACTTCAATAAATCTATGTTTTGAATATGGTTATTAGACACTTAAATGTTAATATTTTTAAATATTATATTTATTAAATTATACTTCAATAAATGAAGATGAGTTTTGAGTAATTTTATTTAAATAATAATGAACATTTGAAACAAATAACTCCCTTGGCATAAAATGGGTATACTCAAAATTTCTAATAAAATTTAGTATTATTGATTTTAAAGGAAGATTGTTTATAACCATATTTTAAACACCCTGATGTGAGAGCTAAATTTGTTTAGTGTCGAAACCATATTCTATTTTGTTTTAATTTAGCCTTTTGTAAAATTTTTAACATTTGAACCTTAATAAATTATCAAATACTTCTAAACTACCCAAAAATTAACCCCTTAGTACAGTGTCTAATTTACAAGTAAAGATGGCTTGGATTTTTGAAAATGATTGGTTAATCATAAAAGTCATAATCTTAGTTATAATTAATAATTTATTTCCAAAGAGATTCTTTAGGCAATAAAGAAAGCACATATTAAAAAATACACAGTGGTTTAACTTGAACATATTTAACTATTGTTGAGAGTTCAACCTATTTTATTTTTTTTAAAGCTTTTTTTTTTCTAAGATTTTATTAAGCCATTTGACAGAGAGAGACACAGCGAGAGAGGGAACACAAGCAGGGGGAGTGGGAGAGGGAAAAGCAGGCTTCCCGCCGAGCAGGGAGCCCGACGGGGCTCCATCCCAGGACCCTGGGATCATGACCTGAGCCAAAAGCAGATGCTTAACAACTGAGCCACCCAGGTGCCCCTAAACTGCTCAGTATTTTAAATAATAGAAGGAAGAAATGCTCTGGTTGTCATCTAAAATGTTGATACTAATATGTACATAAGGCAAATATTTCTTCCTTTATATTTTGTTATATTTCACATTTTTAGCACATTCTTGAAAGTATTTCCTTTTGAATTTTCTCTTTGGTATTTATATTAAGACCTCTTTCTACTTTTCATTGAATTAATTCTCGGTTGCTTTAATATTTTTTATGAGTTGGCCAAACCCTCCTACCCCCCAAATAATATACAATATTATTTGATAATATCTTACTTATTCATTCTCAAAATATTTCTTGTCAATGGAAAGGAATAATATATTTCAAGGATATTATAGCTGACATACAGAATTAGATTCAAATTAACAAGAAGGTTATGGTTAATTGATAGGGAACATAGTGATTTAAACTGAAATTATGTTCAGTTGAATTACTGGTGAATTCTTTTAATCAGAGGCTTAGTTTTATCCTTTGTTTGCATTAGTCTATTTCAGTTTTAATCTTAAGGTATGGCCCTTACTCTAGGCTGTGCCCCTTATCTTTAAAGTATCTCTTCTTCAGACTCAGCTAAATGCTTGAGATGCTTAGCAAGGTCTCTACCTTGACTGGCCTGAAACACAATGTCCCCCAAGGCTGCACAACTCTGGTACCTTCCTTCACCTCTCTGCTGCTCTCCTTGTGGAGTCTTCTGTGTACACCTCCGGCATTAGCCAACAGTATACACTGATACATGGGAAAGTCTGCTCAGATTTCTGAACCTCTCTTCTTTTTACACATAGGCCTTTCTAATTCCCTGCCCAGCAAATTCTAACCACTTTAGCAGCCCTGATTATAATTGTCTTCACCCTCAGAGAGAACCCCTTGTGCCCCTTTCTTTACTGCCCCTGGGAAGGTATTCCAGGATTAAAGCTGGGTATGTTGTAAAAGTAAATCCATGTGTTTTTTTCTTCTCAAGGATCACAGTGATTCAAGGCCTGAAAACACTTAACACAACATATGGTTTTTATGGTGGAGAATAAGGCTGATTCCTCTGAGAAGCAGAAGTGGAACAAAAGTTATGTTGTCTTCATTAAAGCTCAGTATATAGGCATCTGATCACCCCATCCTGGCCCATGCACAATCAAAACTTTATGTATAACTTTTGACTCCCCTAAAACTTAACTATTAATAGCCTACTGATGACCTTTACCAATAACATAATCAGACAATTAACAATATTTTGTATATGTATTACATACTGTATTCTTATAATAAAGTAAGCTAAAGAAAAGAAATCCAAGTCCTCCTATGTCCTTCCTTTAACCAAACTGATCAAAGGTTTGTCATTTCACTTTGAATACAAGCCAAGTCCTCACAGTGGTGTGCAAATCTACATATGTTCTGGAACCCTTTCTCTCTATACCCTACTGTCTTTATTTCTTTGATCTCAAGTCTTCAGTGTCAGGATTCAAACACAGATCTGCTCAATACTGAGGTCCATGATATAAAGCCTTTCAATGACTTATATGTATAGATGCACAAGTTTATCCATTATTTGACAACATAATTTACAGAGTAAAATTAAAAAAAAAATAAGTGCCTTTTTTGAAATTCTAATAGAAGAAATATAATGGATTAAGTATAAAAAATGAAATAAACATGTTATATTGTGCATGTTTATATACAATTTTAGAGATGAGTTTAAATAAATTTTTTACTAGAGTGTTCAAGTTGTTTCTCTAGTAGGTATTTTATATGTGCAAAAAATGTATTTTAAAAATCTGTTACTTTTTCATTTTTGTAGATAATGTTTACACTGTAGTATAATATTAACAGTAATAAAACAAATGGATCCAAAATTCATAATAAAATTATTAATTTAGAGTTATATATGTTAGTTTATGTGTGTATATATATGTTCACTTACTCAGGCTTATCAGCAGCAATGAATATGCATTAGTTTGTGAGTATAATGTATGCTAATACCGAACCCATTTTAGGGATATAATAATAAGTTAGCTAGTATAAATCATTTTTAATCACTTTTTGTGGTATTTACTCAATCCAAAGGTAGAAAGCTAGTTTACCAGAACTCAAGTGATGGCAAGAAAGCAATTATCAGTCATGGACTATTCCTTCCTTTCATGGAAGACACTACTATAGCTTTTGAGACTTATCATAATTATTATTACTTCCCCTTTGAAATCTTTCTTAAACACACTAAATATTTATGCAATGAGATTATGATCCTTTTTTTCCTTGTACATTCAAAATATTTTACTCATACACTTCTTATAGAATTTATCACACTATGTTGTAAAAATTAAAATGTTTGCATGTCTCATACCTTCCCAGACATTAAACATCATGGCAACTATAATCATATGTTTACACTTTTGCATCTTCAGAAGCAAATATAGACTCATACAGAATGGGTGTCAAAAGATGCTTTCAGAATAAATAGCCATGAAAGAAAACTGGACACCAGATTCATCCACAAATTTTATGAATCCTGTGTTTATTGGTGATATAGAGGTGAAATGATTATTCTTGTTATTGATTTTAAGATCAAATCATTATTATTTGGAAATATAAAGATTGAGCCCTATCCAAAGAAATAATACTTTATATTCCAGTTTCTTATGCATTTCTTCTATAGAATTAAAATAAACATAGCAATAAAAACTATGCAAAATAAAACACAAAGAAAAGAGGATCAAAAACAATAATCAATGAACTATAGGACAATCTCATGTGGCTTGAAATCCAGGTAAATGAAATCCTAAAAAGAGAAAATAGGGGAAGGGTCATACAAAAATGACTCAAGAAATAATATTTAAAATCTTTCCACACAATGAAAATTATAAACTCACAAACATAAGAAATTCAATGAAATCCTAAGACAATATATGTGAAGGAAACCATACCAACCATAACATAATCAAATTTCTCAAGGCTAGTAAGAAAGATAAAATCTTAAAAGGAACCAGAATTGGATGGATAGATGGGCAGTGCTTTATTTGCAGAGGAACAAAGAAAAGGAAGAGAGCATATTTCTCTCAAAGAATGTGGGCAAGAAGATTTGGATCAACATATTTAAAGTAATAAAATGATGGGGCCCCTGGGTGGCTCAGTCGTTAAGCGTCTGCTTTCGGCTCAGGTCATGATCCCAGGGTCCTGGGATCGAGCCCCGCATCGGGTTCCCTGCTCAGCGGGAAGCCTGCTTCTCCCTCTCCTACTACCCCTGCTTGTGTTCCCTCTCTGGCTGTGTCTCTCTCTGTCAAATAAATAAAATCTTTAAAAAAATAAAGTAATAAAATGAAAACAAAATAAAACAAAAAAAACACTGCAACCCAGAATTTTATACCAAAAATACTAATCAAAAAAAATGAGGTGAAATGTTCTCTATTTAAAAAACAAAATAAAATGTAGTGGGTTTTGTTTTTTTGTTTTTGCAGACATACGAAAATCGAAGTAATTCACTACCAGAGACCCATTATATGAAATGTTAAAGGAAGTCCTTCAGACAGAAAGGGAATGATACTAGATGGATGTGTAAATCTACACAAAAGAATAAACAGAAAAGACAATGCCACTAATTATAAATGATATTAAAACAAGATATGAAGGAGGTTTTGGAATAAATGAAGAAACTTCAGTTTTTCTTATCAAATGCAATTTACAGAATTCAATAGTAAATGCAACGGCAAACACCAAATATTTAAGCTCAGGTTACCAGTAAGTAGTTTATTTAAACAAGAGAAAACAAGACTAATAGTGGTTAAGTTTTGAGTATGTATTCACCACGGTGGAAAGGTCACAGTGAAGCTTTTTGGGGTATATCAATGTCTTCTAGTTTTATTTATAAACAGATTCTCTGTGTATGTGTCTGCACAAAAATCCATGGAACTATACAGTTAAAATATATGACTTTTAGTGTATATGTTTTATCTAAATGAAATAATTAAAAACTAAACATGAAGCACAAGTCCACATTGACCAAGTAAGTCATTACTCAACTGAAAGATGGTAATCCAACTCAAAATGTTTGGAAAATAAACTGTCATGGCAAGAGATATTTCTGATAAATTAGGCAGGAGCAAAATTACGAAAATTCACATTTTGGAATCTGGAAATTATCCTGTGGGCAGAGGGGATATTTCCATGGATGACTACCAATCAAACTGTTTTTTTTTTTTTTTAAGATTTTATTTATTTATTTGACAGAGAGACACAGCGAGAGAGGGAACACAAGCAGGGGGAGTGGGAGAGGGAGAAGCAGGCTTCTCACAGAGCAGAGAGCCCCATGTGGAACTTGATCCCAGGACCCTGGGACCATGACCTGAGCCAAAGGCAGATGCTTAACCACTGAGCCACCCAGGCACCCACTACCATTCAAACTGTTTTAAGAACAATACAAAGTAGAAGTCCTGATGACTGAGGTTGAAGTTCCTTCAACTTTATCTTACTTTTACATGGTTAAATGGAGTTATATAGTCTCTCTCCCTAAACCCAATAAAGGCAAATATCAAGGATAGCACCTTGAGGAAACTCATTGTATAAACTGGTTTTGCCCATTTGTCAACAATGCTACATTGAAATTAATACTTTTACCCTTTCCACCAACTTCTTTGGAATCAACACTATTTTTCAATTTTGCAATGTCATCATAAGGATTTAAAACTCTGCCTCATAGGAAAATCATATCACTCAGGCTAAAGTGAGCAAGCTGTCTGTATAGAACAAAAAGGATGTTGGTATTATCTTAGGGTTCAATATTACCCGAGTGCCCAAGCAAATAAAGGCAATCTAGATGCTAACTGCTTTATTGCAGAGGCCAAATTTTCATTCAAGCCAATGGCTGCTTAATGTCCCAACTACTATAATATAAATAGGTTTCTCTTTAATAAACTTAGTAATGTTTGTATCCATTTTCCCAAATACATTTCCAGAATTTCAAATTGTTGATATACATAACTTTTTAAAAACTACATGCATCAAAAACATGTGGAGTGCACCTGCTGTGATAAGCACTGGGTGTTGTATAGAATTGTTGAATCACTATACTGTGCACCTGAAACCAATATTGCACTGTATGCTAACTGGAATTTAAATAAAAATTTTAAAAAAGAGGATGCCTGGGTGGTTCAGTTGGTTAAGCTACTGCCTTCGGCTCAGGTCATGATCCTGGAGTCCCGGGATCGAGTCCCACATCGGGCTCCCTGCTCAGCAGGGAGTCTGCTTCTCCCTCTGACCCTCTTCCCTCTCATGCTCTCTGTCTCTCATTCTCTCTCTCTCAAATAAATAAATAAAATCTTAAAAAAAAATTTAAAAAGAGAGAGCAAGATGGAATATAAGAAATCTGGATGTTCTCTCAGTTGTATTTCTAAATGGTTGTATGAAAACTTGAGGTCCTTTTTCTATGAAGATAATACTATTCTTGTAAGTATACTTATAAGAATACTTATAACCATGTTTTCATAACACGGTTGCTAGTAAAAACACACACTTATTTAGTGATGTAAAGAAAACTACTCTGGAAGTTTCAAGAATTTTTAAATTATCTAATGTCCTAGTCCATTATTATTTATTTATCTGTGGAAAATAAGTGAAATTGAGAATATGTTAGCAGTATTCATATAATGGCCCTTAAATTTTAATAGTTGAGTTTCATACATTTGATTAATAGATATATCCTTCAAACTATAATTAAATCTTACTTTTTGTAATATGTGACCTTAAAATAATTTACTAAATATTTTTTTTAAAGATTTTATTTATTTATTTGACAGAGACACAGCAAGAGAGGGAACATAAGCAGCGGGAGTGGGAGAGGGAGAAGCAGGCTTCCCGCAGAGCAGGGAGCCTGATGCGGGGCTCGATCCCAGGACCCTGGGACCATGACCCGAGCCGAAGGCAGACACTTAACGACTGAGCCATCCAGGTGCCCCATAATTTACTAAATATTTTGTGTGGTATTCTAGAAAGTTATGATAGTGAGATAATTAGCATTTGTGGAGTTTTGGCCATTTTCCAAAATTATTACATATATTCTCTCATTTATCTCATATATACTACATATATTAATTGTATTAGGAAAAAAAAAACTTAACCTTTCCCCACTAGGAAATGATTGATGACAATATAAAAGTTAAATTAACTCCCTAGAGTTCACTATTAATTTAATGCTGTGTAAAGTACTAGGTGGAACAAATCAAAACAAAAACTCCAAATTTAGAACATATAAATTCTTGTCATTTAGAGATAAACTGATGAACTTCTCAGCAAGCTGGTGCAGGGACAGCAAAAGAGATTGATTAATTGATTGATTGATCTGAGGCATAGACCAAGACCATCCTTCTTGGCTTCCCTTTTAATTAGGTTATATCCATCTGAATGGGTTTTCACCAAAGGATGCTGAAATAAAGAGGTATATACCCCTTTCTAGAACACTAATATTTACTTCTTACCCTCACTCTTCCAAATTGATCCCCTACCTATTGATAGCAGAACTGACCTTGGATCTACATACTGAACATCTACACCACACCACTAACACTTTATGTGAGAATTAAATTTAAACACAGATGGCTAAAATTACACAATCTGTTGTACTAGCTGAAATTAATGTATATAGGATTTTTACTTTGAAATGAGATGCTTTCAAACAGTAACTTAAAACATGTGGTATCAAGTGAGGAATTACAAGACAAGAATACTGATATCAGATAGAAGATCCTATGTAGGCAATGACAAAACATTTGGGACAACTGCTTCCTATGATAATTTGAAAGGCAGACAATGTGTCTATTGATACTGTAGATTTTTGGAAAGTGGCTAGAAAACAGACTGTTAGTACTGGGTGTGGATTGTTATCAGATTGTAAGGAAATTATTAAATAGAAGAGATTATGTTAGACAAGAAATGGCCGGTTTTCTAGCAGAAATTAAAAGGAAAAACCCATTACTATAACACTACACATGGAGAGTCTATTAAGACTCAGCTTTACAGGAAAGATTAAATCAAGGATGAGTTCTTAAAACCCAACCCTAATGGCTTCAAGGTAGTTTATTTAATTTGAGACAAAGAGGCATTTGAATTTATAAGCAAAGAAATAAGTTAGAATTAAGAATTATGTTTTGTTAAGAAGATCGATTGTAGCAGGGTGCCTGGGTGGCTCAGTCAGTTGGGTGTCTGCCTTCAGCTCAGGTCATGATCCGAGGGTCGTGGGATCGAGCCCCACGTCAGGCCCCTTCCTCAGCAGGGAGTCTGCTTCTCACTTTCCCTGCTTGTGTTCTCTCTTTCTCAAATAAATAAAATATTTAAAATACATATATTCTTAAAAAAAAAAAAGATCGACTGTAGCTACGATGCAAAGAAATGATTGGAAGTAAACTAGACCTGAGGCTTACAGAGTCAAATTATATTTCTGTTTATGCTATGTATTAACTCCACCTTCATATAAGCTTATTATGCATTCTAACCCATTGCCCTGTGATTTTCAGTGCTTTCTAATATTGTTTATATCTCTCTACTCCAATAACATTGGGTTTGCTTACCCAGTGGAATGTAAATGAATAAGGCATATGTCACACTGGAGCAAAGCTTTAAAAGCTATTGCACATTCCAATCAACTCTCAAGTGTAGAGCCCCTAAAGACAGCAACTACCAATCACCCTCATCACTTATGGCCAATGTATTCATCAAGGTTCTTCAGAGAAACAGAACCAATGGGGATATATTATAGAAATTGATTCACACAATAATGGAGGCTAAGAAGTCTCAACTTGCCACCAGCAAGTCAGAGAACCAGGAGAGCCAGTGGTATAATACAATCCAAGTTCAAAGGCCTGAGAACCTGTGGAACTGTTGGTGCAAGTCAAATCCCAATTCAAGTGCAAAAACCTAAGAATTGTGGCGCCAGTGTTGTAAGTCCTGGTCAGAGTCTGAAGGCCTGAGAACCAGGAGAGCTCATGTCCAAGAGCAGAGAAGATGGATATCCCAACAGAAGCAAATAGCAAATTCACCCTTCCTCTATCTTTTTATTCTATTCAGGCTTTAAAGGGATTAGATAATTCCCACTCACACTGATGAGGGCAAACTCCCTTACTCAGGCTACCCATTCAAATGTTAATCTCTTCTGGAAATACTCTCATAGACCTATAGAAATAGTGTTTCACCAGCTACCTGGGCATCTCTTAACCCAATAAAGTTGACACATAAAATTAACAATTAGAGCCAAGTAACTTAATATACAAGGAAGGACCTGCAAGAGTGCAGCAGAGTAAGTAAACAACGAGTAAGAACATTCTTCACAAAGAACAAACTAAAAATCAAATCCATGAATTCTCCTAGCTACCAAGGCATATGGTTGTCAAACTTCCTGCCAGTGACAAATATCCCATTTTTCTTTGGTTTTAATGAGTTTTATTTATTTTGTGTATATGTGTATGTGGGGGGGATATGGGGGAATGGTTATTTTATCTCCTCTACCATTGTATATTGGGTAGAAAAATAACTTTTTCTTTAGAATTGGCATAGGAAAACTTTTTCTTATAGGGCTAAATAGTAAATATTTTAGTCTATGTATTTTTTTAAAGATTTATTTATTTTTATGAGGGGGGACCGAGGGAGAGGGAGAGAATCTCAAAAAGGCTCCCTGCCGAGCATGCAGCCCAGTGTGGAGCTTGTTATCAGGACCTTGAGATCATGACCTGAGCCAAAACCAAGAATTGGATGCTTAACTGACTGAGCCACCCAGGCATTCCTATTTTAGTTTGCACCAAAATTACTCATTCCTTCTCATCAGATCTGTCGCCGTAGCATGGAAGTCGTCATAGTCAATATATAAACAAAAGTATATGGCTGTTTTCCAATAAAACATTATTTTAATAAAACAGGCAGCTGTTTTATTTATCATAGGCCATATTTTGAAGACCCCTGCTTTAGAACAGTGGAGTGTGTGAACCACAAATAAAACTGTTGGAAAGGACTGCACTTTATGTGGAAATACTGGAGAAGGGTGGGTGAAGCCAGAAGCCAATTTTAGGTGTTACTAGTGGATAAAAAATGGTAGAGTATGGTTTTGTTTTGAGAGGGAAGAATAACCATAAGAACAAAATTTGGTAAAGATTGCCTGGTTATCTATAATTACATTTCTTTTATCTACAGGGCATACAGTTAGATTTTCTTCCTTATTCCTTCTGCAGTTTGAGGTAGCCATATAACTGAGTTATTAAAAATGCTGTATGGGAGAAAATAATGTTCATTTCTTTTAAGCTTGTCACATAAGGAGAATCTTTAGGGGTTTCTCATTATCTTCCCCCATCTTTTTAAAGATCTTGACACCAAGGTCAGTATCAGTTATGGAAGCCACAGGTTGGAAGCCACAGATGGTGGAATTTTAGCCATCCCATGTTCCTGAATAACAGTGTGGATTATTTATTAGGAAGACCCATTCTGACTGTGATTTAAGTTTATCAGTTTAGAAATGAATGTTATCTTAGCTAATTCAAGAACATTTCTATTACTTATGCCTTCAGCTGAATATCATCTAGGTCACTGTAATAGTATCAATCATAATTAAAGTATTTGAGCAGTGCATTTTGTTTATAAATATATTCTTAAGATAATCTTGTGCCAATCTTTCAGGTAATAGAAATACGTTGAGTAGGAAGATAAAAGATAATTGTGAAAAACCCAGAAAACTATTTTCACCTATATCCATGTTTGTTTTGAGCCAAAAAGTGATATTTGAATGTCCTGAAGTACCCAATGACTCTATTCTGAGGTAAGTTCCTTTTAGAAGTACTTATTGCACAAAGATACTTTAAAATTTAGAAAATTAAGACATTTCCTTAGCCAGTTTGTTAACTGTTTTTCCTAAGATTTAAGTTTGGTTCTAGATGGTTCTATAATCCTTAATTAGACTTATGTATTTCCCTAGTAAAATTATCATGAGTTTTAATGCCCAGATTTTACGTAGGAAAAAGTAAATCATAGATAGTACCTGTTAACCTAGGAAAAATTTGTGTAATAAAAAATATGAACTTCAAAATGTAACATTTTCCTCATGATGCTACTTTATTGAATGGTTAATCTCAATATTTTGACGTAGAATGTTTGGATATCCCAAAAATTTCTTGAATGATGTCAAAAGTGGATGCATTATGTACTTGACATTCTGATTAAAAAACTTATTTGACCAGAAGGAATAGTCTGTAGGCTATGGAAGCTTCATCTACTTGTTTGGTTGATAATCTGTGGATTTTACGAAATAATATTTTTATATTTCCAACTAAGCCTATATAATACAGTTGATTTGGGGGTTATTCCTTCACTTTGCATATGCCACTACAACCTGAGCTATTGAGAATCATACCACTTAGCTGGAGGGCAACATCTTCAAAACTGTATTTCAAGTTCCATGAGTTGTTAATAATTACATTCTTTATACCTTCTTTGGAATAGAATTTTATTGTGAATAAAATATTTAAATAAGACTTTAAGAATAAACTATTAGGTGAGATTAGTGTTTCCATAGTGTGAAATATTTGAAAAGTAAAGAATTTATTTTGTAAAAGACCAAATCATTATTTAAATTAACTGTGCCCTTTGACACTGACTTGCTCAGAGTTAAACATTTTTTTGGTCAACTTCATATTTGACTTGACAGAATATTTTGTGCTACAGCTATCAGTTCCTAAATATGACAAGTTAGGCATTTGAATAAGCTACGACTTGGCAAAAGATACAGGTTTTCACTTCTGGGTATTTGGATAATTTCAGCTATAACTTGTTATTACGATCTTCAGAACAGTCCGGTAGTGTTTATAACTACATTTGCAAAACAAGGACATTTATGATCGTGTTTGTGGCACTTACAGTTCAAAAGAAGAAAATAATTCTTGCTCTAAAACCAAATATTTCTATTTTGTTACTGTTCTGTTTTCTTCCTTCCTTCCCTTTTTCCTCCCTTCTTTGTTTTCATTTTTCTATTTTCTTTTTCTCGCTCTCTCCTTTTTTGCATTTTTAAATTAAAACAAAAAATTGGCTTTAGTGTCTTTTTCAAAAAGTAATGCCCTTGCTTTTATCAGTTGCCTATGTTTCTTTTGTCTTCTAGGAGTCAAGTAGGCTACAGGTTCTTATATAATGGGATTGAGTTTAAGCTCTTTTACATCACTGTGTCTACATCTAAATTGATATTTGTTGTGCTGAATTATTACTGATTTTTTGGGTCCATCCAGGCCCAAATTTTGAGCACATTTATGGAAGGGATAGTTTGTATGCATCATATTATTCATAGATTTTGGAACCTTATAGATCCAATAAGCATCTGATGAATGATTTTCCATATGCATTTATACTCTGAAACAAATAGCTGATACTTTCTTCATTCTTCCCATGGGACCCCTGGTAATGCTACAGTTATGGGAACAGATATATACATGAATATGCTTAGAAAAAGTTAATTCATTATTGGTGACACTTTCCTGACTTTTAATATATGTACATATATATGTATATTTTTTTCTTATTGAGAAAGATTTCTTTTTTTTAAAGATTTTATTTATTTATTTATTTTTAAAGATTTTACTTATTTATTTGAGAGACAGAATGAGAGAGAAAGCACATGAGATGGGGGGAGGGTCAGAGGGAGAAGCAGACTCCCTGCTCAGCAGGGAGCCTGATGCGGGACTGGATCCAGGGACTCCAGGATCATGACCTGAGCCGAAGGCAGTCGCTTAACCAACTGAGCCACCCAGGCGCCCAAGATTTTACTTATTTATTTGACAGAAAGAGACACACAGCGAGAAAGGGAACACAAGCAGGGGGAATGGGAGAGGGAGAAGCAGGCTTTTTGCTGAGCAGAGCCTGATGCGGGGCTCGATCCCAGGACCCTGGGATCATGACCGGAGCTGAAGGCAGACACTTGACGACTGAGCCACCCAGGTGCCCCAAGATTTTTTTTTTTTAATTTTATTTATTTGACAGAGAGAAACACAGTGAGAGAGGGAGCACAAACAGGGGGAGTGGGAGAGGGAGAAGTCGGCTTCCCGCTGAGCAGGGAACCCGATGTGGGGCTTCCCGCTGAGCAGGGAACCCGATGTGGGGCTAGATCCCAGGACCCTGGGATCGTGACCTGAGCCGAAGGCAGATGCTTAACCACTGAGCCACCCAGGTGCCCCGAGAAAGAGTTCTCTTTTTGATAAAATCTTTATTTCTCTCCTAATTGCATCAAGTGTTTTTGAAGGAAATTTATTTAGCACATATTTACTGAATTCTTTATAACTAAGTAATAATTTAAAAATCAAAATCATCTAAAGGGTGTTTAAAACCTATAATGTATGGGATGCCTGGGTGGCTCAGGTCATGATCCCAGGATGCTGGGATTGAGTCCCACATCACCCTGCTCAGCAGGGAGCCTGCTTCTCCCTCCGCCTGATGCTCCTCCAGCTTGTGCTTTCTCTCTGGCAAATAAACAAATAAAATCTTTAAAAAAATAAATTAAAAATAAACAAATAAAACCTACAATGTTTCAAATGTGGTTTTATTTTCATGGATTTCTGAAAAGTATGCTTCCTATATGCCTACATTTCCAGAAACAATCAAGTTCTTAAGGACAAAAGTTATATTAAATAATTTCCCTAAATTTTTATATTCATAGAATTTAGTGTAGTACTGGTACATAGTAAGCAGACTTTAACTAGATAATAATTACATGTCGAAAAGGAAAGTATGATTAAAATGAATACTTTGTCTTCTAGAGAATGTCTTTGAATTTTAAAATATATAGTAAATATAGATAATGTATGTGTACACATATGTTTTTCTCAATATTAAATTATAATGTATTATATAATATAAACATTTTATGATATATAGCATAGGCAGCTTTCTTTAAAAAGGAGAGTTTTCTAATTTGCTTTGATCAAGATAAATATGATCATATTGACCCAGGATAATTTGTATGATATTGCTGATATTTCACCATAAATCAAGAGAAGTTTCTATAGGGATGTGTTTTTTTTTTTTAAGATTTTATTTATTTATTTGAGAGAAAGAATGAGAGAGAGATAGAGCACATGGGAGAGGGGAGGGTCAGAGGGAGAAGCAGACTCCCTGCTGAGCAGGGAGACTGATGCGGGACTCGATCCCGGGACTCCAGGATCATGACCTGAGCCGAAGGCAGTCGCTCAACCGACTGAGCCACCTAGGCGCCCCGAGGGATGTGGTTTTTAAAAGGATCTGTTTTAATTACAATTTATTATTTGTTACATTGATCTAATACACAACTTCAGTGTCTCCTTTTATTTATTTCATCCATGAATATTATCATTAGAATTATTTATTTTGCATTTAAAGGAAGGAGACTGAAGAAGAGGCTTGTTCATTAGGGGCTATTTATAATTTGACCGTGCACAATGAAGTTAGTATCTGAGACAGCTTGATGTCCTATAGCTGAAAGAGCTATAGGAAATAACTTGCTTGATACTTTTTATGTCAGCAAGGAAAAAATAATCACCAAAAAAAGCACCACATTTTCTTTTAAGAAATATTTAAATGCAGAATTACGACATATGTTAATATTGGTATTTATGATATTGTAGTTAACACAAAGGGAATCACAATGCACTCAGAAAGTCCAGATGTTCAAAAAAGGTATAAACTGAGAAAAAAATATTTTGTTACTTTTGAATTGATTTATATGTGCATTCAGAAATTTCCTAATCAAATAATTGAAATTGAAGTTGTGTAAAACCAAATAATCTATAGCTAATCAGATCTGTATGTAATTTTAAATAGGTAGACAATTTTTAAAATGACAAAAAGCATGTGCTATATTTATAAGAACAAAACAGTATATGTTTTCATTACTGACACACATGAGTCCAAGCAAACACTCGTTTGTATATATATGCATACATACATACATTCCTTTGTTTTCTTTCCTAGGATAACCTTCAAATGATCTCAAAATACTCTTTTTCTACTTCATTGTCCATATTTAAGTTAAGTTATATATTCTTGATTCCAGACTATTAAATTAGTCCTCACCTTTTTATCACTTTTCATATTCTCACTTTCCTTCCCACTACATATTACGAAGAATCCGATTTTCTAACTCTTTTCTGGCTATTTTCCCCATAGCTGTGTCCTTTGCTGTTTTCTACAATTATAGCAATTTTCTAAATTATAACTTCCATGCCAGTCATCTCTTTGCTTGCAAGTTTATTCTCAGGGGCATCTGGGTGGCTCAGTAGGTTAAGCGTCCGACTTTTGATTTTGACTCAGGTCACGATCTCAGGTTCCAGGGATCAAGCCCAGGATCCTGGCTCCCTGCTCACTGTGTAGTCTGCTTGTCTCCCTCTCCCTCTGCCCCTCCCCCTGCTTGCCCTCTCTCTTTTTCTCTAATAAATAAATATTTTTTAAAAAAGAAGTTTATTCCCAATTAATTTTACTTTGGAAAACCTAAGTGGATGGAAAACAGTTTGTTCAAATATGCATTTTACTAATTGAAAATACTTCTGTTTGAGTTATACAAAAGAAAGTGAACTAAATATATAGTAAGAAAGGTTAGGTGCAAAGAGGTACTTCCTAATTAAACGGTTTTTTTGTTTTGTTTTATTTTGTTTTTGACATTAAGGCAACTATGATATCTACTTCCCAGAAGGATTTTAAAATTTGAAGAGACTCATCTCTCTGACAGATTAGGTATAATTTTGCCTGGAGGTAGGCGACAGAAGAGATAGCCCATGTACTGTGATATGAAATAAGGAATAACAGGTTTTGAGTACCTTATAACAGCAGTTCATCTTTTTTTTTTTTTCTTCTTTCCTGAAATGTGGTAAGTTGTCTAGACTTTGGGTATAGGATTATGTCATCTAGTAACTTTTGGATTCAACTGGAATTTCTACAGACCTGGCCTTATCGGGATTTCTGAGATATCACACCATCTGATGTAGGTGCTGAAAGCAATTTCCTATTTTTTTTATAAGTGCTTATTTTTTTTTCTGTATTGAACATGTAACTGTTGCAAAAGGAGAGTGCAAATCATATATTTTTACAACCAAAAAGTAAAGAAAATTCTCTCATATGTACAACTTATAATTAGATATTTTTAAGTATTATTTTAAGTAATGTTTCAAGAAGTCCTATTTCTTATTTTATTTCTTATTGTAAATCTTATAGATATTTCCTACTACCCACATATGCATGCACCTTAATTGTGTTTTCTATCATAATAGGTTATATAATCTTTAAATTTAAAAGTTAGTAACACACTTTTGGAAAAAAAGAATCCAAATCAAAATCTCAAGCTTTTAATATCTAAAATAATGTACATAAGCAACTCCTTTAAACTCAAAAACATAATCACTAGCAATAGCTTAAGACAGCATCAAATAGAATTTTTATCACCCATAATTTTAGAAAAAATGACATCCAGGAAATGTAATGGAAGATAACAGAAAGTCTCCATAAGGCTAACTCCTCTTCCTCCCCCACAAAACTAAAATACAGTAAGTGGAGATAAAATAAGCTACAAAATCCTCAGACTTCTCATGAATGATATCAAATGGAAGGCATAGTGCTTAGAAAGAATTATGTTAGCAGCTGAATGGAAAACTAGAAAAAATCAGAGGAGATAGTAATACCTACTACCTCAGTTCTAGGCAAAAACATGAAAATATGTTCTACTGTAGAACTACAGTGGAAAAGAAGAACTATAATTGCAGAAATTGTTCTCTCCAGCTTGGCACAGAGGTCACTAATGGACATTACTGAGACAACTGAGGAAATCTGTATATTGGCAATACATTAGAATTTAGTCTGTATCACTTCTTCTTTTTTTTTTTTAAGGATTTTATTTATTTATTTGAGAGAGAGAGAATGAGAGACAGAGAGCATGAGAGCAAAGAGGGTCAGAGGGAGAAGCAGATTCCCCGCTGAGCAGGGAGCCTGATGCGGGACTCGATCCAGGGACTCCAGGATCATGACCTGAGCTGAAGGCAGTCGCTTAACCGACTGAGCCACCCAGGCACCCTAGTCTGTATCACTTCTAAGTCAACATTTTACTTTCTCCATGTGATTATTATATTGGATTCATGTGAAAGAATGTTTTTGTTTTTATAAAATATTTGAAATGTTTTGGGATGAAGTGACTGTTGCCCGCACATAATTTTTGAGTTTCCAAAAAGTGTGTGTGTGTGTGTGTGTGTGTGTGTGTGTGTGTGTGCGTGTGCAGAGATAGAAGAGAAAGTGGCAAATGTAAATAATTTTCCGATCTAGGTGAATAATATATGAGAGTTAATTTTACTGGTCCTGCAGCATTTTATTAGTATTTTATTTTCTCTCAAAATAAGTTGAAGGGATAAAAAAAACTGTAACAAACAGAAAAATGACTGGGCAAGTTACATATTGTAGAAGGATGAAAAGTTTGATTATAACAATTACATAGAGTGTTTTGAAAGGTTTTAGAAAGGGAATGACGTAATCTGATTTTCTGATTTTAAAAAATCCCTTAGCATTGTAGAAAATAGATGATGTGGCGAGTGACAGGTCAACAGACCAAGTGCAAGGCTATTGCAGGAGCCTAGTAAAGAGACATGTAGTTTGGACTGAAGAAGTCAGGATGATGAAAAGCATTTTTTTTTTAAGTAACATTTTGGGAGTAGATCCAGCAAAAATTGCTCATAATTTTGTTTGGTTAGGCCAAGTAAAGAAAGAATGATTATTAATTAAATTTTTGCCTGAGAAAACGGGCAGATGTATGATTAAATGCGATAGAGTTGAAGGAACAATCCTGTAAGACGAGTGCATGAGTTCTGTTTGGTTATAATAAGTTTCATGTGACTTCTAGACTTTTGGGGAAGTTATCAACTGAAACATTCAAGAGTGAAGCAGGTAAGAAACTAGGGAAACATAAATTACAGATTAATCTTCATAGAGATGATATTTGAAGCAATGATAGTCCGTGAGATCAAGTGAGAAATAAAATAGAAATAATACCAAAAGCCTGGGAGATAATCTTGGCAAATTCCAAAGTTTAGAGATCAAACAAAGAAAGAAAAATTTGAAAACAAGGCTTATATAAAATAGACTACGATAAAAGAAGAGACTCAGGAAAGGGTGGAGTTAGAGATTTCCAGAGAATTGAATGCTTCAAGAAGAAAGAAATGTCTTAATCAAGATCAAGATAAGGATGTTCATTCTTTCCACTTCTCTTCAACAGGGTGCTGGCATTTCAGACTGGACAATTACTCAAAGTTAAGAAAAAGAAGAAGACACATAAATCAAAGGTATCCAGATTGGAAAGAAAGAATTAAACTTTCTATCAGTATATGATAGAATTCTTTATATATAGAAGTTACTGTAGAATCTACAAAAAAAAACCTAATAGGATAATGATATCCAGTGAGTTTGTAAGATATAAGATCAATATACAATTACAAAACTAAAATTAAAAAAATATTCCACATATGAAAAAATATTCCATATAACATAGCATGAGAAAGAATAAAATAAGAATAAATTTAACAAAAAAGTGAGATATTTGTACATGAAAACAACAAAAAATTGTTGAAACAATTTTATAGAGAAATGAACAGATATCTTGTTTATGAATCAGAAGACTTAACATTATCAAGATCATAATACTCCTCAAATTGATCAGCAGATTCAACACAATCCCTAACAAACTCATAGTTTTGCCTTGTTGGGGAGAAATTGATGAGTTGATTTTAAAATTCATATAGAAATAGAAGCAAATCTGTATAGCTAAAACAATCCTAAAAAATAAGATTGAGATGGAGGAGGCATACGTAGCAATTTGAAAACTTTCTACATAGCTACACTAATCAAAGCACTGTGCTACTAGCGTAAGGATAAACATATGGAATACAGACATAGAAATGAAAGTCCACAAATACACCCATAGTTTTACAGTCAATTATTTTTAATTAGGGTGTCCATACAATTCAGTGGAGGAAATAATAATCTTTTCAACAGTAGTCTTTTCAATAGTCTATTCAACAAATGGTGCTGGGACAACTGGATAGTTATGGGACAACTGGACCTCCACATGCAAAGAAATGGAGTTGGACCTCCTACTTCACACCATACACACATATTAAGTCAAACTTTACCATAGGCCTAAATGTAAGACCTAAAACTATAAAACTCCCAGAAAAAAACAGAAGCAAATATTTGTGAAGTTTTATTAGGACTCTGAATGCACAAATTTCTAAAAAAGAAATGCATACATTGGACTATATCAAAGTAAAAAACTTTTGTGCTGTATATCATAACATTAAAGTATCCTGACAACTCACAGAATGGAAGAAAGCATATGTAAATCATCTATCTGTAAAGAAACTTTTATTCAGAATGTATAAACAGCTCTAAATACTTAATAATAAAAAGATAATAAACCAATTAAAAATAAGAATTTAAATAGACATTTCTCCAAAGAAGAATATAAAAAATGGTCAATAAGAATATGAAATGATTCTCAACATCATTAGTTATTTAGGAATATACAAATCAAAACCAAATAGATACCACCTCACACACACTAGAATGGCTATAACCAAAAGGGGAGATGATATTAAGGGTTGATAAGGATGTGGAAAACTGGGAACCTTCCTACTTTCCTACTGGATATGTGAATGGTGCAGCCATTTTGAAAAATAGTTCGGCATTCTCTGAAAATGCTAAACATAAAGTTACATGACACACCAATTCCACTCCTAGATATATATCCAAGAGAAATGAAAAACTATATCCATACAAAAGCTTGTAACACAAATGTTCATTATCACATAGTTCATAATATCCTAAAAGTGAACCACCCTAAATGTCTTTTCACTTATAAATGCCTAAACAAATGGTGGTATACCTGCTCAATCGAATATTCATAGGCCAAGAAAGGAATGATGTACTGATACATGTCACAACATCAATAAATCTTGAGAATTTTATGCTAAATTAAAAAAGCAAGTTGCAATTGCCCATATTGCATTATTCTCTTCATATTAAATGTTAAGAATAAACAAATTATAGTAACAAAAAGGAGATTAATGCTTACCTAGGCCCGGGGGGGGGGGGGGGGGGGGGTATGACTAATAGGTGGGGGGATTTTTTTGTGTGAATAATGAAAATATTCTAACATTGACTGTGGTGATGGTTATATAACACTGTGAACATACTAAAAAAATTGAATTGTATGTTTTAAATGGCTGAAATTTTGATATGTGTATTATATTTTAATAAGGATATTTTTTTAGGGACGCCTGGGTAGCTCAGTTGGTTAATTGTCTGTCTTCAGCCCAGGTCATGAGCCCCAGGTCCTGGGATGGAGTCCCACATGGGGACTCGATCTGCAGGGAGTCTACTTCTCCCTCTGCCTGCCCGCTCCTCCTGCTTGTGCTCTCTCTCTGACAAATAAATAAATAAGTTATTTAAAAAAAAGATTTTTTTAAAAAGAAGAGAATGATATCTCAAATCCTATAAGAGTTCCATTTAGAAAAAGGCAGCAAATTGACCATTACATCTAAAAAGATGAAGGTAACTGGTTACATTGATAAAAGCAATTTTACTGGCTGGTAAGAATGAAAGCTATTGTGATTTTTATGGAGACTTCATCATGCAGGCATGATCAATTGTTAAATCTAATTCCCATCCCTTTCCCATCTCTGAAGAATGGGGTGTGGAGCTGAAAATTACAAGCTTCTAATCATGGCTTGGTCTTTTGTTTTTTTTTTTAAGATTTTGTTTATTAATTTGACAGAGACACAGTGAGAGGGAACACAAGCAGGGGGACTAGGAGAGGGAGAAACAGGCTGGCTGCTGAGCAAGGAGCCCAATGCAGGGCTCGAACCCAGGACCCTGGGATCATGACCAGAGCCGAAGGCGGATGCTTAATGACTGAGCCACCCAGGCACCCCAATGGCTTGATCTTTATGTGACCAGCCCCATCTAGGAACCCACAAAGAACTACCTCTTTAGAAGAGAGACTCTTGATCACCCAAGCAGTTCCAAAGAATTTAGGAGCTCTGTGTCAGGAACTGGGGTCAAAGACTAAATTCTAGAACAAAAGATTCTCCTAACACCCCTATTTACAATTGATTTTTGGGGCTCTTGGCCAGGAACCATTTCTTATTCTTTCACACTTACATAACAGAAATTCACTTTCTCACAGTTCCGGAGGCTAAAAGTCCAAGATCAAGGCACACTCAGGGTAGGTTTCTGGTGAAATCTCTCTTCCTGGTTTATAGGCAGCCAGCTTTGAGCTGTGCCCTCAACATGGCCTTTTCTATGTGTGTGAGCATGGAAAGAGAGCACTTTCCCGTCTCGTCCTCTTCTTATAAGGACTTGTGTTCTTTTTTTATTTTATTTTATTTTATTGTTATGTTAGTCACCATACATTACCTCATTAATTTTTGATGTAGTGTTCCATGATTCATTGTTTGCGTATAACACCCAGTGCTCCATGCAATATGTGTCCTCCTTAATACCCATCACCAAGCTAACCCATCCCCTGACCACTCTACCCTCCAAAACCCTCAGTTTGTTTCTCAGAGTCCATAGTCTCACATGGTTCCTCTCCCCCTCTGATTTCCCCCCTTCATTTTTCCCTTCCTACTGTCTTCTTTTTTTTAACATATAATGTATTATGTGTTTCAGAAGTACAGGTCTATGATTCATCAGTTTTACACAATTCACAGCGTTCACCATAGCACATACCCTCCCCAATGTCCATCATCCAGCCATCCCATCCCTCCCACCCCCCACCACTCCAGCAACCCTCAGTTTGTTTCCTGAGGTTAAGAAATTCTCATATCAGTGAAGGACTTGTGTTCTTATAAGTACTCACTCTTGTGACCTAACCTCTATTTCCTTCTTATAAGCCCTATCTCCAAATATAGTCATTCTAGGAATTAGGGCTTCAACATATGAATTAGAGATGGTGCGGGACACAGTTTAGTCCATAAAACAGGGAAAAGTATATTTTAAAAAGTTTACAAGATTATATGCTGATGGTGAGTGTCTGTCAGAGATTCATGATCATAATATTTAAGTGACATCATTCAGTACATTTTTAGAAAATTTCTCCAGCAGTACTGTAAACAAGCAGTAGAGCTTAAGAAGTACTTGTCTTTTTCCAGCAATTACTGTAGAAGATGAGTGAATCAATGGAGAAAATGATTTTAACAAGGGCATAAGTTTATTTGAAATGGAATACAAATTGAGTAAAGAGAGAAGAAATGAGAGAGTGAAGCTTGTCTGTAGGATTAGGAATTGGGTATACCAATCGAGTTGAGTTGCTAGAGTAGTGATGTGAGAGTAAGTGATCTACAAAGATAATAAATAGTGTTTAGAATGTAAAATGCTTCAAATGGAAATTTTGGGGGTGTGTAATTACTTTTGATAATGAAGACAGGAAGGGCTATAACAAATGGATGTTTGAAGTGGAAAGTAAAAAATAAAAATAACTCTTTGTACTGTATGTTGGCTAATTGAACATAATAATAAAAAAATTAAAAATTTAAAAAAATTAAAATAACTTTCCATCTCAGGAGGTCAAGAAACTGAAAGGCCAGTGTGAAGAGAGGTGAAGAGAGTGGTTGCCAAGAATACTGACTGACGGTATAGATGTGGAGAGAAGGCAGAGAACAAGATTTCCAAAAGTGTGCTTAGCTGGTTTCATAGGTGAATTTATTTACAACAGTTATGCTTGCTGCATATTAGAATCAACTGGAAGGAAAGGGAATTTTGGAAAAATATAATAATGTTGCCTGGGCTTAACCCCAAGTGTTTCTCATTTAATTAACCTATGGTGTTGCTAGATGTTGATATTTTAAAAACATACTTGATATTTCTAACAAGCAGAAGCATTTACTTAAATCGTCTCCAATGCTAATCAATTTTAATTATCGAGTGAAACATAATGTGATTCATATCATGTTGGGCTCTCCCACTAATTGCTTTTATTTTCCAAATATTTTGGTTATTTTTGTACAATTAAGTATTCAAACAATCATTTTTCAAATAATTTTACCAATCTGTAAAAACATTTTGTTATTTTAACTTTAATTCCAATTATTTTAGATAATGAGGGAGAATAAGCTTTAAGAAATCATGCTTGCATTTTACAGTTATTTAACCTTCTAACATTCTAACATTAACATTCTAGGCCCTCACTAGAATTTTTATTACATTTATTCCTAGTTTTTAAGGAATGTATTCTATTTTAAACTTGTAAATGTGACATTTTTGGATATAGGATAACTTTTATTTTGGTTATGTTACTTTTGTGACCAGGTACCTTATTAAATTCTATAATTGTTTCTAACAGTTTTCTAGTTAATTACCTAGACCAACTATTTTATCTTTGGGAAATAATGAATACATATTAAAAGAAGAGTGACCATAGAAATATACCCATGGATATAAAGAAATTCTACATTTTGGCTAAATCACAAATCCATAATTATCATTGGTCAAATAACATCATTTATAAAAACCTAATATTTTTTGACTAATTTATCCCTGTAAATTTTATTCACTTTCAGTGATAAGAGAAACACGGATGACAGAAACAGGTAGTTCCTTGTATTTATCCTATGCAGAAAATAAAACAACATCAAGGACTCAGTATTTCTCACATTTCTATAAACTAAAACTTATAAAATCTTCATGTTACTTATGAGAAGCATATTTTAATACACATAGAAGTTAGGGAAACACTTCACGTCAAAGATACTTCCTGCGCTTTGAAAAAAATGCACTGTCATCCCCTGCATCTTGCAAACAAACTCTAATTTTTCTTTGAGTTCCATATCACATGATGTTGGTAGTTCAATTAAAGAATTCTGCTGTACATTTTGTGTTTTCAGTCTCAAAGCAAACTATAAGCTAGAAAAACCCTAAATTCCATAGGATAAAAATAAAATGTATAGGGGTATGTATCTGTCTTTTGGTGGAAAGTTTACTGCGTTGCAAGTAGCAATCAGGATAATATACTAGCTTTGATATTTTATATACGTGACATTGAGGTTATTTGGAATACCAGAATCATAGAGTGTTTAACTATTTGTGGAGTGATAATGTTCTAAGTGTTTTTGGTTTGTTTGGTAGGTTACATGCCCATGTGGGGCTTGAACTCATGACCCTGAGATCAAGAGTCGCATGTTTTACTGACTGAGCCAAACAGGCACCCCAAATGTTTAAGTTTTAAATGAAATAATATATATGAAAATGTATAAATTGTAAAGCCATTACCTAATTCAATATGGTAAGGAACTCAGACAGTACTATATTATATTTTTTTCCTGGAGATGCTATTCTTTAGAATTTCAGTTTCTTTTGTGTTGCTTTTGTGAATTGCATAGAGGTAAAGATGACTGTCATAAGCTTTAATGATAATTACATTTATGATGCATGTTGTCATGCATTACAGTTTAATATATTTAAAATGTACCTTAACTTTTATAAACTCCTAGATATTTAGAATGTTTAATTCATTTCCAGTCTGTGAGTTGCAACAAATAAGATAGATAATTTGGGCTACTTCCGTTTAGAGTGATTTCATTAGTTGTTTTCTCTATGGTTTTCTTTTTTGTTGTTGTGGATGTTGTTGATATGTACGGCAGATGGCAACAATCACAGAAATCAGCACAGCAATCAAAGGGATCAGTGGTATGATGAATCTTTGTCAGGGTCACAGGATGCACCCACTGGGAAAATAGCAGCCACATCTGACAGTGAGCGCTGAACACTGTAACTGCTTAGTAATTAGACAGGATCAGGACCGAGGGTGACCCAGAACTGCTGAATGAAATAAGAGAGGATAAAAAAGGACACCAGAAGTTTATTTGCAGCAAAGAGACTACAGAGGCAAATGCATCCTTTTTGCCATTTCGATAGTGTAATGTCCATCACATTCTTGACAGGCATGTTGGTTAGAATAACATGGTAAATTGCACGAGCCAAAGTGAAGGTAAGCACAGATTTGTATAAGAATATTCACAGCTCCTAAGTAATGAGTACATAAGTGTATATGTTGAAATCTAAGAATTTCCAAGACATCATATAAATTCAAATGGAGTTGGTAATTCTCCTGATTTTGTGCAAACTCCTCATGGATACATTTAAAGAAAGTTATACTACAAATTTCTATAGAATTTTTATAATTTTTTGAAGGATTTTAATTTTGATTTTTTTAACCACTCTTTCTTTTCCTTTTTGATTCCTTTGTTCTCATATCTTACAAAGGTAAAAATTTCCTAATTTTAGGTAATCAATCTTCTTTCATCTCAGATCCTTGAGAAGGGTGATATTATTTTCATTTTTTACCTGGATGAATACAAGTCTCTATGGTTAATTTTATATGTCAACTTGACAGTGTCATAGGGTGCCCAGAAACGATTTCTGGATGTGTCTGAGAGGGTATTTTTAGATGTGATTAATATTTTAATTGGTGGACTCCGTAGATTGCCCTCCCCAAGGTAGGTGGGCATCATTTGATCTCTCAAGGGCCTGAATCATTCAAAAGACAGGAGAAAGGAATTCACTTTTCCTTCCTGACTCACTGCTTCAGCTGGACATTGGTCTTTTCCTACCCTTGGACTGGGATTTATACCACTGGCTCCTCCGATTTTCAGGCCTGTAGACTAAAACTGGGATTATAAAACTAGCTTCCTTGGGTCTGTGGCTTGCAGATGGCAGATCATAGGACTTCTTAGCCTCCATAATCATATGAATCATGTGTCAATTATTTTATATATATATATCATATATTATATTATTTATATTACTACTATATATAAATATATAAAATATATAACTAAATTATATATTATAATTATATTAAAAATAAATTACATATATTATTGGGTCTCTTTCTCTGGAGAACCCTATTACAAACTCTCAATTATTGACTTCTAGTTCTGATAACTCATGCTACATAATTTGTGAGGGTCCTCAAATTTAACCTAATACTTGACATCATTTATATAAGAAAACATTCTTTCTGCTTTTCATATCAGAGATAATATAATTTTATAGGAAGAATTCAGACTTCAAATCTTTAAATATAAATCTCTCTTACCACAAACCTGATTAGTTATTTCTTCATGAATAAAGTTTTGTTAATCTCTCTTTTCTTTCCCAGTGTCATCACTCTAATGAGATATTTTTTCATTTCACTATAAATCATTAAAATATCAGATTACATGATGGTTGTCTGGTGGGGAGTGTGTCTTTAAAGTTATTGCATCTGAAGTGTTATTTGAGCCTTGTAAACAGTTTCTATATTCCATGGGGGAAGAGCTCAGTCTAAAGAGAAAAGTACTTATTTATGTATATTGGCACACATGCATTTATGTATGTATGTATGTATGCATAAATGTATTTATTTTAAAACATTTTGATGGGTATTTTACTTATGTTGTCACGTAAATGGAAAAAGGAAATTTTTGGTTTTGTATTTTGATAAAACTTACTGTACCTATTAGTCAAACTGGGGTCATGAAGAGTTTGCAGTTTTGTTGCTTTGTTTCTACTTTTTTCTAACTTTGTACTTTAGTAGATTTTCAGTGCCTCCAAATTATTTTATTTTCCTAGAATATTTTAATTTTTTCCAGGAAGTCAGAAGACTACATATGCAAAGGAATATTTGTAATATTTAGCTAGCCTCAAACTTAGCCTTGAGGGAAGAGTATGAAAGGAACTATACTGACAAATATGAAAAATATTTCCCCCGAGCAGAATTCACAGCAGACTGAAAGTCATCCAGAAACAGAGCTCCTAGGACTTCAGAAAGCAAGTTTGTACCTCTTATTAGGAACAAGGAACAATGGCCTAAACTCAGAAACATAGAGGTAAGTGGATATTCCCAATTATGAAATGGAGCAGTCTCTGCCTATCAAATTGTTTGGAGTTAAGCATAGACTCTGGGGTTTCTGGTTTTGTAAACCGAAAGCGTAACAACACTTTAAAAGAGAAGTGAGTCATTATTTCTGTTGTGATTCTGTCATTGCATAATGTTAAAATACTACTAAATATTTTTGGTTAAGGTTAACAAATCTTTTTTAGGTATCTAGATCCCATTTATCCTACCCTATAATAACAACTTTCCACTGCATTTTAGAGACCTTGGAAGAGGAACTGCATCTTAACATTTTTAGTTTCTTCATAATGCTAAACATAATTTCATACCAAGAGTAGGAAACAAACATACTTCAGTTAATTGTTCTGTAAATTCAATACACCACAAAATAAAAATAGTAATGCATGATAGATGAACTGGTTATTATTATAAATATTTAAACAAAACCTTAAAACTATGAAAAGATGGACTTTCCCTGTAATTTCGTTTCCTGCATTTCTAATGCAGATTTTAGATTTATTTTATTTTGATAAGGATACTTAATGTAAAAATTGATTATACTATGTGGCATATGACAGTATAGAGTAGTAAGAGGTAGATGAGTTTTTGCTCCAAATAGATATGAGTTTGAAACTCTACCTATCTTTTAATATCTAATATTACATTGGTAATTCATTTTATATCTCTAAAACCTAAGTCAGGTTTTTAAGTGGTGATGTATGTGATAAAACTAGTAGGTTGGCAAAAAAATAGAGCACAAAGTGGCAGGTATTATCATTATAAGAATCATATTCATTCTTTATGTAGGGAGTTATGGTTTACTGAATACAAGTATTTATAATAAGGCATATGTCTTTGAGTAGTATGAGCTATACACTTTGAACTGAACTTTATTACTTTTAATTATAAAACAAAACATCTCACAATGCATTTAAATGCCAAGATATAAAAGGGGAGAATGAGATTAGAGGTCAAATGAGATATGTGTAGGTATTTGGAGATTCAGAAAGATAATCTTATAAAGAACTCATATATATATGTATACATATATACATATATATATTCATATATATATATATATATATATATACTAGAAAAAGTCTCAAAGACTCTGCAAAAAAATAAATAAATAAAATAACCCAAGGAAGAGACAAGTAGAACTACCATATGCATGCATTAAAAGATTCCAGACAGTTTTGCATCAGTCCTAGAATCAGTGGTGTGAAATGAAAAGGAAGATAGGAAGCATCCAGTAATAGCCAGGAAATGTTAAATTCAATGAAAACTACATTCAATTACAGAAGGTCTTAGTAAAACACAAATGAATAGGTATGCTTTTCATATAAGTATATGTGAATTTTAAACTTTAATAAAAATGTCTTTGTATCGGACACTGACCAACTATGAAGCACATGAAATAAATGGATGTTTCATGTTTTTAGATCATAAAGGAGCACATGTTGAATCCATGTCCCTTAAAAAGCTTCAGGAAAATATAACAGATTATGTAAATCATTCCCATGCTCAAAAATTAAAAATAAAACAAACAAAATGTTTTTGATTGCAAAGTCATGAGAGACTCTAGAATGGAAAATGCAGATAGAATTGTATGGAGTTATGGTCATTAAACACCTAAAATATGAATAACATCTTAACAAGTATTGCTGCTGTGTTGTAATGTTTCACCTGCAGTAACTCGAGAAAATTATGGTGACATAAAATAAAATACCAAGGAAGAGCAACAAACAGAATCCATCTAACAGCCATGTTGAGATTTAGGGAGGTGTACATATAATTTCAGACATGAACACTTTCAGAATGTTTATATCCCACAGACCTTCACTGAAAGAACTATTAAAAGATATGCACCAGCCAAAAGAGAAGTGAAATCAGAAAGGAAGGGTGGGATGTGAGAAGCAATAATGAGCAAAGAACTCATTAAAATTTATTTTAAAAACTGAAGTATTGACTATAAAAATAATAGGTGTAAATATCCTTCTAAATCATTTCTAACATTAATGCTTTCCTCCTTTACTCCTAGTTTTCTGAATTATTTTGATTCTAGAAAGAAGACACCTTCTATTGCCTCACCAAAAGAAAATGAGAAGAATTATACACAGGAGAAATTGAACCAAAGTTTGTGAATATTGACACCAAAAGATTCAAGATATATATGTATAAAATTTCCTAATAGTAAGACTACATCAACAATGTGAGATTGTAAAAGAGATCAGGTAACAGGGAACATCTAATTACACAGGGGTCACCTGGGTTCTGCCCCAAATAATAATTTTAAAAACACCAAGGCTGAAGAAGAGATGGGTCTCTGGAAAAGGTCTCTATCAAACATAAGCTGTAACAGGAAACACCTGGATGCCCCAACCTAGGAAAGCACAGCTCAAGTGGCCTCTCCCTCCTTCTGCCCTAGGTGAAACCCCACCTGGGCTAGTATCTACCCCCAAAGGAAATTTGGGTCAGGAGAGACTTGGTAACCACCTGCAGATAAAGCAGCAAGCAACAAAGCTAAAGCATAAACTTGCCAACAAGTCACAGCTCTGAAGGTGTTCTGGAACCAGTTAGCAAGCAAAGAGCACCCTCTCCCTCCAAGAACCCAACCAAGAGTCAACAGTCATGGCCATGCCATCCTGCGTGAAGCCAATTGTTTTATAGGATTTAAAGATCCCCTTGATGGCAAGACCCAACACACTGACACTTAGATGAAGAGCAAAAATGAGAAAGGACTCCAGGCAAGCCACGAACTTGTTTCCTATAGGGACAGCATAACAGCAAGCGAGAAATACATGGGATAGCCTATGTATGGCAAGTAGGTTAGAGTTAGCTAGGTGTCTCAAGGGCTCCCTGTGGACTGGCAATTTCACTGTCTGTATGACCCTGTGAACCCTATGCTTAAGAATCAACATCAAATTTTCTTAGGTTGAAATACTCAAGAAGCTAGAAAGAAATTGATGCAAATTACATATTAATCAGAAACCTGACCTTGGCTTTCCAGGATTCTAAACTATAAAGCCTTTCAAAAATGCTCTCAGAATTCAAATTTATAATAGACAAAAAAGAGAAGGAAAACAAACAACAAAATATTGCAAGGTAAAGAAAAGGAGAAAGACAGAATATCATGATAGGACTAATAAGCAGTAGGACTGGATGCTAGAAAATCTAAAAATATGGATTGAGTAGAAGAAGAATACTAAAACTATGCTTACATAAATATAAAAGAAATGAAAAAATATACTAATTGCATTGCTAAAAAAATCCTTGCTCGATAGATTAAAATTCATATTAGACAAAATGCAAATTAGTGAACCAGAACATAAATGTAAATGCACCACAGTGTCTAAAATGTAAAGAAAGATTAAAACATAGAAAATAAAAGAGACCTAGTATCAAATATCAGGAGTTATCACCAACAAAACAGCAGCAGCCACAACCTCAAATATATAAATAAAAGTGGCACAAAAAAATTGTCACAGATTGACAAAAAGGAATTAACACTATAATTGCAAACTGTCCACGTATCAATATTTTTTTCTAAAGATTTTATTTATTTATTTGACAGACAGAGACAGCAAGAGTGGGAACACAAGCAGGGGGAGTGGGAGAGGGAGAAGCAGGCTTCCCACAGAGCAGGGAGCCCGATGTGGGACTCAATCCCAGGACCCTGGGATCATGACCTGAACTGAAGGCAGACGCTTAACAACTGAGCCACCCAGGCGCCCCTTCACATTAAAAAAAAAAAAAAAAGATTCTTAACATCAGTATTCATTATTGCTATTTGTAATATTTTTGGGCTCTCTTCATCAGGCTTAGATACTCATTGAAATGCTTTATAAAAATCAATTTGTTGTAACTCCTTAAAGGTTAAATGTCCCAAATGTTTGAAAATAAATTTCCTTTTAATTTTATGTTGTTCATATGTTTTGATAATTATGCAAATTATGACTAAGTAATAGTTAAAGTATTAAACTGTTGGAAATAAGCACTCTAAGAAGCAGGATTTAGTCTATATAGCAAAGGCATTCAAAATTCAACATTGGAGTCAACTGAAATAGCAAGAAAAAGTAGCATTAATGGAAATGACTTATGTACAAATGTTTATTAAATAGATACTCTATGAGAGACACTGAAAAGGCTTTGGGACCAGAACAATGAATATAGCAAATAAAATCCCTGTCCTCATGGAACTTACAGTTTGT
This sequence comes from Callorhinus ursinus, assembly GCF_003265705.2. Lineage (NCBI taxonomy): Eukaryota > Metazoa > Chordata > Mammalia > Carnivora > Otariidae > Callorhinus > Callorhinus ursinus. Next base: position 43,449,806 of record NW_027397069.1, read on the forward strand.
TTAGAGAAGTACAATAAACACCTAAGTATATAATAGACATGCATATTGTGTAAGAATAAGTGCTCTGGTGATAAATAGAGCAAAGATGGAGAGTTGGGTGAGAGCTTGGGGCTGATTTTAAAAGGATATCTGATTAAAAGAAAGCTAAGGGAGTGGTCATGGGAATATCTGATGAAAAAGGAGGTTAGGCTCAGGGAACAGGAAAAAGTACTGCTGGTGTGCTCCAGGGATATCCACCTTGCTGGTGTGTCTAGTGGAGACTGTGCAGGTGCAAGAAATAAGATCTTTAATGTGAAAGGAGTCAACAATGCAGAGCACGTAGACTACTGAAATGGCTTTGCTATTGATTCTAAATTTGATGAGAAACCCACGGAGAATTTTGAAGAGAGACATGACATGACCTGACTGATATTTAACGAGTTTAATTTGGATGCTGTCTTCTTAATGCTCTGTTAAAGACAGTGTGAGTAAGGAGATCATTTAGGAGGCTATTGTAATAATCTAGTTGAAAGATGTTGGTAGTTTGTACCAAGGTAGTGGCATTGCACTGGTGAAAACAATGGAAAATAAATATGTTTTAAATGTAAAGCCATACACAATTAATGATACATGAGATATAGTGTGCCATGGAATAAGGAGATTGTGAATCCAAGTTTTCTTACTGAGCATTTTGAAGAAGAAAGTTGCCATTTACTGAGCTCAGGAAGTCTGCTCAATGAGTAAGTTTAGGGAAAACAGAAAATAAGAATTATGTTCTTCACGTATTAAATCTGAGACTTTTCTTGGTCAACCGTCCAAGTAGATATAGAGTGGGCAGTTGGATTTATAAGGCTAGAGTTTATGACAAGTCCTGGCCAAGAACTGTGCATGTTATTGTTCTCCAATATACACGTGGCATTTAAAGTAATAAAACTGGATGGAATCCTCGAGGCAGTGAGTATAGATATAGAAGACTAAAGTTAATGAGACTGAGCCTGGAACAAGATGTTCCAGTTACATGTGTTTTTTCTTTATTTCAAGTAAATGAGAAAAGGGGGGTGAGCAGTGAGGGAGAGGAAAAGCCGGTGAAGTGGAGTATTCTACAAGAAAGTCCTTCAAGCAGATCAAGTGGTCTAGGAAGGCTGAGAACTTGCAATAGAATTTATCAAAATAGTGATCTCAGGTGATTGTGACATGCCGTCAGAGTGGTATTCTGCACAAGGCTGATTGGAGTGAATTTACTAAATAAAGTGAAGAACTGGAGATCACAAATATAAAAGGGAGAAGAAAAACAGGGTGCGAGTTGGAAGTAAAAGTGAGGTAGAAAGGGAAATTTTTATATGTGTGTCATAGGGAGATAACAGCACATTTGATTGCTGATAACAATAATCTAACAGATTTTTTTAATGAAGTGGAAAAGAGTGAGAACTGTGGGTGCCATGTACCTGATGAAATGGAAATACATAAGGAATATAAATAGAAGAATTACTCAGGTAGGAGTTGGCCAGGCATGGCTCAGTGTGGTGGCTAAGTGGGATTGCTATTCAAGTATCTGAATATGGCTGACTTAGCCACTTGACCATAGACATCATTGGCATACATACCTGATAATTATTATCTTATGGAAAAGCCAAGGTAAGCCTTTACTCTTTATGGCCACTATTGCTCTCAAGAAGACAAAAGAAGAATCTGGGTCATACATTTCCTTGCCTAATGACCAAATATTCCACCTCCATTGGGACAGAGTCAGTAAAGGAGTGAATGGACTGGGAGTTACTTCTATTCATCTCCCTTTGATAGAAGGAAACATTGACAGTAGACAGAATTGCTCCCAACAGTAATTATCTCTCAGAATATTCGTAAAAATTTTGGAATAATAGCAGTTTCCATATATTTATACTCTGTAAATTGTAGGAAAAATGTTTCATCTAAATGACGAAGTGCTATATTGTGATGATGGGGGAGGTTTTTGTCTCCTTACCTGTTCTGTATTATTTTTTAAGTTTCTCAGTTTTTCATAGCCAGTTAAAAGTATTTTAATCTATTAGGACTTTTGTTAAAGGCCTAATCATTACATTGTTTTCTGTCACCAAGAGGAACTATAATATCTAAACCATTAGGTCAGAAACACAAAACATAGGGATATAAAGGAAATATTAATCAGTAAATATCACTGTCCACACATGGAATGTTTTACATTCAAGTTTCATTAATTTATAATTAGATCATTATTCATGTTTATTAAATGAATGCACTAGCCTACTGGGAATCCCAAAACCGTGAGATTTCCCCCTTATTCCTAAATAAATTGTGTTGAGATTGTAAAATGCAGACTGAGGATAGATGAAGAGAGATAATGTTCTATACCTGGGCATGTCCACCATCTAATAGAACATGCTGTAATACCATATGGCAGTAGCAAATAGTATAAAACATACAGCTTTGTTGCAGATTTGTGACAGTGATGAATGACTGCCGAACACAGTATTGGTGAAATCACTGAAGAACAATTAATAATTAGGAATCATGGAATAAGGAAATTAAGCTCCCAAAGGTGATGTCTTTGACAGAATAGATTTCACAGTGGTCAAGAGAAAACCTGTCAACTATTGGGAAACCCACCAGATATCTGTAAAGTTCATTGACAGTTTTTGTCATTGACTTAATCTGTGTTCGTTGTTGGATTTATTTAGGTATAAAAAAAGTTCCAAGTTTTTATTACTTGAAATTCTATATTATTTTCAAGTAATGAATGTTTTCTTTACTACTAAGTCTAAGGGGTGTTTTTTTTTAAGATTTTATTTATTTGAGACAGAGAGAGAGAGAGGAGGAGGAGGAGGGGTAGAAGGAGAAGGAGATCCCCCTGCTAAGCAGGGAGACTGATCCCAGGACCCTGAGATTATGACCTGAACTGAAGACCGATGCTTAATCAATGGAGCCACCCAGGAGCCCCAAAGGGGTGTTTATTGAAAGAAATAAGAAACCAAACAAAAAAAGAAAAGAAATAAGAAACCAAAACTATAATTATCTCTCTACCTCCCCATTATATATGATTTTGCATATTTTAATGTATGATATTTGAGGTAGGAAGTATGATGTCCCTATGTCAATGGTAGTTCACAGTTTATGATATACATTAGTCATTCTCATAGATTTTTACCAAAGGGTTTTTAAAAATGTGATTAACAAATAGTCATTAGGAAATCTCAGAATGTTATATAACTAAATGTTCAAAACACAATGTCCAATTTAGAATGTATAGGGACTATAATTAGGATGAAAATTCTGCTTTGATAATTTAGCAAGCTACATTTCCATGTAATTTAAAGAAAATAGGACTAATCTCTTTCACACATAGTATTTTCCTTTGGCATAGGGTCTCAGTTACACTATTTAAAACTGCAATTTAAATATATACACTCTGAAAGTGATAACAATTAAAATATTTGTCATATAGCTCTTTGGCATGGATACCTGTAATAATGATAGTTAACTAAGATGGTACAGAAGAGGTTTGGGTAAGATTTATAGAATGGAGAACTATAACCAATATCTATCTTTTTTTTTAAAGATTTTATTTATTTATTTGACAGAGAGAGATACAGCGAGAGGGGGAACACAAGCAGGGGGAGTGGGAGAGGGAGAAGCAGGCTTCCTGCAGAGCAAGGAGCCCGATGCGGGGCTCGATCCCAGGACCCCGGGATCATGACCTGAGCCGAAAGCAGATGCTTGACGACTGAGTCACCCAGGTGCCCCACCAATATCTACCTATATATATATATCATGTTTTCTTGATCCACTTATCCATTAAAGAACACCTAGGTTGTTTCCACATCTTGGCTATTATGAATAAAGCTGCGATGAACATGGGGATACACATATCTCTTTGAGATACTGATTTTAATTCCTCCAGATATATGCCCAGGTACGGAGCTGCTGGTGGTTGTTTTTATTTCTCGATATCCCCTTCCTCTTCTCTGCTTGAGAAAATGCTCTTTATATTGCAAGTCTTAGGGAAACCAGCATTTATTTTATGCAATGTTTGCCTAAACTTCTAATCAGTTCTCTCTCACTTTCTGCATCCATAGCAACTTGTATTATCACAATTATGTCACTAATTACACTATGTCATGTAAACTTATAAAGGATAATAATAAAGTTAAGAAATTGGGCTTTAAATTCAGTCATGGTTGGAATCAAGACCTAATTTTGTTCAATTTTTGCTGTGTAAACTTAAGCCAGTTATATTACCTCTTGGCAAAAAGTCATATTGGACACAAATTGAGGGTACTAGTTATTACCTTATAGTAACTTATTCTAAAGCTAAATTAGGTAGAGGTGGTACATGAAAGTGCTTAAGATACTGGCACTACACAGGCATCAAATGGATGGTTTTGTTTTTATTTTTAAGATTTTATTTATTTAACAGAAAGAGAGAGCGTGAGCATAAGCAGGGGGAGCGGCAGTCAGAGGGAGAAACAGGCTCCCTGCTGAACAGGTAGCCAGAAGTGGGGCTTGATCCGAGGACCCTGGGATCATGACCTGAGCTGAAGGCAGACACTTAACCGACGGAGCCACCCGGGCGCCCCTCAAATGGATAGTTTTTAAGTAAAAGTTTTATATAAATAAATAAGAACACTGTGGGAGATAGAAATGGATGATAGCAATATTCAGAAACCACCCAAAAGTAAATAAAGTATCACCGATATTAGAAAATATTTGAAATATTTGAAAATAAACTATTATTTAAACTTGCTTGAATCAAACTATTAAAATCATAATATGTAAATTTAATTTTGGCTTTATTCATATTTTTAAAAGTAGGTCACTATGATTATATACTCCGTAAAAACAATGTACAGAACTCTTTTGGAGTTTTGCATTTAGGCATTTATTTGTATATCATTTTTCATTCACTATATTGCCTTATTCAGTTACTAGGTTTTATATGTTTATTACTTACTTATTGTACCTGCTTATCTTTTTATTATTAAAAAATGTGTACCATTATATAATTTTGTGTCTTATCCTTGTTCATCCTAAAATAATACGGGGTAATAAAAGGAAACATTTGTTTACTCTTTTTTTTAAAATATTTTATTTATTTATTTGACAGAGAGAGACACAGCGAGAAAGGAAACACAAGCAGGGGGAGTGGGAGAGGGAGAAGCAGGCTTCCCTCAGAGCAGGGAGCCCAATGCAGGCTCAATCCCAGGACCCTGGGATCATGATCTGAGCCCAAGGCAGACACTTAAGGAATGAGCCACCCAGGCGCCCCTTGTTTCCTCTTTAAAAAAAAAAATAAATAAACAAGCCCAAAAAAAAAAAAAGAAAGGAAAAGAAATAAACAAGCAGGGCGCCTGGGTGGCTCAGTTGGTTAAGCAACTGCCTTCGGCTCAGGTCATGATCCTGGAGTCCCGGGATCGAGTCCCACATTGGGCTCCTTGCTCAGCAGGGAGTCTGCTTCTCCCTCTGACCCTCTTCCCTCTCGTGCTCTCTGTCTCTCATTCTCTCTCTCTCAAATAAATAAATAAAATCTTAAAAAAAAGAAATAAACAAGCAATCAAATGAAACTATACAAGGCCAGAGCTGTTTGTGAAACAATGTAATCGTTACCTTCTTAAATAGGTTTTGTTAGTATTTGTATACAAAGGATGCCACCAGTAAATGTTTTTTCCATAGCACAAGTTAAAGTACAATTCATAATAGAGAATTGGAAATTCAAAGGGTATGATCTAATTCCCCAGACAACTTCTTTAAGTTTATGCCAACCAGTATGTCATTTACCCAGGGTATTATGAGTTCTAAGATCATAAAATAGATAACAAGAAGACATGATAGAGGATGACCGGGTTTTAAAGTTAAATAGAAGCTGACGTCCTAAATTCTTCCCTGAGCCCTTTTTCGATTGTCTGTTGTAGTTCACTAGTAAATAAATCAGCAGATACAGCAGAGAAAAGGTAACTGTCCCCTACCATTTCCTCCTTTTCAAGGATAAATGGATTTTATACGTTTATATTTAACGAGTGTTTTGCTAGCTCTCACAAAATGATTGCTATTTTAGAAATCCAAACTACTAGCAAAAATTCTCCTCATGGCTTTTGCCATTTCAGTAAACCTTTAAAATGTATATTTTATTCTTTCATTCATCCACAATTTAATCCTTCCAGCTAGCAATGTCTTCATTCAAAAACTCTGAATATGCACCATATGCTGGACTCTGATACCAAATTGCAAGCAAATGTTCTTCTCTTAGAAATAAAGAGACTGAAATCCAGAAGGTAGATTGGCTTAGTCAATAGCACATGAGCAGGGCTCAATACACATTTTTCCTGATCACTAGTCTATTATGAATTCTAGAAGTTATTGCAATCTTTCAACTTCTTTAAATTTTTGCTTTGCTATATTTTGTTAATTTTTTGCTATTATTTGGTTAGTTAGTTTAATGGAACTGCAGACTGTTCATTTTGGTCAATAAGTTGACCATACATGAGCAACTGATAGTGGATTGATGGATCATTTTTCAACCATTAAAGTATTTGAGAAAACAAATAAACATCAGCCCGATGAATTAGGGGTCAGTATATGTAACATAAGATACTCATATAAATGCATTAGGGGGATTTGGACTGACAAATATTTCCAGATCTACTTGGTTTTTTTTAAACATTAATTATGAATGTTAATTTACACAATCCCTTCTTTATTTTATTTGCAGGGTCAAAGCTTGCTGATTTATGAAACAGTAAATTTGTCAAATGTTTTCAGAGAATAAAAAACAGCTTCAGTGGAAGGGCACTCAAAATCTTTACAAGACATTTGTATGCTATAGAGAATTTAGTGTCTGTTGATAGTAATTAGCAAAACAAAATCCACCTTGTTGCACTTCACTAATACATGGAGATTAAAAAGTTGTATATCATTACTCCTATGTTCCAAATATAGCCTTAAATTATAAATAGTCTTCTTGTATCTTTGAAAAGTAAAAAAAAAAAGAGACAATACTATCAAGAAAGACATGCTTATGATTTTGTAAAATAAGTTATAATACTTCCAGTTAAGCATAGAAAATGCAATGTATATGACTCTCTACTTCTCTAACTCCCTGTTAAACCTTTCTTAAAATATTCATACAAGGACATTTATAAGAGTCATTGAATATAATGACAGGGAGATCAGAAAAGGTTACAATAGCTAAGAGCGGTTGAATACATTCTGGAAGCTGGAAAGCAGGTAGGAGAGGATAACTATCATAGCAGAAGTACAGGAGAACAATGTCTATAGTGACAAACAAACAACATCAGTTTATGGCCTAGAACCTCTGGCCGTATTCTGTAACAAAATGCCTCCCAAACAAGGGTTTTGGTGCAATGCCAAAAATGAAAAGATTGGTATGAAGCCTGTACAAGGAAAAGCAATCCTAGTGCTTATCTGCTAAACTGTGCAGTCATAGAATTACCAGCCTGTAGTGCTTAGAGTAGTGGCACCCTAGAAGATATGTCCACATTCTAACCCCTGGAACTTGTGAATGTGTCCTTATTCAGAACAGGGGTCATTGCAAATGTAAGTTAATGCTCTCAAGATGAGCTCATTCTGGAATACCAGCATTGGCTTTAAATCCAATGATAAGCATCCTATAAGAAAAAAAATGGAGGGATATATGATACAGAAAAAGAGAAGAAGAGACACTAGAGGGGAAGGTAGAGGGGAAGGTGATACGGAACTGGAGGCAGAAAAGTGGTGTAGTCACCATGCAAAGAATGACAACAGCCACCAGAAGCTGAGAGAAACAAGGAACAGCTTCTCTCCTAGAGCCTCCAGGGGTGGGGTGGGGGAGAAGCACAATCCCACCCTCACCGTGACTTTAGATGTCTGGCATCATGAACTGTGAGAGAGTAAGTTTTTGTTGTTTTCAGTCATCAATTATGATTAACTTGTTATCACAGCCACAGGAAACTAAAACACCAGCCATCAACCTGGTAAAGAAATGAAAGTTTATTCTCTCTCAGAAGGTCAGTTCAGACAATCTGGGAACATGAAGCACAAATGAGGGCAAGGGAATATATAAAAATAAGGGGGTTAAATGAGAAAGTATACATACTGAAGAGTGAGTCATTTCCCACACATGCCACATTTCTGATAATGAGGGGAGGTTGGACAATTCTTTTTGAGAAACATACTAGCCCCTAATAATGTGTCAAATGTTAATGGCAGTTAATATTCCTTAAATAGAAATACTTGGTCCCAATTTGAGCCACTTGGACCCAATTTGATGATGGTCTTCAAAGACCAAGTTTTCATTAATCTCTTTAAAGGCATAGCTTAAATGTAAAAAAAAAACACTAGGTCCAATGCATATTTGAGGAAAGCCTCTAAAATAAGGTAAAGAATAGAACAGCTAAACAGAAAAATAAAACGGAAAAATCTAAGGCATTGCATAAGAAAAAAAAGGATATTGTTTTATTCACATGAGAATATATAGTGTAAATCTTACAAAATAAGAAAATCTATTAGGAGTTAAAAATAAGCTATAAAAATTAAACAAACACTAGAATTGAATATACAGCCAATAAATTTCTTTTAAAACTGCACATGAAAACAAAAAAAAAGGATAAACTAGTGGAAATATTAGAATATTAAGCCAAGAAATCCAACAACTAAGTAAAAGCAGCCCCAAAACTGAATACAGAGAAAGTTAAGGGGAAGAAATTATCAACTACATAATAAAATTTCTACATACTGAAGGACAATCAGACTTAAAATTCCATATCAAGACTCACCATGGCAAAATTGTGAAATTAAAAATGCCAGAAGTGAAACAGAATATTCTAAAAACATCCAGAGAAATCACACAGATGGACAGATACTCACACACACGCAAACACACATACTGAAATGATTGAGAATTATGGTTTCAAGACTTAAAACGGTCCTGGAATCCACATTACAAAGAACCAAGGAATTCAGAATTCTGTATGTGATTATTTTCTATGCTAGAATTCTATGCTAGTCATATAATCAGACCAGTGTGAGTGTAAAATAAATACATTCCTAGATATGCAAATTCTCTCAACATTCTTAGAAAAGCATCTTACAAAGAAAGATACCTTACAAAACGATAGTCAAGCCAGAAAGAGGAAGCTACATGCAGGTCCAGGACTTAAGGTTTCCAGCACTGGAGGGAGGGACAGAGTAGATGCTGCAGGCAATGCTGAGAGCAGTCCTCAGATGTGTGTGGTGCAACAGGTCTGGAAAGCACACAATTCAGACTAAAGAGTGAACCTCAAAATAATTGTCAGAAGATGCAGTCTCTGGACAGGAAGATTGGTGGTCATTTAGTGAACGGTGAAATTAAGTAAATAAAAATTAGGCAATTACTAGAAAGAGAAAGTTATAAAGGAATGAAAATAAATCAGGGAACAGTACTTGTCCACACTGTGAATAATAGTTAAATAGTCATAAAGATGCAAACTCTGAAAGCTGGTTTAAACAAAAATTGTTATAAATAAATAGGCAAGATTTGGTGGAAATAGAATTTTATTCAACCATCCATTTTGTCAAGATCTAAAAATGAAAATATCTATATATTGTAATATAAATGTTACTTTTAAATCTGCAGTTAAATACCAACTACCATGATAAACTGCTAACAGAGTAGGAATGGTTCATTATGAGATACTTAGATAAATAGAAAATACATCTTACTGTATTCAAAGTATTATTTCAAAAATATTTTCTAAAATTAAAAAATACAATTAAAGTTAAGTACTTTAATTTCTCATTAGTGATTACCTCTCTCACATACATAACAAATGGAGAAAAGGTTTATGAAAGGGGAAGGTGAAAAAAATGCACTGACAGAAAGCTCTCAATATTCCCTCTTTAGTCCTTCCCACTCTTTTAAGAGACATTTTTCCACCTTTACACAAAGGTAGGGGAATAGAATCGCTGAACCATCCTGCTTCTGGAAGCAGTGGGAGTGTAGGGAGTACTGGCAACCAGAGGAATCTAAGTCAAGATCTTAATACCCTCCTCCAGAGAAGAAGAAAATGAGCTACTTTTCACAGATATGCTGTGTATCTGTGGATGCTTCCAAAGAATTTTCTAAGGCAGAGCTTGAAGTATTAAAAAGACCAGACAGGTGATTTGTCATCTTTGGCTTCCTTTTTCTGCTCCTGGAGAAGGCAACATGAGGAAAGAACTTTTAAATGCCCAGATTACAAGAGGGGAAAAATAGAACATTTAAAATGAATGTGAACAATGCCCTTAGTCACTAGATCCCACCCGATCTCCAGTTTCATATTCAAATTGTATAACTAAAATTAAGACAAAAATACTACAAACACAAAGGAACACTTCCTCCCACGAGTCTGAGTAGATAAACATTTTATCTGTATTTCCTCAAAATACAAGGATCACATTCAGTGTAAAATCGAAATACTTGAGAGCACACACAGACACAGATTTTATAGGTAATTAAAGGAAAATTTATGAATGAAAAAATAAACAAAACCTACCTAGCATAAGCATGCAATTAATGCAATCAAAACATCCCAGAATCCTTATGAGACTTCCAATCAGTCTCCAATTGTGTAGTAACAGCATGCTATCTTCATTAACAATAGAATGAGACAGGAAATAACCAAAAGAAAATTATGTGCTGACATGCTAGATACTGTGCTATTTCCTACTACTCTGTGACATTAGACATACAAATATAAAATCATTTTTATCTCTATTGTGAAATTTTATTCTAGCTATATTTCAGGTTAACTAAGTAGGCATTCCACTTGTAGGCACACAGCTCTATGTTTACAAGATATATTTTTACCCCTAAAATATCTATATATACATCCTTCTTTATAAAGGCATGGGTTGTTTGGTAATCATTCTAAATACCCAGGCCACGATAGCACCATGATTTACTCTTTGTATGGTTATTGGCAGATTTAAGATGGTCAAAGTATTGCTTATTGTGATTTATCTATGTTATTTTTAAATTCAAAAACTTTTTAAATGTTCAAAATCTGAAGGAATAAATTCCAGCTAGAATCCAGTATGACTTCTGTTGCAGTAAATACATGGTGACTATTAATCAAGCTATATTTGGAGGATAGAAAATACTTTCCTGGCGATGGCCCCAAAATGGCAGAGTACAGAACTCCAAATCTCCATCTTTCTATGAATGCAACAATTAGGCTGGCAATAATTCATCAGATAAACTTCTTTTGAACTCTGTAATTGAATCAAAATCTTACAACAACCAGAGGAGTGCTTAATAAAGGAAGAAGCTGCTAAATTTCAGTAAGAGAGCGTTACTCATTTTAACATAACAGGGACCTTTTACTCAAAAAAATTGTAGTTGTGAATTTTGATTTGTCCAGTGCCTTCCTGAAATACGGTTTTGGGGTTTTCTTGCCTTTGTTTCCCCAACTTCAGAACATTCTCAGGGCTGAAGCATCCTCCTGTACAATGTATGTTGAAAGCATTTAAAGGAAAATATACAAGCTGCAGCTGTTTGGGACAAGGGATGAGATAGGACAAGACCAAAAGTCTGGGAAGGAAGAGATTGGGATAGAGATATGTGGGGAATACGTGTTCTAAAAAGTTCACTTATGCAGAGGAATATAGAGGCCATATGCATGCCCTAGACTGGGGGCATGCTCAGAAAACATCTGGGGAGACTAAACTTTCACCTCTGGCTGACCGTTAGGTTCCATGAAAGCAGGAATTTTGAGAGGGAAGGTACTGAGAATTCCCATAGACGTCCTGCCCCACATATGCATGATCTCCCCCCTCATCAATATCTTCCATCAGAGTGGTATATTTGTTAATTTGCTGACCCTATATTGACATTATAATCACCCAAAGTCCACTGTTGACATTATAGTTCACTGTTGGTAGTATACATTCTATGGGTTCAGACAAATGTATAATGACAAAAATCCAATAATATGGTATCATATAATATTTTTACTGCCCTAAACATCCTCCTCTGTGTTTTGTCTACTCATCATCCCCACCTCCCCCAAATTTCTGGAAATCACTGATCATTTTACTTCCTCCATAGTTTTGCCTTTTTCCAAATGTCATATAATTGGAATCATGAAGTATGTAGCCTTTTCTGATTGACTTCATTCACTTAGTAATATGCATTTAAGTTCCTTCTATGTTGCTTCATTGCTTGATAACTCATTTATATTTACCACTGAATAATATTCCATCATCTGGATGTGCCATAGTTTATCCATTTGCCTCTTAAAGGACATCTTGGTTGCTTTCCAGGTTGCATTATGAACAAAATTGCTATAAACGTCCATGTGCAGGGCGCTGTGGTGGCTCAGTTGGTTAAGTGACTGCCTTTGGCTCAGGTCATGATCTCAGAGTCCCGGGATCGAGTCCAGCATCGGGCTCCCTGCTCAGCAGGGAGTCTGCTTCTCCCTCGGACCCTACCCCCTCTTGTGCTCTCTCTCTCTAAAATAAATAAATAAAATAAAATCTTTAATTAAAAAACAAACCATCTATATGCAGGTTTTGGTGTGGACATGTTCTCAACTCTTTTGGGTAAATACCAAAGAACATGATGAGTGGATCTTATGGTAAGAATATGTTTAATTTGGTAAGAAACTGCTAAACTATCTCCTAAGATGTTTCCATCGTTTTGCTTTCCCACCAGTAATGAATGAGAGTTCCTTTTGCTCTGCATCCTCAACAGCATTTGGCATTGTCAAAATAACTATTTTAAATGACCAATAAATAGAGTATAGCAACATAACCTTTAAAATTCCAGTCAGCTTTTTCTCTTTTTGAAGCCAAGTCATCATTCCTTTATGTTGAACACAGAATATAGGAGTTGCTTTACAAAAATTATTAATTTCCTAAACTTTACATAAATTTTATAAAAGTTACATTTACATAGGAGAACTTAAATATTCTCACACAAAAGTTATATTATACTACAGGGATTATAATGGTAAAGGGATATCCCTGCCCCATGTTATCTTCCCCTTGATTACTATAGCTCAGAGGTCAACATTTCCAACTCTAATATTTCCTTTGGATTATAACTCCAAATTTATGATGTCAATCTTAAAATATTACATCACAGTAACTTTACACTATGTGGGTATTAACAAGTGTACACATTATTGTGATGATTTAGGACTTGACATCATTTTCCATCTCTTGGAACAAGTTATGTCTTTTTTTCTGCTTTGTTTAAGCATCTCCATACATTTTAATATTATTTTATTGATAAGATTAATCATAATACCAGGTTTCTGGAAGCAAAAGAGGAAAGGCCAGTGGTTCTCATCATTCACTCTATATACAAACCTTTCCTTCTCAGTAAAAGGCCTCATGCTAGCACTCTGATGTGCTTAAGATCCTTAACACTAGATTCTAGTTTGTTCATATTCTGGGAAGAATAATAACTTTCCTCTTGACAGAGTGGGGAACTTGACATCATTGTGCTTAATAACTTGGGAGCAGATGTGTAGAAGTAATATGTGCTACTTGTATAAATTTTCAGAAAATATTCCTCTTAGCAGTCCTACCATTTTACTATATTTTAATATAAATGGTGATTCCAATTTCCTAGAATTTTGGAAGTCTTCAGCAAATTTTTGTTGTTGTTGTTTTTCCACCATCACTTGTACCTGTGCTGCTAAAACAATACCCAGGTCTCCATCTGTTTTTTTTTTTTTAATTTCTATATTTTTGGCTCTCTGTCATCAGTAGTTGCCTTTACCTTTTTAAATGTTTGACCATTTTTAATTTAATACAGCATTAGTAGTACTTCTGAAGGAAATAGTGGCAAGTCTATGTATCCTATTTAGAATGACTAACATAAAAAAAAGACAAGTGTTGGCAAAGATGCAGAGAAAAGAAAATCCTCATGCACTGTTGATGGGAATGTAAATAGTTGCAACCACTATAGAAATCAATATGGAGGTTCCTCAAAAAATTAAAAACAGTAGTACCATATGACCCAGCAATCTCACTTCTGGATATATATCCATAAGGTATGAAAACAGGATATCAAGAAATATCTGTACTCCAATACTCACTGTAGTAGTTTTTAAAATAGCCAAGATATGGAAAACACCTAAGTTTCTGTCAGCAGATGAACTGATAAAGATGTAAGATTTTATATATAGTTATATATATATGAAGGAAGGAAGGAAGGAAGGAAGGAAGGAGAGAAAGAGCAAGCAAAAAGAAAAGAAAAGAAAACCTGCCATTTGTGATGATATTGATGGACCTTGAGGACATTATACAAAGTGAAATAAGCCAGACAGAGAAAAACAAATACAGTACGTTATCACTTAGATGTGGTATCTTAAAAACAAAGGTCAAATTCATAAAGTACATAGATTTAAAAAGTGATTGCCAGGGGCTGGGGAAAATAGGAAGACACTCGTGAAAGGGTACTAACTTTCAGCTCTAAGATGAGTAAGTTCTGAGGATCTAATGTAAAACACGGTGACAGTAGTTGATAACATTGCATTCAATTTCATAATTCACTAATAGAGTAAAACTTAAATAGTCTCACAAAAAGAGATAAATATATGAGGAGATAGATGTGTTAACTAACTAGATAGGGAGAATATTTGTACAATGTATACATACATCAAATCACCATGATGTCTACTCTAAATATGTTACCATTTTATATTTCAAGTATTCCTCAAAAATTTTTAAAAATAGCATAAGCTTTATAAGTTTATGTTTTAACAAAGTAAATAAAGATAATATGGTCAAATGATTTTAACAAAATAGATTGGTCATGGGCGCCTGGGTGGCTCAGTTGGTTAAGCGACTGCCTTCGGCTCAGGTCATGATCCTGGAGTCCCGGGATCGAGTCCCGCATCGGGCTCCCCGCTCAGTGGGGAGTCTGCTTCTCCCTCTGACCCTCTTCCCTCTCGTGCTCTCTATCTCTCATTCTCTCTCTCTCAAATAAATAAATAAAATTAAAAAAAAAATAGATTGGTCACCTTGCAGAATTGCTGGTCAGAATGAAATGACAACAAAACCTACAAAAAGAAGTATATATTGAACATATAAAAACCAGAAAACATAATACATATGTAAAAGCATCAAATATTTTAATTGATGGGAAGTGGGTAGAAATAATTAACTGTGGGAATAGTGATGCAAAGGTCTACTATGGAACAAGTTTATTAAGGATATTGAGAAAATTTGAGAAGGGATGGCTAAATGGGGAAAACATGAAAAAGAAATACACAAAAAGACAACTGTCAATAAAACATTAACTCAGCAGACCTGGATTGCTAAGATTCTACATATGCCAAAGAAAGACCTATTTTAAGAACTGGCCCTTGGCCAGCTACTGGCAGAAAATCTGAGTTCTTGGAATATTTTAGCCAAGGGTGTTTTCATTTGCCTGAAGCCTTGGGGCACACTGCATTTATGACGAATGACTTTCTTATGTGCCTGAAGACTTGGCCAATGTTACACATTGAACTGGGAAAATTAAATGAATCAGTGCATCCCTGTGAGACTCCTCTAGATGTGGATATCTAGGTGTTTGCTCTTGGACTTAATTCTGCCGTACCTTTTTCTCATGTAGCCTTTCACTGCAATTAACCATACTTACGAGAATAATAATTTTTCTGTCTTGTGTCCTTCTAGCAAATCACTGAGTCTGGGTGGCATCAGAGGACCCCTGACAGAGTAAGTTATTTATGGAGAATTAAACTGATAGTTCTGAGACTTTAATATCCTCTCAGTGTTGAATATGACATGCAAAAAAAAATGAACCTTTATAAATTATTTTACAGATAAACCTTTATGATACTAATAATATTAAATAACTGCTTCTTTATGTATATAGTCTATGTTCCATCTTAAACATACTATTTGCATTAAGAAATGCAATCAAGTTTCATGGCTACAAATCTGGGGCTATCTGAAATAAGGCTAAATCACATATTATTAATAAATAAAATAATTACAACTGATAGCTTTGAGTGTTCATTATCTTCTGGACTTTTTTTCTGAGCAATGAACATGTACTAATTTAATCAATTCTCACAAGTCCACATGGTATATGTTACTATTATTCCCATACTATTACACTCATTATATAATCTTTGAGATTAAAAAAAACACAGTAAGAAAATTGTCCGAAGTCATAAAACATCCCATTTATTTATAGTAATGGGATTAGAATCTAAAATGTTTGGTTTCAAATTCCTAAACTTAGCCACGCTAATATATCACCCAAGACTCTATTTCTATGGTATAGAGAGTTAACACACATCCAGTGTATTATTCATCTCTTGTATGTCTACCACAGTACTGAGTATTTTGGATGTATTATTTAACTTTTTCGCCTACACAATCACATAAAAGAGTTTCCTTTTATACAAAGAAATAGCCTCAGAAGAATTGATTGATTTACTCAAGGTCAGAGAACTAGCAAGGGACAAAGCCATAAATCAAATGTATTGGTCTTTATTGATGTTTTTCATTGATCAAATTGATTAGGGATACTTGAAAGTAGACAGAGGCAAAATAGAAGAAAGGATTCCAAAGATCTTAGGATAACAAAAAAACTAAATAATGAGGTGAGTAAAACAATGATTTATTTACCTGGAAAAATGATATATATCAATACACAAAGAAAGAAAAATATAGAAACTAATCTTCCTTTAGACCAAAACAAACAAAACAAAGCAAAATGAATAATTGAGAAATTACTTTAAAGAAGTATCTGTAGCAAACCGTAAAAACTATTTTTCTGATGTGAACTAAAAATTATATGTTGCACGAGATGATAAATATATCTGGCACCTTTTGAGACCCCTCATGTTAATTATTTCATGAGGTTATTTCCAGTACAAAGAAGAATTGTAGAAAAAACTGTTGTGGACCTGTTTTTTAACATACATCTATGCTGGAGTTGATAGAACTTTCCTAATTTGGCAAAATAAACTTACTATAACTATCCATTTTCTCATTTTTCTGCTGGGGAATAGGTTTTGACTGAACTATAAACTCTAACTAGAAGACATGGAAATTTAATAAGAATAGAATTATTTAAGAAATTTAAGACCATATTTTTAACAGTTCTTAATTTAAAAAATCATTCTTAATTCCTATCCTTCCTGTCTTTTGTATATATCCAGCTTTCAATTTCAATGTAAGGCCTAAGTGAGAAACATCTATTCCTAGGTATAGGTTGATTTGGGGATGTTTCTCTTACAAATAAGAAAATATATTCAAGGGTTATAAATGTCTGTTCATCTCTGGTTTCATTTACTACAGGCAATAACTTACAGTATCTACAGTGTGAGCATCAAATGCTGTTGCTTATGTTATCCCTTACCAAAACTCATCACATTTCAGTCCTTTGTCTGTGAAAACTTAGTCTCTCCCAAGATATTATCAAACGTCACGTCTCCTTCTGTTGCTCTGGACACCAAAAACAATATATAGAAAAATAATAAATACTTTGATGTGTTTTTCTTCCTTGCAGTCCCATGGCATTACAATCCCAATTGTAAGGAATTGGGAAAAATGCAACTGATTTCTGTTATTTTTAAACAGCTTCTGGAATGCTGTTATAATTCTAGTGATCATGTTCATTCTGTTCATTTTAATTCAGATTTAATGAGAAAAACCCAATAAGAATAGTTCTGAGAACCAATCAACGTAGACTTAGATTAGAATTTCTAAATAATTTGGAATTCATAAATAAGATTCCATGTCATCTATCTATTGTTGCATACCAAATCACCATAGTAGTTTGTGGCTTAAAATAATGATTTAATATCTCTCATGGTTTTTGTGTTAGAGTTTTGGGAGCAGCATGACTGAATGGCTCTCTCAGGGTTTCATGAGGGTTCTGTCAGATGATACCAAGGACTGGAGTCATCTTGACTGCTGCTTCTTCACTTGGATGGCCAAAGTCTGACCTGGGAAGAGTCAAATACCTGGGTGCTGGAACTGCTTCTGGAGATGTTCCTTCAGCATCCTCCCCCCGCCAACTCTGTGTGTTCTCTCTACATGGTCTCCCTACAGTGTGACAGCTTTAAATAAGCTAGCATCCTTATATGGAGGTTTAGGGCTTTTAAGGCACAAATATGAGAAATTTACACAGGGAGACACTATCTTTTATTTCAACCCAGCCTGGAAAAAAGCATGTAGTAGCACTTTTTCTATATTTTATTTTGTAGAATTAAATCATGAAAGCAGGCTTATATTTAAGAAAAGGAAATTTAGACTCCATCTTTTTACAGGAGAGAAGCAAAGAATTTGCAGATACATTTTAAACCAAGGACAGCACTCTGATTACTTCCTAGACTGTGAAAAGGTGGAAATACCATCACTCCCACCTTTACAACCACCACAGTAAAAGAAAGTCATGATTTTGTTGAAGCCAATAAAGAACAGAGAAGATCACCCATTCTGAAACTGAAGAAAGATTGAGCTTGAGAGGAGAGACAAGCCATGCATGCTTAACTGGGCAAAATCAGTCAGACACGAGTAAGAAAAATTTACCTAAAATTGTTAATGAATAGGTTAAGGTCAAATGATGTGTGTGTGCTCATGCACTTGTGCTCACACATGTGCACACACATGCACATGCACACTCATCAACAAGGGCCCTGAGAAAGCATCTATCATGGTCCAGACCTTATGGACGAGAACAATCACCACTGCAGAAAAGACATGGAACTCATCCAGATCTTTTCCCCTATTTAAAAAAAAAGGCCTTACTAAGGAGAGATGAATAGTAAATAATGTCATCCTTAGGCCACAGGAGAAATCTTACTGCAGTTGTGTAAAAGGAAAGAAAAATCTAACGAGGGGGTTCAAAAATATGTGTTGGATCCATCACTACTGTTGGGGGAGGGCGAGAACAGTGACATTGAGAAGGCCACTTTCCAGAGATCTACTGACACAGTGCTGTGTAAAACTGAGGTTTAACCAAACTACAGAAAACACTCCCAATCCCAATTCTTGTCTCACCATCAGCTGATAAGCTCTGAGTAGCAATATATAGTAGAATACTGTTGGGAGAACATCCCTCTGTAAGGTGTACTGTAAATGAGAGATCCAAAGCTAAGGGTGGGGTAATCAATGATGAAAATCTTTTTTCAAAAAGCCTCCATTCTAAACATATAGTCTTATAAAAAAAATTAAAACCTATGGTCCCATAAGGTTAACCATAGCAACACACACACACACACACACACACACACACACACACACACACCCAGCTCAACTTCTGATTAGACTGACTAAAACATTGCTATTAAAGGCAAGGATTTGTTCATTTTCTGGCATTTTAAAATATTTTTACCTACACAAAATACTTTCTTATACAGTATTTCTGGCTATCAGCCAACAATTATGGATTAGTAAAAAAAATAAAGAAAAAATAACTCACTGTCAAGAAGCAGTGAAGTCAACAGAAACATGCCACTCAGAAATGACACAGATACTGGAATCTCCAGAGAGAGAATTTAAAATTTTGAAATATATATGTTATAGACAAGTGAAAAATGTTGATAGCATGCAGGATCAGACAGGCAATTTGACCAAAGATATCAAAACTATGATAACAAGTCAATGGAAATTCTCAAAATGAAAAACACAGTAACAGAGATGAAGTAAATTTATTACTAGGATCAATATAGCTGAGGAAAGGATCAGGGATCTTGAACATAAATCCACAGAAATTACCCAAGCTGAAACACAAGAGAAAAAATATAGTTAAAAAATAAAAAATAAACAGTTAAAAGTTGTGAAATGACCTATAAATGTTTAATAAGGCTAGAATCAGAAAGAAAAGATAGAAAAGTAAAACAATATTCCAAAATTAATGGCAAACAGCAAAATACAGGTGAGACTCCTATTAAAATAGCCAGAGTGGAGTGGAGTGTGGCATACTACATATAGAGGAATAAAGGTTAGATGAAAATAGGCTTCTCATCATAAACCATGCAAGTCAGAAGAAAATGAGTGACATATGTAAAGTGCTAAAGAAGAAAGCTGTCAACCCAGAGTTCTTGCAAAAATATCTTTCAAAAATGAACAAATAATGTCTCAGACCAATTATGGCAAAATAAACAGAAAGAGACAACATAATACCAAAAGAATTCATTGCCAGCAAATCACAGCATTACAAGAAATGTTAAAGGACAAAGGAATAAATATAATAACAGAGAAAAATTGGGATCTACACAAAGAAATGAGGAGCTCTAGAAGTAGGAAATAAAAAATAAAATGAGCTTTTTAATCCATATTTTAATTGCTCTAAAAGAAAACTCACGGTCCAAAGCAAAAACAATAGTGATGTATTGTGCTTTGAGCATATGTTAAATTCAGTAATTTATAACAGCAAAAGCACAAAGTACAAGACAGAGAAATTGAGTCTAGACTAGAAATTGAGTCAGATCCTTAAAGCGCATATGAAGCCATATAAAATTATTTGAAAGTAGATTATTAACTATAATATATAATTAAGCCCAATATATTAATACTAGATCAATATGGAAATAAAATAATTATAGAAATTATAAATATAATAGCAGATAATACAGCAGAGAAAAAATCAATAATGAATAGAAAACAGCTAGAGAGATGGTAGATTTTACCAACAATGTCAATGATCACATTAAATGAGAGCAGTCTGAATGCATCAATTAAGACAGAGAATGTCAAGTTTGGGTAACAAAAGCAAGACTCAGTTATATGTTGTCTATAAAAAAGTATACTTTTAATAGAAAGACATGGTTTGAATGTAAAGGATGGTGAAAGTTAGTATCGGAAACACTATTCAAAAGTCTAGAGTAATATTGGTGTCAGGCAAATTAGACTTAAAATTATAACAGAAAAGATTAATATAATCCTAAATACATATGCACCTGAGAAAAGAGCTTCAAAGTCCCTGAAGCAAATTCTGACAGCTCAGAGATGTAGAGAACTAGAAGGAACATCATTCAAACTTTTAATAAAACAGCTGAAGAAACTGGATATTTTTGAATATTCTTGAGTGCATCGAATAACTTAAGATCAGAGGCACGCTATCTTGAGAGACACCATCATCTACAGTGAGAAACAGTGGACTTGAGAATTTGCTTACTTGAAGCAGATACCGCTGAAAGGCATATCAGTCTTTGAAAGGAAACAGAAATTGTTAAATTGCTTCAGACCAAATATGGACTAGCATAATAGTGTGAAGAATCTAGTCACCATAGATATAGGGGAATTTGTACCTTTTGGCGGGCTTTTCGTCCAAGAAATTTACCAGGTAGTCACAGGAAACTCAGGGAGAATCCAAAGAACCTTAACCCTGGTGCTGGCTGGGAGGGGAAAAGGCAGCCAATGCCCAAGTCTCCTTTCAGACCTATTTCCTCCAATTTTTTCCCAGATAGACATCTCCCTTATCTTTCCCACTGGACAAAAGCTTTAATCTGCAAGAGGAAGGTCAAAAATTCCTCAGCCTGAGGTCAGTGGTAGAAAAGCACTACAGCAAGGGCAGGGGACAATGGCCATCACTAAAACTGCCTGACATTATATTCCCTATTTTGGATGAATCTAGTGCTTGTTTTCTAATTTTAGACCCTTTTAAGATTTAGAAGATGAACCTTTAACTTATTCCATTCTACCTTGAAGTGATATTAACTTACTTCATTTATAGTGTAAGCAATTTGTGAGAATTTGCTATCATTTCATTCCTCCTAACCTTTATATTATTGTTATGATGCTTTGCTTTTACATATGGTATAAGACTCAGATTGCATTATTTTTCTTTGAAGAGTCATTTAGCACTTAAAAATAAGGAATACTGTATATTTACTCCCATAGTTGACATTTCTGGGACTCTTCATTCCATTATGCAGACACAGACATTCATATGGTATCATTTTTCTTCTGCCTGAGGGACTACTTTTAACATTTTTTATACAGAGAGTCAGCTGGTGGTAATTATTTTCAGCTTTTGTAGCTCTAAAAATATCTTTCTTAGCTCTGTTTTAAAAGATATTTTTGCTGGGTATAGGATACTAGATCCACTAATTTACTAATTTTTAAATTTCTTTCAGTATTTTAAAGATGTTGTTCTGTATTGTCATTACTTATACTGTCTCCAGGAAGAAATTTAATGTCACTCTTACATTCATTCTTCTGTAACATGTCATCTTTTTTTTTTTTTTCCTCTCCTGTCTGGCTGTTTTTAAAATTTCATTTCTACAACTGTATTTTGAGCAATTTAATTTTGGTATGAGTTGTCTTTATCTTTTTGTTGCCTGTGCTTTGAGTTGGGTGTGGTTTTCTGGCTTTGTGGATTTATGGTTTTCAAGACTGGCACATTTTTGTCTATTACATATTTAAGTATTTGTTTCCCTTTTCTCTTTTGTCCCTCAGAGACTCGAACTGCCTCTGAATTAGGCCACATCAAGTTGTCCCAAAGCTCACTGAAGGTCTTCTCATTCCTTCAATTCTTTTTTATCTTTGTATTTCATTTTGGATAGTTTCATTGCCTTCTAATGTCAGCCTATTAATCTTTTCTTCTGTGATATCTAATCTGCTGTATTTTCCGCCTCAGTATTATAGATTTGACCCTAGAAGATTGTTTGATATTTTTTATATCTTCTATATCCCTACTTAACTTTTTGAACCTGCTGAATGCAATTATAATAAATATTTTAATGCCCTTTTCTGTTAATTCTAATATATGTGTCTGTTTTACGTCTATTACTATTGATTGCTTACTCTCCTTATTATGGGTCATTTTTTAGTACGCAAGCACAGTAATCTTTAATTAGATGCCACACATTATATATTTTACCAAGTTGAGTGCTGGGTACTTTATATTCCAGGTAAGTTTAACTTTTTTCTTAAACGCTAAAAATAAATTATTGAAAAAAATGCAATGCCTTCATGTTTTGCTTTTATGATTAGCTGGGTCTAGTGAGTGTTCAGTCTTGGGTTAATTATTCTAAATTATCAAAGCAAGACCTTCCAAACTACCCATAGTCACATAAATTAGTGTTTTTGTTGTTGTTGTTCCAGTTCATGGGAATAGGCACTGTGTCCAGACCTGTCAAGTGCCAAAAATTGTTACTTATAACTCATATGGATGAGAAACAGTGCTTCCTGTGAAGCCAACCTACCCCATTCATAGCCCTTAATAAAGGCACTTGCCCACAGGTCTTTGTTCTGCTCTTTCCCTTGCCTGCCATAGCCAAACTTTATCCAAGCTTTTGGATGACTTTGGCCCTCTGGACATGTCATGCCCCCCTCTTTAGGACCGGTAAGTGTCATAAATCCTTTCATTTCATATTTCTCTGAATGTAATTTCCCTGATCATGTTAGAGTGATCCTTAAAGACCGCTCAAAGGGGACTTACTCCCCCACTTACAACACACCTTGGATTGCTTCTTCATATACATGCTGGAATTAATTCAATACTTGACTAGGATCCTATGCATATGTTTGAGGTTCTGTTTAGTTACCTCCTTTCTGATACGCTATTCTATAGACTTTTGTTTCCTCACTCTTCCTGGATTCTTAGCTCAGAATCCTCAATTCAGGGAGTCTGACAAATTTATCTCATTCCCAATAGCCTAAAAACTCTTTTAAGACAGTAAGCTGGAACTAGGGTTCAACATTTTTATTTATAATCTTTTTTTTTTCAGGGATTACTGTCTCTCGTTGCCTGATATCCAGTTTGAAAATTGTTTCTTACATTGTTTTTGGCTTTATTTTGTTTTTATTATTTCAAGAAGAGAGGTAAATTTAGCCCTTATTATTCTGAAAGCTTGGCTGAAATTAGGTGATAGTAGATAACTTTTAATGTATTTTTTAGAATACAGAACTCAAATATTTTATTAAGATTCAGTTAAAGAATAAACGGCACACAAAAGTAGATACAAAGTCTGATGGGATATTAGGTCCTATTATAATGGCATTTACTTATTTGATGCTGTCAAAAAAGAGTGTTGATATTTGGAAATATTTTTTTTTTAAGAATTTATTTATTTATTTGAGAGAGAGAGAGAAAGAGAGAGAGAGAGCACGAGAGAGAAGAGGGTCAGAGGGAGAAGCAGACTCCCCGCTGAGCAAGGAGCCTGATGTGGGACTCGATCCTGCGACTCCAGGACCATGACCTGAGCCGAAGGCAGTTGCTTAACCAACTGAGCCACCCAGGCGCCCCGGAAATATTTTTTGCAATAGAAGTGTAGTGACTTATCTCTTCAAGATTAAGTGAAAGTGAGGACAGTAGTGGTGTCTGTGACTTTTTTTTTAACAAGAGAAAAAACAAAACCCACAAAGTTTTATTACACAGTCTGTGCCTTTCTTATCTCAGCTTTCTTATCCCTGAATATCATCTAAGGAAATATGGTCTTGAACTGAATTATTTGAGTGGCAGTTTATGAATTTTCACCCTCCATTTTTCTTGGAGGGTTAACAGGTCTCCTGGTTTACCAGTTTTGTTGTATGTTCTGGGTGATATTTCTAGAGGCCAGTTACAAGCTAGCTTCTCTAACCATTCCACAGATTTTCTATGTATTCGACATGCTGGGTTATTTTTTTTTTTTTCACCTAAACTATATAGAGTGGTTTTTCTTCTCTGTGTTAAACTCTTATCATAGAATTTACAACTTATATTACCAGTCAATGTGTCATATAAGGCTCTTTTCTGGATTTTTGGTTTTAAAATGAATGTGTGAAAATAGATAATACTGGGATTAAGAGGCGATCATTTGGCTAATAATTTCAAAGAAGAAGACTCATGGTAAATGAATATTTGGAAGGCATATTTATAAAATAAGTTTAAATGGAATTTCTACCTACTTTGAGGTAGGCACTTTAATTCTATTTCCATGACCATATTTTCCTAACATGATTTTTCAATGCACTTTATCACCGTATCTTTATATAAGATCCTTCCTATATTTTGGGAGAATATGTGAATAGTAAGTCCTTATTTTTATGGGCAATAGTTCCTTTTATTTTTTATCTTCATAGACATTCTGAAGTAAATTAGAAATACCTACACCAGTAGTTGCAAGCCAGAGGAAATTTTAATGTAGTATTATTATGAATAATTTCACATAGAGCTGCCTAATTTAACATTTTGAAGGATATAAAATGTTCATTACCTCATTTTGTAAAAGGTAGCTTGTTTTCTGGGTGTTAAAATTGTACAAGACCTTCGAGTGGCTTTTATAACATTGGATCATTTGCTTTCTCCTTTTATATTCATATTCTACTTCTCATTTAGCAATTTAACATCTTTTTTTGTTTGGTTTGGTTTGATTTGATGCAGTGGATTTAGAGTATGACACATCTATTTTGACTTGTGGCTGACCCTGTAATTATGTACTCATTTCCCAGAATAAGTTCTTAAATGAACAAGTTTCTGATGTTAAAATCTCAATGTGAACATCTTCAATATTGCATTTTCCCTATTTTTTTTTGCTTGCTTGCTATTTCAGCAATCTCTTTGAATGCTTGAGATTTTCTATTCCAATTAGCCATTGCTTTTCCTTTTTGTCTTCACTAGTGAGTATTTTATTACTTTCTTATATGTTTTACTTAGTTTTCTCAGTTTAATAATTTTGAATTATTTTAGAAATCATTATTTTACTCAGGGACCCCATTATTTCTCATTTTTAACTTGACTAGCCTCTATCATTTTATTTCTATAGTCTATGTAAGATATGTATTGGCTTATTTACCCACAATACTTCATAAAATACAGCCCTTGTCATCACAAAACTGGAAGTACTTAACTGAAAAAAGAAAATACATGCTATCTTTTTCAAGCTCCCTTAATACACTTTCAGTGGCATCCTTTATGATACACAGTGTGGGAGAAGACCTTTTTTAAAAAAAAAATCTATTCTGTTACTATCTCTTAGGTTTATAGATTCAAATGATTTTAAAAGCATAAGTTTTGAAAAAAAAAAAAACCTACAAAACCTCATTGTTTGGTAATACTGAAAGCCTGGTTAGATAGGCAAATCTGATTGCACAGGCTGTATCATTTGTATTCTCATGGATCTCTATTCATACATTGTACAGTGTGACAGGCACTCTCTAGAACTGTGTCATATATCCGATTTGATATCCTGGTTGAATTTCTAATTTTAAAAAAGTGAAAAACTGCATATTTTTCTAGAAGTTTAACAATAAACTTGCTGGAACTAAGGATTCCTTAAAACAAAAAGACTAAATATAGCCTAGTCAAGTACAAGTTTAGATGTAAGGCATATCTATATATTTAAAACTAAATTCATGTGCTGATATTGAGCTTGGATATAAACTTCAGTTTTCATTTCTCAGCAGGAAGTGCAAGAAATAATAAAAGAACAAAACCAAGAAACACACAAGACAGAGAATCTAATTGGAGATCTTTCTCCCATATAGTTGGGTTCATGAAGGGCTACAAATTTAGCATGTGAGAGAACCAAGAAATAATTCCCTAGCCATGGAGAGCACTTTGACTATTTGGAATGCTGGTTTAGATTTTAGCTGGTGGGTTGCAATCACCCTTGAGATTTGGGAAGGTCAAGACATCAATCGTGTAAATTTTTGCAACAAGCTCACACTACATTGGTCACACAAAGACACCTCAAGCAAGATGTTAAAGTAGAGTAATTTTGGACTGGTAGTGACTCAGACAGATGGTGAATGTAAGCTCATGGTACAAAAAACAAACACAAAATTATGTGCAAAGAAATAAGGAATTCTTTTAAAAAGAGAGATTAATAGAAGAATTGCGTTACTAGTAATATTAGTAACAGAATTATTAGATGCAAATGTAAAATGATTAATGCACTATATTTAACTAAATAAAGTTCACATAAGAAAGGACAAATTAAAATAGAAAAATAACTAAAAAGTGAAAAACAATACAAGTCTTATAAATAAGTGATATATTCTAACAAGAACATGGCAGTTATAGACATTAAAAATATTTATTTGAAGAATTATCTTAAATTACGCAATTATAGAGCATACTAGAATTTGAAAAAAAATAAAAATAATCATGATGTAATTCTCAATAATACTAGAAAGAGAAGGAAATTTTGCTAAGTTGAAAAAGGAGAACCTTAATAAATATATAAACATAGTTAATAGGGCAATGAAAAAAAAACTACACTTTGGTATAAAAACATTGAGTAAGATTTTTATTATTAAGGTTCATCTTTACAACATTATTTCAGAGCTTCTGTTTAATGCATTGATGGAAGAAAAAAGAAATAAAAATTTAAAAAAATTGAAGTTTGTGAAAATAAAGTAGATGCAATTATTTATAGCCAGTATTAGAACATACATAAAATAAACAAAATATCCCATCTATAATGTTATAATATAGTGATATAGAAGAAATTAATTGAAATTTAATTGACTATATCAAATTTGTTGGATTTAAAAAATCAATAAGCAGAAATCCAGAACATTTCTATATTCAAAAAGAGAGATAATCAGGAAATAAAATTTAAGTGGTAACACTTTCAAAAACAAAAATATATAGTAAAAACAAATAAAGGAAAACATGTCCAAGACATTTATGGAGAAAATAAATAAAATTTAATGATAGTTTAAAATGCATAAATAGAAAGATATAGAATATTTATGGATCAGAAAAGAAATCATAAAGATAGTAAATCTCTCCAAACTGATCCACAGATTCAAAGTAATCACAGTCAATCTCAGTAAATTTGGGGGGCATGGGAATTTAACGGACTTATTTTAAGTTTTGTATGCATCAGCAAATAGTCAGGAGTAAAGGAGAGTACTATACCCTATCATAATAAAGTTTTTAATAATTAATTGGTAATTAAGAGTATATACTAGTACACAAGTAGTCACATTGGAATAAAAAAAAAGTGCGGCAGTTACACAGGGTCAGAAAATTTAAAGGATTCATGAAACTGCAAGATGTACACTCACATAAGTATTTAATAAGAATAAAAAGTATGAGACAGCAGGAGAAAGAGCGCCCAGGCAAACATTAGAGAGGATCAAGCCTAAGAGAAGCACTCTCAGAGTCCTTTCTCAGTATAGACAGGGATTAATCTATGAATTGTGAACCACAAATACATGTGTAAGATGCTTAGTGCAAGATGCCTAAGTCTTAGGAGACAATCAGTCTTGTTCCAGGAGGCATCTTTTATATACTTGTAGTCACGGAAACAAAATTACACTGCATGACCAGGCTCAAAAGCAGATACCAAGATAATATAACAGACAATAGTGGAATACATCGATCAGTGTATTTTCTATAAACAATGTTCATGGGCTGATAATGGTTTTGCCCTAATCTGTCTCAGACAACAGAACATAATTATATCAAGCTCTAGTCCATGCATTTCATTCAAGTTTGTGTGTGTGCATCCCATGCATCTAAAATAGTTTTTGACATAAAACAGATATTCAATAAGTATTTATTGAAAAATGCATAGATAGCATTTATTGAGCACCTATTGTGTTTGGGGAACTAAACAACTAGCTATGTGTATGGTATCTCTCCAGTCTTATCAACTTTATATATTAAGAAACCAGCTCAGAGAGTTATCCCCACAATTTTAAAGTGAGGGTTACAGTTCAAGTCTGTTTATATTACTGTAGAACTCATATTGTTAAAAAAATAAATAAATAAAAAGGAGAAAGATTTTCCCCAGGATATAAGAACAGTAGTGTTCTGAAAACTTTTTATCATAATAAAACTTGACATATTATCTGTAAGAAGGGTTGAAT
The DNA here is from genome assembly GCF_003265705.2 of Callorhinus ursinus. NCBI lineage: Eukaryota > Metazoa > Chordata > Mammalia > Carnivora > Otariidae > Callorhinus > Callorhinus ursinus. The sequence goes on from NW_027397069.1 coordinate 43,478,534, forward strand.
ACTGAGATATTATTTTCTGTATTAAGTTTTTCCCCTTTAATTTTTCAAGGTAGTGGCAAACTATTTTAATGACAAGGAATTTTTAAATTTTGTCTTTTAATACACATACTATACTTTTTTAAACGTAGTTTTCTTATTTCTAAGGGAGCCCGATGTGGGGTTCGATTCCAGGACCCTGAGATCATGACCTGAGCTGAAGGCAGACCCTTAACCAACTGAGCCACCCAGATGCCCCTAAACTTACCTTTATTAATATTTTCTTACATTTAAAAATATTAACTTTAATATTATTATTAAATCTATTTGGAGAAACACCTGTCTCATATGAAGTCTATACATATATATCACATAAAACTACATGTAGACACATATATGAATAAATTAGTAATAGATGAATCGTAAGTGGCTATTGCAATTTTAGCTTCCTGTTTTTATGTAGACATGTAGCCAACTTTATTGATTTTAAATTATTTTCTCTATACGATTATGGAGCAAAAGTTGTTAAGATATATCATGGCACTTTGGAGACAGTATTCAAAGTAGTAATTAGCATAATTATTATATCAGCTGCCATTATATGCATGTATATACATATAAAGGTGTAGATTTGATAACTGAATTTAATCATTGGATTTGGTTTTGTGCTGTTTTCAATTAGCCCTTGACAACATTTTATAGAACATTGTGATTCTTCTACCACTAAAATTAGTTCCTATTGAGTTCAGCAAACTAATACTTTTCATCAACACTTACACTTATTACTTTATAAATCCTCTGAGATTTATAAGATGGTGTTTCTGAATTAATCTCTTATGTGACAGTTCAAATATATAATTTTCTAGTGGTTCTTAAAACTGGTATAATGTAGAAGTCATAAATATATTGAAGGGTCATACAATTTTAATATTAGTGTTTACAATATCTATCATCTATTTATCTACCTTGATAAGAATGGTCTTTCTCCTCTCAGTAAAGAAAATGTCTGCCTTTGCATGTAGCCATAATGTTTTGTGTTTGTAAAACAAAATTAAGAAATCAACTTAATCGAAGCCCTATATCTTGCCTAAGTAAGAATACATTTAAGTCTTTTTGCTTTGCCATTTTGCTGCTAATATAAAGTCATAGAAGGATTACTTCCAGGCTCTTCTTTTGATAGAACTCTTACCCTGATATTAGGGAATGAAAATCCAAGAACTATTTTCAGAGCTTGGGTAGATGATATTCATTAGAAAGGAGTAGTGACTTGGAGAAAGAGATATAGTTTTGAGTTCTACCAATGGCCCTAAGAATGAATTTTGCCAAGTCATTTATAATCAGCAGGTCTCAATTTTATCACCAGGAAAAGAAATTGGAATATATGGCTTTTCATTTCCATCCTCTACTCCATGCCTTTTTTTACTCTCTTGGAGAAAATTTCAGTTTGAAGATTATATAAATTTTAAACTAGCACATGCATGTAACAATAAATACATTAAGTTTTCAACTTCAATTATTTTTTACTTTAAATAAATGACAGATCTTAAACTATACTCAGGAAATATGGGAATTATATTTAACACATTTTAAATGACAGTGAAGAGTTTTAATAAAATTATTTATCAAAAGTTATTATATCATTATATCAAGGATGGAAATATCAAAAATAATACTAAAATTTAGTAGAAAAGAAAGGTAAATATATTTCTGGTCTTATGCTATAATGTATGTTATAAATGGCATACAAAACCTGTTAATTAGAAAAACAGAGAAAGTCTGGTAAATTGAATATGGTAGTATATTGAAGTTTTTTTTTAAATATACTATATTATTTATCATATACTACTAGGATATATATATGATAAATATTTCATTATTTATTATTCCACACAATATATAATTTTATAAAGTAGTATTATTCTACATATGAATATTTTTGAGTTCAAGACTTATTAAATCAAAGGTAGTTTTAGACTTTAGACTGGAAATAGTTTTATACTTCCAGTCAGGCTGAAGTAACATGGACCAAATTTAATTTCCTGCCAGACACAACAAAAAACAGACATAATAGATGAGAAAGTGGTTTGCAAGACAATGAACATCAGGCAAAAAACGTCAATAATTCTGACAGATGGAAGATAATAAAGGTGAGTCTTATGTTTGCACCGATGAACTGTTTTTTGTTTTTTGTTTTGTTTTGTTTTTATTTTTGTTTTGTTTTGGTTTGGTTTTCCATAAACTGTGTTGAAGAATTTTCCAAGCTCTGGTACAGGGAGAAGAGACCCATTTAGACTGGATTCCCACATGAGTTGAAGAGATAAAATAGAGAAGAGTCAGGCAGAAAGAGCTCACAGAACAGAGGACCTCAAAGGAGGTTGCTGCACACAGAGAGCACACTAAACATTTGTGGAAGATTCCTAAGCCCTCAAATTAAGTACTGATCAACACAAGGATATGAGGAAACTACTCAGTGCTGGGAAGAACAATCACAAAGCATTAGTTAATGCCTGGCAGAGTGGGATTAACACCCATTGTCATTAGTCAGAATGGAAAATAACATTCATGAAGCACCAGGCTGAGTACAAAAAAGTCATGTTTCAGACATGGTAAACAATCTTTCCTATCATAAGCATTTATCCGATTCTGCCTAATAAATCTGCAGAGAAAGAATGTAAAATATCAAGCTCATTCCAAGTGAATTAACAATATCACAGGCAAATTTCAATAATCTTTATGGGAAAACAAAAATGATGTACTCAGTAAGTTTAAATTACAATGTCTGGCTTCCAGTAAAAAGTTACCAGGCATACACAGAAGCAGGAAAAAGGCTCTCAATGAGGAGGGGGAGAAAAATCAATCAACAGAAATTGACAATTGACATAGATATTAGAATTACAATTGTATTTTGTATGTTCAAAATTTAAGAAGAGACATTAATGATATGAAGAGGATACAAAGAAAAGTTATTGTAATAGGAGGTGAGAATACCCTAAATGGGGTTATGGGTACATAGGCAATGCTGAAGAAATAATTAACCAACTGAAATCCCAGAAATAAGATTAACAAAAAATGAAACACAGAGAGTAATGGGAACTAACAAAAATCAGCAGAAAACCTAATGAACTGTGAAACAAATTCAATTAGCCTAATATATGTATATATTATTGAAGTCCCAAAAGGAAAAGGGAGGACACAAAAATAAATAATGGCTGAAAATATTACAAACTCAATTAAAATTCTAAAGTCACAAATTCAAGAATCTCAACCAACTTCAAGCACAAGAAACATGAAGAAACTACTACTGAAACATATCAGACTTAAATTGAAGAAGATCAACTATAAAGAAAAAAATTTGACCAGCCAGTCTACCTTGCCTGAACTCTTCAAATTTCAAGGTCTTTGAAGATTAGAAAATTTTGTGGACCTGCCACAGATTGGATGGCTCCTAAATGTAATGATATCCTGACTTGAATCTTGGAAGAAAAGAAAAGGAAGTTAGCAGTAAAACTGATGAAATTTGAATAAAGTCTATAGTTTATTTAATAGTTTTGTACTGATGCTATTTTTTTTAATTTTGATAAATGTAACATTATTTTGTAAGATGACAGCATTACAGAAACCTAAGTAAAGGGCACATAGGAACTTCTGGTACTACCATTGAAGATTTCCTCTAAATCCAAAATTATTTCAAAAATAATTTTTTAGAAGCTTAACCTCTTATTATGTGCCAGTAACTATCTAGGTATAAAGTAATATAGACATGGCCCCTGACCTAGTGGAGAAAAAGCATCTAAACAAAAATTTAAAAAATAACTATGATAATCTTGTACTTGAAAGAATATAATGTAGTAAGCATTGGCTCATTTTTGGCATGTTACCTGGAAACGTAAAGAATTTGTATAGAAAAAGCACGTGTTATTAGAGGAAATGTATAATTTTCTACATAGATCATGCAATGCTATTTATTGTAAGTACTGGTGACTTAGGTACACACTGTTCATATTACCATATGGCCTGAAGAACCAAAGCAGGCATCAAAGAAATAATCACCTTTCATATACAAACTTGTCTGATTATATTTGGATGATATATGGCAATATCTTATATTAGGAACTTCTTGAAAAACAAATCATCTTAAGTGTAGGGGAAGTTGAAGTGCCCAAGTTTGAGCAAAAACAGCTTAGAAGGATCAGAGCAGAGCAATTACCTAAAAATGGGAAATAGTTACTCAGACTGGCCTCATTTCAGAATCCAACGAAGAAGGAGCTATTACAAAGAACAAGTAAAAATTAAAACTGTTTCAATGATCTCTCAGAAAGCTATATGGAAAATTAAGAAACAATATCTTGTTTCCTATTTACTTGAGTGTAGGAAAGAGTAAATGCCAATTTCTTCACTGGGGATGACTTTTAGAATACATAAGTTCATCAGACTCACAAAGTAATGAGCAGTGAACCAGACAAGCATCCCTCCTGAAGAGCAAAAAAACTAAAATATAGATTTCCTTGGTGTTGGCTTAGTGCCTTGATGACTTTGCAGCAATAGAAGCAGATTAAGCAGAGCAGGGGATATCAACATAGAAAAATAAAGGAGAAAAATAAAATGGCAGACGTAAGTTGAACTGAAAACACCATTCTTGAAACCTAATGAGACAAATTCTGAGGACAGTGTCAACACCACTGGAAGAAATGAGAGGAGCATCAGATTTCTGTGTACTGATTCATGATGGAGCTAAGACATTTACTGGTATGAATGATTAATACAATTGTAAATCTGTTTATTCACAGAAGAATATTATCTGGTCTAAATTTTCTTGTCCTGAAAGAAACAAAAATAAGCAAAATTTTGTGAACTAGAATATTTAAGGAAGCCAAAAGCAAATGACCAGTAAACAAATATGAGTTTTTGTGGATGAAGGAATAATAAGAAGTAGTTATTTAAATTGACCTGTGTTGTTGTTGTTGTTGTTGTTGTTGTTTTATCTTTCCTTACATTTCTCTATGAAACAATTATATAACATTCTGGTCTCTTCTAGAAACTTCTATTCTAACCATTTCTGATGTTATAATAAATAGAGAACACATTTATCCTATTACTAAGGCCTTACAGCAGCTAGAACATGGACTTTAAAAAGTGAATTAAAGCTCACTCAGTGATATTGTTAGGAATCACTGAACACCACCAATATACTCCAATCTAGTGTTTTGTGGTGGTTTGGGCCATACCTGGCTTTTCTGTTATTATTTTTCAGTTTAAACCAAAAAAGAAGGAAAAGAACAAGAGGTATATTATAATGAAAACACATTGCAAGATGAGTCTTCAAAACACTTACATTGTCTAATATGCTTAATTGCTCCATAGCCTTTCATTATTTACCCCGGAGTGATTTCACAGGACGATACTGAAAGAAGAAAGTATTTAGTGGCTATGGGTTGAAGTGGCTCTTGAGAATTGTGAAGTAAGGGCTCTGCTTTAAGAAGAATTGATCTAAATGCAGTTTGAATACACTGTCAGTTTTAAAGTGTATCACTAGTGCTAACACTGCCCACATTATCTGATTGGCAAAGAATTTTGGAAAAATATCAGTAAATGGCAGAGGGGAAACACTGAAGCACCACAATAGCAACCAGAACCTTCAGGTATTATGTCTTAGATACTTTCTCAACAATGGAAAGAAACAGCTCATTGCAAATGTTTTCATTTCATGATGGTGATTGCCATTTGATTACAAAGAAAGTAAAAGGAAGATATCTTACACAGTTCAAATACCAGGACATACCCATGAAGCTCTATAGTGAACTCATTGAATCCAACCCCTCCCCCCACCACCCTCTTATCACCACTTACATCAAAGCAAAATAAAGTAAAACAGAAGAGGAAGAATTTATCAATTTACTAATTCCCTTTGTTAGCAGTGATATGATTTTTATTTCTCCAGATAAAAACTTATATGGAGTTTTTTGTTTTTTTGGTTTTTGTTTTTTAAGTTGTATTCTGGTTGATTTGCAGATGTAGTGTCTAAAGTATTCATCATGTATCTTAACCATCACTCTATGATGTGTTCTCTAGAGTTCTTTAGAAAACAATTAAAAACCGCTCATCTTTTAAAAATTAGCAGAAAACTTGAATGAATGTCCCAGAATACTATATTTGAGTATCAGTTTGTACAGTAACCAGGTAAGAGAGATAGAAGCACAGGGAGGTGAGACTTTAACAGCCTCAACATATTTGACATGAACTTGAGGTGTTCCTCTAACATTATCAAATTATTAACATTTTAAACATAAAAGAAACATAAAATACATAACAGAAAAACACAGACTGATGAAATCGATTGCATTCATTTATGCGAATCACAACTTAAAAAGCATTTAGATACCCTGGGACATGTTCAGGAAGCAATTAGGGTGAAGACGGGTGACAAAACTAAGTCGTATAAGGAAGTTCGGGGATGACTAGCCTGGAGAAGGAAAAAAAAAATCAGGAAATAAAATAGTTTCCAAGCATTTGAAGAAGTTACTTGGAAGGGGCCTTGCTTAGCACTTACTCAACAAGTTTTTGTGTGTGTGTTTTTTGTTTGTTTGTTTGTTTGTTTGTTTTTTGCATCTGCTATATTTTGTGTTAGATGCTGAGAATATAACATGGAAGAAAACAGATATGGTCTTGACCTCAACAGAGCTTATCAGAGGCAGACAGACAACCAAGTTGAAAAGAATTAAATTACTATATTTGAGATATATGTTATGAATAAAAGGAACAGTTATAGAAAATATCAAGAGGACATACAATAGATCACATAGTGCTTGAAAGATTTTTAGAAAGTGCTGAGAGACTGAATTGGGAACCAGACTTGTACCTATCAAAGAGATGATTTTTTTTCAACAAAGAACAAAATTCTTCAAAGATACAGCATGTTGTCCCAGAATGTAATGATGTAGATTCATTCGATAATTAAACATAGATTGAATGAACATAGGTGGATAATAAAAAAAAGCTCATTGGATGATTAAAGAATGACAACTAAATTTAAGTAATAAATGGCATGTGGTCCTGACAATCTCTTTTTATATGTGAAATTACTTTATCAAGTCAAAGATTGAAACTGACCTTTATTACTCCCAGAATTCCACATTAAGTTTCTAAAATTTTAGGCAAAATTTCCAAAATAATTAAATATATTTTGTGGTAAATCTAACATAAAGATTTAAAAAATTTATTATATGCTTATTTATTAAATGCAGGGAAAAGGATGACCCTTATTAAGCAATAATTTACTCCATGTTAAATTATGACATACATTATAAAGTTAAATTATTTTGTACTAGTTACCTTAAGAATCCATAGGAAATAACTGATTTATCTGTCTGAAACTAGAAACTAGGGCTGAGGAAATACTTGAACAATATTGTGCCCAAAGTGTAAAAACTAAGCTGGTTTAAGTCTTTCTTTTACAATGTCAATTAAAAATCAATAATTCAAGAGAATACAAAAAAGACTTAGAAAATTGCACTAAGAGTCTTACTGCAATTACTGATCACACCTTCTTCCCAGCAGCTTCAAGAGATGTACTGGGGGAAGAACAAAATTGAATATAGGTTTTGTCTAGGTTTTCTGTATATAACCAAATTATGTATTTCAGGCTTACAGGCCTCTAACCCTTGGGTGCCAGAACTCAAATCTTTGGCTCCTTTCCCCCTTTCTCATGCACAAGTATGCACACATACATATTAAATAGAACTTTAGTATCTATTGATATCAACTACTAAATACTTCTTATATCAGTTTCCACTACTTATAAAAATTATGACAGTAATTTTAATGGGATTTCCGACTATAATTTCTTTTTCCCACTTAACCTTACTCAACCCTTCATATATGTGTCACTGAATTCTTTTAAGAGGTAAATCTGACGGATGAATTATGTCGATCCCTTATATAGAATTTTCTGACCAGGCATCTAGTTAGCACCAGGATAAAGTATAATCATTGGCTGTTGATACCTCCCTTAGATCATCTCCTGAGAATTTACCCTCCTTCCGCCTTTACCAACACATATTCTTTATATTCCCCCAAACACAAACTGCTTTTCTATGCTCTTCAACTTCTTAGTAAGAAACCTCCTTTCTTTAGCTTTATATTGATTATAAAATGAAATCTTATACATACTTCATAACATTTTTTATTGCCCCTCACGTACACCTCTCCTTATACCACATTATCGTCTGTTGGTCCAAAGGCATTTATACCTCTCCTTGTGGGCTATCCTGGCCCCTTAAAATGTGTGTGTGTGTGTGTGTGTGTGTGTGTGTGTGTGTGTGTGTGTGTAGGTATTCATTCCAAAGGTTGGAATCTGACTAATTAAACTATTATTCTTTGTGCTTCTCATGTTAACCTTCTATTGTATAACACTAAGAGTTCAGATTTGCATTATATTACATCATGAAAAAGTAAATTATCTTGGAGCTATTTGGAGAAAAAAATCAAAACTATTTTGGGTATTTGATACTCAAATATAGCACTGATAATTTGAGTATAATATTCTAAATATATAGTATTTATAGGCACATACAAACTAGGTTTTGTTACAACTGCTTCTGAAGTTTTAGCCACATTTATAAAATCAATTTTCATGAAAATAAGAACCATAAAATCATATTTTATGAGAATACCCAGTGGGAGCATATCAACACAGCAGACAGAAGTTTTACTTTCAGGGGAATAATGCTGAATAGTTATCAGTATTCAGTATCAGTTAGTGGTTATTCAGGACTTCACCAAAGGAAAAGATGAAAAAGAAAGGGAAATAAGAAATAGCACAATTACCTCAGAATTAAAAGCACGTTCTTTTGTCTTGCATGGGAAAAAAAAATAATTACTTCTCAAAGTGGAAGATATAGTAGAAGTTGAGAATAAGGTATTGGGAGGAGTTTGGGGCTGATATTATAAAAATTATGGTAATATATAAGGATAGTTAAAAGTAGAGTAATCATACAAACAGATAGAACTATAAATTTTAAAATAAAATTTGCTTAGGTCATTTTCAAAAAAGAATCATACTAGAGAAAAATTATTTCAGAAGACATGATTACTCTGTTCTTAATACCATACTTTTATATACCGTGGAGACTGATCTCAATGGACACTGGGAGTTAAGCAGCAAACTTTCCTGAATTATCACCCCCTTTCAAACCTTCCCTGAAAGGTAGAAGATATGTGAAGTGTTTTAATGTATTCCCATTTCTGAGAAGCCTGGTAGTTAGGCTAGAGGCAATCCTCAGTACTGCCTATAGCAATCTTCACTTCCAACTTGCTGGTGAAGGCCTGACTGAAGGAAAAATGTGGTGTGATGAGAGAGAGCAACTGCATTCCCTTGAGGCACTGTCAGAAACACTTGTTAACGGAGGCAAAATCTTATCTCCTAGGACAAGCCCATAGAGCACCATCTTCCAATGTATGGTTTTAAGGATTCTAAGTTTTTCTTAGAATATATGTATATACAATAAAATCTTTCTTTTGGAAAGTTCAGTTTGTATGGGTTGGGTTTCTATTTTGTCATCTATTAGCTGCATGAAATTAATAAGGTGATGTAAATGCCACGTGCTCTTGTGCGTTAGTTTCTTCATATATAAAAGGTGTGAAGTACTTGCATTATGAATCGACATGAAATTGTTCAGAATGTTGCATGACATATAGTAAAAACTCTTCAAATTATTGTTACTTACTGTTATAAACACGTGTACTTAATTACATAGAATGATATACATATACATGTGTGTGTATGTGTACTATCATTGTGTATAAATGCATACACACACATACAGGATAATACTGAGTAATAAATGAGAAAAACAGTTGATGAGAGTGTAAGGCAGTTTATTATAACCTATTGGGACAAATCTATGTTTATAGAAGTTACCAGAGTACAGTAGAAAAATATAGGACCAGAAAACAATGAACAGAATAGTTTCAGTGATTGAGCTTAAGAATGTCCACCAGTTTGCTGAACATTTCTATGAGAATGAGCTCCAAGGATAGAATTCTAATTCCTGGTTGGAAATAGGAAAGCCAAGTCAAGGCATAGTCAACAGGTAAATGGATTACCAGGGAGTTTGCCAGGTCATGAACTTTAGAAGAGAATAAAAGTGAAAAAAATTCTGTTGGGAACTAACCTGAAGTTCCACTATTAGGGTACACTTAGTGTAGTTTGGGGTTAAAACAGAAGGCTACAGGGGCGCCTGGGTGGCTCAGTCGTTAAGCGTCTGCCTTCGGCTCAGGCCATGATCCCAGGGTCCTGGGATCAAGCCCCACATCGGGCTCCCTGCTCGTCAGGAAGCCTGCTTCTCCTCTCCCACTACCCCTGCTTGTGTGCCCTCTCTCGCTGTGTCTCTCTCTGTCAAATAAATAAAATCTTAAAAAAAACAAACAAACAGAAGGCTACAAATTTAAGTTTAGGTCAGCAAAACAAGAAAGAGTGAATTCCTTAGGTGCCCTTCGAATGGTAAGAATAATACCGGCAGAGGGAATGAGGGAATGAACACTTAGGTAAGTATCTTGAGACTACCTCTAGGAGCAAACATCATTCCCATTCTGGCCAAGGAACTGAGGATATAACATGGCAAGCTAACTTTGCCTGTAAGAAGAAAATTCTTCCAAAAATTAATTTTTTTCCATGAGAATTTTTTGAACTATAAATGCAACACACAACAATCTCTCCTATATAAATGTCAGGTCAGTCACTAAGTTAAATCCTACCCTGAGTATAAAAATGTACTTAAACTTTGTCCCTAATATCTATGGAATAGCATTAAAAGTCTTTTTATTCTGGGGTAACTTGGTGTTCTTTGCAGATAACTCCCTCCACAGGATGTAGCAGCAAGGAAACTTGTACTTCAGTTTCTTTACGCAACTGAATTATTACCAGGATAAGTGACGCATTTTGAAACAAATAAATTGAAAGTCTCACGGAAAAATACTTTTGAAGTTATTAAACGTTACACCACTTTTAACAAGTTTGTAAACTTCACTTCTAATTTAAAATCTATTTTCAATTAAATGTTTCATTAAGGTCCCATGAGCACTGAATTATAATAATAAGGATTATGTATCTACTTTGATTCAAGGAATTATAAGTACTTGAAACTCTGGGTCCTATTTTCCAGTCTTCCCAGGGGACTACAAGGGAGGTTTACAAGTAAGGAAAAACTTAACCATTCCCCTTGACCCAGGGTTCTGTCTGCCAGAGTGATTTACTTTGTGCAGCTATTAACTAAATGTGCAGGATAAAAATTTGTCCATATTTCTAAAATCAAAATGGGTGGTTACTGAATAGTGAAGTGACATCCCACATACAGTATATTTGTATGTAGGGCATATTTATAAGATAGATCATTTAAGATTTTTTTCAAATTTTAATTTCCCGATATTTCAGGACTAATGTAGGAAAGCCTATAAATATGCACAAATATGATTACAATATATCTTTCCCCCCAAAAGAGCTCAGATAAATGTCTCGGATTTTAAGGAAGTTGTGTCAATGGTATCAAAACATAATGGGAAACAAAATAGTTTTGGAACCAGTGGACTTGAAATAAACTTTATAATTCTGCCTTTTTAAACAATGTAACATTTGATAAGATATTTAAATCTTAATATCCCCTATGAAATGGGAAAGAGAAATTCAAATTCAGTTATTCTTATAATTGTTAATAATTGTGATGAACTCCAGTTTTTGAAACCTCACTTAAGCAGTGGCCAATGACAGGCTTAGGTGACATTTCTAACCTAATGGCTGCAAATCACTGTGCCAAATCTGGATTTTTGTTTAGCCTGAGAATCCTAGGTGGGGATTGTTCTTGTTTTAAGCCACATAGCTATTCCACTGTTGCAAGTCCTCAACCACTTGGATGAATTACCAAAACAAGAAACTTTTTTTTAAAGATTTTATTTATTTATTTGAGAGAGAGAGAATGAGGGATAGAGAGGACGAGAGGGAAGAGGATCAGAGGGAGAAGCAGACCCCCTGCTGAGCAGGGACCCGGATGTGGGACTCCATCCTGGGACTCCGGGATCATGACCTGAGCCAAAGGCAGTCGCTTAACCAACGGAGCCACCCAGGTGCCCCAAAACAAGAAACTTTTAATAACCAAACAATTCTCCCAGGGAGCAATGGATTCTTACTCATTGGATCAAAAAAAAAAAAAAAAAAAGAACATTCTTCCCATTTCATTAGCATAGAAGTGATACACCTTTGGTATAGTGCCTCTTGAACAGACTGAGCTCGGGTATGAAGAGACTATGTGAAAATGCCTGAGCTGGGTTATAATTACTCTATAATTCTGATTTCCAAAACTGAGCCACAAGTGGAACTTCTGCTATCATCAACCCAGGAGGGCCCTGTTCCTTTATGCATATTACAGTGTGCTTAAATGTCAGCTGCTGTGGATGTCATTTGCTGAATATACCAAGTTTAACAGTGTGGTTACATCAAAGGGACTTAAATATGTAGTAGCCCCATTGGTATTTTGATGTTTGTTAGAAAAGCATCACAGGGTAAATCGTATCTAAAGTCAGCAGGACAAAGGCAGGGATTGTTTGTAGTGACAACAATGTTTCAACATGACAGCTGCATGTGCTTTAATTGCTCCCAAGTGGAAATAAATTCTGATTTAAAAAGCAAACACAATAAGTGTTCGGATTATCTGAATATATATTAAGTCATACAAATTAATTTTTCAAAATAATATTTATGATTTATGGTTCAAAAGTTTAAAATGCATGAAATTACTATTCTCCATAAATATCATTTATATAATAATGGCCATCAAGGCTTACTAGCAATACTTGGAAAACTGGCCATTAGTTGTGGGAAGGAGGCTATGGAAAGGAGGGAGGCTGGGTTACAGAGAAAAAAACCCAGATACAGAGTTCACTGTTAGTAAAGAGACTGGAGAAGTACGTATGGAATTACCAGTTGAACATTGCCTTTGAGTTCTATAATACTAAGGGAAAGAATTTTAGTTACTCATGGCTATGTAGCAAACGACCCCACAATTTAGTGGATTCAAACAAGGATTTATCATTTCTTCTAATTCTGTGGGTGGCCTGTACAGTTCTTCAGCTAGTCTTGCCTGAGCTTTCTGATGCACCTGAGACTCTCTGGTGGCTGGGCTGGGCTGAGGTGGGCTTCTCCACACGGTCTTTCAGCCCAGTCTTTTCAATCACCTGGCAGTCACAGGTTCCAAGAATGTGAAAGCAAAGCTGCAAGGTCTCCCGAGAATGAGTCTCAGAAGCCTCACTACGTTATCTTGGCTGCCACAAACCAAGCTGCAAGGTCAGGTGAGAGTACAGAGAAAGGGGCTTCGTTTTTAAAGGGAGAAGCACTAAACACTCTGTGGCCATATTTATTTATTTATTTTTATTTATTTTTTTTTTAAAGATTTTATTTATTTAATTGACAGAGAGAGAGAGAGACAGAGAGAGAGGGAACACAAGCAGGGGGAGTGGGAGAGGGAGAAGCTGGCTTCCCGCTGAGCAGGGAGCCCGATGTGGGGCTCGATCCCAGGACCCTGGGATCATGACCTGAGCCGAAGGCAGTCGCTTAACCAACTGAGCCACCCAGGTGCCCCCTGTGGCCATATTTAATCTAACACAGAATTCTATAATCAAATTATTTTTACACATAATAAACCAAAGTCCGGTAATGTCATTTGTTATCTTACACCATTTATTTATTGACCTATCTTATCATTCCTCTATCTGTATGATGCTGAAGATTGATGGTCAAGCCCAAGTTTTTTTCACAATTGACAGCTAATATCTGTCACTGAACTGTGAAGAGCAATGAATGAGATGCTGTCAACTGTAAATGGGTCCTATGTAATGAAGAGGAAATAATGACAAATACTGTGCTACTTGAAAGCAGGAAGAATTGACTGGGCCCCATCACTCCAGGGCTCCTATGTGTCACTTCCCCTTGTATTAAGTTATTTCAACCTTTTAGAAAATTACAGAATATACAAAAAATACAGAATATATAAAATTACAGAATATACAAAAAATAAATAACAAATAAAAAATATGTCTATATATAGACATATACACAGTGATACCCCTTTTACCTATGTGCATTACAGAAGTTTACACATGGGCATGAGGCACATATGAGATGGGTTATTACAGTATTGTTTGTAGAAGATAAATGTCTGGAAATTCATCAATGGAAGAAGGTAAATGAAAGGTAAACTAAACAGTGACTGCAAGTTATCTAATATAACATCTACCTGTCCCCTATGATTTTCCTGCATACTGTATATGCTCTCTGAACATATGGCTGAGTTGACACTAACAAACTAATATTGAAAGACATTTTCCTTCTGTCACTACATCGTCAGAGCCCATCTAACTTTGGGAAGGCTAAAGAAAACCAATGGTCACAGACTGAAGTTACAGTAAAGTGTATTGGATACTTCTTGAGAGTCCTTATATAAAGAATTCTTCTTTAAAAAATTTAAATTCAGTTAGCCAACATATAGGACACATCATTAGTTTCATATGTAGTGTTCAATCATTTATCAGTTGTGTATAACACCCAGTGCTCATTACAACATATACCATCCTCAATGCCCATCACCCAATTGCCCCATCCCCCTACCACCTCCCAAAAGTCTCTCATGGTTTTTCTCCCTCTCTGGTGACTTCCCATTCAGTTTTCCCTCCCCTCCCCTATGATCCTCTGTCTTATATTCCACATATGAGTGAAACCATATGATATTTATCTTTCTTTGATTGACTTATTTCACTCAGCATAATATCCTCCAGTTCCATTCATGAACAAATAAGCCTAAAATTTGTATGGAACCAGAAAAGACCCTGAATAGCCAGAGGAATGTTACAAACCAAAGCTAGTGGCATCACAATGCCAGACTTCAAGCTCTATTACAAAGCTGTCATCATCAAGACAGTATGGTACTGGCACAGAAACAGACACATAGATCAATGGAACAGAATAGAGAGCCCAGAAATGGACCCTCAACTCTATAGTCAACTAATCTTCAACAAAGCAGGAAAGAATGTCCAATGGAAAAAAGACAGTCTCTTCAACAAATGGTGTTGGGAAAATTGGACAGCCACATGCAGAAGAATGAAACTGGACCATTTCCCTACACCACACACAAAAATAGACTCCAAATGGATGAAAGACCTAAATGTGAGACAGGAATCCATCAAAATCCTAAAGGAGAACACAGAAAGC
Organism: Callorhinus ursinus; assembly: GCF_003265705.2. Taxonomy (NCBI): domain Eukaryota; kingdom Metazoa; phylum Chordata; class Mammalia; order Carnivora; family Otariidae; genus Callorhinus; species Callorhinus ursinus. The sequence continues at coordinate 43,493,760 of NW_027397069.1, forward strand.
AACTTCTTCCACTTTGGCTGTAGCAACTTCGTGGTAGACACATCTCCAGAGGCAAGGGAAACAAAAGCAAAAATGAACTATTGGGACTTCATCAAGATACAAAGCTTCTGCACAGCAAAGAAAACAGTCAACAAAGAATTCTGATGTGTAAAGCAGTGAAAGAATAACCAGGTACACAGTATAGTCAGTTTTCATCTGGTAGAAGTTATATACTAAATATACTAAATAATTCTGAAAATAGAAAAATGTAAGCCCACAGTTCCCCATTCATAAAAAAATGGGTTGCATTGAATGAGTTTTTCAATATAAGGGACTTGTCACTATATTCTCAGCCCGTTTTATGGTATCATATCTAGTCCTTTTCATGAACAGCAAACTCACAGTAAGAGAGAGTAGATTGGTGGTCAGGGGCTGGGAGTGGGGAAAATGGAGAAATGTTGGTCAAAGTGTACGAACTTCCAAATATGAGTAAGTTCTGGGGGTCTAATGTACAGCATAATTAACAAAACTGGTACTGTACACTTGGAAGTTGCTATGAGAGTAGATCTTAGATGTTCTTACCTTAACAACAACAATGAAATGGTAAGTATGTGAGGAGCCTCATTGTGGGAAACATTTTGTAATTTATATCTATATAAAATTATAACATTGGATACCTTTAACTTATACAGTGTTAAATCATATCTCAGTAAAGTGTCAATTAGATCACAATAAAGCCAAGAAAAAAGTCCTTTTACAAATAAGAAATACACTCAAACTAAGATGAGGAGATTAGAGCAGCAGTATTGGGAAGGAGACAACTTCCATCAAGTCAGGGCAGTTTGTTCTAACTGAAAATTACTAACTATAATTATATAAACATGGACTCCTAAATATGCAGTATATTGGTGTGTTTTGAGGGATTTACTTTTACCCTTATACAATGCAATCTAGTTATTCCTGATCTACAATTAGTGCAGTACTAAAAACAATAGCAATATGGCGGACTTAGAGGTCTCTGGATTGAAATTCCAGATTCCTAATTTTCTGTGTATCATGCAATCATTAGTTTTTCTTAAGAATCAGTTTCCTAATTTATAAAATGTGTAAACCAACATTATATGTAAGGTAATTTCTCAGATCAAAACAATGCATTTAACAATCCATTGTACACTTCTGAGCACGTAGTAAAGAGTTAAAATCCTTCCAACATATTCAGTATTTTTTCTCCTGACATTAAAACCACTTCTTTATTTAAAATAGCCATGCAACTATAGATAAGCCTGTATTGTCTAGTGAAAAAAATGGTGAGGGCGGATCAGCAGTCATAAGTTATCGGTAGCAAATTAATTTTGAGTAATTTATTTTTTTATGCATGCCAATTTTCTTATATGCAATGCAACCGATATGATGATTATTTTGTTTGCTGGTAATTTTGAAAATCAAAATATTATGGAAGCCAAAATATTCTGAAAAGTATAAACTCACATTAAATTCTTTAAAATATTCTGTATTAAAATTGCCTCTAATTGCAATCTAGCAGTACAATCAAAGATAATCAATCAAGCAATACAATCAAGGATAATCAATATTTGGGAATGATTTATACCTAAGCATAAGAAGCATCATCACATAAAATATATAGCTCATTTTTAAAAAATGGAGAGGCAACATAACTTACTATGTGAGCTTTAATAAATTATACATTTTCTTTAACCTTAACTTTCTAAAAAATTCTTATTTTAATATTTTTAATCCTTTGGTTTTTTTGCTGGTATGGGGTTTGTAGGTAAAAGAGAGATGGACTATTTTCGTCTTGTTCTTGGACAGTTTGTTGATAGCAAACAGGAGGTGTAGATCAATGAACACGGATGTAGATTAGTGCATAGTGTAAGTACAAAGGAGAGATTTAACATGGAGATGGGATGGAAAAGAGAAATAAGATCAGTGTTTACTTATTATCTATGCTGACACAGACATATTGATATCTAGAATATACTGTTGGTGTTACAGGTTAAGAAAGCTTGGTAATATGAGAGCACTTTGATGTATAGCCTTATCTAAAAACATTGAAATTTAAAATAGTTTACATATTTTTAGGGTACATTTTTAGCTGGTAACGTCTAATTTAAGGTAAGTTTAATTCATCTAAGAATTTCTCTTTTGGAATAAAACCTAGTAATAAATATACTAATGGGAAATTCTTTTCTTTGTTGATTCTGCCAGAGAACAAGAAAACAATTTCTATTTCTGTAGTTTCTCTATAGAAATGCATACTTAACAAGTAAAAGTGGGTCTATTTCTATTAAAATGGAATTTTCCCTCGGAAGAAAATACACTTACAAAAATTGTAACAAAAATGTATAAACCACTACATTCAGAGTCAGTTATTGAAAATTACACTTGCATGTTTGTTGGATTGTACTGGTAATTGAGCAAATATGGTACAGAGTTCTTATCTTTTACTTCATAGGTTTTCAAGTTCCTCGACTCCTGAACCACATATATCAAACATGCATTAATTTCCTCTGGTTTGAAGTTAGGATGAGATGCCAGGCACAAATCTATGACTTGCCCGTCCTATAATCCAACTCTCTGAAACTGGTTCCAGGCAGTCCTTCCATCATATCCAAAACACTGGCTAGAGTTAAATGTGGTCCATCCATGTGACCTAATCCCCTGCCCTCTCAATTTCCAAGAACATCGATAGTATCATCACCAAAGAATTATAAAATGAATATTGTTCGATTTAAAACATGTTCTTCAGTAAGTGTTCACTCTACCTCACTACTTCGTTCAACTCTACTGGAACAAAACCTTTCCTCATATCTCATATGTGTTAGCAAGTTTAAAATTCTAATCAGGAAAAAACATGACTTAGACTCTGTACTACATCCAAAGGATTATTTTTTTTTTACATAATAAAATACAAAGCAATTTTAAAGTATTGATTAAATAAGATAAATAAAACAGTGGCCCAGGAAAACACTGAACTTGGTGTATAGTTTTCTCTGACATAACAGGACTTCAAAGGGAAACTCCTACAGGAAAATCAATTACAAAATTCTGATGAGAAAGTAAAATTTCCTCACTTACTAGTAATTGCTAAATATAATTGGTTAGGTTAACATGCGGAAGTACCCTTTATATTCTTCTTTGTCTTAGAAGTAATTAGTAATTATCATTAGTTTGAAAGAAATATTTATGGTCTTTTATTAAGATTTATCACCTATAGTATCATTGACAGACATCCTGCCTAGGCTTGAAATCTTCACATAAAGAAGCTCATTTTCTCAAGTTATAAAGGATTTTCACGCAGTCATTTTTATATGGTATAAAAATCCCAACCCATTGAGTGTTCTGATTTGTTTCAACCCAGGATATGATACTACACTTACAGCAGAGACTTAACCAATATCTGGTTATCCTCTACTTCTGGGAAAAGTGAAAGAATGCATTTCTTATCCCTCTCACAATTCAGCAAGACCATGTTGTGACTATTTCTGGACAATAATAACTAGAAATAATAATTGTAAATTATTAGTAATACATTGAAATAAGTTATATAAACTCACAAATTAAGTGCTGAAGACTAAAGGAGGAAGCTTTTAAATCTTAATTTACTTGAAGGGACATTTTTAGTAAGAGATGAAATAAGATGGGATTTAAAGAATAAGTTGTAGAAATAGGATGGTAAGAAGGGAATATATATATTTGGAACACCGTCTACAAGATCATGATGGAATGAGAGTCTATGCTGTACACTGAAAATGAAACTACTATGGTGAAGCTAAACCACAGGACTGGTTCAAGTTTCTAGTTTATGAGGGAAGGATACAGAACAATGGTGGACTAAAATGAATAAAGGTATGAAGTATGAATACAGATGATGGAATCAGAGAGAATACCCTATCCAGTCAAAGGCATTTAAGTTTTTTCTGTAGGGAAGTGGGAGGAAGGTGATCATTTCACATTATGATATTTTTACAAATTCCTGTGAAACAGAAATGCTGTTATTCGAATATCTAAATTTTAGTAAGTATAGAAAGACATTTCAAGTCTTAGGAGAGATCATAGATTTATATGGAAATCATCCCATTCCCACATTAAAAGTTACAGTTTATACAGTAGGCTTACAGAGTCCAGACTGTGACCAGGGACACATATTACCAGTGTTCAATATACCTACTTACAAATTTTCCATCTCTTTATAAGATGGTGTAAGTAATATATAGCAATGATTTAAGAGAAGACATGAAGGGAAACAAGAGGAATAATAATAATAATGTTCGTAATAATCCTTAAACACTGTTTAAGAAACGAAATAAGGCAATATCTCTTCCTCAAGCATTTCCATTTGGTTATTCAACTATATGTGATTTTTGGAAAAATACTATGGATTTTATTTTATTTTACTATGGATCTCTGGTGTCATGGTGTCCAAATGAAAGGAAGCAATGTATGTAATCATGATATATCCTATTTAAGTAGAATGACACACGTAAACACATGCATATATTTTATTAGATAATTAAAAGACTTCTTAAAATTTTACTTACAATGAGAAGTGACATGATATGGTTGAACTGATTATTAATTTGTGTTCAGTATTTGTCAGTGAAGTATCTATTGTTTGCATATTAATGGCAATGCTATTTCAGAATATCCATTTTCAAGAAATATGATCCTTTACATGCATTTTAAATCACTGGGTACTTCTCAGCACACATTATTAAACCAGACCACGAATAAGTTTCTTAGATTTCACTGTTAACAATTTATGTGGTACATAACTAAAAAGCAGATGTCTGATAATTGACCAAAGGGAGCTGCTCACCCTGATGCATCAGAGCAGTAACTTCCAGTCTCAGAATAAAAATAGCCTATGAAAGAACAAAAGCAATCTGTACAAGATCCCTGTTAGGAGATAATTCCCCAACAATTAATCTATGCAGTGTCACTTTAATTTAAACAATATGCAACATACTCAAGTATCATAAAAAAGAAAAATAAGACTACGTTTCAAACACTGCTAATTTTTGAGAGTGTTTTCAAATTAGCCACGCATTTAGAAAATTCTGTAAAATGTTCAATGTTGAAAAATTTGAAATGCAGCCAACAGAAGAAATAATGCCATTTCCCAATTTATCTTTTATGAATAACAGGAAATATTTTTTTTAAATTTCTGTAGAAAGCTGGCTCTGTTTAATAATGATGGCCTTGGGGCACCTGGGTGGCTCAGTCATTAAGCGTCTGCCTTCAGCTCAGGTCATGATCCTGGAGTCCTGGGATCGAGCCCCGTGTCGGGCTCCCTGCTGGGCGGGAAGCCTGCTTCTCCCTCTCCCACTCCCCGTGCTTGTGTTCCCTCTCTCACTGTGTCTTTCTCTGTCAAATAAATAAAATCTTTAAAAAAAATAAACAAAAAAATAAAAATTCTGAAAAAATTTGTGTTAAAAATAGCAAGTTCTCAATATTTTATTTCAAAGTGATTCATATTCTGAAGAGAAGAGCCTGTATGCAAAATTCACCTTCTATTATGACCAGTTCTTATGAACTGATTTTGATAATTGCCCAACAAAGTCAGCCTGGGTACTCTGCATTCTTCATTTCTTTAAAGGACAAAGAAGTGTGTGTATCCCGTATTATAGGCAATATGAACGATTCAAAGATATGACTTTGATAATATTCTTCCATTTTATATAATATTTAATACTTGTATAATACATAAAATAGTCATAAATTTTAACCTATTCACCATAACTGTTGTTTCACTTTCCCATTTTGTCCATATAAATACACAGAATTGGGAATAAATTTGTGTGTGCATGAGCCTATGATATAGACATGTAGGAAAAAACTTGATTTGAAATCTTAGAAGAACAGTTAAAACATATTTTTTCTCAACTAAGAACAATCTGTTCCTATGACATTTCAAAATAGAAATACATTTGTATGTACATTAAAATGGTTTCAGAATATTGTATTATTGGGCGCCTGGGTGGCTCAGTTGGTTAAGCGACTGCCTTCGGCTCAGGTCATGATCCAGGAGTCCCTGGATCGAGTCCCACATCAGGCTCCCTGCTCGGCAGAGAGTCTGCTTCTCCCTCTGACCCTCCCCCCTCTCATGTGCTCTCTCTCTCTCTCTCATTCTCTCTGTCTCAAATAAAAAAAAAAAAATCTTTAAAAAAAAAAGAATATTGTATTATTTTTCATTAAGAAAAAGGAAAGCATTAAATATTAGGGATCTGTTTTAGATATTAGATAAATGAAAATAATAAGCTTTAATAAACTAAAATATACATATTGATGCTATTTTGTAACAATATTCAAAATTAAATGATATTACAGATATGTACACATGTGGTAAATTATAAAGAAAAGTCATGGAACTGATAAAAATGTAAACATTGAGAATATGGTCTAGGAATGTCAGATGTTTACCTGGGAAGACTCTAAGGATGTTTACTATTCTCTTTCTTAAACTACATACTAGGTGTTCAGGGGCTCCTACGATAGATAAATTACACCCGCCTCCCCACCTTAGTCTTTAAGGAACCTGTGAATAAGTTATATGACATGGGAAAAGCAACTCTGCAGCCTAGATTAAATTAAGGATTGGGAATGGGAGAATATCCTAGGTTGTCTGGATGGGCCCAATGTAATCACAAGGATTTTCCTAAGTGAGACAGGGAGGAAGGAGAGTTAGAGTCTGAGTGAGGCAGCTGAAGACTAGAGTGTCCATATATGGTGTTGAAGACAGAAGGGCCATGAATCAAAGAATGTGGACATCTTGTAGAAGCTGGAAAACGTAAGAAAATAGATTCTCCCTTCGAGTCTCCAGAATGAACATAGCCCTGCCAATATCTTATTAGTGCATCGAACCCCTCATTTCAGATTTCTGATCTCAGGTCTGTAAGATAATAAGTTTGCATTGTTTGAAAGGTCCAAATATCTTTGCAGCAGCAATAGGTAACTAATAAACTGCTCCCCCACATAGCCATGTTTAGATCTCATATTAAGGGGCTACTTAAACTTTTCATATTTTAAGACATTCAAGGAAAGGACATGTTACACAATTTTATTATTCACTTAAACTTTGACTCTTTTTTGAAGTTTTTTAAAAACTTCAAAAGAACCACATTCCATCTTTTTCTATAATAACTATTTGAAATAAATACCATGAAAAACAACAAAAACCTACAAGGTAAAACATTTTTTCAGTGTCATATTAGCAACTCATTGTTTAATGTTATTAGATCTTTTTCTGATTTCTGAAATTACCAAAATTGAAAGCTCAATTTTATTTTAATTGCAAATTAAATGTAGACTCTTGTAGACTCCTATTCAGAGTTAAGAAACTAATGAAAAAGTCCACTCTGCCTACAGAAATTATCTTTCTTTATATATATAAAGTATATATTTTAAAGTATATTTCTTTTATTGCACATATATTTTTATATTGAATATAATATGGACCAATGTTTTAAATTTGAGTTACATTATGATCAGAGGATTTTTAGGAATGGACCAAATACATACGTAGACCCATGCTTTAATGTACAAAATATTAACTGTCATTTTATATTCATCATGGAACTACCAAAGTAATCATGAATAGGAATTGTTCCTTTTCCTAGGTATATTTTTGCAAGAATTTCAGCATTAAATATTTAGCTACCTACTGACTAGTAAGGTAGAATGCTACTATCTTTTACATAGTAACCTGTCAGTTTATCCAGTGATGACTGTCCCCCCCACTTTTGTTAAGTGGAAGTGATGGATTTACTGAATATCATTCAAACTTCTCTTGTTATCCTGAAAATCATTTCTCTTACTAGGAGCTTTATAATTATGCACTTGCCATGTAAAAAAAATAAAAAGTAACTGTATTTCAGATAATTTTTTATTGAGGATAAGGAAAACTCAAGGACATGAGGGCTTATATCTATTAGCTTAGGTGAAAGTAAATATCAACATTTTGCAACAAAATTGGGAGAAACAAAAGTGCAGAGTATTAGCACTCCTGAGTCTAGATTACCCTGGATTCGACCTAATTAGGGCAGGGAAATTGTTGGCCATATCATTTATACTTAGATCTGCCCACAACCCATACTCAATCTACTACCATATTGATAGATTTTAGTTTGCAAATAAATGTAAGAAGAAACAGTTAAAAGTGGATTTAAATATAAAACATATCCATATATTACCATGTTAGATATGTCAAGTATTTATGTGTAAAGTATACTACAGTGGTATAAAACAAGATATAATTATGCCACAAAATATACACATATATAAATGTTAAATCTTAAACCTTATAACATGTAGTTTTGTAATTAAAGCATTCTGCAAATTAAATCATCTTGATATTTCTTTCTGTACCCCCAATTTTTCAATTTACTTTTCTCATATCACCTCACTTATAATGTGTTTCTACTCATTTCTGCCTGCCAAATCTTAAATATTTAAAAACTCAACTCAACTGTCACTTTCTTTTGGAAATCTTACCTATTTCTTAATATGTTCTTTTTGTTCTCTGTGTTCCCCACCAATGTCTTCTAATTATATTTATTTGGGTTATTGTTTCATCCCTAAAATACTTACCATGAAGCTTTATTAATAAGATGCTAATAAAGTCTTATATCCTGGAACAAAGAGAATATTAAGGTCAGATGCATTCTACATCATGACTCGATTAAGGAAAGTGTAAATGAATGCTTTCCTTCCAAAAGGTAATTAACATTGGCTGGGTATTTTTGTAAATAACATCATTATACCTGAAAAATATATATCATCCAAGGTAAAGTATGTTCAATTATAACATTAAATAGTGTTTTGACATAATACAATAATCTAAATAATTATTAAAGAAGCACACAGTTTTTCCTGCTTCACACAAATATACATATATATTGAATAACATTGACTTTGTTTTAAAAGTCTAGGATATTACATGGTAAGATGACATATTAAAGATACACCATTGGTTTTGAGGGCGATTAGTCAAGTTTCCCTCAATCAATGAACATTTTATAAAACTTGGAAGTTATAAAAACCACCACACTTGTTATTGAGGAAAACATTTGTAATAAAATTTTACAGTGAGCTACGATTTAATATGCAAAAATTCAGACTGGCAGAACTTTTTTATAACCCAAATTATCGACTCATGTAAAATAAACTTTTATGAAGAAGTAATCACCTGTCAGATAGTCTTGATTTCAAACTCCTAATTTTTGATTTACTACACTGAAATGAATGCTGATCTTTTAATGTGATCTTACACCTCCCTAGTGAATAGCACTTCTTAAAGTCAGATTTCTTTCCCCAAGAATGAAAATGGACAAGAGTAAAACTGTGATCTTAAGAATAATTGTGTTCTGGGGCGCCTGGGTGGCTCAGTCGGTTAAGCGACGGCCTTCGGAGGTCATGATCCTGGAGTCCCGGGATCGAGTCCCACATCGGGCTCCCTGCTCAGCAGGGAGTCTGCTTCTCTCTCTGACCCTCTTCCCTCTCGTGCTCTCTCTCTCTCTCTTTCTCACTCTCTCAAATAAATAAATAAAATCTTAAAAAAAAAGAATAATTGTGTTCTATATTAGCTTGTTCTTTCCACTCCCAGCCCTCATTTTATTGTAGCTTACTAAGGGAGAAAAAGAAAACTCCATAGATATTCCCTCTATATTCTGTTTCAACTAATACTTTTCTCATCATTTAAAGAGCCACTTAGAATAAGGCTGAGCAAGACCTCCCAATGATCTCCAAATATATGTTTGGTTGTCCAAGTCATTGTACATTTTCATTGCATAAATAACTTTATAAATGACAGGAAAATGCAAACCAAAACCATAAGACACTATCTCACATCTGTTAGAATGGCTATTATCAAAATGACAAGACATAACAAGTGTTAGTAAGAATGTGGACAAAGGCAACACTTTCGTATTTTTGACGGGAACGTAAATCGATACAACCACTATGGGAACAAGTATTAAGGTTCCTCAAAAAATTAAAAATAGAACTACCATATTACCCAGCAATCCCACTTCTGAGTATATATCTGAAAGAAACAAAATCACTATCTCAAAGTGATATCTTCACTTCCTTGTTTATTGTTACATCATTCACAATAACAAAGACATGGAAATAACCTCAGTGTCCCTCAATGGATAATAGATGACAAAAATGTCAGACACACACACATACACACACACATTATTTAGCCATAAAAAGAAAATCTTGCCATTTGCATCAGCATGGATGGACCTGAGGGCATTATGACAAGTGAAATAAGTAGAAGACAAATATTGCATGGTCTCACTTACATGCAGAATCTGAAAAAGCTTAACTCACAGAAACAGAGAGTAGAATGGTGGTTGTCATAGACTAAGGGGTGGGGGAAATGGAAGTTACATACTACCAGTTATAAAATGAGTAAGTTCTAGGAATTTAAGTGTACAGCATGGTACACTAGTTAACAATACTGAAAGTTTCTAAGAGAGTATATCTTAAATATTCTCACCACAAAAGAAAAAAAAGCAATTACATGAGGTGACAGAAATGTTAACTAACATCATGGTAATAATTCTGCAATATATATGTGTATCAAACCATCATATTATGCATCTTAAACTTATACAAAATTATATGTCAATTATATCTCAATAAATCAAAAATAAAGATACATGCAATTAAAGAAAACAGATGACACCTCCAAGATTCGATTAGTGTCCAGTATGGTAAGTACTATATAGCCAAAAAGTCCACAGAGTCATGAGATTGTATAACTAGAGAATGTGGTTCAAACCAATCCAGGGTGATATCCAATGAACCATTAAAATAATTTCTGAGTAAAGGTGGAATCACAGTTCAAACTATGACATTTACACATAGTTCCTGCGTGGAGAGGAATTTGGTATGTTTGAATAACATTAAATAATGACTGTGTGGCTTGGAATGGATTACACAATTGTAGCTGGAAAGGTCTACACTTGCCAAAAAATTCATAGTCCTTCAGGCCACAGTAAGGATTTTGGAATTTACCCTGAATGCACAAAAGAGACATTCCATATTTTAAAAACAGAATAGGCATCATCAGTTCATAAGATTATCCTGGCTTTGTCTGAAAAATATTTAATAAGGAGGAGTGAGAACAGTAAGGAGACTATTTTCCAAAGATACGATTGCTGCTTATACTAGAAGTTAGTGGAATTGGTAAAATGGAAATTTGAAGTTTATTTAGAGTGTACATTTCTTCTAAAATAAATCAAGTTGTATTCATCAAGCTGTATCATTATGAGATATATTGAGGAATAGCTTACCTACAATGAGAATAAAGTACAATAATAATTTAAAATGTATAACTTGAATTTTAATGGTTAACCACATTCATGAAATTTACTGCCATAATGAAGTTAGAGATCATGTTCATCCCTTTAAAAAGTTCTTTGCACTCATTGGCAATCCATTCCTCCTTCCATCTCTGATCTCAGATAAATAGATCTAACATTGTCAGTATAGTTTAGTTTGTGTTTTATAGAAATATAAGTAGAATGCACAATTTTGTGTCTATCATCTTTCATTTAGCATAAATATATGATAATTTATACATTTGTGTTTTTATAGGTATATGCATATATGCACCTTATGAAATATATGTATTAGTAATATGAATCAAATGTTAGGTAGTATATATTTTTTAAAGTGACATACATATTAAAATTACCTAGAAGCCTGTGACTAAATAAAATTGATTACTGCATTTTAAGTATATATAATACTCAGATACTACACGTTAATAAAGTTTCCAAAACTATACATTATTACTCCCATCTTGCCTATGTAAGCAGGTGATCTAAGAATTCTATACAACAGCAACTCAAATAACAATAAAAAATAGAGAGAGCCATAGGCTAGGTTGATGTAGCTTTCAGAAGAGCCAAATAAATCTAAGAATGGGAGTCATTATTTACCCAGTTACTCAAGGTTTCAAAAATACAATGTATTGCAAACAATTTAAGCACTGAGGACATTTTAATGTAAGTGGTTAAATTACTTTGGCAGATGCAAGAAGCCCAATCATCAGAATTTTATACCTAAAAAGTCCTAGTAATTGGAATTTTTAAGCATAAGGTTACAGTAAGTGCTGCTTTAGAGGAGGTATTCAATCAGAAAATATTACAATCATACAGGAGACAGAAAATATTCTAGCAATTTATCAACAAATATCCTGACTTGACAACGAGATTAAATAAATGAACAAAATATAACGGGTTGGAGACAAGCCATCATGAAAGGAAACTTGCTAACTGAAGCTGAAATTAATGCCATTAAACATGATGTTTCAGAAGATTTGAGATTTAAACAAATAACAAATGAAAGCTCCCTGCTGTTGATGTATCAGAAGATAGAGATTAAATGGATAGAAAAAAACAGATGAATATATGAACAAACAGTGAATGTGGAACGTGTGTGAATATAGTATATATGTATAATATAAATACATTTGTTTAATATATTATATATATGTATGTGAATATATATATATGACCAGTACTGCTTCAGAGTTTATAATTAAGAAAAAGCAAAAAGAAATGAATCTTAATGATCCTTTTAAACCCTTGAAGCCAACACACTTCATGAAAACATGGGATTATATTAAAACAGAGGAGACTTTCACAAAGGAGGTCTTAGAATGCTAACATTGAAATATTTCTTTTGGTCTCTTCTCTGTCCCAAATCCTTTGGCCTTCCCTCCAACTAATATTTTTCGAAGTATACACAGACACACGTGTGTGCACGTGCACACACACACATACACACACTGCCAGGAAATTAACTACTTAAATTCGTTTGCTTGGGGCAGATGGATTTTTTGGTCCATTATCCCAATGATAAATAGCACCACTAGTAAAGTATTTTTGTTTGTTTGTTTTATTTTGTTTTAATTTGCTTAGAGGACTTGAACAAGACTTGAAATGATAAAACTCCTAGAAGAAAAACCTAGGCAGTAAGCTCCTTAGCACAGATACGTCTTAATGATTTTTATTTTTTATTTTTTTGAGTCTGACACTAAGAGCAACAAAAGCAAAAATAAACACGTGGGACTTTATCATACTAAGAAACTTGTGCACAGCAAAGAAAACCATCAACACAGTAAAAAGGCAACTTACTAAGTGGGAGAAAATATTTGCAAATCATATACCTCATAAGGGGCTAATATCCAAAATATATAAAGAACTCGTACAACTCCATAACAACAAAAAAATCCAATTAAAAAATGAGAAGATTTAAATAGACATTTTTCCAAAGAAGAGATACATATGGCACAAATACAGTAAGACATTATAGCACTCTACCCAAACAATACCATCATATTGAGCTGCATACATTCTCCTTCTTCATAGTAATTCTGATACAAATATAATTCAATTGCTGACTATTCAAAATATCATTCTTTAATATAGTGAGTAATCATTTATAGAGGACATAGGTGATGCCTGACACTCATAGACGCTGGGGATACAACAAAGATCAAGATAAATTCTCTGACCACATGCTGCTTATATTAAAATGGGGACACAGAAAGTAAACAAATAAATTTGTTTATAATATATAATAAATTTCTAACACTACCTCCTTAGAGGAGATTTTACTGACCAAGCTCACAAAAAGAGTAGCCCAATAATTCACAATTAACTTACATTGCTTTTTACTTATACTTGTGTCTAGTTATATATACCAATTTATTGCTTTAATTGGCTAATCCAATACCTGGCAGCTCAGGTCTCTCCCATGAGTTGTAAAAGCAACAGGCCAAAAATGACAGTAACAATAAAGCACTTAATAACTTACAGTGATAATACAAACAAGAGGCTAGACTGGACAACATACCCACTACCCACCTCCACCCCTAACCCCATACACTGGGTCACAGTGTATGAGCACAGATGTAGAGGTTCTGCTGCCAAGGAGCCCTGTGTAAAAGGCTCCTGCAGTTGCAGTTTTATGGACCCTAGGTAGAGGAGAAATTAGGGGAGAGAAGCTAAGAGTGGGAAAAGTGCTGAGTACAGAGTCAGAGTAGAGCATCTTTAAGTTTGCCCCTTCCCGAGGCGCCTAGGTGGTTCCGTCATTAAGCGTCTGCCTTCGGCTCAGGTCATGGTCCCAGGGTCCTGGGATCGAGCCCCACATCGGACTCCTTGCTCTGCGGAGAGTCTGCTTCTCCCTCTTGTTCCCGCTTGTACTCTCTCACTGTCTCCTCTCCCTCTCTCTCTCTATATAAAATCTTTAAAAAAAAAAAAAAGTTTTCCCTTTCCCTCCAATAAGGTGATGTCAGCAAAGGCACCCGAGTATGTCTTCTTCCCTAGACCCCAATCAAGAGCCCTGGGACTAGGAATGTAAATAAAATATAAAAGCATGACGGACCAGAGGGGCCGGAGTCCTTGACTGAGTATCTTCTTCCCTAGACCCCAATCAAGAGACCTGGGACTAGGGATGTAAATAAAATATAAAAGCATGACTGACCAGAAGGGCCAGAGTCCTTGACTGCCACTCCCTTCGGAGACTGCAATGCAGTGGCTATGTACCAAGTCCGTTGTGGGGAAACCAGCTTCCCCTTTGAGGACTGCCAGATAAAGCTTTCATAACTGCCTGTGGTCAGACCTGAAAAATCACACGTTTGTTTTTATCCAGAAGTCAGACTCTTCAAGAAGTATTTGAAGTGATAGCGGAATGAAGTGATGTCACTTTAAGAAATTTATTCATAGAAGCAGATTTACAGATTACTCATTATGTTCCATGTAGGTGCTAGCAGACCCTAATTTTACTCAAATGTGTACAAATCCAGTAGCATTTATTATGAGATATAAATTCCTCCATTGATATTTATTTAGCAACAATGTCAACAATATTTACAACAAATATACAGGACTTAATATTTGGTAGGCTTTATTCTAAGTACTTAAACATACTGATTAATTGAATATCATAAGAACCTTATACAGAAGTTATTATCAATATTTTCATTTTGCATATAAGGAAACAAAGATACAAAGAAACATAATATGGTGGTGGTAGACAGCAAATATAGCTACAAATTCTCCTAAATTTTCCTCCTACTTGCTGTATACCTCCAACTTTTTTGGGGGGGATCAAAATTTATGGGATTTGTTTTGGCTAATATATTAACAATTGTGACGCAAGAAGTTGTTTGTTCTCATTTCCTAGGAGTCCTACAACTACTAACATGTGATAATCTAGGTCCATCCTGCTTAAAAATAATGGCCCAGTTATCCTAATTTACCATATCCTAATTTACCAAGCAAGAGCCAGCTAACTGTCACACATTTAAATTGTCTGTCATTTCCTGTCAGCACATTGTACATAAATGTTTATGTAAGTGAATTTAGCTTAGATCAGTAGAAGATCCACCTAACATAGTCCAATCCCAATTGCAGACTCACAGATTATAATTCTTTATTGATTTAAGCCACTGAGTTTTGAAAGGTTAGTGGCAAACAATAAATAATTTATCCCATGGCAAGTAACAACACTGAAAAGGTAGTTATAGATGGTCCTTTAAGTTAGGTTAACATGTTGACCTTTTCACATAATGTTGGAAAGAGAAAAATGATATAAAAATAAAAGGTCAATTGTTTTCCCATATATCAACAATGAACAAGTAGCACTTGAAATTAAATTCACAATACCATTAACATAAACACCTCCAAAAATGAAATGCTTAGATAGAAGTCTCACAAAAACATGTGTAAGATCTGTATAAGGAAAACTATACAACTGATAAATCAGGAAGAACTAAATAAATGGAAAGCTATTCCATGCTCATGGATAGGAAGACTCAATAAGGTCAAGGTGTCAGTTCTTCCCAACTTTATCTATTAATTCAATGCAATCCAAATCA
Organism: Callorhinus ursinus; assembly: GCF_003265705.2. Lineage (NCBI taxonomy): Eukaryota > Metazoa > Chordata > Mammalia > Carnivora > Otariidae > Callorhinus > Callorhinus ursinus. The sequence continues at coordinate 43,509,658 of NW_027397069.1, forward strand.
AAATCTCAACAAGCTATTCAATGGATATTGATAAACTGATTTCAATGTTGAAATGGAGAGGCAAATGATCCAGAATAGCCAACACAATATTGAAGAAGAAAAACAAAGTGGAGGGCTGATGTTACCTGACTCTAAGACTTACTCTAGAGATACAGTAATTAAGATGGTATAATACTGGTGAAAGAATAGACAAATAGATCAGGGGGATGGAATAAAAAGCCCCAAAATAGACTCCCATAAATAAGTCAACTGATCTTTGATAAAGGAACAAAGGCAATAGAATGGAACAAAGATGATCTCCAAGTGGTGCTGGAAAAATTGGACATCCACATGTAAAAAAAAATAATCTAGACACAGACCTTACACACTTCATAAAATTTTAATTCAAAATGGACCATAGATCTATAAAATGCAAAACTATAAAACTCCTAGAAGATAACGTGATTTCTCATATATGACCTTGGGCATGCCTTCTTAGATATAACACCATAGAAGAAATAACTGATAAGCTGGACTTCATTAAAATTAAAAAATTCTGTCTGCAAGGAAGGAAGAAGACAAGCCACAAAATAGAAGAAAAAATTTGCAAAAGACACATCTGATAAAGGACTGTTATCCAAAATAGACAAAGAACTCTTAAAACTCAACAATAAGAAAACAACCCAATTTAAAAATGGGCCAAAGATCTTAACAGTCACTTCACCAAAGAAGATATACAGGTGGCAAATAAGCCCATGACAACATGCTTCAACATCATATATCATCATGGAAATGCAAATTAAAGTAACTCTGAGATACCACTACAGACTTTATTGGACTAGTTAAAATCTGGAACACACATACCAAATACTGGCAAGGATGTGGAGCAACAGAAACTCTCATACATTGCTGGTGAGAATGCAAAATGGTATGGACACTTTGGAAGAAAGTTTGGTGGCTTATTACGAAACTAAACATACTCTTAACACATTGTAGAACAAAATGGAGTCTCTCATGTCAAGTAGAAGCCTGTGTCAAACAGGCGCCTGTGTCAAGCAGTGACACAAGCAAGTAAGATACTGCAGCTAGGAGACAGCGCCAGGAACAATGTCGGCTGACACCCCAAAACTGACAATGAGCAGAACCAGAAGAGGTCTGCAGAGACCCAAAACTGATTACATCTCTTTATTTTTATTTATTTATTTATTTTTTTAGATTTTATTTATTTATTGGACAGAGAGAGACACAGAGAGAGAGGGAAGAGAAGCAGCGGGAGAAGGAGAGGGAGAAGCAGGCTTCCTGCTGAGCAGGGAGCCCGATGTGGGGCTCAATGTGGGGCTCGATCCCAGGACCCTGAGATAATGACCTAAGCCGCAGGCAGATGCTTAACGACTGAGCCACCCAGGCGCCCCTGATTACATCTCTTTAAAAAGGGAAGAATTTTGGCAACAAGCTGTCAGACTCTTCAGACCTGGCCCCTTTATGTCTGACCCACTTAAAAAAGGCAACTGCCACTGAATGCTCTGCCCGATTGATCTCGGAACAGAACGGAGATCCTTCTCTGCTTGAACAATCAGAAGCAGTAAGTGCCGAGAGCCGACCTGGATGAGACCAAGGCCTTATCTCAACTGCGGGCCCACAGATGGACTTCATGCTTGGTTCGTTAACTTCTTATGCCTTTCTGTTATCTTGTTCATTGTGTGGCTTGTCTTCTGTCCTGCTCTGCGTGCTGCGTAACAAGACAAGTTTAATCACCTGGTGAACTGTCATTGAGTTTGGATCCTGAACCTGTTTTAGAATTGTGATTTAACTTTGCTTTATGATTGAATAAAGCTGACACTGTGGAAAGACACAACTCATGTGTGCACCTTCATAGCATGCTCATGACACACATGATCCAGCAATCACACTCGTTGGTATTTACCCAAAGGAAATGAAAACTTTTATCTACACAAAAACCCACACATGGATATTTATAGCAACTTTATTCATAATTGCCCAAACTTGGAAGCAACCAAGATGTCTTTCAGTGGATGAATAAACTGTGGTACATCTAGACAATGGAATATTATTCAGCATTAAAAAGAAGTGAACTATCAAGCCATGAAAAGACACGGAGAATCCTTAAATGCATATTATTAAGTCAAAGAAGCCAATCTGAAAATTGTGCTATTGTGATTTATAATAAGAAATATATATTTCGTCTTAGTCCCCATTTCTGGCCCAGAGCTCCTACGACTCAGAATTTCCTAAGTGACAGGAGCAATAAAGGCTACCTTTGTAATGTTAATGAGATGACCTTTGGATTGTACCTTAGGAGGAGGACCAGTTGCCAGGGGAACCAAGTGTGAACAGAAGGTTGGAACTTTCAGTTCTATCCCCTGATTTCCAAAGAGGGAATAGGGGATGGAGGTTGGATCGATCACCAATGGATAATGATTTAATCCATTGTGCCTATGTAATAAAGCCTCCATAAAAACCCCAAGGCAGGAGTGTGGTTCAGAGAGCTTCCAGGTTGATGAAACATGCTTCCAGGTGCCACCTTGCCAGATCCAAACTCCATGGGGACAGAAGGTCCTTTGTTTGCTACCTCACCCTATATATCTTTTCATCTGGTTATTGATACATAGCCTTTAATATCTCTTTTAATGAATTGGTAGTCTAGTGAGTGAATTAAGTTTCCTTAGTTCTATGAGCCACTCTAGCAAATTAGTCAAACCCAAGGAAAGGGTAATTGGAATTTCCAGTTTGTATCTGGTCAGTCAGAAGCACAAATGACAACCTGGACTTTCGAATGACATATGAAATGGAGGATAATCCTGTGGGACTTAGCCCTTAACCCGTGAAATCTGATACTATCTCTGGGTAGACAGTGTCATAAGTGAGTTGAATTGTAAGACACTCAGCTGGTGTCAGAGAGTTGCTTGGTGGTGTGGGGAAAAACTCCCCACACATTTGAATTTGGGTACAGAACCCTTAGAAGGCCACAGACTAGATGATTCCAATTATGTGACATTCTGGAAAGGGGAAAACTATGGAGACAATAAAAGTTTCAGTAGTTACCAGTGTTGAAGGGAGGAGAAGATGAATAGGCAGAGCACAAAGGATTTTGCGGGCAGTGAAAATATTCTAGAAGGTACCATAATGATGAATACATGCGATTATAAATTGGTCCAAACCCACAGTGAACTATAATATAATTGATGGGCTTTGGGTGATTCTCATGTGTCAATGTAGGTACATTCTTGGTAAAAAATGAACCATTCTGGTAAGTGATGTTAACAATGGGGAAGGCTATGCCCGCTTGGGGGCAGGGAGTACATGGGACATCTCTATACTTTCTTCTCGAATTTTTATAAACCTAGAACAAAGTCTTTAAAAAATATGAAAAGTAACTATCACCATGCATGAGAAATAAAAGAAAGCATACTCTGTATAATAAAGAAATAAATGAAATGTCATGTCTAAAAGGAGGAGATAAACACATTGAAAATGACTTTCTTTTTTGTGATCAAAGTACTAATTTGACAAAGTTTTGACTCTCAAAAAGTTATCTGAGATTAGTGGAAAGAAATTCAGTTTTATAAACTTTTGATAAAGATTGATTTATCCTCATGCAGTCTGCAAATATTTAAAGAACATATGGACAATGATTGTATTATGATAACTATTCACAGCTGCTTGGGCCAAATTCTCTTAAGGCTGTGTTTAACATAAGGCTTGATAATTTATTAAAACAACTTGACAAGTAACAGAGGATTATTCTACTTGATCAATGCAGGTCTTACTCATAGATATCCTTATTTTTCCAGGTCAAAGCAAAACTTAACTGTCAGTATCTAAAAGCATCTTTTGACATTTATATTTAGGTCTTTCAAGGAACATTCTTCAATTCTAACGTAAGAAGTAATTTATAGCTACTAAATTACACACTGACTACAAATTATATATTATGAACTAAATTTATTTTCTAAATGTTTAGGTGTACTTAAATAGCATCAAATTAATTTAGAACTATTTTCTTATGGGCAGGTAAGTTTGCTCCCCAAATCTCTCCATGGAATCAATTATTAGAAACCTATTATATTCAAATTTCATTTAAAAATCAAATTTTTAACTAATCACCTCACCTATATTCCCCAAATTTCAAATAAAATGGCATTCTAAGTTGGTAAACTTATAAGTCAGTGTGGTTAAAAGATCATTTCTGCATATCCCTTCAGTTATAAAATTCTATGGCGGGCATATGCACCACAATTTAGTCTCAGCAGAAGTGTTAATACATCTATATATTTGCTGTAATGATTTCAACAATAGTTGTAATAAATATGTTCAATGTTACCTACATAATCTTTAACACTGATGTGATTTTATTGTTTTGCTGTTTGATAATAGTGATGTTATACAGCAATATTTATTTTCTTAAGGGATATACTTCCATCTATCAGCAGTTATCCTTTCCTTATTTAGGTCATGGTGATGCTCTTTTAGTTCTGATAACAGATCCTGTCTTGGCTCCTACCACTCTCAGCCACAGCATGAGAACTGTTCTATCTGCCCACAGACCCCAGAAGACATGTCCATCTGGGTCCCCAGAGGTAAGCCCACCAACCTCAGTCCCATTAAAGCTCCCCAAATCGTCCTAAACTTCTAACCTTTAGTTCCATCTCTTCCCAGCTAAGTCAAAGATCAGTCTTGCATGCCCAGCAATCTGGCAGGAGACACACCATCGGTGCCTTTAGAACCAGATGTGCAGGCCTACATCCTGGCTATGGACCCTGAAGCAGCCCTGGGACGTGGTTCCAGCTCCTCCAAGCCATGGTCTGCCCCTCCCAGGGACATACCCAGTGAACTGTCTTTTCAAGGGATCTGACAGAAGCCCTACATATCTGTGCACCCACAACTGCAGACTCTAAACCAGACCTTCGTCTCAGAGCCATTGTACTGAATAAAGTCCTGGAGGCAGTCTCTTCCACCCAGGGACCAGACAGGATCCATACCCACATAAGTCCCTGATAACAAGCGTGCCATCCACAGACCCCACTGTGGATACAGCAACAGCCTCCAGGGTTAATGTGGCTCCACTCACCCAAGTCTTATTCAGTATAACTATGATTCTGGGAAGTAATCTCATTTGACAGGAGATGGTCTTTCTTTACTTGTTTAAACCAGTCTGTAAAGACCAGAAAAAGGATGTGCTCCTTCAAATACACAGATGCATGGATCAGGAAGAATCAGGCAAATAAGACACCATCAGATGAAACTAATAAAGCTCCAATAACCAAAGAAATGGAGATCTATGAATTGCTTGACAAAGATTTCAAAATAGTCATCTTAAAGAAACTCAATGAAGTACAAGAGAACATATATAACTAACAAAATCAAGAAAAAATACATGAACAAAATGAAAAGTGTAATACAGAAATAGAAATCATAAAAAAGAACCAAACAGAAATCCAGAAGCTGAAGAATACAATGACAGAACTGACAAATTCAATAGAGATCTTGAGCAGCAGACACAATCATGCAGAATAAAGAATCAGCAAACTTGGAGACAAGTCACTTGAAATTAGCCAGTTAGAGGACTAAAAAGAAGAAGAAAAAAGAGTAAGCTGGGATGGTTGTGATAGTCACTATATTGGTGTACAATGAGGCAATTTTGGTTTACTGGTTATTTCTTATTTCTTAACCAGGGTGGTTATTATACAGATATCCTGATTTTTAGTCATCTTCACCCATAAATTTAGAATTTATCTTTCTGTCTCAGTTTTATTGCCTCTTTGGACAGCATTTTCTCCTTTGGAGACATCTCTGCAGGTGTGCTCTACAATGTTGCTGGATAGATTTCCCCATACATCTGCTGCACAACTGTTCTGGGAATTTTCTTCACTGTTATGCTGACTTTCTAACTTGTCTTTTTCCTGTGTATTGAATTTTTCCTGGATTCTATATCTTCCTCTATATTTGTACTTTCCCTTCTTTAAGAATGTCACATTCTTCAGTTGCATCCTATAACTTAGTGTGTAGACTATAAATATGTTTGAGACTTTAGATGCTTAAAATATCTTTAATCAATTGCAATGTAATGATATTTACCTTTATTTAAAATTCCAAGTTGCGAATCTAAAGATATTTTACTCTATCTGCTTCCAAGTGTCACTCTTACTCTTGAAAAATCTGATGTCTTTCTTACTCCAAATTTTTAAAATGTCATCTTTAACATATTTTTCCCATTTCCATCTTTGAATGCCAACAAACAAGCAAACAATCTTTATCCTTAGTGTTCTTTAACTACTCAATCACATAACTTTCCTTAGTTTTTTCTTTAGTCATTGTGTTTATCATTTAAAGAGCCTTTTACTGAGGAAACATCTTTCATTCACATGAGAGAAATTTACACTATTTGTTAGTTCCTTCATCTCAATTTCTTCTCTTTATCATTCTGGATGTACTATATTCTTATGATATTGATATTCTAGATGGACTGATCCTGTAAGAGGAGTTTCTTTTCTCAGATTATATGACGATGTTTTTTTTTTTTTCCTTTGAGATTTGTATTTTAACCTTAAGCCTTCCATTGACCTCTCCACCAAGCACCACTCCACCATGTGTTTACATAGAAACTCAGGTAATCTGAAAAATCTTGATATCCTTATTGCATGAATATAATATATTACATCTAAAATAGTCTATCATTTAAAATATTTTCCTTAATGTATTATAAAACTTACAAAAAAGACCTTTTTATCCATTTATTAATTTTGGTCTCTGATAGCTTACAGACTTTACCAAAAATACTTGGTGTGTTTTGACTATCTATTTGTATTTAACAAGGCAAACAATTAAAAAGTCAGTACTTGCAGGAATTTGATCTTGGGACAGAGGGTTCCCTCAGAGATAAATTCCTCAGATAACCTGCCTTGGGCGGTGTTCTCCTCAGTATTTATTAGACATTATCCAAAATCCTGCTGCAACTTCTGCCCCATTTCTCAGATAGCTTTTACAGAGATGTATCTAAAATGCATTGTCTAAGACTGTTGTTGTTTTTTAATTATTTTCATCCTGTTCTCTGTTGACACTACTAACAAAGTTTCACAAACATTCTGCTGTGGAAGAGCTTTCTCTAAAATCTCATATGATTTACACAGTTTTTAATTTTAGGAAAGCTACAAAGATTATTTCCATTTTATATATGAGACCTACCTGAGACCATATGAAAAAGATTTGAATGACTTACCTTTAAGTCATATGCCAAATAGTAAACTATTCTAATCATTACCATTAAAGCCTAGAATCGAAGATTAAAGTTACTGTTTAACATTTTACTGGCAGCAGCAGTCAGTTCATTAAGATAAGGAAAAATTATAAATGTAAAAAGATCACAAGGAAGGGATAAAACATTTATTATTTACATAGTTGTTGCCTACCTGGTAATTTCAAAAAAAATTGACAAGCTATTTGAATTAATTAGAATTTTGTGAAAGGTGGTTAGATGCAAGATCAATGAAAAAAATTAATACTTTTTAAAATAGCAATTGTGCAAAAACTTCTAATTTCCTCTAATTGTTTTAAGTAATTTAATTTAATTTAATTCAATTCTAATAATCCTCCTCTTCTTAAAGCATAAAACCCCTAATTTTATTGTAGCAACTTGCCACTGTGGTTTAAAGACATATTTTAAATGCTATTTGTAGCTAGTTCTGGCCATGTGGCAAATTTCTAACTAATGAGCTATGAACAGAAGATTAGTGGGTGATTTCAGGAAGATTCTTTTAATTGAGGGCACATGCTCTTTCTGCCTTCTTTCATGCTTCCTGACTGGAATGCAAATGCAATGGCTGGAACTGCAAAAACCATAATTTTCTTTGAAATAACCTTGAAAATGAAAGCCACAGATAATAGCATAACAATCCAGAACAATCCAGACAAGGTTTCCATTCTCGAAAACATTAGCCATGGGCTGACAACTTGTACAATTCTTTTACATGTTTAAAGCAGGATCATTTTTTAAAATCACTATTTTCTCAATCTTGCTTTTGCATGTATGAACTTAGCCAGAATAGCTTTTAAAACAGCATAATTAGAAAACAGAAAGTAGATTTAATTCACAACAGAAATTTATATTATAGTAAGATAATGGCTGACAATGGAATACAGATAATTTTGCTTATTTTCTTATACAATCTAACACAAATTTTACAGTTGCTTTTACATTTTTAGTGGTCATTTTGTCTCACTGATCCATTTTGTGCATTTGTTGACCATATTATTGAAGCACTGATATTTTTTGAATTTATTGGGGAATGTCATAAAAAGTCTAGCATGGAAATAACGAGTAATTCTGTATATACTATTTTTGGAGAAAACCTAGAATTCATGTGCTTTTTTATTGTAGGTTTAATAAAGCTGAAAAGGCTTAATGGGTTACATAACCTCTTAATATTTTTTATTACTGATCTGTTCAATGAGAGAAGACTTAGCTTACACTAAATAAATAATGTGACATAAAATTCAGAATAAGCTTGAAAATATAAAGTTTTCCATACCTCCCTTTACAGAAGAGTGCTGAAGTTATTGATTGGTGACTTCAGAATTTGAATTATTTCATACTCTTCTAGGTAATTTACATGGGAAGAGTATGTGGTAGCAGGAAAGGGGCAGGATAGACCATGGGAAAAATTAAAGAGGGTCCTTAGAAATATCCCACCAACTCACACATTCTGTTGACCCAGTGTTGCCTTATAACACTTGAGAAGTGAATTTTTCTTTTATAATTCCCCATCATCCAAATAAATACAGATACCTAGAAAAGAACCTTATGTCCCTGTCACAGAATATTATTTCTTTGAAAAGATTTTGCTAGGCTTGCAATTTGGTAACAAACCTAATTACTTATGGAATTTTTCAAATGGTGAATAAAAGCTGAATTACTTACATTATAATATTTGTTAAATAGTATATAAAAGTTTACTGGTTAACTTCCAATGTGAGTTAATGTTACAAATTTCAACAAATATAGCTAAATTTTTAAGCAATAAAAACTAGAAACAAGTTTTCTTTACTGTAATTACTATTAAAATGCCATTTTAAATCTCTTTTTGGTACCTCTGAAATATGTGTAGATACATTCTTAGCTACATACAAAATATTTAATCTCTGTATGTATCCCTTTATCCAAAAGAAATTATTTGGAAATTGCTTATTAAAATAACTTTTTCAAATAATAAGTCAACATTAAGCTAAAAAGAAAAAAGAATAGTACCTTTGGACTTATCATTAAAATGACATCTTGTTGTTAAAGAAATATTTTGACTCAACTAGATCCTTGCCACATTGCAAGGGCCTCCCGTTGCTTTAGAAATGAAAAGTAAAGATGAATTCATGAGAAAATAAACTCTCAGGAAAAGCTGAAGTTTACATTTTTCAAGTAGAAGAATCTTTTTAGTGACAACCTTCTATTAAGCCTTTACTTGCCTCATTTAATGCTAAATACAATTTTAATTTTTAATGTCTCCCTAGACACTAAATTAAAGTGGCATTTGCTTATTGCACTATTAAACTATATTTTGAATAGACTGTGATCTTAAAGATAGGAATGTCTTAATCACATTCGTTTACCTAGAACCTATCACTGTGCCTGGAGTTTAGGAGTCAACCAATAAAATTTACTATTAATATTCATACACAAATAAAGTGAAATTTTATTGGTGGAAAAACCTCATGAAATATGAATAAAGTTGACAGTTAATAGTATTTAACCAATGTTACTTAAAAAGTATTTTAATGTCTGGTATTATTTAAGGTGTTAGCAGTAGGAGAATCTTTATGAGACTGTATGAGGACAGTAATCTTTTTTCCACATTTGTCAGTCTGAAGTTCTTTTTTCAAAATATGAATTATAAAAATAAATGATGGTGAGATTAGACAATGTTCTCCTTTTTTTATTTCTTAAGGAAATACAACATAAGTAGAATAGCAAAACAACTTTACATAAATGAAATCATGTTCAAGGACTCATTCTAATTGATTTGAAGACTTACTGTAAAGATACATTTATCAAGATAATGTGGTATACATATAAAGAGAAAAATACATTTATTGAATGCAATAAAAAGTATAGAAAAAGACTCGCTAATTTTAAAGTTCAAAGCAATTCAGGGGAGAAATGACAGCCTTTTTAACCAATGATGCTGGACATTTGGAGACTTGGATGCAAAGAAAAATTGAACTTTTATCCTTACCTTGTATCATATATAAAAATTATTTCAAAATGCCTAACAGACCTATTTGTAAAACCTAAACCTTAAGGTATATTAAGAGGTGTAATTCTGAATTTAAGGTTTATAATTGTGAATTCATATACTAGAATAAAGATAAACCAAAAAGCTTTAACAAGGTAGCCAAATTTAGGGGGCCATAAAGAAGTAATTCAGAGTTTTTTAAATATATAAATTAAGGTAAAAATTCAATCATTTAGCCTATGTTTCCAGTAAAACTGTTCTGAGATATAAAATATTAGATAAGAAAATATTTTTATTCATATACATTTTCCAGCCAATAAATGAAGAGGGCATATAATTAAAAATTAATTATATATCTAGGATATAAGCATAATTGACTGATAACAGAGCCAGAAAAAAAAGAAAAAGACAGACATGCTGTTTTTCTTGCTGGAAGATCGCAATGCCAAGTACAAAGCAGTCTTACCAAAAGGAAATTAAAAATACACACACACACACACACACACACACACACACATCCACCTATGCGTATTTGGATATATATGTGCAAATTTAGATACATCTTTTACATGTATATATCTTCCTATCCCTATATAAATATATTTTTATATAATAATCTAAAGAAATATTTACAAATATCATCTATATATATGTCTATTGAAACTAATAAAAATCCCTAGATTAAGTAATCAATTCACAGGAAGCTAGAAGGACAGAGGAAGGTGTTCTCTCTATACCCAGTATGTTGAGAGTTTTTATTATAAATGGATGTCAAATTTGTTCAAATGCTTTATCTCCATCCATTAGTTAATAAGATTTTTATCTTTGTTTTTGTTAATGTGGTATATCACATTTACCGATTTACAGACATTGAAATATCCTTGTATTTTTTAAATAAAACCCAGTTGATCATGGTGTATGATCCTTTTAATATACTGTTGCATTTGGTTTGTTAATATTTTGCTGAGGATTTTGGCATCTATGTTCATCAGAGATATTGGCCTGTAATTTTCTTTTCTTGTAGTGCTTTTGTCTGTCTTTTGTTTTGTTTGTTTTGTTTTGGTTTTTATTGGGAAAATGCTGGTCTCCTGAAATTAATTTGGAAGTCTTCCACCCTTGTAGGTGTTTATTGTTTATAAACTTTCCTCCTAGGATTGCTATTGCTGCATCTCATAACTTTTGGTGTGCTGTAGTTCCATTTTCAATTGTCAAGTGAAAAAAAGAAAAATGACCTAGTTATTTTCTTACAAAATAAAATTGTAGGAAAAATAATTCATGGGGGAACTTTTAATAAGAAGATCTATAAGCACTGTCCAAAAAAGATAAAAGCAAATTGCAGTATTTTAAAATGCCCATTGAATTTATAAAACTATAAAGTGAAGCAAGGACATAATTACCACTACATGTAGATAGTGGTCATATCAGGGTTTGGGAGCTTTGGGATACCCTATCTGGAGGACTCTCTAATGACTGGAAAGTCTATTTACTGATGCAAGTGGTGGTTACTTATTCAACTTGTACATACTCATGAAGGTCACCATATTTGAAACTTTGTCTGTTATATTTTACATTAAAAGGGGGCTTTTGACCAACAGCATTCAAGAAAGTAAAGCATATAGCTCACATAATCTAGAGTAAAGCCAATGACCCCCCAGGATGAAACCTTGAAATCTGGGTAGCTAAAACCTCAGTCAATATCTTGTCACAGAAAGCCAGTTGACAATGCAGCCACTTGCAACTGCCATTGACATTGTCATGGTCACAACCATGACTGCTAGAAAAAGGAGTCCGTAGTTTGCCTTGCTGCCCCTATCCATGCTTTGTCACTCTCTCCAGATTCAGAATCGTGGGGGGAATGCCTAAATGCTCATGCCTACATCACATGCCTATCTATATTATAGTTCGTATAGTTCATATTATGGATCCAAATCTATTCATATGTTCTGAGGTGGAAGGCAGGCCCTATCTCCCTCAAATAATTATACTTTGGAGAATTCCTAATTAATATGTATACATATTAGGCTCTAAAACCTACATCATGCAATAGATCTGACAACTTCTATCTCCCTATAGATATATTAGTTAAAAAGGAAGTAGAGAATTTATGAGTAGAAGTGTAATAGTGTTAGAAGGAGATGGGTTTGTGACATACAAATAATTAGAGGATCTTACTAATGTATGTGGCCACAGCCAATTTCTCTGGGAACTGAAGGTGTTAGATTTTATTAACAGGAAAGCCCAGCATTATAGGGAGAGAGATCAAAACACAAGTGGTGCCCTGGGGCAGACTAAAGAATGCAATGGAAAGGGTGTCTGGGGTGACACTGAGGATATCTGTAAAACCCAATCAAAGGCCCTAAAGGCTGCAGTATAGATTTTATCATTTATACAATGGTATAATGGAAAGCAACTGAAATGTTTAAAGAGAAATGTTACATGAAAACATAATACTTTATGCTGACTCATTTTATAAGTAATATGATTTATCATTTTGAGAAACTATTCTTTTATCTCTAGTTGACTCAGAGTTTATGATTAATGTACACAATATAATCAAAGACCATTTTCATATCTACTGGGACTATCAGGATGTTCCTTTTACTTAAGTGCTAATACAGTATATATAATATAAATAAATACAGTATATATAATATAAATACAGTATATATAAATAAATTTCCTAATGTTTATCAATCTTCAGAGTCCTGGGAAATATCTGCTTCATAATAACAACTTACACATTCAAAATGTTGTTAAATTCTATTTGTTAGTGTTCTATTTTGAATTTGGGCTTCTAATGTACTTATGGCTGAAATTGTTCTACAGTTTTCAATATATTTGTCAGTTTCTGTGAACAAGTTTAGTGAAGCTTTATAAGATAAATTATCTCAATTTTTATCTTTTTCCTCCATTCTCTGAGCAATAAGAATTATGTCTCTTCAAATAGTATAAAAACTCTACCAATAGAAAATAAAATGTCTGGGTCAGTTTCTTGTCTGTTAGCACATTTGCCCCACCTCCTTCAACTGTCTTTAAAATCTAAGTGTGTCTTCTTTTATGTTCAAGATTTTCTTTACAGTCAATAAAGTACAAACCACTTGGAAGATCTCTCCGCCTCCCAGATTTCTGCTTTCTATCCCCTGATCCAAATTATCACCACTCTGTCAGAAACTTTTCCACTAACGTCTGAGACTTGACCAACATTCTTTTTAAAAATAGTCCCTCTCCCCACGTCCACCAGCCCAGAATGCTTCTTTGAATATATCTTATACCTTATATTATTCCTGTCCTTAACTAAAATTTGTGTATCAACTAAGACTATCGCTTTCACTGCAGCCACATGGCATCTACCTCAGTGTCATGAAATGGGGTTATGTATTTTACTTCCTTTCCAATGCTAGTTCTTTATTATTCTTCTACATTCTTGTTATCTGCTTCTTTAAACCTCATTCCACCCAGCTTCCCATTCACTTCTTAGGATTAGTATATAAACCCACTGCCCTCTAAGAATCTCTTATTCACTGAATATTTTCTCTCTCGCATAGCATTTTCCTACCCAAATAAAATGCTGCCAAGATTCTGAGTGACTTTATTATTCTATGGACAGTATATCCAATCCTCGTTTCACCCTGTTTCTTGACTTCTTCATATATTTCATTCTTTATTTGATCTCACCAACATCTACAGAAACACATTTTAACTTGCTATCACAAGAAAAGGTTTCCCCTTCTAAATTACTTTTTAAGCATTTTCTAAAGAACTTTAAAGTTTATTTACCTTCGCGTGAGAGAGAGCAAGCACACGAGCATGAGTGGGGGGAAGGACAGAGGGACAAGCAGGCTCCCCACTGAGCAGGGAGCCCGATGTAGGACTTGATCCCAGGGATCATGACCTGAGCTCAAGGCAGATGCCTAACCAACTGAGCCACCCAGGTGCCCTACGCATTTATTTCAACATGTGTGTTCAAATACTCCAATTATACATTTTTCTTCACTTTTCTCCCTATTCATCTATCCTCTTTTTCTTTCCCTTCACTTTATGAATTCCTTAGATCCATGACACATTATGTCATTACCCTTAGTTAAGATATACCAAGAATCCTCAACACTGGTCCCTTAAGTTTCACCTAATTGGCAAAAGCCTAGCACTGATGGATGCATATATTGTCATCCATATATGAACACACAAATAAGCCATTATATTAGTGAAAATAATACAAGCTGTGAGTGTTATAGCCATTATAAATTTATTGTCTGCAAGTGAGTTCTCAAAACTCCCAGGAAGCATCCCTTATTTACTGAATGAGATCAGCCTCTCATTGTTACCAAAGAGTATTTAAATCTTTCCTCTTCCCTCATCTCTGACCAATGCCAGGCCCTTCAGAAAAAAAAAAAAAATGTAGTCATATGATACAAACTCTCAAATTTCCATCAACCAAAAAATACCTGCTTTGGACCCACCATCTCCAACTTAAATCATATTACAATAGCTAAATACTCCACCTGTTTTCTGAATCTAATTCCCACCAGGTTTCTCAGAGACAGTATAATCTGAATCATCTTATCATCTTACCTCCTTTGTTTCCCTTTTCTTTCCCTTCTTAATTGAGTTTTTGGCCTTCAATATTCATATCAGTGCAGCTTTCCATTCAAATTGAACCAACCAACCAATGAAAACTCTACAAAAGATTCCTGTCCTCCACATATCCAGAAATAGTTGTTCAGTCTTTCTTTTCTTCATCTCCTGTTAATCATATGACTATACTGTTGCCTTACAACTCTGATTTATATGCAATTATAAAAGTCTTTTATATGTTACTAAGTCCAATGAATAAAATTTGGCCTTCCATTACTTCGTTTTTTTTTTTTAAGATTTTATTTACTTATTTGACAGAGAGAGACACAGTGAGAGAGGGAACACAAGCAGGGGGGAGTGGGAGAGGGAGAAGCAGGTTCCCGCCAAGCAGGGAGCCTGATGCGGGGCTCGATCATGACCTGAGCC
The DNA here is from genome assembly GCF_003265705.2 of Callorhinus ursinus. Taxonomy (NCBI): domain Eukaryota; kingdom Metazoa; phylum Chordata; class Mammalia; order Carnivora; family Otariidae; genus Callorhinus; species Callorhinus ursinus. The sequence continues at coordinate 43,524,879 of NW_027397069.1, forward strand.
GAAGGCAGACACTTAACGACTGAGCCACCCAGGCGCCCCTCCATTACTTCATTTGTAGGAGACTTTACTGCAGTTGGCCCACCACTCCTCTCTGAAACACTGTCCTCTCTTTGTTTCTGTGACGCCACATTAATATAGATAGCATTTAATTAGACTTAAAATGTGAAAATAAAGGATATGAAAGCAAATGTAATCAATGTACTACCCTTTCCACTATGGATTGGAACAATATGGTTTACACTCTTGAATAAAACTAGCATTTGAAAATATGAAAAAAAATGCAACAAAAAAAGACTGTATTTAAAGTATATGTAACATACATTAATAATTGAATGTTAATACTAAATGAGAATAAAAAGGAACATACATATGTACACACACACATAACTCAAAAGAAGGGGCTAAAAAGGGCTAATGATACTCATGTACTGAGAACTGAGAAGTATGACTACCTCAGTCCTCTGCACATAAAATACTAAAATCATTTCACATTGTCATATTAAATAAAATAGCTATAAGTACAATGATGATAGCAATTCCTAAAAATAAGTTCACATATCTTTCTGAAATGACATTTTTTAGAAGATCTGAAATGAACCAAACCAATTGCCTTAGTAGGTATGAAGAAACTTAGTTACTTTAATTCCCAGAACAAGTTTATTCATGTAATTTTCAAATGTTAATGTCTTTATATCTTAATTTTCATATATGGCAGAGTTAGTTATATTATAGCTTTTTGAAATATCAGTTAAGGAATATTTAAGATACTCAAAAACTAAAAATCACTGATGCCATTATATGGAAATGACATATTTTAAACTGATAAAGTATAGTAATTAAGGAGCAAAAATTGCTTAATCATTAATTATGAATTTTCCTTAATGAAGAAATATGAAATTGAGTTTAGTTGAGAAAAAGTTTTCCCAAATGAATTGCAAAGTAAAATGTAGATACTTTAAAAGAATACAAATTATTTAATATCTTCTCTATAGATTTTTTTTCTAGTTATAAAATGGGATGTTTACAGAACCTATCTGATACATTTTATTTTGTGATGGCAACCCTTTGATAAAACTCATAATCTTAACTTCCATATCAAAAACATAAAATCAGAGTCTTGGATGGATTGTTAAAACAAACACCAAAAATTAGTCTATTGTGACAATGGTAATCTGGGAGTAGAGATATTTTTGCTGTTGCTGAATCTTGACCATAACTTTAATTTCCACAAACAAAAAATGATAATAACTCACATTGAGTTATTTCCCCATATCAGTATTATTCTAAGAATTTTACATGTTTTAATTATTTCTTAAAACAACCCAATGATATATTTCCTCTTCCTCCCCTTCTTGTTGTTCTTTTTCTACTATTGTTTCCAGTTTATGTGGAAAATTTAAGTTACCTAATAAGTTATAAATGAAAAGTGAATTATAGAAAAGATTAAGTTACCCAGGTTTGGACAATCAGTATGGAATGTGGTTAATGTAGGGCTCTGCCTCCAGAGCACCCATGTTTAGTCACCACACTGCCCATTTCACTACAGAATACAGAGATCAGAAAAATTTTCCACTACGTGTATAAATTTAACATAGAAAAACAACAGTTTAACAGCATGTTAGAGAGATTTTACTTTCAAAAATGTGCCCAACAAAATTCTTTATTCTTTGAGGAGGAAATAATTGATGTAAAATATAAATTCACATCTATAACTATAAAGATACTGGAGAAAATGTCAGGGGATATGACGAAATGGGGATAAGTACTCAAAGTATTAAAATAGAATTTGCAGGTTTGTTTTCTCGGTTATCCTTATCCATTATACAGCTGAGATGTATTATTTTTTAGTTAACCGTGAAAAAGCAGTCATACGTAAATCCCCTATTTCATTTAAGAGGTGTGTTCAAACTGTAAGAAGAATTAAGGCAAAATCAAATATCCATCTCAGGATTTTTAAGATTTGTAGTTCATTTTACACAAAACTTATACTATAAATATTTATGCATTTGGGGGATTGAGCACTTTCTCAGTTTTCATCTTATTTTTTTCAGTGAGGTCCCTGGCCAGTAAAAGATGAGAACTGTGTTCACTAATGTGAGGAACAAAGCTTATTAGGTGAATGATTTCCAAATAGCTGTTTTAGTGATGTTCATTTAATGTGCTACTACACAGATAATGACACTCTTGACTGCACTGCTAAGCCAAATTGTTAGATCTTATTGAGTCTAAAAAAAAAAAAAAGGGCAGGTGAATAAAGACACTTTTTGATTATGTAATATAGAACAATCAAGTCACTTGAGCTGTGTCTTAGCTCAAATGTAAAATGACTAGATATGATAAGGTCAGTTCCTATATAGATTGATGTGGGTTACTAAGAAATCAATGGCACAAGAATTATTGAACAAGTTAATGAGTAATCAATGATGTTAGCCATGATATAGGACCTAAGCCAGCTCTGAAAGAGATGGGAAATATTCCAGACTTGACAAAATTAACATTCTACAGTTGTAGTTTAATTTGACAAAAATTATAAATAACTCCCTGGTCTATCTGCTACCGTTTACTTAATTTCCAAAGCATTTAACATAAAAATATATTAAATAATTACAAAATATTAATATAAACCAGACATAATTCTAGGTAGTTTACATGTCAACAAATTTATGATGTAGGCACATTCAGAATTCCCATTTTCAAAATATTCATGTTTGGAATTTCTCATTTTTTCTACTTTAAAGGAATTGTCATTTTGTGAAGAAAGTCCTAACAGACTGATTTCATTTAGGGACCTAATTTTTATCAGTTTAACCTATTACCAATTCTTATGGGTATTTAAGATGAATTCTAGAAAAAAAAATTCTCTGATCTCCAGATATCTATTTGTGGAGTATGTAGCTCCTGGTTTTGAGGGTCATTTACATATATGTACCAAAATGATCATAGTTTGAGAATATAGCAAAAACAATAGTTTATGTGAATATAAAATAACAATTATATTTCACATTTAAAAGACTACATTATCTTTTATCTCAATCTTACATATTGTAGAGCATAGTTAGGTTTTAAAAACTGGAATTTTGTAGTAGCTTGGCCAAATCTTCCCTAAGCCACCTGTATATTTAACCAAAAATAGGAATGTAAAAAAAAAATTCTTTTTGCTGTCAAGTGGACACCACAGTATAAATCAGGGAGTTAGGCAATTCAATGAAGAAGGACAGGGAAGTGTCATTGTGTGCTCAAATGACCCAAGAAAAATGGAAAGAATCCTTATCCAGAATACAATTACTGCTCTTGTATTTCCAAATCAAACACTCTATCTTTAATTACTATGACAGCCTATCTAAATGCAAGTTATTTAAATGTGAATGTAAATTATTTTTATAATTTTAATTTTTCTTTCTTTTTTAAATTGAGGGATAAATTTGCCAAATTCTGTGCCACATTGCAAGAATCAAGAAATTTTGCTTTCTTGCTTTCACTTTATACAAACCATGACTTTTAGAGGTTCTGGGAGCAAGATGGCAGAGGAGTAGGAGACCTAAATTTCATCTGGTTCCTGGAATTCAGCTAGATAGGGATCAAATCATTCTGAACACCTACAAACTCAACATGAGATCGAAGAAAAGAATAGCAGCAACTCTCTGAACAGAAAAGCGACCACTTTCTGAAAGGTAGGCCATGAAGAGAAGTGAATCTGAGGTGATATTCAGGAGGATAGACGGCGGGGGAGGGGGCCTCCGTCAGCCGCTTCGGGCAAGTGATTGAGCAGCAGAGCACAAAATTGGAACTTTTAGAAGTCTGCTCCCTGAGGGACGTCGCTCCAGTGGCTAAGCGGGGCCTGGGACCTTTGCTGGGATAGTGTGGTCTCAGGACCCTCAGGGTCACAGAAAGACCGGGGGTGCCTGAGTGTGGCAGAGCTCCCAGGTAGCGGAGCAGGGAAGCCAGCTGCAGAGACGGAGCCGAGGCACAGGCTCATAGCTCGGGGTGGCCATAAACTGTGATCCGCCGCACAGTCGGGCCACTGTTCCTCCAGCAGGGACCCAACAAGCGGCAGATCCAGGGAGACTCCCCTTCCTCCCCTGGGAGGAGCGGCGTGGAAGTGCACCACAGGGATCTGCTGGGTTTGGAGATTCCACACCGGGTCATGAGCCAGAGACAGAAATGTTTGGTCACAGGCCAGGTGAGCATGGAGTGTGGCCAGAGACTGGGGAGATGGGAGTGATAGACTGCTTTTGTCTGGGGGCGCACTGAGGAGTGGGGCCCAGAGCTCTTGGCTCCTCCAGGCGGAGTTTGGGAGGCTGCCATTTTCACTCTTGTCCTCCAAAGCTGTAGGGAAAGCTTGCAGGGAACAAAAGCTCCCGAGAACAAACCGGAAATTACTTAGCTTGGCCCTGGCAAGGTTGGAGCAATTCTGCCTCCAGCAAAGATATTTCAGATTCTCTGCAACAGGCCCCTCCCACAGAAGATCAGCAAGAACAGCCAGCCAAGACCAAGTTTACAGATCAATGAAAATGGCAGAACTCCAGCACTAGGGTAATACAGTACATAGAATTCATGGCTTCTTTCCCCTGATTCTTTAGTCTTTTAAAGTTAATTTTTTTCTTTTCTTTTTTTTCTTTTTCTATTTTTTTCTGAATTTTTCTTTTTCCCTTTTTCAACCAACATCTTATCAATCCCTTGTTTAAAATCTTTTTTATTTTCCATTTTTAGAGTCATATTCTATCCCTTCATTGTAGTTAAGCTTATTTTTGATATATATATATATATAAGTTGTCCTATCTTTAAAATTTTGGGATACAGTTTCTTCTAACAGACCAAAATATACCCTAAATCTCTAGTGTATGGATTTGTTCTAGTCTCCTGTCTCATCACATTCTCTATTTTTGTTTTTAATTTCTCTTCTTTCATTTTCAACCAACGTCTTATTAATTCCTTTTATACGATCTTTTATAATTTTCATCTTTACAGTCATATTCCATCTCTTCATTGTATTTATCCTTATTTTTGAACATATATAAGTTTTACTTTCTTTAAAATTTTGGGAGGCACTTTTTTCTAATAGAGAAAAATATGCCCCAAATCTATTGTGTGGCACTGATCTATGCACCAGCCTGATCATATATGATCATATTCTTTTTTTTTTTTTTCATTTTTTTTTCTTTTTCCTTTCACTTTCTTTTCCTCTGGTTTCAGGTCTCTTCTGATTTGTTTAGTGCATATTTGTCAGGGGTCATTGTTACCCTGTTACCATCTTGTTCTCTCGTTCATCTAGTGTCCTCTGGACAAAATGACAAGACAGAAAAACTCACCTCAAAAAAAAAGAACAATACACAATACTGACTGCCAGGGACCTAATCGATACAGACATTAGTAAGATGTCAGAACTAGAGATCAGAATGACGATTATCAAGATACTATATGGGCTTGAAAAAAGCAATACTAGAGAAACCCTTTCTGGAGAAATAAAAGAACTAAAACCTAACCAAGTCGAAATTAAAAAGGCTATTAATGAGGTACAATAAAAAATGGAAGCTCTAAATGCTAGGATAAAGGAGGCAGAAGAGACAATTATCAATATAGAAGACCAAATGATGGAAAATAAAGAAGCTGAGAAAAAGAGAGATAAACAACTACTGGATCACGAGGGCAGAATTCGAGAGATAAGTGATACCAGAAGATGAAACAATTTTAGAATAACTGGGATCCAAGAAGAAGAAGAAAGAGAGAGAGGGGCAGAAGGTATACTGGAGCAAATTATAGTAAAGAATTGCCCAAATTTGGGGAAGGACACAGTCATCAAAATCCAGGAGGCACAGAGAACCCCCCTCAAAATCAATAAAAATAGTTTAACACCCCGACATCTAATAGTAAAACTTACAAGTCTCAGAGACAAAGAGAAAATCCTGAAAGCAGCTCAGGAGAAGAGGTCTGTAACCTACAATGGTAGAAACATTAGACTGGCAACAAACCTGTCCACAGAGGCCTGGCAGGTCAGAAAGGACTGGCATGATATACTCAGAGCACTAAGCAAGAAAAATATACAGCCAAGAATACTATATCCAGCTAGACTGTCACTGAAAATAGGAGAGATAAAAAGCTTCCGGGACAAACAAAAACTAAAAGAATTTGCAAACACCAAACCAACCCTACAAGAAATATAGAGAGGGGTCCTCTAAGCAAAAAGAGTGCCTAAAGTAACATAGACCAGAAAGGAACAGAGACAATATAGAGTAACAGTCACCTTACAGGCAATACAATGGCACTAAATTCATATCTCTCAATAGTTACCCTGAATGTAAATGGGCTAAATGCCCTAATCAAAAGATGCAGGATATCAGATTGGATAACAAAACAAGACCCATCGATATGCTATCTGAAAGAGACTCATTTTAGATGCAAAGACACCTCCAGATTGAAAGTGAGGGGGTGGAAAACTACTTACCATGTTAATGGACACCAAAAGAAAGCTGGGGTGGCAATCCTTATATCAGGCAAATTAGATTTTAAAACAAAGACTGTAATAAGAGATGAGGAAGGACACTATATCCTACTTAAAGGGTCTATCCAACAAGAAGATCCAACAATTGTAAATAACTCTGCCCCTAACATGGGAGCAGCCAGTTATATAAGGCAATTAATAACAAAAGCAAAGAAACACATTGACAACAATCCAATAATAGTGGGGGATTTTAACACCCCCCTGACTGAAATGGACAGATCATCTAAGCAAAAGATCAACAAGGAAATAAAGACTTTAAATGACACACTGGACCAAATGGACTTCACAGATGTATTCAGATCATTCCATCCCAAAGCAACAGAATACACATTCTTCTTTAGTGGCCAAGGTACATTCTCCAGAATAGATCATATCCTAGGTCACAAATCAGGTCTCAACTGTTACCAAAAGATTGGGATCATTCCCTGCATATATTTGGACCACAGTGCTTTGAAATTAGAACTCAATCACAAGAGGAAAGTCAGAAAGAACTCAAATACATGGAGGTTAAAGAGCATCCTAATAAAGAATGAATTGCTCAACCAGAAAATTAAAGAATAATTAAAAAAAAATTATGGAAACCATTGAAAATGAAAACACAACTGTTCAAAATCTTTGGGATACAGCAAAGGCAGTCCTAAGAGGAAAGTATATAGCAATACAAGCCTTTCTCAAGAAACAAGAAAGGTCTCAAATACACAACCTAACCCTAAACCTAAAGGACCTGGAGAAAGAAGAGCAAATAAAGCCTAAACCCAGCAGGAGAAGAGAAACAATAAAGGTCAGAGAGGAAATCAATGAAATAGAAACCAAAAGAACAGTAGAACAGATCAAGGAAACTAGGAACTGGTTCTTTGAAAGAATTAATAAGATTGATAAACCCTGGCCAAACTTAACAAAAAGAAAAGAGAAATGACCCAGATAAATAAAAATCATGAATGAAAGAGGAGAGATCACAACCAACATCAAAGAAATACAAACAATTATAAGAACATATTATGAGCAACTATATGCCAGTAAATTAGACAATCTGGATGAAATGGATGCATTCTTAGAGCTATATAAACTACCAAAACTGAAGCAGGAAAAAATAGAAAACCTGAACAGACCCATAACCACTATGGAAATTGAAGCAGTAATCAAAACTCTCCCAACAAGACCCCAGGGCCAGATGGCTTCTCAGGGGAATTCTACAAAACATTTAAAGCAGAATTAATACCTATTCTTCTGAAACTGTTCCAAAAAATAGAAATGGAAGGAAAACATCCAAACTCTTTTTATGAGGCCATCACCTTGATCCCCAAATCAAACAAAGACCCCATCAAAAAGGAGAATTACAGACCAATATCCCTGATGAACACGGACACAAAAATTCTTACCAAAATACTAGCCAATAGGATCCAACAGTACATTAAAAGGATTATTCACCACGACCAAGTGGGATTTATTCCTGGGCTGCAGGGTGGTTCAAAATCCACAAATCAATGTGATATAATACATTAATAAAAGAAAGAACAAGAACCATATGATTCTCTCAATAGATGCAGAAAAAGTATTTGACAAAGTAGATCATACTTTCTTGATCAAAACTCTTCAGAGTATAGGGATAGAGGGTACATACCTAATATCATAAAAGTCATCTATGAAAACCCCACAGCAAATATCATTTTCAATGGGGGAAAACTCTCAGTTTTTTCCTAAGGTCAGGAACACAGCAGGGATGTCCACTATCACCACTGCTATTCAACATAGTACTAGAAGTCCTAGCCACAGCACTCAGACAAAAAGAAATCAAAGGCATCTGAATCAGCAAAGAAGTCATCAAACTCTCACTCTTTACAGATGATTTGATACTTTATGTGAAAAAACCCAAAAGACTTCACCCCAAAACTGCTAGAACTCATATAGGAATTCAGTAAAGTGGCAGGATATAAAATCAATGCACAGAAATCAGTTGCATTTCTATATACCAACAACAAGACAGAATAAAGAGAAATTAAGTAGTCAATCCCATTTACAATTGCACCCAAAACCATAAGACACCTAGGAATAAATCTAACCAAAGAGGCAAAGAATCTGTACCCAGAAAACTACAAAATGCTCATGAAAGAAATTGAGGAAGATACAAAGAAATGGAAAAACTTTCCATGCTCATCGATTGGAAGAACAAATATTGTGAAGATGTCAATGCTATCTAGAGCAATCTACACATTTAATGCAGTCCCTATCAAAATATCATCAACTTTTTAAAGAAATGGAACAAATAATCCTAAAATTTGAATGGAACCAGAAAAGACTCGAATAGCCAGAGGAATGTTGAAAAAGAAAAGCAAAGCTGGTGGCATCAAAATTCCGGACTTCAAGCTCTATTACAAAGCTGTCATCATCAAGACAGTATGGTACTCGCACAAAAACAGACACATAGATCAATGGAACAGAATAGAGAGCCCAGAAATGGACCCTCAACTCTATGGTCAACTAATCTTTGACAAAACAGGAAAGAATGTCCAATGGAAAAAAGACAGTCTCTTCAACAAATGGTGTTGGGAAAATTGGACAGCCACATGCAGAAGAATGAAACTGGACCATTTCCTTACACCACACACAAAAATCAACTCAAAATGGATGAAAGACCTAAATGTGAGAAAGGAGTCCATCAAAATCCTAGAGGAGAACACATACAGCACCCTCTTCGACCTCAGCCACAGCAACTTCTTTCTAGAAACATTGCCAAAGGCAAGGGAAGCAAGAGCAAAAATGAACTATTAGGACTTCATCAAGATAAAAAGCTTTTGCACAGCAAAAGAAACTGTCAACAGACGAAAAGACAACCGACAGAATGGGAGAAGATATTTGCAAATCATATATCAGATAAAGGGCTAGTATCCAAAATCTATAAAGAACTTATCCAACTCAACACCCAAAGAACAAATGATCCAATCAAAAAATGGGCAGAAGACATGAACAGACATTTTTCCAAAGAAGACATCCAAATGGCCAACAGACACATGAAAAAGTGCTCAACATCTCTCAGCATCAGGGAAAACCAACTTGAAACCTCAATGAGATACCACCTCACACCAGTCAGAATGGCTAAAATTAACAAGTCAGGAAATGACAGATGTTGGCAAGGATGTGGAGAAACTGTTAGTGGGAATGCAAGCTGGTGCAGCCACTCTGGAAAACAATATGGAGTTTCCTCAAAAAGTTGAAAATAGAGCTACAATATAATCCAGCAATTGCACTACTGGGTATTTACCACAAAGATACAAATGTAGGGATCCGAAAGGGTCCGTGCACCCTGATGTTTAGAGCAGCAATGTCCTCAATACCTAAACTGTGGAAAGAGCCAAGATGTCCATCAACAGATGAATGGTTAAAGAAGATGGGGTATATATGTATACAATGGAATATTATGTAGCCATCCAAAAAAATCTTGCCATTTGTGAAGACGTGCATGGAACTAGAGGGTATTATGCTAAGTGAAATAAGTCAATCAAAGAAAGACAAGTATCATATGATCTCACTGATATGAGGAATTAATCTCAGGAAACAAACTGAGGGTTGCTGGAGTGGTGGGGGTTGGGAGGGATGGGGTGACTGGGTGATAGGCATTAGGGAGGGTATGTGCTATGTTGAGCACTGTGAATTGTTTAAGACTGATAAACCACAGACAAATAAGACACCATATGTTTAAAGAAAAAAAGAAAAAGAAGATAGTAGGAAGGGAAAAATAAGGGGGGGGGAATCAGAGGGGCAGATGAACCATGAGAGACTATGGACTCTGAGAAACAAACTGAGGGTTCTAGAGGGGAGGGGGGTGGGTGAATGGGTTAGCCTGGTGATGGGTATTAAAGAGGGCACGTATTAAATGGAGCACTGCGTGTTATACACAAACAATGAACCATGGAACACTGCATCAAAAACAGATGATGCAATGTATGGTGATTAACATAATGTAATAAAATAAAATTAAAAAAAAGAAAAGAAAAAGAAACCATGACTTTCATGTGAGAACAGAAGAGATCAAAGGTATTTTGGTAGGGGTTTGTTTTAAAATTATATTTACCAAATTAAATCAACAGTAATTTACCCAGCAACAATAAGAACCCAAAGCAACAATTTTATTCCAAAAGGTCAATTGTATTTTACTGGTTTGATTTTACTTAGGATGGGGAGATTATTTACTTGAAGTTCATTCTGTTCAGCGACAACCAAGGGAATCTACCGAAATGTTTATTTTATGAGACTTCTTTTAAAGATTGAAGCAATTGTTACTGATAGATTCAAGATCTGTAATTTCATGAAGCCTTCAGAAATGCATTTATGCTTGCATGAAAACAACCTTTACAGATGCAAGTTCTGGATGCTATCAGGGGCATTTTACATATAGAGTAATTTTATTATTTCAATGAAATGGCATTAAATTTATATCTGAATTATCCTTTAAGTAATTAAACAAGGTTCATGATATAAAGATTATGACTAAAGTTACCATGTGTAATTTATCAAAAAATTAAAAGTAAAATTTTGATTATTAACAGAGTTTACTTTGAAATCAGTTCTTAAAAAAGTACGTATAATAACATTGCTTATTTATTGTGGATACCTAGTAGTGGTCTAAAAGTAAACATAATTAATCAGGAAAAATTTTAAAACTTTGGTAATAAATAATCTTCTGGGATTATTCTGATATCCAATGAGCTATATTTTCATATTTTTTCATCAAAAATAAACAGAATAGGAAGGGCAAAACGATTCCATTATCAAAGTACTTAGTTTCATAATTTTTTTGGCTTTAGTCAAGAAATGCAGTCATTACATTGTGAAATTTCACTTTCCAAAGGAGCTATATTAATATAATTGCCTATAATATTAATTTCAGAATTTAATTTCTGTGCTCTATACATGCATTTCTTTATAAATATAATTTATAAAACAACACATTATGGACAGAAAACATTCATATGTTCTCTAAAATGAGTTTATATTCAATTAATATTTTAATTTAAAATCAATCTATCCATCTATTTATCTACTTACCAATTAATCTACCTACCTATCTATAAAACCTAATAGTTATCTATTTGAACTCTGCCTGAGAGGTAAAATAAATTTTGTTTTTTTAAAGATTTTATTTATTTATTTATTTGTGAGAGAGAGAATGAGAGATAGACAGCACGAGAGGGAAGAGGGTCGGAGGGAGAAGCAGACTCCCTGCTGAGCAGGGAACCCGATGTGGGACTCGATCCTGGGACTCCAGGATCATGACCTGAGCCGAAGGCAGTCGCTTAACCAACTGAGCCACCCAGGCGCCCCGAGGTAAAATAAATTTTAAAAGTATAATTTATTAGTGGCATTAATGAGAGATGGTATCCACATCACTAAAATTCCTGAGAATACTGTTCTAAGCATAAGCTGATCTAAAATACACAAAAATGTCTCCAAGTTCTCCTTTCCTGTTTATGTCCCCCAAAGCACTTACTTATGCTATAGCTTCCTGCCACAAATAAAAGTATAATTTAAAAGATTTAAAAAAATACATTTTGGGACACCTGGGTGGCTCAGTTGGTTGGGCAACTGCCTTTGGCTCGGGTCATGGTCCTGGAGTCCCGGGATCGAGTCCTGCATCGGGCTCCCTGCTCGGCGGGGAGTCTGCTTCTCCCTCTGACCCTCCCCCCTCTCATGTACTCTCTCTCTCTCATTCTCTCTCTCAAATAAATAAATAAAATCTTAAAAAAAATACATTTTGGATAGCTGTAAGTAAATGTGGAAACTAAAAGAATACTTTAATATCTGTCAAAGATCAAAAAGGATAAAGTTTCAAACTTTTATCCATTTTTACAAAAATAATGTTGACATTTCAGCTATTCATTTATTCTATGTGTTTCACTGTTCATGTAAGAATAATGTTGATTTCTCCTAAAAATTGTTATGAAAACAATCGATGTTTTATTAACAATTTCAATTTACTATTGAAAAGCAGTGATAAATATTGATCAATTTCAATACATTAGTTTACCTATTTTTTCCAACTCATTTCATTTGAAATAAACACAAGAGGGAATAAAAACTTTAGTTTATTATAGTGGATCTTTTAACCTCTTGGGGATAAATAATGATATACAGTGTAGGCTGTATTTATTTTGGACCAAAGCTATTTCCCATTTTAATCATGTATCTTTTGCAAAACCACTGTTCATTTGCAGTCTCAACTGTTTGCTGCAATGTAAATTGAATCTCCTGCTAAAGCGAGTCAGCTTTCAACTTAAAACCGTGTGTATGAGTGCATGAGACAGAAAATCAGAATTCCTGTGGTAGGTACATTGTTTAATTAGTCTGGAGATTTTGATAAATCCTCAATACGTTGGGTTCAAGAACAATCAAACCCATTTTTTTTTTTTTTAAGGAGAATTGTCCTTAAAAACATTCTTTTGCCACTGCTACTTATACACTGTTGAAATTAGAACAGGCAATATTTTTGGCTGGAAAGTGGCATAACAAAATAACTATTTTACTTCATGGATGTGTGAATTTGGGTATAAATAAATAAAAGAAAGAAAATAAACCAAGTCTTGGTATATTGCACAATGTAATAGTTTCAGTTGTCATTGTTTCCAAGGGATGGAAACAGCAATTTCTGTGTACTAACTCAAGCTAAAATGTCACAAAAAATTGCATTTCACAACAACAAGCCAGAAAAATAGTACATAACTGTTAGAAGTTTTATTTAAGCATCTTCAACACACTTTATGAGCTGCATAGATGTTTTAAAATAACAATACAATTGAGTTTCATAATTAAAAATAAAACGTCACATGCTTTACCAGTGCAGTGATCTTATGAAGGAATATCATGAAAGTGTCAACCAATCTAATAATTAGGTCTATTCTTAATTATGCAAGTGTTCTTAGATGATTACTAAGACTTTTTTGCAGCAAATCATTAGAAATATATAATTTCTGAGGTTAATTGCTCTCAGAACTTCCTTTGATCAAAGTTTATATCAAATATTATTTTAATATTGAATTATTAATAAACTTACATATTAGCTTTGGTCCATATTCTGCTCACAGGTAGTAAATGTATACAGAATTTGCCTTAAACACCATAAACCTATGTATAATATAATTCTTGCATCTCCCTGTTACCTAGCTGAAATGCTTTCTTATAACAAACACAGTTATATGATATAAATAATGCCATTTGGCTACTTTTTCCATATTGACCTCTGTGAAATCAGGTCATCATATGAACTTAGTGAATACCAAGAGTCCCTGCATGTTCAGTGTTGAATTGCACAAGCTGATACCAACAATTGCTGCCTAGACACCTCATCAACAGAGCTAACTATGCAATTTATGGCCTTCAAGTCTTTATACTGTAACACAAATACATATAAATTGATTTGTAAAACAATACTGAATCTTAGCTTAAGATCATATGTTTACTTTATACTCTGGTACACATTAAAGGGATAATTGAGTGTTAAAAATTGGGGTTGAAGTGCCAATCAATAAAATATTCTAGCTTGAACTGAGGAAGTATACAGAAGTTAAGAGCAGAGACTCTGGAATCTCACTCCAAATCCTATTTCTTGTACTTGGGAAAGTACTTGGGAAAAGTACTTAATCTTCTTAGGCCTCAGTTTTCTTACCTATATACAGAGATAAAAGAAGTACTTCCATGCTGTTATAATGATTGAGTTATTATTGGAGAAGTATCTAGAGCCTGGCACATAGTAAAGCTTTGAAGATTTTTGTTAAGTCAAATTGAATCTTAAAACAGGGATCATGCTTAAAAATTAAGATTGAAGAGTCTTGGGCATATTTCTGACGTGTACGAGGAATAATCCAATACGACTTGTGTCTTTTTAAGAAGAGAGAGAGAGATACCAAGATGCTCATGCACAAGGGGGAAAAAAAAGGTAATTTCAAGACACAACAAGTTGGCAGCCTCATGCAAGCCAATAATTGATAGAGACCTTAGGAGAAAAAAAGACTTTCTCAACACCTTGATCTGGGACTTCCAGCTTCCAAAACTGTGAAAAAATACAATAGTCCCCCCTTATCTGTGGTTTTGCCTTTCATGGTTTCAGTTATTTACACTCAACTATGGTCCAGAAGCAGATGACCCTCATTCTGACATATCAGAAGGTCAGTAATAGTCTAACACTATGTCACTATGCCTACTTATTCACCTCACTCATGTCATCACATAGGCATTTTATCATCTCACATCATCACAAGAATGGTAAGTAGAGTACAATAAGATATTTTGAGAGAAAGATCACATTCACATAACTTTTTTTAAGATTTTATTTATTTATTTGAGAGAGAGAGAATGAGAGATAGAGAGCACGAGAGAGAAGAGGGTCAGAGGGAGAAGCAGACTCCCCGCTGAGCAGGGAGCCCGATGTGGGACTCGATCCCGGGACTCCAGGATCATGACCTGAGCCGAAGGCAGTCGCTTAACCAACTGAGCCACCCAAGCGCCCTCACATAACTTTTATTACAGCATATTGTCATAATTACTCAATTTTATTATTTTTAATCTCTTATTATACCTAATTTATTAATTAAGCTTAATCATATGTATGTATGGAAAAAGTAGTATTTATAGGATTCAGTACTATTCATGGTTTCAGGCATCCACTGGGGATCTTGGAACGGATTATGCACAAATAAGGGAAGGGACTACTTTGTTATTTAAGCCACCCAATCTGTAGAATTATTATGACAGCCCTAGTAAACTAATAAAGATGCTATTTGATGATATCACCAAGTGAATGAGTATGGATAGAAAGGAGCAAATATTTTCTTTATAAACATTTAGATATTATTGGTAAGATAGAAAAAGAAGTTTGAGGGAGAATGGACAATGGTATAGTAGAGAAAAATAGGAAGTATTGTCTATAAAGGAAATATATGCTATCCTAATGTTTCTATTTTGAAAATGGAGATAGGAGCGCCTGGGTAGCTCAGTTGATTAAGTGCCTGCCTTCAGCTCAGGTCACAATTCTCCTGGGATCCAGCCCAGCATCGGGTTCCCGGCTCAGCAGAGTCTGTCTCTCCTTATTCCCCTTCCCCTGCTCATGCTCGAGCTCTCTCTCTCTCAATTAAATAAATAAAATCTTAAAAAAAAAAAAAAGAAAATGGAGATAAAAAAATAACTGCCTATCTGTGCTTTGGACTTCAACACTATCATTTCTGTCTTGAGGGATGGGATAAAACAATCTTCTCCTTTCCCACTATTGAAGCAATTACCCTGTTGTATTCTTCATTCATCTCTTGAGGCAATGACAATTATTTTTACATTCAAAGAAAAGAATTTGTCAGAAAAGGTATGCAAGATGGGCTGATAATAGATATCTGATTATTGCTAAATAGTTGTTTTAGAGAGTAAAATACACAATTACTTATAGAAAAGATAATATTGACTGATCACGATCTCTTGATCTACTAAAATTCTGTTTGCTTTCATGGCTATCTGGTTGTAAGGGCTCCTAAGGAGAAGGCTGAAGAAACTTTAATTAATTAATGTGGATAATTTATACCTCACTTCTTTACTACATCACTGTTGATAAACTGATTATAAAGTGACCTTCCGAACACGTGTAAACATGTTGGAATATTCTATGTCATATTTTATGTCCCTATTCTTTCATAGGTTTTGGCTTGTATTCTTTGAACTTCCCTCATCCACAATCTTTTTTTAAATTTAATTTTATTTAAATTCAATTAATTAACATATAGTGTATTATTAGTTTCAAAGGTAGAGTTCAGTGATTTACTGGTTGCCTGACACCCAGTGCTCATTACAAACATGCCTTCCTTAATAGCCATCACCCACGTCTCCAAATGCAAGGGAAACAAAAGCAAAAATGAACCATTGGGACTTCATCAAGATAAAAAGCTTTTGCACAGCAAAGGGAACAGTCAACAAAACCAAAAGACAACCGAGAGAATGGGAGAAGATATTTACAAATGTCTTATCAGATAAAGGGCTAGTATCCTCAGCCACAATCTTGCCTGTTGCTTCTGATTTATGATTAAGGCAAACACTTGATAGAACACTTGATAGAACATTTGATAAAACAATGACTCAATTTACAGAGCTGGTTATTTTACATATAGACCCCATCATAGGGTCAATTTAAAACTTTTAAGACCATGGGGCACGTGGGTGGCTCAGTCAGTTAAGCATCTGCCTTCAGCTCAGGTCATGATCCCAGGGTCTTGGGATGGAGCTCCGCATTGGTCTCCCTCCTCAGCAGGGAGCCTGTTTCTCCTTCTCCCTCTGCTGCCCACCCCCCGCTTGTGCTTTCTCACTCTCTGTCAACTAAATAAAATCTTTAAAAATAAATCTTAGAAGACCAAATAAAATATAACAATGGTGAGCAAAACTTCAAGCAATTATCCATCGATTTATTTATCTATATACGTATACATGTATACATAATAAGCATACATAGCATGTTCTTCATATACTCTTTTATTTTTATTGTTTTATTCAAAAAGATTTATTATCTATTCTATGCTGAGTAGGGACTGTGGAGTCACACCATTATAAACAAGACATAGTTTCAGCCCTCAGGGACAATCATACTATACATTATTTAACAGAAATATGTAGGATCAAGGCATGACCAGACAACTACAAGCACAGAGAAGGGAGATCATAAGCCAGGTTGGAATGGATGGGTAATCAGGAAAGTCTTTTGTCATATACTCTTTTAAGTTCCTATTACTTTTGCATTCTGTCTTTGTATTTGACAAATGGAAACATAGAGATGTTATATGTGTACTATAGAATTATCTACAAACATGAAAATTCTTGTTACTAGTTTTAGCTAAATATTAGAGCAATTGATAGTGAGGTTTCAGACTGAATATTGAAAAAGTAATAATGTTTTATATTTAATATATTTCCATTTTAAGTGAGTTCATAAAACATACACATATTTACTATTAAATCACTTCACTTTTCATATGAGTACACTAACACAATTCCTGAGTGTCAAAATAATGTTTGGTGTTATTCTTTTTTTTTTTAAGATTTATTTATTTATTTTAGTGGGGGTAGGGGCGACGGAGAGGGAGAGAGAGAAATCTCAAGCCAACTCCCAGTAAGTACAGAGCACAAGGCAGGGCTCAGTCCCACGACCCTGAGATCACGACCTGAGCTGAAATCAAGTCAGATGCTTAAAGGACTGAGCCACCCAGGCACCCCTGTTTGGTGCTATTCTTAAGTGTGATTCTGATTTTGGCTGTCAGAGTGTCTTTATCCTTATATTCATTCAGTTATTTTCTTTCTCTCTTTTTCTCCTCCTCTCTCCCTCTCCCTCTGATGCTATTCACACAATATTCTTTGTCCACTTTTTTTTAAGTAACAAATCAATATTCCTCATGGGGGACTACCCATGTGAATCAGAAAGAAAGAATAACTTCTCCCACAATTTTTCCTTTGGAAGTGGAAGAACATGACACAAGTAGGCCTATAAGAATACTCCATCCCTCTGACCATAGGGTTTGTTTTGAGGATATCCACATGCTTCAAGTTGGACTAGAGTTTGTTCTAGAAATTTCTGCCAAACCTACAGAAAAAGATTGACCCTTTAACTAGGGTGACTAAATTGGAAATGACATATATGGGTTCCTACGGCTATTGTAACAAATTCCCCACCAATTCAGGGGCTTAAAACAGCACAAATTTGTCATCCTACACTTTTGGAGTTTAGAAGTCTAACATCAACAAGGCTGTGTTCCTTATGGAGGCTTCAGGGGAGATTTTTCCCTTGCCTTTTTCAGCTTCTAGAGGTCACCTTAATTCCTTGCCTCCTGCCCCTCCACCCCTTTGTTTCTGTTATCACATTTTCTTCTCTGACTCTGATCCTCCAGTCTCCCTCTTAGTAGTACACCCTTGTGATTACATCTGGTTTATCCAGATAAACCTTGATAACCTCTCCATCTCAGGATCCTTAACTTAATTACATCTACAAAGTCTGGCGTACTTGGGTGGCTCAGTCAGTTAAGAGTCTGCCTTCAGCTCAGGTCACAATCCCAGAATCCTAGGATCTAGTCCCACATCGGGCTCCCCGCTCAGCAGAGAGTCTGCTTCTCCCTCTGACACCCACCCCCTTCATGCTCACTCTCTCTCTCTCAAATAAAAAAAAAATTAAAAAATCAAAGTCTGGTTTACCATATAATGTTTCCACAGAGACAGGCAAAGGTAAGGAGTGGCACTTTATGAGGGAGACATTATTTAGCATACCTTATCAAAGGGATATTATGCCTTCTAGGAAAAGAAAACTTTTTTTTTTTTTTAAGATTTTATTAGAGAGAGAATGAGCATGAATCAGGAGGGGGCAGAGGGAAAGGGAAAAGCAGGCTCCAGGGAGCCCAGTGTGGGCCTCTATCCCAGGACCCTGAGATCATGACTTGAGCCAAAGGCAGATGCTCAATCACAAGGCACCCCAGAAAAGAGAACTCTTGTGAGAGAATGACAGAATTCTAATACTGTTAGTTGAGTCACTGGATCAGTTATATGTGAAGTTAGCACCACACCTGGACTCCTACTTATTAATTTTTTCATCTTTCACTCCAACATTGGATGGGATTTCTGCACTTTAAATAAAAATAGTTTAAATAATGCCCTGAATAATCATAGCCCTACCTATATCTTTAGCCTTAACTTTTGCTTCTGTTACTCTTGCTCTTTTCAAATCACATTTGCCTTTCTCCTGTTCCAACATTCCTCACCCTTTCACCTCAGGACTTTAACAAACATGTTATTTTGTCCACCTGAGTTTCTCTCCCTCCCACCTTCTCCTAGACAGTCCCTACCTGTCCATCTTTTCCTTCAAATATCACTTCCACAGGAAAACCCTTCTTGAACACATAAACTAATTTGAATAAATACATGCTTTTGGAGCATCTTAAGTTTCTTTATAATAGCACAACTGAAGTCAGTTAACATTGGGTTTGTTTTTAACTACTAACTTCACTCCTAAACTGAAAGTTCTATAAAGGCACATTGACCATGTCTGTAACTTAACTGCTATATTCTCCACACCTGGCACACATAGGCACTCAATGAATAGTTGAAAGCAAAAAGAAATCACATCATGGTCAGAGCTCTGCTCTTAGGTTGAATGTATCAAACATAAGCCAATTCAGAATTTCAGAGATAATTCTGATTTACTACCTTAAATAAACGACTAAGATTTAAAATGAAGTGCCTGAAATAATAATATTATTACTTGAGCACATTAACCTTTGATGAACTAGACAATCCCAATGTATTATCAATGTTCCAGACCAATGGCTCTTTCTGAAATCAAGGCAAATCCTTAACAATCTTGTGAAATGCTACTGATACTTTTAAAAGCTAACTGAAACAGAGAAGAATGAGTAGTAAAATTGTAATTCAGCTCCTGTTTTAGCCAAGTAGATACACTGTCTCTCATTTCTTCTTTTTCATAGTTGATTTGCACAGTTGGGTTCCCTGATTTCTGAAAAGGGGGGAACACCAAAAATATCAACTAAAATTCTTGTAACAGGTCTTTTGATTGATATCCTACTGTTCCAAATCTGAGGGTTTGTAGAAAGTAGTAATTATTGTAGACGTCAGGTGTCCCAGAGAGCAGATAAGCAAGAAAAATAGATGTACCAAGATTTTTTTTTTCATTCAGCCAAAAGAGGATTTCATTTTGGTGAAGGAGCTAAACTAAGAGTCATTTGAGTTTCTCAGTTTTTTTTTTTCATTCCTCAATTAACTTTTACCTTGACTATTAAATTAGCTCTCTATCTGGTTCTAATTTTATCTACCAAAATGTTGTTAGACTTATCCCATCTAGAATTCAGGTTTTAAAGAGTAACATAAAGAACAAAATAAAACATCTGTTGTTGATGGCATGTTATAATACTGCCTAAAACTACTAGTGTCTGTGCTCTTGTCACACCAATGGATGTGCACTCCTATTTCTTCAAGTCTTAATAACTTTTTACCTTATAATCACTATTTTTATATTTTAAATCGTTTTTTTTTTCCTAAAGACTACTTGAATTGCTTTTAGGTATATTCTCTGATGTCCTAACCTAAGGTAATAGTATAATCCTGTCTTCTGTCTAACCCATTAGAATGTAAACATCATGAGTGGAAAGAACGGGTGTCTTATTCACAGTTTTACTTGTAATGTCTAGCACTGAGATTAGAACAGAGTTGTCCCCCAGTCTATTTTGTTGGGTAAATAAATGCTTGAAAGAGTGAATGAATACATGATTATGGAGTTATTTTTTTTATTGTTAGTATAAGAATGAAATCTTTAAAAATAACACCCAGTCAAATCAGACTAAGTTTTTGATTTGGACATAAAAATCCCAGGGCACCCTTGGAATACGTTAAGTTCTTTGGCCAATTATTTCTTATTAAAAGGAATTGACATTAATATTAATGTATTTCTACTTTACAAATGCTGGTATAAATATTCATACCACTGTCCCAGCAAAATCTCTACACTCACAGTCTGGAAATTTTCTCTAAGACTATTTAGAAAAGTTTAAAAAATTGTATAAAGTTGAAGCCAGCAAAGATCAAATGGCAGGTGGTTTAAGCAGGCATTTCCTACATATTAGTATACCGACAAATTATGGCAAAGATGACTTCGTGCCTGACAAGGGTATTTTTTCCCCCAATGTTTTGCCAAGGCTCTGGATGAAAGAAAAGCATGCTATGGATGGTTAACTGATATCAATCATGACCATTCCCTATTTTTTAACATTCATTCTTTGCTTCTGTGCCATCAACATCTCATTCTTCTCTAAATGCTGAGACAACTTAAGGTTCAATGCCGAAACACTCTTGCCATAACATTTCAATTTTTATTGCCATAAATCAAAAGTATATATAATAGACACACATTTTAGATTTGAGTAAATTAATAACAGATGTATTCTTCTGGAATATTTTTAAGACAACATTAAAATTAAATAGAAAATATCTGTCTAATCAAAACAGATGTGCAATTCCCCAAACCACCCATTAGATTTTAATTCTTTCTATAACATTAAAACATCTGTTCCATATAATAACTATGGTAAAAACAATTTTATCGGCACAGTGTTTACAATACGATTTTATAGACAGCATCTCTATTTTAAAGGATGCATTTAAACATATTACATTGGGATTGAAAGGAAAACTTAACTTCCTGGGCATTTTTAAACTTAATGGAGTATATGTTAAAATGTGCCAACAAAAGAAAAGAAGGGTTAAGAAAAGAACAAAGGAAAAATGGATTTAAATCTTTTCCTAAACTTGAGGGTTTTTGTTTGTGTTTGTTTGTTTTGGGTAAGACCATAGAGTATACACACCAAAACGTTGTAGTGTTTGCTATAGAATAATGGTTCAAGATGAAGGTTTCATGGCACTGTTTATGAAATAATTTTTGTCTTTTACACCCTTCTTGAAACATTTCTGTATTTTTTCCAGACCCCCTTCCTTAAAAAAAAACAACAAAACAGTATCACATGAAAAGAGATCAGATCTAATATTTTAACACTTTACTCAATTAAACAGCAGTTATGATTAATAAATTGTTAGAATGTCCATGGGACCAAAAATAGTGTGTGACAGAAGTGTTTTAGGACACTGACTACAAAATATCATTAAGGCGGCAATGCCTTTTTTTCAACTAAGAATTGTTTTGAAAGACAGAGATAATAGGCAAGCTAACAGAGAGACACAGTTTAATCCACTCAAAATCATTTGCCTTCATAAGATATTTCCAATTCTGTTGTTTGGTTATTTGCTTTATTGGAAAAAGAGATATTACTAGAATGCAATTCAAATCTACTAATTTGTAGTTCATAAGGGATATATGTTATAGATGAAGAATTAATTTTCTTTATTGTCTTTCTCTTTAAAATTTATGTTTGTTAGGGAATTGGATCTCCATTGAATTATTTATATCATAAATTGTATACTTATTTTGAGCTTTTATTGTACCATTTTTTTAAAGATTTTATTTATTTATTTGAGAGAGAGAGAATGAGAGAGAGAGCACATGGCGGCGGGAGGGTTAGAGGGAGAAGCAGACTCCCTGCTGAGCAGGGAGCCTGATGCGGGACTCGATCCTGGGACTCCAGGATCATGACCTGAGCTGAAGGCAGTCGCTTAACCAACTGAGCCACCCAGGCACCCTATTGCTACCATTTTTAACTCAATTTGCATCACCCATACATTAGATGAAAACAACCAAGAGAAAATTGTGTTCTTATTGTTACTGTTTCTTTGTTATCTTGACAAGTTCAGTGATTGTCTGATTCCCAAATCAGGACATATGATTTACAAAGGGGAGAAAAGTACTTTTTATCTTTCAGTTTGAGAAACCCGTAATTAAGACTTCATTGTGTTTATATCTGTTAGTTATTTCATGTTAGCAAATCTGTATCCAAATTAATAAATTTAGCAGCATTATATTTTAGCAGATATGCATTCTCTAAAAAAATGGGATTTTTTTTATTTGTCTGATAAAATATACTAACTGGATCATGTATATTTTTTAGAATGAAGCCACTTTTAAATTTGCATAGCATTTATTATTTATGTTTACCTTAGTAACTAATAATCACATCTAAAACAGTAAGCTTTATTGATATTAAAGTGTATGTTATGTAGGCTAAATAATGTATTTGCATTAAATATTTCTTTTATGTCCATTGTTAAGTATGAAATGAAATGTGGGTGTATATTTATAATTCAGATTCTATTAAAATGGAATTTGTTAGGACTTTTCCCTGCTTAATTTTTACATTATACTTTTCAAAATCTTTTTTTTTTTTTTATTTGAGAGAGAGAGAGAGAGAACATGCATGGAGAGGGAGAGAAGCAGACACTGTGCTGAGCACAGACCCTGAGGTGGGGCTTAATCTCACGACTCTGAGATCAGGACCTGAGCCGAAATCAAGAGTCTGATGCTTAACCAACTGAGCCACCGAGGCACTCCTCAAAATCCTTTAGTAAAAATTCACAGTGTGCTCAAAATATACCTAAAAAATAATTGAAATTATTTTGATACATTTAAGCATTCCATTTTATTTGATCAGATCTGGTAACAATTAAGATAAATAATCACAACAAAAAGTTACTTAGGTTCAGTCAACAAAACATTATAGCCATTCTCTAGCAAGGGGTTAACCTGATACCACCTCTCATAGATATGAATATTGTGTTTCTCTCTGTCTCTCTCTTTTGATCTGAATGAAATCATGCGAGTTGGCACTGCTGGTGCAGGAGCAACAGATCCTGGCTGGCGCTGTCCTGAGTTGGCAGCGTCATTCCAAGAGCACTATCAATCTGTTGGCGGACTGGCTATGTACAGAAGATTGAAAAAAGAAGTACATATTTGGACAAAAGAGCAGCTAGTTCAATATTGCAGAAAGGAATTACAAATACAGGGCGCCTGGGTGGCTCAGTTGGTTAGGCGACTGCCTTCGGCTCAGGTCATGATCCTGGAGTCCCAGAATCGAGTCCCGCATCGGGCTCCCTGCTCAGCGGGGAGTCTGCTTCTCCCTCTGACCCTCTTCCCTCTCATGCTCTCTATCTCTCATTCTCTCTCTCTCAAATAAATAAATAAAATCTTTAAAAAAAAAAGGAATTACAAATACAAAAAGGGTAAGGTTAGAATAAGCCATGTGATATTAATCAGTAATTTGAAGTAAAAGTTTGAACTCAGTTAAGATACGTAGGTAGGTAGTTAGAAATAGGGTATGTGCTACGGTGAGCGCTGTGAATTGTGTAAGACTGATGAATCACAGACCTGTACCTCTGAAACTCATAATATATTATATGTTAAAAAAAAAAAAGAAGATAGTAGGAAGGGAAAAATGAAAGGGGGAAATCGGAGGGGGACATGAACCATGAGGATTATGGACTCTGAGATACAAACTGAGGGTTCTAGAGGGGAGGGGGTGGGGGGATGGGTTAGCTTGGTGATGGGTATTAAAGAGGGCACATTCTGCGTGGAGCACTGGGTGTTATGCACAAACAATGAATCATGGAACACTACATCAAAAACTAGTGATGTAATGTATGGTGATTAACAGAACATAATAAAAATAGATAAATAAAGGATTGGTCACAAGAAAAAAAAAGAAATAGTTGTTTGCATGTGTGCATGTATGTGTAATTTTGACCTCTAACAAGAGGGTCTAGAAACAATACCAATGTCCCAATACAAATGAGCATATCTAATGTTAATAAGTTGGATTTTAAATACCATTTTCTATAAAAAGGTACCAAGACTTATTGGATTTCTGGACTGGAACGGGATAAGGACAAGATGATTCAGGAATATCTGAGCCAGAGCCCTTGGCAACCATTACCATACTCTCTGCTTCTTTGAGTTTGACCATTTTAAATACTTCATGTAAGTGAAATCATGTGTTCTTTGTCCTTCTGTGACTGACTTATTGCATGATGTTCTTCAAGTTGTGGCCTAGATAGAATTTCCTTCTTTTTTAAGGCTAAAAAAGTATTTCATTGTATGTATATAACACATTTGCTTTATACATTCATCTGTCAGTGGACATTTGTGCTGTTTCCATATGTTGACTATTATGAATAATGCTGTAATGAGCACGGGAGTATAGATATGTCTTCCAGATCCTAATTTCAATCTTTTTAGGTATACCAAGAAGTAGACTTGTTGGATCCTAAATGGAGTTCGATTTTTCTAATTTTTTGAGAAACCTCCGTACTGTTTTCCATAGCTGCTGTACCATTTTTATTCCCACCAACAGTGTGTAAGTGCTCCTATTTCTCCATAACCTCCCCAACACTTGTTTTTTTAATTGCTTTTTGGTGTTTTTTTCCTTTTTTTAATTTTTATTTATTCTTTTATTATGTTATGTTAATCACCATACATTACATCATTAGTTTTTGATGTAGTGTTCCATGATTCATTGTTTGCCTATAACACCCAGTGCTCCATTCGGTATGTGCCCTCTTTAATACCCATCACCAGGCTAACCCATCCCCCACCCCCTCCCCTCTAGAACCCTCCGTTTGTTTCTCAGAGTCCATAGTCTCTCATGGTTCGTCTCCCCCTCTGATTTCCCCCCCTTCATTCTTCCCCTCCTGCTATCTTTTTTTTTAACATAAAATGTATTATTTGTTTCAGAGGTACAGATCTGTGATTCAACAGTCTTGCACAATTCACAGCGCTCACCATAGCACATACCCTCCCAGTCTCTATCACCCAGCCACCCCAGCCCTCCCACCCCACCCACCACTCCAGCAACCCTCAGTTTGTTTCCTGAGATTAAGAATTCCTCATGTCAGTGAGGTCATATGATACATGTCTTTCCCTGATTGACTTATTTCGCTCAGCATAATACCCATTTTATGAGGTCACCATTACCTTGATCCCCAAATCGGAAAAAGACCCCATCAAAAAGGAGAATTACAGACCAATATCCTTGATGAACATGGATGCAAAATTCTCAGCAAAATACTAGTCAATAGGATCCAACAGTACATTAAAAGGATTATTCACCATGACCAAGTGGGATTTATCCCTGGGCTGCAAGGTGGGTTCAACATCCGCAAATCAATCAATGTGATACAATACATTAATAAAAGACAGCTTGCAGTTATTGTTTTGATAATAACCATCCTAATAGGCACATGCCTGAGATATGCATGCAGATGCGTACCACAAGTTCTATAGAAGAATGACAATATAATTAGCACAAACCTAGAAATATCTCAAATTTCCATCAACAGAAGAACACACATGTAAATTAGAGCATATTTCCTAAAATGGTTAATAAATGCATGAATGAAAATGAGCAACTACTGCTACATGCATAAACATGTTTGAATCCATATCATTAAGCAAAAGGCCAAACATAATGAATTGGATACAACATGATTCCATTAATAAAAGTTAGAAATAGGCAAAATGAATCTGAGTACAGAAGTCAGGATAATTACCTTTGTAATAGGGTCACACTAGTGACAAAGAGAGATGGGCAGGACTTTCGGAACCCTGGTCATAACTAGGGTTTTATGTAGTTAGGCACCATATGTGTGGGGCCAGATAAATCTTTGGTGGAATCAATCAGATAAGAATAGCATATAAAATGGTCTAAATCTGTAAGGCAGAGTGTATAAAATAAAAATAAACCATAGAATTGTTATTAATCTCTAAAAACTATTAAAAAATTAACACAGTAATTAAGTAGTGAAAAGCTTTACAATTATTGCTATTTTTAATATGCATCTCTGCCATCTCATGTGTAATCTTAACTCAGAATAACTAAAGCATCATAATTACATAATTAATATCCATGATATAGTGGAAAATTATCTGTTGCATTATACAGCAAAATGTATAAAACAAAGATGAATATTAATGACAATTAGATAACTAAATTAATTAACCATAAAATCCGTTCTAAAATTGTAATAACTATTGCATTTCTTTGAAAAAAATTCCAAATAAATTTTATTTTACTTTTCTAAAACCACTTGATAAGAAGTTTACTTTAATCATATATTTATATCCGAGTATCCCCTACTAGAATGTTATTCCTTGATAGTAGGATTTATATTTTATTCATTTATATACATCGTATTGAGTGCAATTTAGATTTAATTGGGTCTGGAATAAATAAAATAACAATATATATAACCAAGGAGGATGTTTTATAGTACTTTTGCAAGCTGAGATAAAAAATATCTACTACTTATTGAGCAACTAATACATGAGAAAACAGTGCAGATATTACTTCATTCTATCTCCACTTTACTGAAAAGGAAGGTGAATCTCAGTGAAGTTATGCCATCTGCTGAATGAATATCCTAGGAGCTGATAAGAGAAAGAGGAAGAATTTATATTCATATCTGACTTCAAATTCCATTATTTTAAATATTATGCCATATCTTCACTGTTTGGGAAATCTTGCTTGAAATCAAAATTTGTTGTGGTCAGTGAATCTTTTCAAACTTGCTTCCAGACTCTAATCTACCTACATTTACAAACATAGAAAAAGCCCAAGTACCTCCACAAACAGCTAGAGAAACATTACAGAGGTTGAGAAGTTTACTTTTTATAGCTTTCACATTATTTAGAATACATTTCTGAGAAAGACATAATTTGAAGTATGGATGTTAAACAACTATGGACTCACAGTCTCTTCAAATAATTTATCACCTTTGATAGAAGTAATTGACTATTTTGTCATCTAAGCTTGGAATTTTGAATGGTAAGAGAAAAAAATCAAAGAAGCTATGTAATATAAAGAAATAAAAATGTTAATAAAAATGTTTAAAGGCTTTACTGAAACTATAATTTAATACATATTAGACAAATAGAATAAGGTGGATGAATGTTGGCATATTTGATATCATTTTTTATTTTAACTTAAAAGTACTTATAATTATAGGTTAAGCATTTTGTAAAATATATAGAATTCAAAGCAGATTGTAAGGTATTTATCACACATTAATCAGATGAGTGGAATAAGTATTCATTCTCTAAATTAATATTTAAATTATACATACCAGGTAACCCTACTTGGCAATCCATTCAAGATTCTGATTCCTTGTGTGCTTAAATTATTTATGCAGCGTTTCTCACACGCTAGTGTGTGTAAGAGTTACTCAGACTCATTATTGAAAATGCAGCTCCCTCATCCTTAGGGTTAGGTCTTGATTAGTTGTTTTGTGGTAATCAATTTGAGGATGACATTATGAGAAATACTATTCTTCATTACTTTCCACTAGGATAAAGTAAGCACACCTAGTATGCTTACTGGAAAAAATTGTTCAATAAGTTGAACGAACAAATTATTCAAATAAGATTTGCCAATTTAGTGAAAATAGCCATGTTAAACTGACTTGATAAATTTAGTAAGGCTTTTTCCTTCCTCACAGACTCCTGGACTTAGACTCACCCAAACTCAACAGGCACTGGAATACAAACAACCCTTCCTACTATTCCTTCCAGAGAGAATGGACTGACCTCAGAGAAAAATATTCCCTAATCAACTGTCTGATCCACCTGTTCTTTCCTTTCCTCCACTCACTGTTCCATCTAGCCTTGTTTACTTCTCCCTCTATTCCTATGAAAGGAAAGCCTCTCCATTACAGCTTTGAGACACTTAACATATCTGACTGTTGGAGCCTTCTCCCTAGTCCAACGGTCCTTCTCACCCAACTGCAATAGTCTTTTGGAATAAAGTCTCTACTTCTGTATTTTTTATTGAGATATAATGAACATACAACATAATGTTAGTTTCAGGTATAAAACATAATCATTTGATATTTGTATATATCATGAAATGACCACAATAAGTCTAGTTATCATTACTACACAGTTATGATTTTTTTTTTCCTGTGATGAGATCTACTTGTGATTTTAAGATCAACTCTCTTAGCAACTTTCAAGTATAAGATACAGTATTATTAACTATAGTCATTATGCTGTACTTTATATTCCTATGATTTATTTTACAAAGGAAAGTTTGGACTTTTTGAGCACCTTCACTTATTTTGCTCACTTCCCGCTCTCTGTCAACCACCAATCTATCATTTGTATCTGTGTGTTGTTTTTTAAAAATTCCACATACATGTGAGATCATATGGTATTTTTCTTTTTCTGACTTACTTTTCTTATAATAATGCCCTCAAGATCCAACCACGTTATTCCAAAGATCAATGGAACAGAAGAGAGAGCCCAGAAATAAACCCACACATATATGGTTACTTAATTTGTAACAAAGGAACCGAGAATATACAATGGGGAAAGGATGGTCTCTTCAAGAAATGGTGCTAGGAAAACTGGACAACCATATGCAAAAGAAGGAAACTGAACCCCCATCTTATGCCATACACAAAAATTAACTTGAAATGGATTAAAGACTTAAACATAACACCTGAAACCAAAAACTCCTAGAAGAAAACATAGGAGGTAAGCTCCTCGACGTCAGGTTTGGTGATGATTGCTTGTACTGACACCAAAAGCAAAGGCAACAAAAGCAAAAAATAAACAAGTGGAACATCACACTAAAATGCTTCTGCACAACAAAGGAAACCATCAACAATATGAAAAGGCAACCTACCAAATGGGAACAAATATTTGCAAATCATATATATGATAAGGGGTTAATATCCAAAATATATAAATAACTCCTACAACTCAACTGCAAAAAAAGTGATTAAAAAATGGTCAGAGGAGGGCGCCTGGGTGGCTCAGTCCTTAAACATCTGCCTTTGGCTCAGGTCATGATCCCAGGGTCCTGGAATTGAGCCCTGCATGGGGCTCCCTGCTTGGCGGGAAGCCTGCTTCTCCCTCTCCCACTCCCCCCGCTTGTGTTCCCTCTCTTGCTCTCTTTCTCTCTGTCAAAAAATAAAATCTTAAAAAAAAAAATGGTCAGAGGATTTGAATATACCTATTTTTCCAAAAAAGACATAGATGGCCATCAGGGACATGAAAAGATGCTTAACATCAGTACTCATCAGGAAAATGCAAATCAAAACCACAGTGATGTATCACCTCACACATGTTAAAATAGCTATTATCAAAAAGACAAAAAATAGGGCGCCTGGGTGGCTCAGATGGTTAAGCGTCTGCCTTCGGCTCAGGTCATGATCCCAGGGTCCTGGGATCGAGTCCCGCATCGGGCTCCCTGCTCCTTGGGAGCCGGCTTCTCCCTCTGCTTCTCTCTCTCTCTCTCCCCCTCTGTCTCTCATGAATAAATAAATAAAATCTTAAAAAAAAAAAAGACAAAAAATAAGTTGTCAAATATGTAAAGAAAATGGAACACTTGTACAATGTTGCTCAGAATATAAATTGGCACAGCCACTGTGAAAAATAGTATGGAGATGCCGCAAAATATTAAAACCAAGAACTAGAACTACCATATGATCCAAAGATTCCATTTCTGGGTATTTATCCAAAGAAAACTAAAACACTGACTCAAAAAGATATGTACACCCTCATGTTCACTGCGGCATTATTTATAATAGCCAAGATATGGATGCAACCTAATCATCCAGTCTTCAAATAGTTTACTTGTAATCTGTACATATGTAAGTTATATCTACTAATATTTTTAACAGGCAGTGGAACCTCTGCTTGTCAGAGTATAAGGTCAATATACTGTATAATGCAACATAATGGCACAATGCCCAAGAAGATAAAACATCAGTTTCCGGTTAATCATTTAAAGATACATGTGCTTATGTTTAGATTACCAAATTTTTAGATAAGGGTTCTACACAGACACACCAGATGAAATAAAAATGCAAAACATTTTTTTATTATGTTCAGTTAGCCATGTGGAACATAAGGAATAAACTAGCACTTTCTGATGACGAAGTCTCATTGTTCTTACTATGGTAGTGAAATATCAGACTTTTTGGAAAGGTCTTTGAAATAGGAGCACATCTAAAATAAATGAAGAAAACTGTCCTTACCAGCTTGCATAATGTGTACAGAGAACAGCATATTGAGTGATTTGTAAAATAATTTCTTTAAAGAATTTTAAGGTATTTCAAAGTAATTTTTAAATATGTCAGCAGGTTTGATTTTGACATTAAATTTGTAAACTAAATAAAACACGTTATATATAGTTGCTCATTTTATAGCAAATGAAACTGATTCCAAATGGCTTAATTGGTCTTATAATAAATTTCTAACAGTTCTTGGTTTGATTAAGATCTCAGGATTTTAATATTTAGTACTACACTTCTATATAGTGCCACTGTTTTATGTGTTTGTATACACACACAGATAGAAATGTGTAGAATAACAATATTTTATGGCATCAATACTTATAACATTGTCATGTGGCAAGCCATTGTCATGAGTAGTTTGTGTGTTTTTTTTTTTCCAGGCCAACATTTATCACTACTGAGAGATAAATTAAAGGAAATGTCTGAATGCTACATAAACATACAATATAGGTTTATTTTCCCTTAAATATATTGGTGTTAATGTTAAATGACATTAACAAAGAAGAAAATTGTTCCATTTTAATAAGCTGTATAGCAACAAGGTTTGGATCAAAATATTTATTTGACTTAATCTGACATTTTTTCCCAGGAAATTGTTTCTCAAACATTGAGCCTAACTAGTAAGAGATTTTCATAATGGCATTCCCAAAGTAATAGTTGTTGCTGGAGAGTTTTCACAAACATCCTTTTAAAAGTATGTAATTACTATTTCATGTTTTTTTTTTTTTAAAGCAGCAGGTTAAGTTGTGTTATAAATGCAATAAGTTACGTGTATATATAGCATCCTTTCCAGATTTTGAATTTCCCAGTTTTATCTTCTGGTTAAATATCCAAGTTATTCTCAATTATTCAGGACATATTAAACACATTTCTTCATTAACAAATTTCAAATGTTTGTCTTTAGTCTTGGAAAGTAACTAGAGCTCTATGTTAGTTCAATTTCTTTCAGAAATAATTTCATTTTAGTTGTCCAAGATGTGTTAAATGTAGTATTTTAATATGGTTCAGGAACCATATGGCTTTATTGAAATAATGACAGTTACACCAGTGGAATGTTCCATAGTAAAAGAACTTGGTAGCTTTGACCCTATGTAACACTTTGACAAGGAAAACACAGGCTCCTCTATATGAAGTCATTGATTATTCCTTCCCTTCTATGTTTTCTTACATACCCGTTAAATTTTACTTGTGTTTATAAAGTAAAATCAAGCATTACCACCAGGATACTGATCTGGAAGATCTGAGAGGTATACTGCTTTCATAGACTAACACAAGCATTGTGGAGATAAATATAAAATCAATTCAGAGCAGGTGCAATCCTCAGAGGGAAGGTTTATTCAGTAAATATTTACTGAATGGCTATTGTATATCAGTAACTGTTCTAGGCTTTAGGGATTAAAAGATCAAACCTCAAAGAGTTCAGGGAAGAGTAGCCCCGACAGAAAAGTAAACAGATAATTTCTGCTGATAGTAACATCATGGCAATTTTTTTCTGTTCCAAATATAAAACTTTTTCTATCTCCCTTTAAAATATCCTTGAGAATACAGAAAAATCAAAGTCTGGCAAGAGCACTGAATGTTTGCTATTGCCTGTAGAAGTTTTCCACTAAATGAATGACAGGAAAGATTGAATTTAGAATACAGTCTTGATTACTCATTACATGCCATATGCTTAACCAGAACAGGCAGACAGTGCCAAAGGAAGTTTGATGTAATTGACTCCAACAATTACCTGTGCATAAATCCAGAGTGCAGAGGCAGCAATGACAAAAACAAAAATATTTCCCTTCCAAGAAATGTATAGAAAATCAAAGCAACAGGTGGATTTCTCCCTAAAATGATAGAGAAGAAAAAAAAAAAAAAAACAATCTGAGCTGCTCAGAAACAAAATTGTGATCTCATTCCCTAGTAGCCCCTACTATGGTATAAATGTTCAAACAAAACAGTTCTCAACATGCAAAACTGTAAACAGTAGAGAGCAAGAGGTTACAAAATGGGAGGAAGCATCATTAATAATATATAATTGGGTGCCTGGGTGGCTCAGTCGTTAAGTGACTGCCTTCGGCTCAGGCCATGATCCTGGAGTCCTGGGATCGAGTCCCGCATCGGGCTCCCTGCTAGGCGAGGAGCCTGCTTCTCCCTCTGGCCCTCCCCCCTCTCGTGTACTCTCTCTCTCTCTCTCTCTCTCTCTCTCTCTCATTCTCACTCTCTCAAAGAAATAAATAGATCTTTAAAAAAAATAATAATATATAATTGTTTAAGGATGGGACTTGTAAAAGAAGTGCTTGCTCCTGGGCAACAAGCCTCAATTTTGCAAGCCACCCGGAACGAAAAAGTTGTTAGAACCTTGATAACAGATTAGTTTGTAAGAGAAGTAATGGTAATCAGTCTCTAAGTAGAATGATAACAATGAATGTTTAGATCTATATAGACCTGGAGATTGTGAATTTCGGTGTCGACTGGGAACAGCTTTTACTTTAATCTAGACTATTATGTCACCAAACAAGACTATGAACATATAATTGATACATAATCCAATTTTTCAACAGAATATATGGGTTTTTATGTGAACTATCTCAATTTTAAAAATGGCATTAAATACAGATTTATAGCATTATGTTGGGCTAATAATGTAGAATATTCAAAACCTATCTACAAGCTATATTTGGTTTATGGGACACAGTTTGGAACTTCTATTATAGGATACAGTCTTTTATATTATAACAAGACTACTACTAATAATAAGAATACCAATAGCTGGGAGATAAAAGACATTTTAGAAGTGCCACTATTCTAAAGACTTTCTATTTAGTCCTCACAAAAACAGACTGAGAAACAGAGACACATAAATGTTAAGTAACTTGCCCAAGATTACGCACATAGGAAGGATAGAAATTTGGATCACATTTGGCTTTAAATCCTAATCATAGATGCCTTGGCTGAGAATAGGCAAATTCCCAAGTAAGTCCAGTAGATCCTAGCTAGATATACACATGTTAATTACTGGAACCTAAACTAAGGTCTATGTAGAGTAATTGGCTTCAGTTTTAAATCTGAGTCAAAAATCCTGGTCAACAAGGATACTTTATCTATTATCAAAGACTATGTCTAGATAGACACATCCTTTGTCATAGACAAATAATAAACAATTAGTGGCATTGAAAAACATTTTTAATAACTTTTCTTTAAATGCAGAAAAAATACTTCATTATTAAAAATGCTCATTTGCCAAAATGATAAATGAAAGCATACATAAACCAGACTCAAAATACATTCATAGTGTATAATCCCATTTATATGACATTATGGGAAAGGGAAAGGCATAGTAAGCAAAAACAGATCAGAAGTTTCCAGAAGTTTGGCATGAGAGGAGACATTGATCCAGATAAATTTTGGGGAATGAGGCAAGTGCTGTATATATCTTCATTGTGACAACCATTCCACAGCAAGGCAGAGTAATTTTGTGTTTTAAATTAAAATAACTTCAGAAAAAAATGTCTTCTGATCAGTTCCTCTAAATTATTTCCACGCCCTTTAAGGCACTCTATGGTTTAGTCTCTCCCTACATCCTCAACCTCATCCCTCATATTTTAGACTTGGTCATTTTGGTATAGATGCAGTAACTTGTTCTTTCTGCTCTTTTAAGTGATAACTACCTTAGGGCCAGGAAAAAACTGCTGGCAGCATTTCAAAGGGCTAAGTCTTCCCTACCCAGTTATTGGCATAAATGCCCTTTCTTCTTAGAGGCCAGAGGGTGAACATTTCCCCACCCAAATAGTTACCTTATTTCATTCTCTTTTAGATTCTTTGTTATTTAGTTTGTTAACTTGTTTATTTTATAAATGAGGATGTAAATTTCTCCAAATACTTTCAGAGATCACACAAAAATGTTTCACTTAAAGAAAACAACAAAAATAACAACTTTGGTGAATTCTTGGCATACTTAATTTTTTTCATTATATTCCACCATCTATGTCCCAGAACAAGAACCTGAACTTTGTAGGAACAAAAATCTTTATCTGTTATGGCACTATGATACATCGATATAGTATACATTCTATGTTGTTAATCTTATTTATATAAGAATTATATACCACTATGTTACACATTATACATTATTTATAATGTATCTTATATATTATATATTTTATGAACTAAATAAAATGTATTCTTATGCAGCAAATTGTAAATTACATATTCTATAAATTGGAGTAGAAATTAGCAAGCTATAGCCAAATCCGGCCTGTCAAATGTTTTCATAAATAGATTTTTATTAGAACAGTCACACCCATTCATTTATATATTGGGCTGTCTTCATGATACGAAGACAGTAATGATTAGTTGCAAAGAGATCATATGGCCCTTCCATCTAAAATATGTAGCATCCAGACCTTTATAGAAACAGTTTTCCAACCCTTATCCTAGACTATGAGTATTAGATCTTTCTTTTTCTCTCTTTCTTTCTTATCTATATATCTATCCATCCATATGCATTTATAATTGCATTATGTGGATATAAAAATACAGGTATGTTTCTTTAGTTACGCCACTATTATTTCTCAAATGGTTTATTATAGAAAAACAAAAACAAAAACACTCTCCTCTTCGACATCCCTAAGTCTACTTTACTGTCTAAATTCCAGGCTCCAAAGAAAGAAATCATGCCAACCACCTTGCTTAAAAGTCTTCTATTTTTTTCCCCCTTATATTTAGAAGAAATCAATAATCTTTATCCCAATTACAACCCTATACAATCTGGCTTCCACAACACTCCAAACTGACCCCTTCCCTCTGACTCCATTCCTCACTGGAATACTCTTTCCACAATCTTTCCATAGAGAGGATTTCTTGCCATTCAGATCTGAGCATAAAAGTTATCTTCTCAAAGACTTCCTTGTCTACCCAATCTGAAGTATTTTTCTTGTTTATATGTTACTTTTAATTTATCCCAATGTTGAAATAAAAGTCTAATGGAATTGAAGATTTTTTTCCCCCTCTCCTATTCTCTTCTCTACCAATAATATCAGAACAATGACTGACCTTGCCTGTGTAAAAATCTACTTTGTAGAAAAACATACTTGTTTTTTTATACTGCTATTTCTATACATATAGCTAATTTGCCAGTGATTATTAACAATGCAGCAATTTAATACATTAAGAAAATAATTTAAGAAGACTTGTTCAACATTTTTGATATATGCAACTTTCTGAAATATCATTTCTATATTTTGATTTCTCATGTCAAAGTGCCATTTAGTTTTCTTTCCCAGCAAGTTCAAATGTCCAGTATATTTTTGATAATTTAGATATCTATTAATTTTTATTCACAGTTACAATAACAATCAGAAAGGAAATAATATTAAGGGATAATCATTTTTATAGTAATGGGACTATATTCTTTTGAGGTGGGATCAAATTTTTATGCCTATATATATAATGTTATAGCTTTCACCTTTCAGTGGGTACGTTTCTTCCTATAGCTAGTTCTCTTTTCATTAATTTGCTGCTGAGAATTTGTATTCTTAAATCTCAATTCCTATTAAATCTCAGTAAAATTTTGTATCATCTACACTTTTAACAAATTCTGTATTTAAACCCTATTAAGATAATTACCATATCTGATATGTTCTCCTTTAATTCTTAGTGTCCAGCTATGGGCCTGACACACAATAGTTTCTCAATAAAAACTTTTTATGTGAATGAAAGAACACCTTTATATTCCCTCTCACTTTTAATATTTTTGTCTTCTCTTATGCTTTTCATAATTTTCTCAGGATAATCAACTGTCTCACTTTTGAGAGTTGATTTTGTGTATCAACATGACTGGGCTACAGGGTGCTCATTTATTTTGTTAAACATTCTGTGTGTGTCAGTGAAACTGTATCTGGGTGAGATGAACATTTGAATCAGTGGACTTCATAATGCAGATTACCCTACTCAGTGTGGATGGGTCCCATCCAATCCAATGAAGTCCTTACTATGACAAAAAGGCTAAGTAAGGGAGAATTCTGTCTTACTGTCTTACAGCTGGGATATTGGGCTTCTCCAGCCTTCAGATTCAGAATAAAACTGAACCTTACACCATTCTCTTGATCCTTAGGCCTTGGGTAGAACAATAGCATCAGCTCTCCTGGGTCTCCGGCTTGCCTACCACAGATCCTGAGACTGCTCAGAATCTTTAATTGTATAAGTCAATGCCTTTTAATAAATGAAAAAATATATAATCTTATTGGTTCTGTTTATCTGGAGCACCATGACTAATGCATTATTAATGTGAATATCTGTCATAATAAGTTGATGCTTTATTGTCAGCGGTGTGAGTTTATCTTTATCACAGCCCTTTTGATTTTCTGTCTTTACTTCTTATAGAAGTCTTTTACTTTCATATAACCACTCACTTTTAGCGTTTCATCTATTTTTTTTTCCATTATGATTCCCTATTGCTGTTCTATACATGTAAAGACTTCTTACACTATACCAACTCTTTCAGGATGGAAATTACTGAAAGTAATTCAAAGATCATGTCAAATCAATCCTGTATGCTTCCCTTTTGACTCTTTATGGAAATACTTTCATTTGTAGTGGAGTGCATTTTATAATTTCCTGATTTTGTTTACACATCATGTAAACTTAAGATATCTCTCTAGGCCTATCACTTATCAACAGGCAGTTTAACTATTCTAAGCATCCACAATGATTTAATTGTAGTCCTCTCTGAAACAAAAAGAAGGGAAGGTAGTTATTCACAATCCATGGCCTAGTTTCTAGAGCTAATCAGAAATTAATTTAATTTGGCTTTAATGGATTATGTTAGTTTTCCCTACACCGCATTGCAATCACAGCAAGAATAAATATCCTGGACTTAATTTTTATACTTTAGATAAACATAAAAAAAAATCTCCTAATTCCTAGAATGACTCTTTTCCCCTTGGTGACTTTCTTTTCTGACCTTACCACATGATCTTTTACATACAAATTCTCCACTGGTCTATTTTGTCTGAGTTCATAGTTCCTGAAAAGGTGAAGAAATCCTTTATTTTAGCAAACAGCCATACTGGCAGAGTAGTATGGCTGACCAATCTCTACAGTATCAGATTTGGTCAGAACCTGAACAAATATAATTGTAAACAGGACTGAGATTTTTGTTTTTAAATAAAACATTGTCATTTATCACAATTTATTTCAAATCAGTGTGCTAATTAAGAAATGTTTCTCAAACTAGTAGAAAATTAACTTTTATTCAATTGAATTTTATTCAATTTCCATTGCTGCTGTAGAATTTTGTCCACCACTGGGGGGGAGGTGAGTGGGGGCATGGGTTAAATGGGTGATGGTGAATGCACTTGTTGTGATGAGCACTGGATGTTGTATATAAGTGATGAATCGCTAAATTCTGCAGCTGAAACGAATATTACACTGTATGTTAACTAACTGGAATTTAAATAAAAACTTGAAGAAAAAAAACTCAGGCATGAAGAGAAGTACTATCTAATAGCAAAATGTTGGAGAAAATATAACTCACTTTTTATTTTTTTTATAATTTTTTTTAATTTTATTTGTTTGAGAGAGAGAGTGAGAGAGAGAGAGAGCACAAGAGGGAGTAGGGTAAGAGGGAGAAGCAGGCTCCCTGCTAGGCAGGGAGCCTGATGCGGGACTCGATCCCGGGACTCCAGGATCATGACTGAGCCAAAGGCAGTCGCTTAACCAACTGAGCCACCCAGGCGCCCTATAATTCACTTTTTAAACATCATAAACTGAGACTCAAAATGTTAATATAAGGTGCTCAAGGAAATTGACAGCATGGACTATTTTAATGCAGACTTTCAGTCTCTAAAGTAGGTGTTCTCAATTAAATCATACTATCTGTAAACTTCCTTTTCTTTTATACATTTTAAGGAGGAGTATGCAAAGTAAATATTTTAATTGATATTAGAATGACTCATTAAATCCTTTCCTGTTGAATAATGCAAAGTTTATCACATGTAACACAAAATGCATATTCTAACCTTATTTCCATATTTAGATATCTTAGATTTTTTAAAATTTTCATTATGTAATAGAATAAAAATAAATACAATATTGCTTTTTATAAAAATAAACACAATCCTTTTGTATTTTTGTATTATGATTAGGGCTCTCCTCTTCCATTTTTTTATATCTTTAATGTACACTAAGATATTATAACTACAGCAATGGTCAATGAATGTTTCATAGTTACAAATAGGATAAAATAATTTGCTTCTTAGACAATATATTACTTTCTATATTTATATACAAGTTCTCACTTTTCTTCTTGGCTTTTCTTAATATCATCTCTTATATCTCTTATAAGTATTTCCACATGGAGCTGCCTTAGATCTGTGATTTCTGGATTAAAAGTTCAAGAGAGGATACATAAATGTGAATTAAAGCTGCCACTCTCATTGAATACTACATTAAGATTTTAGGGAGGAGGAAATGGTTTGCATGAAATACCTTAAAAGACAATGAAACATAATATTTTGAATATAAAATTATGAAAATACTC
Source organism: Callorhinus ursinus (assembly GCF_003265705.2). NCBI lineage: Eukaryota > Metazoa > Chordata > Mammalia > Carnivora > Otariidae > Callorhinus > Callorhinus ursinus. The sequence goes on from NW_027397069.1 coordinate 43,564,430, forward strand.
GCTGTAAAAATAATAAAGGATAATCTTTTGAAAATTAAGTCATAAAATTAGCATATGATAAAATAAACTAGAGAAAACTTAAAGCTAAAATCAGATTATTGTACAGTAGGATTTGATTACAATCCTATAAATGCACCTTTACCTATCTAAATCATGTGTCTCTTACATATTTATTAGACAATAAATGATTTAAATATAAGGGTTATCAACTGAAAAGATGCTAAATATCCAGGATGCCTGGGTGGCTCAGTCGGTTAAGCGTTTGCCTTCAGCTCAGGTCATGATCCCAGGGTCCTGAGATCCAGTCCTACATAGGGCTCTTTCCTCACAGCATAGCCTGCTTCTTCTTCTGTTCCTCCCCCCACTCATGCGTGTGCGTGTGTCTGTGTGTGTGTGTGTGTGTGTCGCGTGCACTCTCACACAAATAAGATCTTAAAAAAAAAAAGATGTCAAATATCCAACCAAGCATTGTACATGCACAGGTCAACATAACATTGTAGACATAAAGTCTACATTATTGTGTAGACTTTATACAAACATAGCATCTTGGTCCCTTGTCATTGAACATTTATCAATACAACTGTTTCTTTCTCATTCTACATTCACAGAGAAAATTGATACAATAAACTGCCTGTCTTTACACTGATGTGGCATAAAAAGAAACCAGATAAAAGCTGATATTAGAAGCAGTCAGTGAAAGACAATGTGAGTATGGATGTGGATGTCTACATGTGATGTCCTTGTAGTTTACCTTATAAACAGTATCTAAGAAAATGTAAAATGAGGCAGGACATTAATAATTTGCCTTTCTATGAAAAGCATTCTTAATTCCATGACTAGTGTTTTAATCGAACATTTCAACTAATTTAATATTATAATGTGCCATTCATAAGTCTCCTGTGAATCATTAAGGAAATACTTAACCTAGTGATTGAGATATTAAAATTATTTCCTGCAGTAATAGCCCTGCATTGTCTGTGAGTGACATTGATAATATGATAAACTCATCCTTAACTTTAGTTTATCAATTGTGATAATGTTATATAGAAAGAAATTCCCAAAGCCTTTTCAAAGTGAAAAAAAAAGTGTACAGTCACCTTTACTGTGGACAGTAATATACCACCTCCTTAATCATTTTTTTAACTGTGCCAATTTATAGCCAAATTTTCAGGCTTAGAGGATCACTACCTCATTGGAGTTGATTGACAATTCTGGCAATGTAAATTCTCTAGAGCATTTTTAGAGAAATAGAATTGAAAACTCCATAAATATGGTATTTTTAACTATCAATAGAAGTATAATCTTCTATTTCATCTTCTACAACTTAGGAACACAGAATAAAAAGAACATTGTAACTCACATTTCAGAATTTAAATAGTTCACCTTTGAAACAGTTCCAGAAAGCAACTTGGCTGTTGGAATATAAAACTAGGAAAAGGCGACTGAAAGAGACTGTTCCAGATTTGCAATATACAGAGAGATACAGGGTAGATTTTAGAAAAGCTCTCATGTATTTATCTCCCTCTTCTCATTTCTTTCACCAGCTCCTCTAAAGGCATATATACCATGTGTAAGGCACTAAGAAAATCTCTTATCTCAAGTTGATGCAATTGAGTGTAGAGTAGAAGATAGAAAAAGAAAATGAAGGGGACAATGAAGAATCAGAACAACCTAAATATTCACTAAGAGGGGAATGGATAAATAAATTGTTGTATACAGATCTTCCTTGACTTATAATGGAGTTATGTCCTGATAAACCACCGTAAGTGAAAATATCATAAGTTGAAAATGCATTTAATACACCTGAACATCATAGCTTAGCCTAGCCTACCTTAGATGTGCTCAGAACACTTCTATTAGTCTACACTTGGGCAATGACATCTAACAAAAAGCCTGTTTTATAATGAAGTGCTGAATATCTCATGCAATTTATAGAATACTGTACTGAAAGTGAAAAACAGATGGTTGTATGGGTACAAAATGGCTGTTTAATAAGCATATTGGTTGTTTATTCTCAGGATAGTGTGGCTGACTGGGAGCTGCAGCTCACTGTCACTGCCCAGCATCACAAGAGAACATTATACTGCCTATCTCTAGCCCAGAAAAAGATCAAAATTCAGAACTTGGAAGTATAATTTCTACTGAACATGTATCACTTTCACACCATCACAAAGCTGAAAAATCATAAGGCAATCCATCGTAAGTCAGGAACTAACTGTATTCATATAATAAAACAGAATACTACATTAAAATAAAGTATTATTATATTTATCTCATGGATAAATCTCAAAACAGAAAGGCAAATTTTAAAAAGCAAATTAAAGATGACATATATAGCTTAGATAACATTTGTGTAAAAATTTAAACATGCAAACAATATTAGATACTATTTGTGGATATAATTCTAGTAGTAAAAGGAAGGAAACCTAATAAGTATCATAAACTACAAATTGAGATACTGACTTTCTCTGGGGAGGGCAAAAAAGGAATGCATTTAGATATGGGTGCATAGGGACACCTGGGTGGCTCAGTCAGTTAAGCGTCTGCCTTCAGCTCAGGTCATGATCCCAGGGTCCTGAGATCGAGTCCCACATTGGCCTCCCTGCTCCTCTGGGACCCTGCTTCTCTCTCTTCCTCTGCCTGCCGCTCCCCCTGCTTGTGCTCTCTCTCTCTCTGACAAATAAATAAATAAAATCTTTAGATATGGGTGCATGAGGCATTTTAAAGTGTTTCTATAATTTTGTATGTATTTGAAATAAAATTTCAAAATTTGAAACAAATAAGGTATAAATATTTGTTTAAGTTGAGGTGTGAGAGATATGACATTGTACTGTTTCCCATTTGTTTGAAATAGTTCATAAAATTAAGAGAAAAATATTTGACATTTACACAAATATATATGTTTACATGCATATTTATTTTTAAAGATCTTTCTTTTTTTTAAATTTCTAGCATATTAAAGTCTAAATGACAAGTGTGTTAGGATTTGGTTCTTTACACTAACATTAAATTCACACATAATTTCATATAACACAAAATAAAGCTAAAAACTAAGGTCTTTATAAAAAATTAATGGTATAGGCTCTCAGTTATGGAATGAAAAAATCACAGGGATGAAAAATGCACCCTAGGGATTGTAGTTAATAGTATTATAATAGTGTTGGATGGTTACAGAAGGTGTTTGCACTTGTGGTGAGCATAACATATAGAGTTGCTGAATCATATGCTATATACCTGAAACTAATGTAACATTGTGTGTCAACTATACTTCAATAAATAAAAATTTAAATTAAAAAAAAGAATGGGTATATCCAGGGAAAACACAAAGTATTTGCTAAAGGCATTTCTGGAAGTGCAGACATTAATAAATTATAATATTACTAACAAAACTAAAATGTCTTTTTTGTACTCTAGTTAATTCAGTGAGATAAAGGATATTAAAAGCACTAAAAGTACATTTTCCTACTTCAAACTTATCACATAGAACAAAGATTCATAAAAGAAAGCAAAGAGGGAAAACAAACAAAAGAGTTAATAGCAGAATAAAAAGGAAGCAAAAAAGCACGGTCTTAAAAGCATTTTAAAATGACAAATTCTGTGAAATCTCAACTCCAAAGACAAGATTACAACATTCATATTAATTTAAAATGGGTTGTCTTACTGAAATTACATCATAAAGTATAACTATGGTAGTGTATAGGTTTTACTGTGCTCATCATATCCATGAGTTGTATCATCATATAGCATCTCCATCATTAACATTAAAGTAGCTGGATATATTAGTTATCATACAGCCAGTCTAGATCTGTTTATGGTACACCTTTATTATCAATCCGCAAAAAATTATTCCATTTTGAGTTAATGAGGGAATGGGGCGATTTCCATTCTTAAAGTAGATATCACAATACATAAGGATTTTCTTTTCTCTACATCCTGGCCAGCATATCTTATCTCTTGTCTTTTTGATAGTTGACATCTAATAGATATGAGATGGTATCTCAAAGCTATGGTAATCAATAGAGTATGGTATTGGCCTAAAAACAGACACATTGATCAATAGAACAGAATAGAGAGCCCAGAAATAAACCCATGCTTATATGATTAATTTATGACAAAGGAACCAAGAATATACAATGGGGAAAGTATAATCTCTTTAAGAAATGGTTTTGGGAAAACTCGACAGCCACATGCAAAAGAATGAAGCTGGACCCCTATCTTATACCATACACAAAAATCAAAATGGATTAAAGACTTGAATGTTAACACCTGAAACCAGAAAACACCTAGAAGAAAACAGCCACTGGTCTTGGTGATTATTTTTTCAATATGACACCAAAAGCAAAAGTAGTAAAAAGCAAAAATAGGGGCTCCTGGGTGGCTCAGTTGTTAAGGGTCTACCTTCGGCTCAGGTCATGATCCCAGAATCCTGGGATTGAGGCCCCACATTGGGCTCCCTGCTCAGTGGGAAGCCTGCTTCTCCCTCTCCCACTCCCCCTGCTTGTGTTCCCTCTCTCACTATGTCTCTGTCAAATAAATAAAATCTTAAAAAAAAAAAAAGGAAAAATAAACAAGTGGGACCACATCAAATTGAAAAGCTTCTGCATACAAGGGAAACTCAACAAAAGGAAAAGGCATGGGAGAAAATACTCTAAATCATTATCTGATAAAACATTAATATCCAAAATATACAAAGAACCCATACAACACCATAGCGAAAAACCCAAATAACCCAGTTAAAAAATGAGCAAAAGATCTGAAAAGACATTTTTCCAAAGAAGACCTACAAGTGGCCAATAAATATAAAAAAGGTGTTCAACATCACTAATCATCAGAAAAATGAAAATAAAATATATTACTTTATTTGAATATCTGTAGCATTATTAGTACAAGTAGCAAAAATATCCATATTTGGTCCACAGGGAAAAATGCTATACAATAATATAATAAGTAAAAGATAATACACAACAGCCTATTATTAAAATATGCAAAATATATATTTAAATAAGGCAAGAAATCTCACAGGTCAAAAAAATATTTTCAATATGCTGTTGTTTTAAAGTTTATCATTTAGCGTTTTTTATTTATATTAGAATTTAGTAAAACCATAAATTACTCAAAGCAATCAGAAGAAAGTTTATGTAGACCAAAATAGCATTCATTGGCCAAACCCAGTCAATAACAGACCGGTATGTAACATACAGAAAAACATGTCACTAATTTCACTGTATTAAGAAATATTGCAGATATTACATGACAGTATGTCATTTTGGAGATCAGGCAGAGATTTTCACTCAGAGAAGTCTGCATGTTACATTTCTTTAAAGCTAAAGCTAGGTTGATAAGAGAGGTTTCAGGTACAAAGAGTTAATGCTACTTACATTTAGACACTTCTGTAATTAGTAAACAATGGACATCACTACTACTATCATAATCATTATCACATTTCTATTGCTGTTATGATCATTATCATATGTGATACCATGTTTTATCAAATACTTCTACATACTCTGTTTCATAATCTCTTTTGACGATATCAGTTAACGGAGTTAGTTAACAAGTTTATTAAGAAGTTTAAGGTTAAGAAATTTGCTATAGCTGATTTGCCTTTTCCTATTAAGTACTTGAGTGTAATGAAGCTGGCAGATTACTTCTTAGACGTTTTACTTTCCTTAGCCTGCAAGACAATGTCTAACTACATTTTCTTGGCTACCTGACTTTAAGGTATACATTTCTCATTAAAATTGCTTTTGATTTAAAGAGAAATGCAGATTTCCTAACTCACTTTACTGAGATATTTTCCCCAACTCTAGAACCTCTCTCTGTCCACTTACTACCAAAACATATTTCAATGTCAGAATTTTCCTCTTCTTCTCCAGTGATAAGCCAGTGAACATAAAATGTATTTTGGGAAAAAAAATGAAAAAAAAAAGAAACTCAAAGACATAAAGCAATCCACCAAACTTGCCTTTATAAAATTTTATCTAGGTCTGTTATATGCATGCAAACTGTATCTTAACTGCCCTGACCTTTTAAAAAGTTTTAAAGATAATACCATAGGTGAGTAAGCATAAAATCAAATGCTGCCAAAGAAAAATTTCAAAAAAACACTTGTAATAAAAGGATAAGACAGATTTTATTCAGACTACTGTAGTAAGGGAGAGAAACTTCTATATAGAACTGAGCTCAACTCTTCTTAAATAAAAGTGGAAGGTTTTTCAAGTGTTTGGGTAAGCTAATTGAAAAGGACCTGAGGATTTTAGGGAGGAAGTTGGTTAATGTGGTTAATATGATTAAAACATCTGTGTTTGCTAACTGGCATTTATCAAAATTAGTCCCCTACTTCCATGGGAGATAAAAGCCCTATCTTTCTGGATGATTACATTTCAAAGGATGGTTCTCATGTCTTTAGGAAAGACATCCCTGGACTATAAAACTGGCAAGATGTTTGGAGAAAATTTACATCTCAAAAAACAGAGAAAGAGCTTACAATTCCAAATTTTCTAAATATATGCTAGAAGAAAAGGAAGGTCAGGGATTTATACAGTCAGGAAGAAACCTGTCTAAATTTTAGTAAAGCTGAGGGGAACATTAAAGACATTTTGGTCAGGACCTTGACATAGGATGAGTAGACAGACACCAAGAAAATCCTGTGCTAGTAACAGCAATGAAAGCAACAGATTAGAAACATATATATATATGGCAGGCATAGTTCTACCTCCTGTAAAAATTAATTTTACCATTTGCCCCCAAATCTAATCCATTAAGTAGAAGATGAACTTGCTTAAAATGCAGTTATTTTCTTTCTTGAGTGTGCACAAGGGAAGATTGATATACACTTTCTTGTTGGTAAAATCAAATTGACTAGACTTTGTTCACCATATTTTATTAGTCAGTTTTCTCTGAGGTATACTAAATTTTTTCTCTACTGGATTTTTAACAAACAAAATATACAAACAAATAGACAATAACTAAGTCAGTTTTATTAAGGGGAGAATAATTTTCTTCCTCTATCTGAGCATTTTCTTGGCTCAAAGCAAAAGATGTATAAACTAGAAGAGAGAAAAGATAGAAGTATAGAAATCCTCTTCTAAAGACTTGAAATATCTTTGGAAAAAAGGTTTGAAAGGTATCTGAAATGATCACCTGTGATTGCTTTAAGACTCCAATGGACAAAGAGAGAGAATTTATCATTGTCCACAAACTTTAATCTAATGCTTCATGATAATTACCAATGACCTCCATATGAAGGATGTGCCTGCTCTTAAATTCAATGAATTATATTCCAATTCAAAAGGGAGCACATATTATTGAGTGGTAATAGGACACATATCTGTTGCATGGCAGTTGTTCCCAATGCTATAGATATGTTCTTCATTGTTTATAAACATTTTCTGAATAATTTATTAACTCAGACATTTTACTCTTTATTTATATAAATAAATAGCATATTTTTGTTTTGAAAGAAATTGAGATTAAGCTCTTGACTAGCAAAGACAACTGTAACTTAAATACAAGAATTGTTATCCACATAATTTTATTTTATTTTATTATTTTTTTAAAGATTTCATTTATTTATTCATGAGAGACAGAGGGAGGGGGGAGAGAGAGAGAGAGAGAGAGAGAGAAGCAGAGGGAGAAGCAGGCTCCCAAGGAGCAGGGAGCCCGATGTGGGACTCGATCCCAGGACCCTGGGATCATGACCTGAGCCGAGGGCAGACACTTAACCATCTGAGCCACCCAGGTGCCCTCCACATAATTTTATTTAAAGAATAGTATATAATATATATTAAAGCTACATAGATTTTTATAATATATATTAAAGCTACATAGATTTTTATGCCTTAATCACCTAGTCATTCATGAATTCAAGTAATGAAAAATCAAGTTACTGAATAGAACTATAAATTATAGTTTTTATATTATTCACTATCCTGTCATTTGTGGTCAAAGGTGCTGAAAGTAAAATGATAGAATTGTGACATTTTCTTATGAGGACTAAAGTTTTAATAAGAAACAATGAAATGTTACCATCTATCCTATTTCACAATGACCTATGAGCAATGAGTCTATTATTTTTGTTTCAATTATAATAGATAAGTTAAGACTATTACACAAAGGTAAAATGATATAATTGGAGAATGTCAATATTCCACTACAAGTCTCACAATATTCCATTCACTTTTGCATGCACTGCCATCATACTATCCTGAGAGAGGTCTATCTCCCTATGTTCTGCCCTCTGCTCCCCACCTCAGTGGGGATGACTGGTATTTTCTGTTTTGGCTTTCAAATTAAATGAGTTTTGCCCATTGAGGTTATAATGAACCAAAGGTTTAAGTAGGCAAGTATTTAGTTACTGATGAATTAAATCTGCCCATTCGAACAGTTCCATTCCCACTGAGCTATAGATTTAGGTGATTATTCTCTGGTTTCTTCCCATTCAGTTTTTCCTCTCTTACCCTATGATCCTCTGTGCTATTTCTTATATTCCACATATGATCTCCAAAGAAGATATACAAATACCCAACAGACACATGAAAAAATGTTCTACATCACTAGTCATCAGGGAAATACAAATCAAAAGCACAATGAGATACCACCTCAGACCAGTTAGAATGGCTAAAAGTAACAAGACAAGGAACAACAAATGTTGGCAAGGATGTGGAGAAAGGGGAACCCTCTTACACTGTTGGTGGGAATGCAAGCTGGTGCAGTCATTCTGTAAAACAGTATGGAGGTTCCTCAGGAAGTTAAAAATAGAGCTACCCTACGACCCAGCAATTAATTGCACCCAAAGATACAGATGTAGTGAAAAGAAGGGGCACCTGCACCCCAATGTTCATAACAGTAATGTCCACAGTAGTCAAACTGTGGAAGGAACCAAGATGTTCTTCAACAGATGAATGGATAAAGAAGATGTGGTTCATATATGCATTATTTTTTTTTAAGAGCTGTTTCTAGGAAATGTGTGGATGTCAGGACTGCTGGGCCTTGGCTTCAAAGCAGTTTATGAGACAAGATCCTAAGGCTAACTACATAGGAGAGACCAAACACTCAATAACTATTCTGTGTATCATTAAATCAGCAAGACATAAACATTAACTTGTGATCTTGGCATAAAAGTGTAGGACAGGCAAGCACAGGAAGAGATAATATAGTCCTAGATAGGAACAAGGAATAAAGTTCAAATATTCACAAAGGAAAATTCACAAGAATGAGATTTAAATAAATTGGGAATAGAGATAAGTACAGTTGAGTAATTTTGCTTTGTTTCCTTGCCCCGTAGAAGCACTCATTGCTTTTACATATATTTTGATATATTCCTATAACCATAATATGCAATTTACTACCTGACCCCTTGGGTACCAATGAACATGTACTTATCAACATAATCTTTAGAGAGTATATGTGGAATATAAAACTATAATCTGTTTACATTGGTAAATTTTTGATCATCTCCTTTAATTAAAATGTCATTCACAGTTTTAAATATAAAGATATGCATGTTTTTTTACTTACAATTTTTAATATAATGTGAAGTAATATAGCTTTACTATAACATTTTTATGTATAGCAGCTACCTCTCTTTAACTACTCTTCCAAATCTAATTTTTTCCTTCATGGGTACATTTGTATCAATTAACAAGCTTCTCACATTTCCCCACACCCAATTTAAATAAAGCTAATAATTTATTTATACCCATTTCAATGTAATAAAACATTAATTACATTTTCTAGAGGGTATTTGTTCTCCTTGTGTCTTTAAAAGTATTCTGAGAGAAGTGATTAACTGCCTAAGGTGACTTTAAAATACAATTTAAAATGTAAAAACTAAAAAGAAAAAAGTAGTGAATATCCAAAAAGTAGGTGTTACAGCTAAATGTTAATTAAGTTGTTCAATTAATATTTTCATTTTCAGTATTTCTTACTAACACTTTTGCCTTGATATTTTTTAATACCAAGGAATTTTGTGACATTGATTTTAAAAGCATCATAAGCATAAGCTCTTCTCATAACTGAAAAAAATATTGTAAAATATTTAAAAATATAAAATGGGGGTATTTATAGTGATAGTATTAAAAACTCTAAGATTTTAGACTTGCATCTAACAATTCACAAAAAAAGTCATATGTGAAAGATAATTCTGAAACTTTAATAAAGTGAATTAGAAAGCTTTTTGTCCCAAATGCATGGGAATATCTTCTATGTACACCTGTACCTTAATAATGCTTTTGGAAAATCTGACTGGCATTCTGGAGGAAAGAGATAAGCCTTGCAAAAAAAAAAAAAAAAAAGTTGAGAATAGTTCTTGCTGCTGGAAGAAAGAACTATCTTCCCCTTAGAAGAAGACTTTAGAAGTCAGAGGAAGAATGAACATTTGTAGAGAGCAAACTAACTCTGGTTTTTGGTTGGGCTATCACATAGAGATTGAGAAGGGAAAAATAATGGGAGGTATCTGGAAACGAGGACACAGTCTTAATTTTAATGAATAGCTACTAAAAACATTATTTTTTTAAAGATTTTATTTATTTATTTGACAGAGAGAGACACAGCAAGAGAGGGAACACAAGCAGGGGGAGTGGGAGAGGGAGAAGCAGGCTTCCCGCTGAGCAGGGACCCCAATGTGGGGCTTGATCCCAGGACCCTGGGATCATGACCTGAGCCGAAGGCAGACGCTTAATGACTGAGCCACCCAGGCACCCGCTAATAAAAAATATTATTAAACTTCAGTACACACGAAGTTCTTCAAGAAACTTACTTTTACTATTCTCTAAAAATTACTTTAACAAATATAGGTACCTATGCCCATCATACCTACAGTCCCATTATGATTCACAGTTCCAATCTGTTATTCAAGATCTGACAAGTTTTCAAAACTTCTTAAAAATTTCCATTGAGTTATGATAGAATTTTAAAGAGGTGTTGACCTCTCTCATTGTAATTAAATCTTTCCAATTAGTTCTGACATCTATACTCATTTGTAAAGAAGTCAAATACTTCTTTTCTTAGAACAGAATATTAACATTAGGGGCGCCTGGGTGGCTCAGTCAGTACGCGACTGCCTCCGGCTCAGGTCATGATCTTAGGGTCCTGGGATCCAGCCCCACATAGGGCTCCCTGCTCTGCAGGGAGCCTGCTTCTCCCTCTCCCACTCCCCCTGCTTGTGTTCCCTCTCTCGCTGTCTCTCTGACAAATAAATAAAATCTTAAAAAAAAAAAGAATATTAACATTGAGGATACATTTCATTCTCAAGTGGCTTTTTTTCTCTATTCCTCTTTCATACTCATCCCACTTTGTTTGCTTTTAACTAGTATATGTATTATCTTATACGTAGTCTATTACCTCTTTCATGGTCACTTCCTCTCAATTCCTTTCCTTTCCCTACTTATATATTAATTATGAAATTAATAAAGTAGCTGGTTTCCACCTAATCAAGGACATGAAGTCTGCTCCTCAAAATAATTTAAACAAAGTCATCTTCTATGTTAGCACTCCCTTGTTTGTTTTAGAAATCATGAAAAAAAAATACTATGGTAAGTCTGCCTCACCTTACTGCTATTGTCACTTTTCTGGGCTTTCAAAATGGTAATTTACGACAATAAAACAGCAGAGCCCAGTCCCAAACACACATTTAGCTTGCAATCATCAAGCTAGGAAAATTCTCTGTAGAGGACATATATAACATAGGTAGAATTTATAACAAATGTAGAATTGCTGCTGAGAGTATCAGTGCTTTCTGAAACAAACAAACAAAATCACAGGTGGTTTTTTAAAGTCCCAAAATTGCTCTAAAAATGTTTTGTGTGTGTGTGTGCGTGTGTATGTGTGTGTGTGTGTGTGTAACAGATATGACATTTGAGTATAATAAAATGGGATTTTGTGTTGACAAGGCAAATGTGGGACACTTATCACTGTCAGTTATCCTTGGTAGGAAATAATGTGTTCCTGGATATAAGTGTCTCACACTGTAGGTTGTTGTTCCCTGGTCTCTATTTCCATTAGGGAGGCACTGCTATCAGAGTTAACTTCTAGCATCTCTTAGACCCCTTACTCATAGCAGCAAAGAAAGAGTGACAAATGTTATGAGTGATCCTAGAAAAAGAATGGGCAAACATTGTTCATCCCTTTTCTGCTTCCTTCCTTCCTGCTTTAAGAATTGCTACCCACAAAAGTCCATATTCTGGTCTGCCTATTGAAATTTTACTGGAATAGACCCCTATAAGGAAAATCATAAATCCATCCAACATATTCTGGTCTGAGAAAATAAATCAACTTAATTCTAATGCACAATATTAGCAAGTCCCTTAGCTATTAGACTTAAAGCCACATTTTTGAACCTAGTTTTTGTCGATAAAGCGCTGTTTTGGTCTTCAATCTGCTGAAATTTTACACTCGAAATATCTCAATTGTTCAGATCTTAGTCAGGAAAACAGGAATATTATTTATTGGTTAAAATAAATCGCCATTTCTGTTCAGTTAGGCTAGGGATATTGGGAGGGATACGGAGAGGAATGTGGGGATTATAACGATCCTTTATTAGGGCAGAAAAATTTGATAGCATATTCTTGTGATTGAAGCTGGTATAATTGAGCAGTTAGTTTCTGCTGCTGTGTAGCTGAGGCCTTTAGCCTTAGGCCAAGGGTATTTTGATCTTAGCCTGAGATTGCAGTTTATGTCCTTCAGCAAATGTCTGGGCCACCCAGACGTAAACGCAGGAACTTGGGCTCCTTACGCCTAAGGCAAGTGTGAGCAACTCCGCATACACCAGCTGCATGAGGCTTCATGGGAACCTCAAAACATCAAGGCACTGCTTTCACTGCAAATGGTAATGATTCAACTATTGGGGAAAGAAAACTTTTTCTGTATATAGTGCATTTGGACATAAAAGGGCAGAGGAGGTGTGCCTGGGGTGGCTCAGTCGATTAAGCGTCTGCCTTCAGCTCAGGTCATGATCCCGGGGTCCTGGGATCCAGCCCTGTATTGGGCTCCCTGCTCAGTGGTGAGTCTGCTTCTCCCTCTCCCTCTGTGATCTCTCTTGCTTTTGCTTTCTCTTAAATAAATAAATAAGTAAATAAAATCTAAAAAAAGGAGGGGGCAGAGGAATTAGTTTTCTGTTTTTATCATTTTTCTATTTACATCTAAATTTAAAATGCAGGTTAAGTTTCATGTGAGGTACAAGCATAAGGCTGTGACCTTTTGACTTTTAAGTTATCTGGTGCTCAGCTTAGATAATCAGGGGAGATAGGGTCTCCATATTTTCCTTTGGTTCTGGTAATATAAAAATTTCTCTGAAATACCCTGTCTTTAGGAATCACGTTTTCTGGGAATCCAAGGAGGATATGGAATAGGTTGATAACATATGCAGTTATAGAACAATAACAAAATCTTAAAGGGGAGACGAATTAAACTAGGAGAAAAGATATTAAGCTTTCCTTGAGATAATGAATTATATCCTGGGGGAGATGCTCCTCAGATACGAAGGGGAAAATGAGAACTAAAGCTTATGAAAGACATATATAAAAGGAAACATAAAATGCACTTGGATCTTACTTTTTTTTTTTAAGATTTATTTATTTACAGAGAGAGAGAATGGGGAGGCGGCAGAGGGAGGGAGAGAGAGGGAATCTTAAGCCGACTCGTCACAGAGGGCAGAGCCCCTTGTGGGGCTTGATCTCAAGACCCTGAGATGTCCACCTGAGCCAAAACCAATGTCTGATGCCTAATCGACTGCTCCACCCAGGAGCCCTGGATCTTACTGTTTTCAAGAAGGCAACAAATAAAGGGAATCTACCTTAGATTAGACCAAAAACTGATGGGGCCCTAAGAAAAGCAGACTGAGCAAGAGGCTCAGAGTGTCAGTTCACTGAAATGAGTCACTTATGGGAACCAGGAGGGGAGGAAATCATGGAGTGGTGATTTCTTAAAGCAAGACTGGAACATCTAGAGGAAAAGCAATAGGAGTACAACTACAAGATTAAAATAGGTGAAACCGGGGGTGCCTGGGTGGCTCAGTTGGTTAAGCAACTGCCTTAGGCTTGGGTCATGATCCTGGAGTCTCAGGTTTGAGCCCTACATAGGGCTCCCTGCTAAGCAGAGAGTCTGCTTCTCCCTTTGCTCCTCCCTCACCCCAGCTTGTGCTTTCTCTCTCCCTCCCTCTAATAAGTAAATAAAACTCTTTAATAAAATAGGTGAAACCAATTTAGAGGAATTTCAGGAGAAAAGATTGGGAATATCAGCATAACCTACCCAAAGATTTCCTGATAAGCTTCAAAGAGATACTTTTATGGTGGTGTGGGAGAGGTCACAGGAACTTTTTGTATCATGGAGAAGCATGGCCAAGAAATGTATAAAATTAGGATTCTAAGGGAAGGCTGAACAAAGACAGAGCATATATAGAGAGGACAATGATGGGTCACTGGATTGGGGATAATGGGCTAATAGATTCTGTGTATAATTGTTCAACTTACGAAAGTAAAAGTAAAAAACTTTTTCAGATGTTTTTTGGCATATCACAGGATATTTTCTGTGGGAGTTTGAGTACTTATTCAATAAATGTAATTTATTAAGTTGTGTTAATATTAACAAAATTAAATATTTATTATTTAATACTTTTTACAAATTATACAGGCTAATCCTCAAAACCCTCCTGTTTTATATTTAATGTGGTAATATGCTATAAAGTAAAGAACATAATTAACTCAACCTTTTGCCTTTTGATTCTTTATGTATATATTATTAAGAATTATTTTAAGAATTTAATTTTTAATTTAATTGTGAATGGAGAGAGCATTATCTTTTAAATGCTTTAATTTAACCCTGGATAAAATAGGTTTAAGTTAGAGAAGCAAGAAGCAGCATGTCCAAATATATTACCAATGAGTACAGTTAATTGCTAAAGAATTTCCGTTGTTCTGAAAAGCTTAGCTATACAAGACCACAAAACACAGAGAGAGTCAAATACATTTATTAGATGAATGTTGAAAGCTTTATAAAGACCTATTTCTCCCACTCAGACCTACCTATCCTCTCATAGGGGGCATGGCTTCTATAAGAAGCCTAACTATGAGAGCCAATACTGTTCATCCTTTAGGATTTGCATATTTACCTCTTCCCCTATTGCTTCTTAATATTTTTACTACTGTGGCCTAATGGCTTAATTTCTCCAAACAAGTTTTCTGTAAAACAAAATATACTAAGCAGAAAATTGATATTTATAAAATAAAATCAATTTGACTACGAATAAAAGGGAAATGCTGATCACTCTTCATCTCAATTTCTAAAACAGGCCTTGAAAAATGCAGTAAAGATTTCACAACTCTTATGGTTGCAATTGGTTCATGTTTATTATTACAATGCAAAAATTTAAAAACAACACATAAAAACAACTCTGCATCTTTTTATTGCCCTTCTTTCTGTATTTGAAATATATACTGATGAACCTGTATAGCACATTGGAATATAGATGTTCCATGTTTTCAGCTCTTGTATATTATGATGAAAAGCACACCAATGGACAGATTCAATGTAAGTTTATGTAGCAACAGGAATCTTGAAGTCTGTATCTAGTTTTATCATCTATTGTCCATATAGGATGGTTCCCATTTCCAGAATTCTTACAAGATAGCTGAATGGCTTCTAATATTCATAAGACACTTTGGGCACTTATTTATTCAACCAACATTCTTTGATCTTTTACCACATGAGAGGTACACATGATTAGATTTTGGGAATCCAGAGACAGAAGAGACTATTTGTGGTATTTTCAATGTTTTGGGGAGAAAAAACTAAGTGAAGAAACCCAAGCCATTAAGTATAATGAGTGCTGAAATACATAATGTACTATAGGAACAAGGAGTAGGGATACCTAACTCAGTTTGGGGGGAGAGTCTAAGATCTAATGTTTTAGATTTTTTTGGTGTTTTTTTTTTAGGGGAGGGAGTTCTTTTTTTTTCCCCCCAAGTGGAGGTGACATCAGAAATTGAAAAAATGGTAGTTGGCCAGGTGAAGTGTGAAGAAAGCCAGTAATAAGAGATAATGGAAGTGATGCACAATAGGGCCAGTCTTAGAATTGTTAAAGACTCAGCTAAACTCTAAAAATAAGAGAGGGAGAGAGCTATAGTCATCCCAACGCTACAGTAGAGGCTATACAAGAAAGGATGGGTTCCATCACCAGTACTGAAAGCATGAAAAATTCATAAGCATCAAAAACACACTTTTGTATAATACCACATGTTAAAGAACATGCAGGTTCTTAGTGGGTCCCTAATGGTACAGGACTGAAAAAAGTATCAATAGCATTTTTAGTTCAGTAATCTGTTGGATTATTTTCCAGCAGAGCAACATGAAGAAAAGGCAAAAACACCCAATAGGCAGATCTCATGAATTGGAGAGATTCCTGGTCAAAGACTACACTGGGCCTTAGGGTTAGAACAACTTTGGAGTTTTTCTTGTGGAAAGTGAAATACAAAGAGATCAGGAACAAAGAGAAGCAAACAGAAAAATGATAATTAAAGATCTTTAAATACATATGTGCTTACATGAACCAAGAGATACTCTGGGCAGACCTGAAGAGAAGTACCACCATTGTTACTCTCTAAGTCAGCAAAAGAGGAGTACTTTGATTTTGTCTTCTGAAAGAGGGAATGGTGTAAGTAGAATTTTCCTCAGAAAATGGACAGTCCAGTACCACAAATTCTTGTTAAGTGAATCCTCCCAAATAATTAAGGTTGGCAAATTGTCGACAACTCTAATACTGATTAAATTACCAATGAATGAAAAAGAAGGATGGCTCTAACAGCTGGTGAAAAAAAATTTTTTTTATTAAATGCTCTATGAAAATGAGATTGATATAATAACAGTCTTAAATTCCCCATTCATTCTTTGATTATTTGTTAGAGTGGAATACATAAAATTTGTGGGAGTTGAAATCACTCTGGAGATGCTGAGGTAGATTTGTTCCTGCCTGATAAAACATTTCTGAAGCAGTTCAAGAAGATACATCATTCTTCATCATCTGTGGGGGCACACTCCTAGACTGACTATAGATTGGTCATCTGAATGCTGTAGGTTAAAAAGGCTTAAAATCAGGGGAATAAGACACCGGTGTTTTCCCATCAGTGGCTCTCCAAAGGGAGACACTGTTTAGATTTCCTAGCACATGGTTCTAATGGCTCTAATAACAATAAATTGTATTTGGATTTATTTTGTTTCTCAGTTTTCTAAAGATAATGTATCTCTTTATTGTCTCCATCCCTCAGCTGCCCCATTTTGATATACCACTGATTCCCTTCACTCACATTTGAATACTAGCCAGTTTGCCCAGATGTTCTCTTCTTTTCAACCTTCTATTTATTCTTCTCCAAATCTGTTTCTAACCTATTTGGTCAGAATTTCATATTCTTTGGACAATATTTCATAAATGGGTTAGGGGTTCCTGCATTAAAAGGTATGCATGTAGTTCATACATTATTTTTCTATGACTATTTAGGTAAAGCTTTAGGCTAAGCTCTCTCAATTACCCAATTTGATTCATTCAGTTTAGGTTAATGGTCTTGTATATTCAATAATGTCTTTCATGTCTTCAATGACAATCTATAAAATCAGAAGCATAACTGGCTCACCTTGAACTCCTAATATCATTATAACAAGTAAGTAAGTTACTTGCTTCTTCAATATCCATTTTTCTTTCATTTCTCCTTACTACCAATCTCAAACTTCTTTTTTTTTAAGATTTTATTTATTTGACAGAGAGAGACACAGCGAGAGAGGGAACACAAGCAGGGGAAGAGGGAGAGGGAGAAGCAGGCTTCCTGCGGAGCAGGGAGCCCCATGCAGGGCTCGATCCCAGAATTCTGGTGTCATGATCTGAGCCGAAGGTAGACGCTTAACGACTGAGCCACCCAGGTGCCCCAGTTTTGTTTTCCTAAATAGAATCTTGAAAGTGTAAAAATGGGTTGCAGGTCTTCTTGTGATTAAAAAAATGGAGCCTGTGTTAGAATGAAGACAACATATTTGAGGCAGAATAATAAGATATAAATTAGACATTGATGATATCATTTAGCCCCTGTAGTAAGTTTTACCTAAAATATGGATATTTTTATGCTTATGGACTAACATTATTTATTCTGTTTAAATAGCAAACTTGTACTGAATGCTTTAAGCATTTTTTCAAATATCATAAACATCAAACTTTTAAGATTTTATGATTATTATTATTCTATTTACAGGTGAAGAAACTTTCCTCAAATCCTATAACTAGTTAGTATAGGAACTGGAATTCAAATCCCAACAATCTGACTCCTGGGCTTGAATCATTAACTACTTTCTTAAAGCTGCCAGATCAATTCTATTACAGCATTCTTATGACTTGATCATTTTCATCTCTTACTTCAAAATGACTGCATCTTTTTCTTTTTCTTTTTTTTTAAGAGTTTATTTATTTATTCATGAGAGACAGACAGAGAGAGAGAGAGAGAGAGGCAGAGGGAGAAGCAGGCTCCCTAGGAGCAGGGAGCCCGATGCGGGACTCGATCCCAGGACCCTGGGATCATGACCTGAGCCGAAGGCAGACGCTTAACCATCTGAGCCACCCAGGCGCCCCTGCATCTTTTTCTTAAATTACTTTATTCACTTGTTGGCATTCACAATTTACTTTTTGTTCCCTGCAGCAGTTGATTTTTTTTTTAAAGATTTTATTTATTTATTTGACAGAGAGAGTGAAAGAGCACAAGCAGGGGGAGCAGCAGAGGGAGAGGAAGAAGCAGGCCCCCTTCCAAGCAGGGAGCCTGATGCGGGACTCGATCCCAGGACCCTGGGATCATGACCTGAGCCGAAGGCAGATGCTTAACCATCTGAGCCACCCAGGCACCCGCAGATGATCTTTTTAAAAATGTGTATTTGAGGGATTTTTTTCCCTTTAACTGTGTTTGATGTTTATTTTTGTTTTCTTCCTATTTTCTTCTATCTTGTCTCTCACTTATAAAATACTGGATTCTTCATTTTGGGAAATAATCTTTTTGGAGATATTTTCATTTGTTATTTTTGTTTATTCTTCCTATTCATCATTTGTTAAATTAAGGCAGGATGGTTACTTTCCTAAATAAACAACAACAATTTTAGAGCAGGCTTCTCAGAGCAGTTTGATGTGCATATGAGCTTGACTGGATTTTTACATTTAAGTATTCATCCCTAGGTTTGGATTATATGAAATCAATTTACATATTGCATTATTTGGAAACAGATACTGAACAAAGAAAAATAGGAAAATCACTTTACTACTTTATGGAGGATATAACTGGTTGATAGATACAGATCTATTTTAGTTATTGGCTAAAAGAAATGGATCCCTATCTATCATCTACCTACCTACCTACCTACCTACCATTAAAGTATTTAAACAAGGAAACTATAGACACGTAGTTTTAACATGTTGGTAGCCTACATAAGCAAAGCAAAATTTAAGCCAAAGTCAGTGCACTCAAATTTGAGAAAGTGAAACTTAGGAACAACCAATTCCAGCTAATCAGGTTTTCCCAAATAAGGTAAACCACTTAAACTATAACCAGTGAAAAAATTTATTTGCATTCTTTCTACCAGTCCCGTATAAAAACTTCGCACCTACCTTCTATTGGTGGAATACTCCTAACCATTTTTGGTTTGGTACTACCCAATTCAAATCAATGTTTGTTTTTTTTTAATTTTTTTTTTATTAGGCAGAGAGAGAGTACAAGCAGGAGGAGCGGCAGGCAGAGGGAGAGGGAGAAGCAGGCTCCCTGCTCAGCAGGGAGTCTGATGTGGGGCTTGATCCCAGGACCCCAGGATCATGACCTGAGCCAAAGACAGACGCTTAACCTTCTGAGCCACCCAGGCGCTCTCAATGTTTGTTTAAATAAATAATCCTAAATTTTAATGTGCTTCAGTTCACCTTTTAAAACTATTTCTTCTTTTTTTTGGATCCCTTATTGCTTTTACTGAGCATATTGTTTCAGTATAGTTTGTGTTGAAGAATATGCTCCTTTAAATTTAGATACATTTGTAACTGCAAATTGTGGAAAGTATATCAGAGAAGAGTCCTATCATCTGCAGGGTTTATGGTACACTATAAAAATATCCCTTTTACGAATGCCTGACAAATCTCTCAAATTTTCTGACCATTGGCTGAAAGTTATCCCTTCTATAGTACACTTGATTTTATTCTCTGTCCAATAATGAGGGTGGGTTTCAACTGCAATTCACCAAAATGTTTCCCTTTCAGTGATTTTACCCTTTTATAAGATAGCCTGATTCCAGATATGCAGTACAATCATCAATATTTCTTTTTCTTCTACTACATCTCCCCAAGGCTATGAAATTTTGCAATTAAAATCAGCTTTGGCTCTCAAGTACTGTGAAATTAGTCTGCCACAGTTTAATGAATGCTGACAAAGTATACAGGATATCTGAATGAAAGAAAAGGTCTTTACAACTAACCTATGTCAATAAAAGTAGCTAGTGTTAGTGTTTTCACCAGTTCCTCAAGCCCAAATTCTCACAAGGCAACATGAAGTAGAAAAGGTTATGCCTCCACATATCCTGGGTGCCTTATTGCAGAGAGACCCTAAGCATAAGGAAGCTGATTCTTTTATAGTAGGCAATAAATTGAGAGTCACTATCTTTATAATACTGAACAGCACATGAACCTGCCCTTTTCTCTAAAAGGAGCCAATATTTCTCTCTCCAAGATTGTTGACTATAGAAAAATATTTGAAGAGACAGTTTACAACAAAGACAGTGGCTCTATTCACAAGACACACACAAATGTAGGAGACTCACAGGAAATAATCTCACAATATGGGCTAGTTATCCATTCTCTCTTAGCCTGACATTCTCTTAATTCCATTATGCAGGTTTCTTCGGAGGCAGATATGTGATTCAATCATGACACATTACAGTTGGGGCTCATATCAATAATATGGCAGAATTCATTCAATATTCATTGTATAAACTGCAAGTCTTCAAAATATTAACACTCTAAGTTTAAAAAGTAGAAAAGTAAAACAATTCCTGCATATGTAAAATATCCTAAAATTGGTTTTGAAAGTATTTTTCTATTTTATTTTTGAAAATGAAAATCTCACTTAAAATTGAATGAGTCTTTACAGAAATACTTTATTTAATAAAGACCCATTTTCTTTTTATTTTCTAGCAGCCTCTCAATTACTGATGTATTTAGCAGTTGTCAGAATATTGGTACTGCTCCATTTTATCCCAAAGAGATTTCTTTAACTTACATTCTTATTAAACATTCAATTTTTGTATGATTTCAAAAAATTTTTGCCATAATTAAACATAAATTGTTTGGGTACTTCTTACGTTTCACTGATTACCGGTACAAAGAAATATCCTATTTGCTTACAATGGTATTAATCATTTTTTAAAGTAATTCTGTTCCATTAAGGTAAATTTTTTTGTCCACGCTCATTTAACAACTTTTTTGTTAATAGATGATTGCTATGTGTTTTGGGTTCTGGACCTAATTCCAACTGGGTGGGTGAGTGGATTTCTTTACCTCACTAAGCAATTCTCAGACACCAGCTGAGTGTCCTACAATTCAACACAATTCTGATGCTATCTACTTGGAGATAGCATCAGATCCCACGGGTTAAAGGCACAGTCCCACAAAACTACCTTTCTCCCACTCCTGCACTTGAAATGCCAGTTACAAGCCGAGGTTGTCACCTGTGCTTCTGACTGACTAGCTATCGATTAGAGGTTCCAACAACTCCCTCCTTGAATTTGATTAGTTTGCAAGAGCAGCTCACAGAACTTAGGCAAATATTTTACTTACTAGATTACCAGTTTATTATAAAAGCATATGACTCAGGAACAGCAAGGTATAAGAGATGCATAGGGCAAGGTTGGGGAAAAGACCTCCATGCCCCCTCCAGGTGCACCAACATCAACTTTGAAGTTCTCAGAACCCATCCTTTGGAGTTCTTATGGAGGCTTTATTACATGGGTATGATTAATTAAGTAATAGGCTATTGGTGATTGATTTAACCTCCAGCCGCTCTCCCCTTCCTGGAAATCAGGGAATGGAGTAAAAGTTTCACCCCTCTATTCATGGTGGATTTCCCTGACAATCAGCCCCTATTCTTAGATGCTTTCCAAGTTACCTCATTAACATAAATCCAGTTGTGGTGGAAAGAAGTTTGCTATGAATAACTAGCCACCCATTTCACCTTAATGACTCTGCAAAAATTTCAGTAACTGGAAATAAGAAAAGCAATTATAACAAAAGTTGCTCCCATTGCTCTTATGCCTCAGGAAGTCCCAAGTTTGGGGATCTTTGATCTAGGATGGTGGATGAAGGTCAAATATATGTGTGACATATATTTTGGTCATCTAAATGGTCAAACAAACATATACTTCTTATAAATTACAATATTGCACTATGATATTCTTTCATAATCCACATTTTCAAATATCCATATTTTCCTCAAGGTTGAAGTAGTTCTACAACAGATGGTCAAAATCTGTCCTCAACAGCTGTCATATGGTCTTTTCTTTCTCTCCAGGTGCATTTATTTGTTTGCTTTCACCTGTGAGTTCTGGAAATCCCATTGGGTTGAATTAAACAAGTGTAACAGAGCTTGTAAGGAAAGCCTAACTAAAAAAGAATTTGTGTCAACAAGGTTGTTAGACACTTATCTATTTTGAAATACTAACTAGTCTATATTTTCATATTTGTGCTGTCATACCCCACCAATACTATGCCTTGCCGTTATTAATATTTGACACTATTAGGCAAAACAAGTTTAGTTCTTTGCTAACATGCCCCAGAGTATTTATACTGAGAAAACACCCACTGCTCCAAATACATAGCAATGACTAAAAAAAAATGTGTAAAGAAGGAACCAGAAAGACATAGATGAGTTTAAACACAAGGATACAGTCTTACTAAAAAAAAAAAATATATATATACAAAATGTTGAGTAACACTAACCTCTGGTTGATAAATAGTATGTGGTACCAGACAATATGATTCCTCTGGGGAAAAGGGGAGTGACTGTCCACATAGATAAGGAAAGGATAGGCAGTAGTGCATCTCTTCTTGTAATAAAAGAAAACTACTGAAAAGCAAAGGTTAGCAATATACTGACTTGGGTTAAGCCTTTGAAAAAACCAGGGACCCAAAGAGATGGTGAAGATAGTCAGGAAACCAGTACCTGATCCATGCTGTGTGTTCTGCTCCTGCTGGATCTATGGTATCACCAATATACATAGAGAGTAATAACAAAAACATGATTATAAGATCAGGTTCTGTATTATGGTCTAGGGAGTGTGTGATGAGCAACTTCAGGTCTGCTAGGTAGGGGGAGTGTGTACAAAAAATGAAAGGTATGAGGGGCTGCAGGGAGGGAGGAAAGGTAATAAAGACATGGAGACAGATACAGAGTTAGAGATGAGAGGAAAAACTCCCCATCAAAAATGAGTTTACAAGTAAAAATTTAGGACATAGAAAAACAAGGAGAGAAAGAAAACTAATATTAATAAATAGGCATTAATCTATAATAGAAATGAGATTTCCCTAGAGACACACTTATTTATATATGAATATATTAAGTATTGGGATACTCGAAGGGAAAAAACAAAGACACGATTTTAAACAAATACAAATTTTGAAAAATAAAAAAATTATAAACTATGAAGACAAGATTACGCATATATTTGTAAGAATAAATTAGAAATTTGGTAAATGAAAATTAAAGTCATAAAGAAACATTATAGGTTGATAAATTCTGTGCTTGATACCATCAAAGATTAAAGGAGTGAATTACAGTAGTAAAAGTAAACTTTTGAAATTTTCTGTGGTGACTATGATGAAATTTTTTTCATGAAGTCAATTTGGGCACTCATATTAACCAATGGGAACAGTTATATTAGCCAATTGGAACACCGTGAAGCCAGTTTGAACATTCCATCTTAATATATGTTAACCCTTTAATAGGTAGAAAAGACAAGGAAAATGAAAAAAAAAAAAAGACCTTCATTCAAAGTAAATCAAAGGGCCATATTATAACCTGACTTGACAATTACCTGTTGCCTTGTATTCAAGGATATCTGCTTTCCTTCCTCCGTGCTGACTCCACCTCATATCTTATAACGTCTATGTTTATCTTGGCTTGCCTGCTTTCCAGTCTACTGCACATAGGATCTCTCATGAGGTCTAGGAGATAGTTTTTTGACAAGTGTCAGAACTGTTTTTCTCTTTTCCATTTGTGATACAAAAGCAAGAGAAACTTTATTTTTCATTATTCCTAGATCATATTATGTGGAAAGTGTGGTTTGTTTCTCTTTGGGGTTTTTTTTGTCTACCTAATTGCATGCAGTGTCCCATCCCTCTTGCAGTCAAGGTCTAGGGTTGGACTTTTCCAGTGGGAGACATGACTTCCCGAAAGAAAAAGGTATACTGAATAGACAAAACACCCAATTCTCATCTCACGGCCAGTGGACACAGTTAATACAGGGACTCTTCCAGGTGCCAGGGATATATTAATGACCAAAACAAATTAAAACTATCGCCTGCTGGGACTTGCATATAGTGTATGACTATGTGTGTGTGTTGCAGTATGAACAATAAATACAATAGACAAGTAAATTTAGCCTGCTAAATGATGACAATGTGAAACTTCTGGGTAGCCTAAAATAATAATAGGAAATAACTTCATGACCATGAAATCTCTATGCAAAAATCACACCCTCAATAGTACCTGATGACCAAGAATATCAAAATTAGGTAACAAGGTTAAAATCCAAGTGTCAGCAGGTTGCATCCCTTTTTGGAAACCCTAGGGAAGAGCGTTTTCCTGCTTTTTCCTGCTTCCAGAGGCTGTCACCTCCCTTGCCTCAAGGGAGCCCTTCCTTCCCCAAAGGTGGCAATGACCTCTCATGTCTTTCTCACATCATATTATGCTAACAACTGACTCTTCTTCCTCCCTTTTCCACATGTGAGGAACATTTATGATTCCATGGGACTCACCAAGAGAAACCAGGATAATTTTCTCATCTTAAAGTCAGTTGATTAGCAAACTAAACTCCATCTGCAACCTTAATCCCCTTGCCATGTAACATAATATATTTATGGGTTTCAGGGATTAGGACATAGACATCTTTGGGGGCTCACTTATCTCTCTTACCATATAGTGCTTGTTAATGTTCTGCCTTACCAAAACACGCACTTCAGGTCTTTGTGGCCCTCAAGGATCCCAAAATTTCTGAATACATGGACATGTTGACAGAGTAATAGATTATCCACTGCTTTAAATTTCTGTTCCATTTCTATAGACTCAAGTTTTTTGTTGTTTTATAATTAACTATCCTAAACTTAGGTCAAAATAAAAATAATTGTAACACTATTTAAAGTATTACCACCACTTTAAAGTACTAGTAGTAAATTAGGTTCAGGCAGAACAATAGAACAGAAGATTATGTGGAGGTATCGAGCAGCAGGATTGGGAAGCCCTGAATACTGCAGCAAAAATCAGGAAAGAATATTTAGAAGTGATACAGAGGTCCAGAACTTCTTGAATATAAAAGATAAACTTCGCCTAAAAAACTCTGTGTTTTTAATCTACTAAGAGAATTTTAATTCTATATAAGGTCACCACAACCTCAGAATTATACCATCTGTTCTATGTGCTTGAACCATTTGGAATATATCACAAATAGAGAAATAAATACCATGGCTTATGTCCCTGTTAATATTTGTCACTCTGAATACATTTCCTACTGCTTCCTACACCCAACCCTGATAGCTGACAGATACAATTTGTCACTACTTTTGAATGTTGGTTTATCTTTTCCACCACATGCTTAAGAAACTTGCTTTAAAAAAAAAAAAAAGTAAAATTTTCTTGATGTACAAGAACCAAATCTCTTGAGACTGATAGTAACCTTACCTTCAAAATCATTATAGAAGTTCTGCTTCTATAATCTGATCAGAATCAAGAATGGTTTCAAAACATATAATTGAGGAACAGTCCATTAAAATGAGTATGAAATATTAATATCATTTTATAATTCTATTAATTTATTAAGAGCCTGTAAGATGCCCTTCTTTCATCTTGTGTTGTAAATGTACATTTACATTAAAATCTGTCTCTCAAAATCGGAAATATTTTTATCTCTTTTTGGCTCCTAAGTGCATAATATAGCACAGACTCACCTATACTATAGATATGGGTCTGAGATTATATACATTTTATATATATAATATTTGTTAAATTAAAATGAAATGCATAAATGAAAAAATGAATGAATACCTATAAATTTATCTTTTTAGTAGTGTCTGGTTTGAAAACTTGGTGGTGACCATGTTCACCAAAATTTTTCAGTTATTTCATTCTTTGTTTGCCTATGATTTAGTACTGCTTGTGATAAGCAAAGAAGCAGAGAAACAGAATCACCCATTCAATAAACATAGAATAGAACTGCTAGTTTAATTCAATTTATAGTATATTAAGGATAGCAATATTGCCAAGGGGCAGAACTACTTAAATTATTGTCTAGGTATCCATAACAGTCCTGAGTGACAAGCTCAAATGTCTTTATTCACTCTAATTCAGAGTCTTCCTCTTTCTTAAATTTTCTCTATTTGCATAGGTTGATGAATATGTGTGTGTGTGTGTGTGTGTGTGTGTGTGTATTCTTTATATGTTGTCAAAATTTATTTATACAAAACAAATCCTATGATATCTGGGATTTGGGATTCAATTCAGAATTATCCAGTGGGGTATGATGGGTGATTATTAGGGCATACAGACAAAAAGGTATTGGTCATGGTTAATAATTATTGAGCTGGTTCATGCTGACATGTAGGTTCTTTTTGCTACTTTCTCTATTTTTGTTTATGTTTGAAATTTGTCATTAGAAGATGTTAAAATATGTCAAGACATGTGAATACTAAAAACAAAACAAAAAAGCAACATTTTTTATATCATAGTATTGCTTTCCTTGATGTATTCAAATGCCTGGATGAAATTTGGATATATTGTACTTTAGGCTCAGCTACTTCTCTTATTTATCCTAGCGTATGGGCATTTATTTGTCCTCAGATGCCTGCAGGGACTGAGAAAGAAGAGTGAACACCTGCTTAATTTTCCACATGTTTCAGTATAGTTAGATTCACCCACATGATTTTGTCTGGTGCTTTGATGGAGGAAAATGAAGGATGTTGTTAACAGAATAAGTGAGCCTTTTAAAGATAAGAGTACAACAAAAAGCATTCAGAGGACATGAGTTTGGGGAAGTATAAAAGTAAAAAGAACACTGACAGTTACTGGACAAGCTTGGAAAATACCAATTTTACTAGGAGGATATTTGCATTAAGAGAGGAGGAGAAAAACTGACACTTGACCTTTAATTGGGAATATAAATGTAAAGCATTACCTTTTTAAGTTGCTATGTGCAATCTCACACTAAAGTCAAAACATGTTATTCCTTTAAAACTACTTGAATTTTTTTATTACTGCAATTTAATAACAGAAATAAACCCTCTATTAGAATTTAAGTTAGAAAAACAGAAATGGAGGAGTGTAATAAGATAATATCTTGTAATAATATCTATAAGATTGAAAAATAATAAGTGAATAGATTAATTTACTAATATGGAGCTACACAATTTATGTACCTACTTTAAATTATAATTTTAAATCCCAATACCATAGCCATAAAAAGAGAGAGAGAAATAAATATGGAAAGCAAATTGGAAAGTGTAAAACAGGGGCACCTGGGTGGCTCAGTCAGTTGAGCAGCCAACTCTTGGTTTTGGCTCAGGTCATGATCTCAGGGGTCCCACAATCTGGCCCCACATTTGTTGGGCTCCCCGCTCAGCAGGGAGTCTGTTTCCTCTCTCCCTCTCTCTCTGCCCCAACCCTCCACTCCCGCACTCTCTCAATCTCTCCCTAAAATAAAATAAATAAATCATTATTTTATAAAAAAGAAAAAGAACATACAAATTAGTGATTTTATCGCAGATATTCAGATTTTTGCTCCAGGAAATGAGATAGGTAAACTGTTTATTATTTTCAACCTATACAATGAGAATTTATTTATATATTGAATATTCTTTGGCTGATTCCTATGCTAGACATTGTTCAAAGGAAATAAAAGTCTTGTTCTTGTGCAGCTTGTATCCACATCTCGTGGGGAAAACAGATGAGCAGATAACAAGTGACAACTCACTATGAGGTCAGGTAATTATTAGGTATTGCAAAGTTAATGAAAACATATGGGAGGAGAGAGAGAGAGAGAGAGAGAGAGAATGGAGATTATAGGTTCAATGGACCTTAAATCAAAAACAGAAGAATATTAGCAATCTCACGTGGTTCACCTTTGTATGTTATATTGAGTGCTCACATAACTCCTTTCTTACATGGCAAAAGTTGAGCAGGTAAAGAACTGAGGGAAAAAGCAAGATCCATTTCTTTAGAAGAGCATTTCAGGTGGAAGGAACAAGTCAAAAGGCCTGGAGTCCAGAGCAGGCATGGATTTTTTTTATAAGAGACTAAGTGTGGCTTGAACGGAATGAGAAAGAGGAGTTGTGAGAAATGATGTCAAGGGGGTCACAAAGAAATTAGAGATTTCTCCATGAGAAATTTGGATTGCTATTCTAACTGTAATGGAAGGCTTTTGAAAACTTTTAAGTGGAGATATGAGATAAGTAGTTATATATTTTAAAATAGTAGCTCTGGGTTTTGTATACAGAACAGACTGTATAATGTACAAGAGTGGAAAAGGATCAAGTTGTTAGGTTATTTTGGTCAATGTGAGAAGCTAAGGTGGCTCGAATCAGAATGGTATTGGTAGAAGAGATAAGAACTGTAGAGAAGAAAGTTGCATATTATAGGTGGACAGAATTTATCATCAAATAGATTGTAAAACATGAGGGAACATGAAGAATTAAATGACTCCAAGTTTAGGGGTCTGAGTCAATGAAGGTAACACTTCCTGAATTGGGGAACATCATTTATGGAGCAAGTTTGGAGGGAAATTGAGAATCAGAGTTTGCCCACGTTAAGTTTACATGAGTCTTGAGATCATGGAGGAAGTTAGAAATGGAGAGATAAATATAGGGAGAGTCACCTTTGTCCAGATAGAATGTGAAGTTATCGGCTTGGGTGAGTGAGCCGGGGAAGGAGTCTTTTTTTTTATTTAAAGATTTTTTTTTTTTCATTTAACAGCTAATTTATTGAAAGCGCTCTTCTATGGCAAACGTCTATGGCATGTTTGGGATATAGCAAGAACCAGATAGCTAAAGCTCCCACCTCATGGACTTAAAGTTCCAGTTGGATGCGGAGATAGGCAGGCAGGCAGGCAGGCAGGCAGGCCGGCCGGGGGGCCGGCGGGCCGGCAAGCCAGCAAGGAAAGAGATCTAAAACATAGCATCGGGGCACCTGGCTGGCTTGGTCGGTGGAGCGTGTGACTCTTGATCTCGGGGTTGTGAGTTCGAGCCTCACGCTGGATGTAGAGATTACCTGAATATAAAATCTTTAACAAATAATAAGTGATGGGGTGCCTGCGTGGCTCAATCAGTTGAGCATGTGTGCCTTGGGCTCAGGTTCTGGGATGGAGCCCACATCGGGCTCCCTGTTCAGCCGAGAGCCCACTTCTCCCTCTGCCCCTCACCCTGCTCCTGCACGTGCGCTCACGTGAGCGCGCGCTTTCTCTCTCTAATAAATAAAATCTTGCAAAAGAATAATAAATGAACGAACGAATGAACAAACAAGACACGGCATCCAAAGTGAGTAAGCGCTTGCTTTGGGGGCGGGGGGAAGGAATCAAACTGGAGTATCTCTAATCCGCAACATACTCTTTATCGATCCTGCTTTCACTACTTTGCCCAGATTCCATTTTCCACAAGTGACAGTCCCACACAGGTGGGCTTCTTTCATCGTGAGACCCGTGTTCTCCCCTGGTCGTTCGTTCGTTCTTCCGTTCGTTCCATCCATCGATCCATCCATCCATCTATGCATGCCATGCATGCCGTCTGTCGGTTCATGTAGACATCAAAAGGCGGGAGGGGGAGGGGGAGAGGAGGGCGTGCATGATACTGGGCATGGTTTTTATTCAGAGTGCTTTTCTTTGTTCCCCAAACTAATCACCTCTGTGGAAATAAACAAAAGATCACCCACATGAGAACTGGCATCATTTCTTGAGGGCAAGAGAGTCTGCGGTCGGCCACCACCATCTGGGTCTGGCAGAGAGGCCAAGCAAACGCAGGCCAGGCGGAGGAGTGGAAAAGCTTTCTGGTGACAAAAGGGGAAGGTCCGATGAGAGGTTGTTGGGGGTGGGGGGCAGGACAGCAGCTGACTAGAAGAGGAGTGTCCTAGGTCGTTTCAGGGAAAGAGAAACTTGATTTCCGTCCGTGGCTCCATCGATCTCATTCTCTGGATCTAGCTCTATGGAGAATCTCAAGGTTTGGAGTTTGTTGAATCGATGTCGAAGGCGCTGGAGGCTCAATCTCCCGCGAGCGGAGCGCGGGCCGACGACACGGAGACAGCGGGACGATCGCGCTAGTGTCGCCGGCCTCCTGGAACTCCGCCTCGGCGACCGCGGCCAAATATCATCCCTTGGCGACATCGCCGACGCTCCGCCGGCGGGGACACGCTATTTAAAGATTTTATTTATTTGACAGAGAGAGACATGGCAAGAGAGGGAACACAAGCCGGGGAGTGGGAGAGGGAGAAGCAGGCTTCCCGCGGAGCAGGGAGCCCGATGTGGGGCTCGATCCCAGGACCCTGGGATCATGACCTGAGCCAAAGGCAGACGCTTAATGACCGAGCGACTGGGCACCCAGGCGCCCCCCGGGGAAGGAGTCTTGATAGAGAGGACGACTAGGCCTTATGTCAATATAATACCTAGAGATAGAAAGATGAGGATTATATAGCAAAGACTACTCGAGGAAAAACCAGAGGAGGAAGAAGGCAAAGAGATTCTAACTGACTCAAAGATAAAAGCATATATCATTTCATATTTTTCTCTGAACTCCTGATAAACATTAGTTATCTATTTGTGTCAATATACATAAAGATTTTTCCTTGCTAATTTAAAAAGTAAGGGATCGTAAATTCTAGGAAGAAGTTGTGTAAATTATGCAGTTATGTATTTAAATGCAGCCCCATGCAGAAGTTATACAATAGGTATGCATGCGTAATATAGAGGATAGAGTGGCACAAAGAGGGAGACACTAGCCTGTTATGTTACACTTTGAATCGATCTACTAATTGGATTCTTTTCATCCACGTGATTTGTCCTCTTGTTTCATTCTTATTCCCTACCATAATATCTGATAGGAAAAAATTATCTTTATTTGGGCTTACTCTCATCCCCTCTCTTTTTTATACAAATTAAATGTAATTTACTTAGAGGTCTTTTATCTCCGCATCGTCCTCAGTTAACAAACATGCTTCAAAGTAGATCAGCTGAATCCGGTCTTATCTCTATACACCTGTGTTAATTCGTAACATATTTCAATCTACGTGACTTCATATGCATGGCATGCAAGCACAAAAGAAAATTATTTAATGGCTACCATAGCAATGCTGAAGTTGAAAGAAAGAGAATCAGGAACAAAATCCTGAGAAATGATTCTTAATTACTTGGTTTAGATGGCAAGCACTTTTGGTGAACTCAGTTACTTTTATGTGATTTTTGTGACAGTAGTGATGCCTCATATTTGTTATATATTGTTTTGTTTTCAGAATGCCGTGATGAAGTGGTAAAAGGCAGAAGAGTTGCCTCAGAGATCTGAATAAGAAGCATTCTTTCCCTCATGCCAACTACGTGATCTTGTTTACCTGAAAAACATGGCTTAGACTTTGTTTTCTTAACTACAAAAATGAGGAAAATTAAACAGGATTATATCTGCCCTTAAAATTTTATGTAAGGGCACATAAAAATGTCCTATAGACACTAAAATACAGCAAAAAAATGTTTTTTTTTATAGCATTTACTAAATGATTTTGTATTTCAGGCATATGCTATGACCCATGCATATCTGATTTCATAAATATTGAGCTGAATCCCATTATGGTTCTACTTAAATTTGATCAGAAAAAGCATGACTTCTTTTTCATTAGGTATGCATTTCTTGGTAGTAGGTCATTGCTTACAGTAGCATTTGCAGATTCCATAAGGACAGGTCTTAGAGCCTTTCTCGAAACAGCTGCTTTTGTTTTTATACTCTTAATTTGTAAAGCATATGAAGTACAGGTGAGTTCATTCCAATATGTTTTGTTATTGAGAATATAATAGGCTTCTCTTCCACATATGAGGCTCTGAGAAAAGCCACTGAAGGGCTGTGCTAACTTTATGATAATGGAAGTAATCCATGAAGCAAAAGAAGAGAAATAGAAAAACTGTATACATTTAAGTGATTCAAGTATATACTCATGTTCCCTTGAAATACTGGATAAGTTTTCAATGAGTTGTTTTGGTTTTATTTCCTAATACTAGAAAAATCTCCTCAAAATGTCAGACAATTGTTTTCCATGGAAAAAGAAAACGGTGAGTATGAAAATATATACCAAAAATTAACTGAACAGTAACAATGCCTAAATATATAATTTGGTGCTGATGAAAGAGCGGGTGTGAAAGTATAATTTAAAAGCAATTATTTTATTTTTCAGGCCATACAGGAATGGGGTGTTATGTAGGCTTACCAGTAAGCCTAGTCTGGCTCTCTGCTGAAGACCGTAATCCCGGAGAGATAGACAAGAAAACGTTGAAAGCCCTACCCTCAGCTTCCTGCACAAAGAGCATTTGTGCATTTGCAGCCTGTGTGTTAAGGGAAAAACAGATGGAGTTCAGTGGATTCCTTCCATTGAATAGACAGAACTGAGTGTTTGAGGAGCCCAAGGGTGTTTGAGCTCATATGACATATACAAGAGAAACTTGCACAGAAAGAGAACTCTGGAGTTATGTAGCAGGCACCTCTCATGTATTCAACAGAGTACTAGTGAGCAAACCTATGTGCAAAAACTACCCAAAGTCAAGGAAAGAACCAAATTTATTTTATTTTTTTAAAGAATTTTTCATTATATAAGCTGAGGGAGGCCTTTTTTTTTTAAGATTTTTTATTTATTTGACAGAGAGAGATACAGCAAGAGAGGGAACACAAACAGGGGGAGTGGGAGAGGGAGAAGCAGGCTTCCCACAGAGCAGGGAGCCCGATGCAGTGCTCGATCCCAGAACCCTGGGATCATGACCTGAGCCGAAGGCAGGCGCTTAACGACTGAGCCACCCAGGTGCCCCGAAAGAACCAAATTTAAAAGAATTAGGTGGAACAGTACCTGGTGCTCACACAAAGTTGAGAAGAGTGCCTATTCCTATCACCTAGACTACGAAACCTCACGATTCATGGGTATTGGTTAGATTACTTAGAATAGTATTGCCATGCTTGTGAGACTAATGACCAGTAGACTCATTTTCAACAAGGGACTATTTTTGCTCCAAAGGATATTTGGCAATTTATGAAGAGTCTGGATGTCACCAATAGGACAGGGGTTCTATTGGCATCTAGAGGTAGAGGCTAGGGGTGCTAAATCATCTTCATTGTACAGAAAAAACACCCTCCTCCCCTCTATCAGCCAAATCAACATGATAACAACAAAGTTTCATCTGGCTCAAAATGTCAATAGTATTAAGGTCAGGAAAACCTGTCTTCAGCGAACACTACTCAGGTCCTGCCAACCAAATTTTAAAGAGATCTGAAGAAATCACACTATTTCCAAGTAAATTAACTATGCCCCAGAACATCAAAGGTATTTGTGAAAATTCAGAAATAGCCAGTATCCAAAAAGATAAAATCCACAATATATTGCATACAATTAAAGAAATTATCAGCATATAAAGCAGAAAAAAGACTCATAATGAAGTGAACAAATAATTCAAACCAACCCACAACTGACAAACACATTAGAATTACCAGCAAGTATTCAAGCAATCATTATAATTGTGTTCATACATTCAATGAATTAGTAGAGACATGGAAGTTATAAAAAATAGCCATACTGATTTCTAGAAATTGAAACTATATGAAAAATGTATTGAAAGAAAAAAATAGATTAGACCTTGCAGAAGAAAAGATCAATGAAAAGAAATTGCAATAGGAAGTATGCAAAACAGAATGCAAAGAGAAAAAAAGAGAAACTAAAAAAATGAATAGAACCTTAATGAAGTGTGTAGCACATCTTCAAGTAGTCCTATTTACATTGAAGTGGTATTCCCAAAGGAGAAAAAGATATATATATATATATATATATATATATATATATATGTATGTTTGTTTGTATGTGTATATATATGTATATTTGTGTTTATATTTATATTTATAGATATGTTATAAATAAAAGCATATGAATATATAGAATATATAAAACATAAAAAATACTTAAAGTAAAAATGGCTGAACATTTTTCAGATTCATAGAAAACTATAAACCCTGAGATCCAGGGAGGTCAATCAATAAATTCCAAGCCTAAAAACTATGAATAAAACTACCCCCAAGCACATCATAATCAAATTGTTTAGAAACAGGTAGTGAAGAGAAAATCTTAAAAGTAACCAGAGAAAAAAACATTATATATGGAGAAACAAAGATAAAGATGACAGCATCTTTTTCATAGGAAATTATGCACATGAGAAAATACCAGTGTGGTAACTTAGTACTAAGAAAATGGTAAAACTAAAATTCTATATACAATGAAATATCTTTCAAAAATAAGGATCAAACACTTTTCCAGACATATGAAAGCTGATTTTATCACCAATAGTCTGTTTTCAAAGAAAAATCCTATGAGTGATTTTTCAGATCTGACCATGGGCAATTGTCCAGTGGGCTTACTGTAGAACACTGTCCTGTCCACACAAGATTCATATTAAATTTAAAAAGTTGACTCAAAATGGATCATAGACCTAAATGTAACATTTAAAACTATATGACTTCTAGGGAACAGATAGGATAAAATCTATGTAATCTTAAATTATATCAAAAAATTCTCGGATACAATACCAAAATCCTAGTTTATAAAGGCAAAATACTGATACACTGGTCATTGTCAAATTTAAAGTTTTTTTTCTTTTTAATATCTGAGAGAGAGAGAGAGTGCATGCATGTGCACGAGTTGGGGGGGAGGGGCAGAGGGAGAGAGAAAATCTCCAGCAGATTCCGCACTAAGCATGGAACCGGACATGGGGCTTGATTCTATGACCCCAAGATATTGACCTGAGCCAAAATCAAGAGCTGGTCATCCAACTGACTGAGCCACCCAGGCACACCTAAAGCTTCTGTTTTTTGAAATTATGAAGGTATCTCCTCTTAAGTCTTAAAAACAACAACAACAAAAAATACTTTATCTCTTTGTCTCTATATATATGCACACACACTTGTATGTATCTATATATGTATTACTGTATGTTGTTGTGTATTTTCTTTTCAGAATTTATTTGAGGTAACTTTGATCTTCCTGCTTTATCCAAGATTGGCTGCCATGGACATTTGCTGTTGCTGTCCTGCATTTCTACCTACCAACACACATTCAGGATTACATATATCTGCCAATTTTACAAAGCTGGAGTTTGCCTTTTTTTTTTTTTCTATTTCTCATTGTTTGGGTTATTTCAAGGGGAGAAGGAGGAAATACCTTATTTCCCAGCTATTCTGAGACAGGAGACCTCAAAAAAGACCTTAAAATTTGTGGGCAATAGGCTTGAGAGCAGAGGAACTTAAGGCACAGAAAAGTTAAATTCAGGGATGCATAAGAGAAGAAAAGACTATTGAAGGGATATTGAAGGATAGAGAATTGAAAGACATTAATTTCAGACTTCAAAAAACTTTTTTATCAATAGCAAGAACATACATTTTCATATTTCAAAAAACCTTATAAAATTTTGTTATTTCATAATCTTCTACACATTTATGAAATATATTCCTCCCTCTCTAAACTTCCGATCATTTACCTTGTTCAAAAGTTTTAGAAACTCTTTTTTTTTCTAGCTTCAGTTTTTCCCTCTTGAATACATCCTCTGCACTTGCAGTCAGAAAAGTATAATTTTGATTTTGTAGGTCCTCTGCTAAAGACACTTTAATAATTCCCCATTGTTTATAGAATCCTTAAAATTATAATACACAATTCAAAACATCCATTGAACTATCTTAAGATCTCCTTCTACTGTTGTCTCACACTTACCTATCCCTATAGCACAATACCTGAAGATCCTGGCACATGACATACTAATCTTAATTATGCATTTCTTTCTGCCTAGAATCCCCTCAAATATTTTTGCCCCTTTACTTATCCTTCATAACTAATTTCAGGTTTCACTTTTCTTTGAAAATCTTGCCTAAGTGCTTTTCTTGTATTACTGCATATCAAGGATGCCTCAAGATTAGTAAGGTACTGGGGCACCTGGGTGGCTCAGTCATTGAGCGTCTGCCTTCGGCTCAGGTCATGATCCCAGAGTCCTGGGATCGAGCCCCACATTGGGCTCCCTGCTCGGCAGGAAGCCTGCTTCTCCCTCTCCCACTCCCAG
This sequence comes from Callorhinus ursinus, assembly GCF_003265705.2. Classification (NCBI taxonomy): domain Eukaryota; kingdom Metazoa; phylum Chordata; class Mammalia; order Carnivora; family Otariidae; genus Callorhinus; species Callorhinus ursinus. The sequence continues at coordinate 43,601,003 of NW_027397069.1, forward strand.
GCTTGCGTTCCCTCTCTCACTGTCTCTCTCTGTCAAATAAATAAAATTAAAAAAAAATTAGTAAGGTACTGGCCAAAGTATCTGTCAATATTTACATCTATTTACATCTATACAGTCTATTACACTACATTTTCTGAGTTGGGAAAATGTACTTACAGTTTTTCCTCCGTGCACCTAAAATATAATAAGCACTCAACATGCTTTTGATCTAAACTGTTACAATATTATTGGCAATAAACTTTGTTAACTGATCATGTAGAAATAAGGTATCAGGCCATATTGATTAGAAGATAAATTTTCTACCAGAAAAGCACAATTTTATCATATTATGTTGTGCAAATAGAGTAGATTAAGTGTGATTCAGGAGGCACATTTGGAGAAACATCTAAATGTGATGACTGTTACTGGAAATTTATATTTTTGTGACAGCAAAAGATAAGCCAAGATTAGTGCTGTCCTTCCACTAATTGAAACACTGATACTTTCATCTGTACAAGTTATGGTACATTCAAATGAGCAAGGATGATGCTGGCATATCATTAATTTGGTTAAGACCATAAAAGCAGTTTCTTTTGTGCTTTTCCAAATAATAAGATAAGGAGAAGTTTGGGTTTAGTTGTTATTAACTAAAGAATGTATAATCAACCTGCAATTCTAGAAAAAGATTAATATGGGAGACATTTTTTATCAGTCAGAGAGGAGTTCTATTCAGAGTAAAACTGTATGCTTGCAAGTGTACATTTTTCTTCCGTTATACTTGGTGCTCATCATTAAATGGAAGCAAACGCTTCCATGAACTAGGATTGCTCAAGTGATTGCTTTCTTTGATGTAGCTTTAAAAAAAGAGATGGCTAAGGAACCAAGCTTACTCTAGAGTGACACCAACAATGAACCAATAAAACCATATTTAGGTTAAATAAAACAAAGTCCTCAACACAGACATATGCCTTTGATAACAGAAGATAGCATTTTATTTAACTTTCTGTTTATGATCCATGAAGAGCTGTAAATGTTAATAACAGAATTTTTGCATTAAGGGAATGTTTTAAACATTAAATTATGATAGAGACTTCAGCTTAATGATAAGTCAGTAACCACAAAACATTGACAATGAGTTAGAAAATAATAAATTCCTAATAAAGTATAACAAACCAGCTTATTTTTATCATTTTTTCCTATTAAGAGGTGGAATGGTTTCCTGGAAACTATATTGAGATTAGAATGATAGCTTGTTTCATAGCTGGAGTGATCCCTGGGTCTGGCACCTACTTTAGTAAATGGAGGTTTTAGGGCAAGTTCATTAACTTCTCCAAAATCCCATTTTCACTATTGTACACTATGAATAATAATGTCCACCAATAATTTTCCCAAAGTTTATATATGTGCTATACATATATAGATAACATAAAGTGTTTTATTGTTTCTGTAGTATTTACATAGTTACTGTGCTTCAATATTAAAAGCAAATACTTTAAATTCACAATAGCTAAATTATTAAATATTAAACATTAAAAAATCAAGAATGTGCAACTGAAGATAAAGTACTTAAAGTTATATATAGTTATTAAAATTAGGGTACGAGAACACAGAAATTATCATGGTTCATCAGAACATGTCTGACTATAAAACTCAAAATATAACTCAACTATCAACCTTTGGTCAGAAGCCTATAATTCTCACACTTCATTCTGAAGTGGAATTTATAAATGTCAATAAACAATTTTTATTAGTGGTCCTATTGTTTAAATTTAGGCTGGGTCATGGCGATCACAAGTTGTTGCCATCTGGCAGCTGTGTGTTGGTCTGTGTGAAGTAAGTTTTTCATCAGGTTCAAGTTCTAAGTGGACAGATGGCCACAGTGAAAAATGACCATGATGTTTGAAACTAATTGATACCCTTTTTGGGAGGCTCATCTGAGAAACTAAGGACTGAATGGATGCTAAGACAGAACAGTCTAGCCACCCAGAAGAAGAAACTGGCTATACATAAGGAAGCTATTTAGATATGTAACTCTGCAGAGACGTGAGAAAGGCAGCTTCAGGGAGTGAAGTTTGTTTGATACACATACAAATATACCACATGCTCACTTGTGCTACCATTATAGTGGTGAGCAGTAATAACTTGAGAGGTAACAATTGTATTCCATCTTTCTAAATGGGATACATTAATATAATTAAAATAAGTTAATTATAATCTGTTTTGTCAAGTTGTATTTGGATTTTAGCATTACAAGTTCTTTAAATACTAAAGTGTTGTAATTAAATAAACTTTCATTTTCTTCTCAGCCTCTTACTATCCTTGTAAATAAACAGCTAGTTCTGTTGTCAACACCAAGTTCTTAGTTACCTTAGAAGACTATCTTCTGCAGTTCCCTACAGACACTAAATCAAATTCGGTGCCTAAGTCTTCTGTCATCACAATTTTGTCTATAACCATTTATTCCAGAAAATATCTTTTAGTCTGTTTTTCCATTTAGCATTCAGGGATTTTTAAGATAACACTAGAAGGTGTTTACATATAACAAATGATTATGGAGCCAAATTTCACATGATGTTTCTGAATAGTAATATTTCTATACTCCTCAGGAGAACCATTAGACTTAGAAAACTAATTATGACTACTATAACATATAGCATTTCTCTAACTTAAGGAAAATTATCTTTTAAAATGATACATCTAGATTTCTTATAACTAAAATGGATTTAAAACAATGTAGGCATACTTAAATGATTTATTTTAAATCCTTCATATATTATCCTATACATTGCTTCTTAAAAGGTGATCTCCTTAGAGAAATTGCTCTTGATGAAATAATGGATTATGATATATCTTTCATAAAGCTTTTCTGGCTTCCCATATAATTGGAAAATTTTGGAAACAATATATGAATATCAAATGCCTTAATTCTGTTGAATAAGCAAGAGTTTCAGTTTCATCACCACCAATAAATTTATGTCAAAAATTCATAAATGTATGCTTATAAACCTGTATAAAGTATGGGCATTCCAATATTTTATTCAATATTAATAGTCTTGGTGTTCTATAATTGAGTGCAATTTTAATGGAGATCAGAATCTTTTCTACTATTAAGTATTACGTCTACCATTACATATTTAAACTTAAATGTATACAAGTTACATTACAGTAGCTGCCATGCTTCCAGTTTCTTCTGCAACATATGAAAGGCAAGAAAAATGAGATAATAATGATGACTCTTCATTAAGTATTTACTCTTTATCAGACATTATGCTGTCTGTTTTATGCATAGACATTTTCATTGCTAATAAGAAAATCAGGATACATTTTACTATTACTGTTAAAAATGATGGAGATATTATTTAAATATCCAAAATCAGATAGTGAGTAGTAAACCCTACCTTGAACAGGAGCTTATTTTCACTACACAGTACTCCTCTCCTAATTCTAAATAATGACTCCTCAACTTCTACAAGTAGGCTGCCAAATAATTATTGACAGTTTGTTTTCAGTCATATCAGAGCCAAAAAAAAGCCATTATAAAAATTATAGGAAAATTCTAAACCAATATCTATCATAGATATAAAAACCCTCAACCAAATATTAATAAGTGTAAAAAAGGATTATGCACATTACATGAATAGAGTCTATTCCAGGTAAGCAAGACTGGTTCAGCTTTTAAAAAAATCAATGTCACCCCCACATCAACAAACCAAAAACTCATATGATCTTATAAATTGATTCAGAAAAAGCACATGACAAAATATACCATTTCTAATGAAAACTCTCAGCAAACTAAGTATACGGGGCATCCTCAACTTGTTAAAGAACATCTACAAAAACACAGCTAACTTCACACTTAATGGTGAGAAAATGGACACTTTCCCACTAAGATGTAGAAAAGGCAGGAGTATGGCCTCTCACCACTCCTATTTCACATCACACCAGAACAGCCAAAACAATAATAAAGAAGTACAATATTGGAGGATTGATACTACCTGTTTCAACACTTACTGCCAGGCTATGTTCATCACAACAGCCTGGTATGGGTGAAAGAAACAACACATTGATCAAAAAAATAGAATGCAGGGGCTAGAAATAAGGAAGAGAAATATAATAAGCTGATTTTTGATGAAGGAACAAACACAATTCAATAGAGAAAGGATGCTCTTTCCAAGAAATCATGATGGGAAAATTGGACACCTATATATGGAAAAGACAATCTAGATATAGATCATATACCTTACACAAAAATGAACTCAAAACAGATTTAGACCTCAATATTAATGCAAAACTATAAAAATACAAGAAGAAAACAGAAAATCTACATGACATTCAGTTTGAGGATACATTATAAAATATAACATTATTCAATAAAGAAAAAATTATTATTTAACTTTATTAAAATTTAAAACTTCTGTGAAAGACTATTAAGAGAATGAAAAGACAAACTTCATACTGGGGAAAAAAATTGCAAAAATACACATCTGATGGAGGACTTTAATCCAAAATGCACAAAGAACATTTAAAACTCAACTGTACATAAACAACTCAGTTTAAAATATGGGCAAAAAATCTGAACTAATGTCTTACCAAAAAGATATACACATGAAAAATACACATATGAGATGATCAATATCATTTTTGATTAGCGGACTGCAAATTGCAGCACCAATGATGTACTACACACCCATCAGTATGGCCCAAATCCAAAGCCTGGTGATACCAACTGCTGTTCAGGATCCAGAGCAACAGGAATTCTTCTTTGTAGATGGTAACACAAAATGGTATAGTCACTTTGTAAGATAATTCATAAGTTGTTTTGCAAAACTAAACAGTCTTCCCATGTGATTCAGCAATCATACTCTTAGCTAAATTTTAAAACCTGCTCATGGATATTTATGAAAGTTTTATTCAGAATCAACCAAACCAAAATTAATTAAGACCTCTTTCAATAGGTGAATGAATAAAGAAGCTTGATGCATGCATACAGTGGAATATTATTCAGTGATAAAAATAATTTCAGGTAACAAAAAGACACGTATGAATCTTAAGTGTCTATCTCTATGTGAAAAGAGACAATCTGAAGGAGCTACATACAGTATGATTACAATTAAATTACATTCTAGAAAATGATAAACTATAGAAATGGTGAACATATCAGTAGTTACCAAGAGTTTGGTGCAAGGTCACATGGATTGAATAGATGAAACTCAGGAGATTTTTGAGTGGTGAAAATATTCTATACAATACTATAATCGTAAACACAGACATTAAATGTTTGTCAAAACTCAATTTTATAACACATACAGTAAATTTAAAGACTGTAAATTAATCAAAATATAATTTAGAAGAATCTCAGGATGGAATGTAGAATGTGACAAAATATTCTAAATATATTAAAAATGTGTGAAACAAATTCACTGAAGGGGGTGACCAAATAAACACTAATGTAACTAAATTTCAAAGTATTCAAAGGCAAAAGGAATTGTACACAGGCATTGTACTCTCACTGATAAAATCCAAACCCCCATTCTGAAACTTTTGTACATGTATAATGGAGCTGAATAATTAAGTAAATGAATGGAACATTCATGAGGGGAAAAGGCTCAGTTAACCCATGTGATAAAGGATTAGAGTAGGACAATCTCTATGAATTCATATTTAGCTTAATATTGATAAGATGGTTACATATGGGAATATTAATAGATAGATCTACATACAAACACAAGTCAGTATACACTATTTCTTTGCTTTGTCAGTTGAGGAACCCTGAACAAAACAACATTCTAGTATCCTTAAATATGTCTATCATCCAGACAGGTTTTTAATACAATTTTCCATTAAAAGACATGGATGATTCTAGGACTGGAGAAATAAATACACAAAATGAGTGTGGAGAGTTCTGTAGTACCATAATTTACACAAAAAGCAAAACAAAATCCCCTCCTTTGATGGAGGTATGTTAAAGTGATACTCAAGGAAACAAAGAGTCTCAATGTCAAATCTGAATGACTTGAGCAACCAAATAAAGTAATGTTGGAATATAACTCTAAGTATCATATCCATACTGATATAAAGAATTGAATAAATAAATGTGGGAGAAAGACAAATATCCCTTAAGGAAGAATTCCAAATATTTAATGTAGATATTCCACCATTCAAAGAGGGAGCAGTACTCCTCACTCCTTAAGTGTGGGCTGTGCAGAGTGACTTCCTTCTAAAGTGTATAGGATAGAAAAGGAATAGAGAGGAATAAAATTTACAGTGGTGAAGCCTGACAAACACTACCTATGCCAGGTGACTAAGGTTTACATGCATTGTTTCTGAGTAGATAATTACCCTTGCTATAATGTAATGAGTATCCCAATTTACACTATGATTATCCTTCCAAAAAAATGTTGCCCTAGTCTAGTCATGTAAAAAATCATACAAGTCCCAATTGAGGGACATTCTAAAAATACCTATTCCTAAAAAATACCTCTCAAAACTCTCAAGGTCATCAAAAACAAGGAATGTCAAAGACACTGCCAAACCAAGAGAATCCTAAGAAGGCATGAATAATAAATATAATGTGTTATCCGTGTTATCCTCAATGAGATCTTGGAAGAGATAAAGACATCAGGGAAAAACTATGAATCTAATGCATCAGATTTAATAAGAATTATTATTATTATTTTTTTACTAGCTGTGACAAATGTATCAGGCCAAAGTAAGATGTTAAAAATAAGGGAAACTAGGGGCACCTGGGTGGCTCAGTCGTTAAGCATCTGCCTTCGGCTCAGGTCAAGATCCCAGGGTCCTGGGATGGAGCCCCTCATTGGGCTCCCTGCTCAGCGGGGAGCCTGCTTCTCCCTCTCCTGCTCCCCCTGCTTGTGTTCCCTCTCTGTCTCTCTCTGTCAGATAAATAAAGAAAATCTTAAAAAAAATTAGGGAAACTGTATGTGGATATACAGGGACTCTATTATCTTTATAATAACTATGTAGTTCTAAAGCTGCTCTATTAAAAAAATATTAAAAATAAATGTCCAAATATGTGTATGATGGTATTGTTAAATTTACCAACATATAGATGGAGAATATGATTACTAAAGAAATAATATATTTAAAATTTTAGCCAACAAAATATATTTCTAATGGATTACAGTGGTTTATGTACACATCCATTTTAGAGTAAAAAAAAACAAGTGAAAAATGGTATGTATTTAATCTCTGAAATAGAATACAGAACATAACTAAGAATTAATTTGATTGCTCTATTTCACTAATAATTTTTCCAGGTTTCTATCACTGCATTATCCACATTTACTTTATGTTATATACATGCATATTGCTTCTAATAATATATGAGTTTCAACATCTGAGAAGGGTATATTTTTCAACTCTGTATTCCAGCATCTAACATAACACATGGTTTATTAGTCAAGCAATATTTATCGAAATAATGACCAAATGAATTAATAAGGACATATTTTATAAGCATATAGTGATAGAAATATTATTAAAACATGATCAGTTAGGACTATAGAATAGTTTAAGTTGTTAGGAACCAAACACCTTTCATTGGAAATGTCAAAAATATATTTTATTATGGCTACTGCCTTGCAAAAATCATAAAAGATGTTTTTTTAAATTAATACAATAAATCAAACCAACATAATTTTAAAATGGGAAATTGGGATCAAGAAAAAATGTTTTCAATAAAAGTAACATGGATGCATACATCAAATTAGCAGATAAAAATATGATATTTAAATGACTTTATATCTTCCAAAAGTCATCTGCAAATATATGTTCAAGATTTTTATTAGGTGATTCAATTCAGAAACATAATATTTTCAAAATTTGGAGTCAATTATGTAAAAATGGCATTTGCTAATACATTATTTATAATGCAAAAACCAGTGAAAAACATTCTTATGAGTTTTGACAGAGCAAGATCTATGTAATGTATTAAATATATCTTTATATATATCCTTGTAAATAACACAATGGCAACTTTCATAATTTTTATAGTGTTTTAACATGTAGGCATAGGACATTGCCTCAAAGCACTGTTCAGCCAAAGTAAGCAAACCAGAAATCAATAGGAACTAGAGTAAGCATTTACTTTACATGACTTGCATGAATCTAGCAATCAAATTTACAGTATGAGGAAAAATGGTTGGATTTAATGTTTTACATTGTCTTTTACAAATACTAGTCATCTCAGCAGTGCTTTTGAAAGGCATTGGGAGATCGTTATTGACAACCTATATACTTGGCAAGCACCTGAAATACAGCTACTCTATGTTGTTATATCATAGAATAATCAGGTACTTTAACCATTAGCTTATATGAAACTACATAAGCTGATATTCTCTCGTAAGAATTAAGGATTCTAAAAGATACATTTAATCAGAAAAAGATAAATACTGTGAAGACTAAAATTTTCTCCAAAAATGTATTATGGATTTACTTTAAAATTAAGACACATAGAATGCTAACAACCCTGATTTCTGTGTCATAGAGCAAAGAGAAATGAATTTATCCTGGAAGTATAACAAAACAGGTGAATAAAACAATGAAGTCGGATATAAAAATTCTCACTAAACTGTCCACAAAATATGAGCCTGGTCAATGTAATTTCCACTGTAGTCTTTAAAATAAGAGAATTTTGAAAATTATTCATGTAGGTAAGCAAATAAGTTGGTTTTCTATATGATGTTATTAACCTTAACCTTGTTATATGTTGGACATTTGCCAAAAATTATGACATTAATTTTAGAATAGCATAGACTCTTTTGTAGATGCTGTTAAAGAAGAATGTTGGTAGTCCAGCAAGACAATTTGTGAAAAGGATATCATCTATATATAACTATTTCCATATGGAAGATCATATGATCAGTTCATCCTGAAGCAGCAGCAAGTTTTCAGGAATTAATGACAAAGAAAAGGGACTGCAATTTATTAGTTTTAACACCCCAGAAATTACTCTGATTTTTCAAAAAAAATTACTACAAACTGATTCTTGCAATCAGATCCTGTCTCTATTACTGGGACACCATCATTCCTATGACTCAATCTCTGACTTCACACCCTTGAATTATCAAAGAATAAAAACACACACACAGACACAGACACACACACACACACGTCAAAGAAACCACAAATGAGGATTTTATTGTCTCCCTGTGGAATGCAATATAAAACTCTTCTTACAGCTTTGTCCTTACTATTGTGTATTTGTCAGTGCTTCCTACTGGAAGAGACTATAAAACATGAAACTATTTCTCATTACATTTCTTCTAGGCACTTGGCACAAAATCTGACAATTTTAAGTCCTCAGTGTTTCCTAAATTCAAAACAAATCCTTCTGTCCTGTAAATCTCATTTCATTAATATAATCTGTTTGACCCTCTCCACCTTGATTATTATAGTCTCCACTGTGATTCTGCCTCTTCTGGTCTTCTTTGCAATCACTTCTCTGTTTTGCAACCAGAGTGATTTTCTAACCAGCATCTTTTATCTTCTAATCCCATAGGTAACAACACTCAGTGGCTCACTAATGCTCTTGGGATAAAGTTACTTTTTTATTTTTTCCAATCATAAGCTACAATTTTTCATCGAGCAATGTAGCTAACATTACCAGTTTAATCTTCTTATACCTAAAGTTGCACCTCTGTACCCCAAATATATCAAACCACGTTCATGTTCTTGAACATCTCGTTCCATTTATTTACCTCTAAAGATTATGCTATCTTTTTTGTCTGAAACACCCTCCCCTTAAACTATACCTGGCTAACACCAGTCCATTCTCCATGTCTTGGGCTAGGTATCTGTAAGATAAGAGAGTAGGTACAAATGCAATAAAACTTTATAATAAGGAAAAATAGGGACTTCCAGTTTCCAGTTCCACTTGAGGGCTGCTTGGAAGTCATCCCTCTATCTTTCCTAATAACATGTGAAAAGCTGAACAGATTGAAAATTCAACTCTTACAGATCTGTAACAGGAGGGGAAGAAGAGACAGGGAAAACTGCCTCCCCAACACTGGAGAGACAGAGAATCACAGATTTGGATGTACTTCTTCCTCTATTTTCTCAAAGACCTGTGTCACATTCCCCAAATGTTAGAATTCACCAAAGAAGTAATAGTGTAGAGATCTCTTTATTTAATATTTTCAGAAGGTGGTCAAAAGGTACAGCCTTCCAGCTGGATTTAGTTTCCAAATGTCTTGATTTATAATTTATTTCTGTTAAATTATTTTTATGATTTTGTTCCTGTGAAATACATTGAGGGTATGTCCCAGCCTGTGGCTTATCTAAGCAAATGACTTACCTAAGCAAATGTCCCATGGGTACTTGGAAAAATGTGTAAATTTCATTTGTTGAAGATTTGAGTCTATAGTTATTAGATCAATTCAGATGTCATGTAGATTTTCTATGTTTTTTTTCACCTAATTGTTCTTTTTCTGAGAAAGGGATGGTAAACTTTTAGTATATTTTTTGGAATTGTCTATCCCTTTAGTTCTATGAGCTTTATCATGTATACGTAACTTTACTAATAGGCACATACACATTTATAATTGCAATGTCTTTGTGAGGAATCAATAATTTCACCAATTTTAATTGTCATTTTATATCTGGTAATACTCTGTCTTGAAGTTTACTTGGCCAAACATTAATATGCTCTTTTTTGTTTAATTTAGTCATGGTATACGTTTTGTCACTTTCTTACTTTCAACTTTACAGTACATTTATGTCATTATGTCTCTCTTTACAGTACATTTATGATTACTAGGTTACAATTGGGCCTATAAAAAAAATTTCCAGGCTGACGATCTCTTCCATGTAATCAGTATTTTGTCTATTTACATGTAATGTCATCGTTGATGAAATTGGTTTTAAGTCTTTCATTTTGTTGTTTTTCACTTGTCCTGTTCTTTCCTGACTTCTGTTGAGATGATCAAAAAGTTTTAGTACTCCATGCTATCTCTTCTATTAGCTGTATGATTATATATCTTTGTACATAATTGTCATTGCTCTAGACAGCATATGTATCCTTATCACAGTCTACCTTGAATTAACACTATTTCATATATAATATCAGAAATCAGATTATGTCATTTATTCACCTTCCCATTTCCTAATCGCTTTATTATTTCTACATTATTTTAACCAAGGAAAAGTTATTCCTATGGCAGAAATCAGAAGGAGGGTACTAAAAGCAATGTGGTCTCATATTAATGACATACATTTAGGAAAGTGGCTATATCTGCTGGATAGATGATATGATCAAAGAAGACAACCATAGGATTTGTATTTAGTAATAGCTTATTTATGTAGTATTGTGGTATCTTTAAAATTATTTTAAATATCAAATATATTAAAGGAATAATGGCAGAAAAAGTAAGTTATATCTACTTTTACTGATATAGGAAAAATGCCCAGGATATATTAAGTACCAGAATATACTGCAACAAATATGTATTTCATGTTTGAATATGCATAGAAAGAGACTGGAAATATATACCAAACTATTAACTGCAATTATTGTTAATAGAATTTTAAGAGACTCTTACTTTTAAAATAACATATTTTTCTATTTTTGGATTTGCTACCTTTGAATTAATAAAAATATGATTTAAAAATTCAGGTAAAATCAAAGATAAACAGGGGCGCCTGGGTGGTTCAGTTGGTTAAGCATCCAGCTCTTGGTTTCGGCTCAGGTCATGATCTCAGGATCCTGGGATCGAGCCCCACATCAGTCACTGTGCTCAGCACAGAGCTTGTCCCTCTCCCTCTACTTCTCCCATTGCTCGCACTGTCTCTTTTACTCTCTCTCTCTCTCTCTCTCTCAAGTAAATAAATATCTTTAAAAAAATCAAAGATAAACAGAAAACAAAAGGAAAGTAGACAAACAGAATGACAAAAATAAAACCAAATCACTATTACAGATATATTTTAGAATACTGAGAGTTTTTTAGTGTGTTTACAGTCTAAATAACTAGAGCCAGTGTAGGTGAAGGTTTTGAAGGATAGAAGAAATATTTCGTATCATCTGTAATGCTTGACCAGAAGATGTCAGTAAGGAATGACATCCAGTTCACTGACCAGTTCTGATTTTGTCCAACCCATCACTTGTGTGACTAGAAGTAGAGGACACCAGAATGTTATTTTATTTGTTCATTAGGGTTTGGAGAGAAAGAAAAATCAGGGAATTCTTAATGGCCTCTACCTAGTAAATTAAAAGTCTAGTTTATTTATAGAGGCTGGAGTTAATCTGATAGAGGATTTAATGAAATATATAAGGATCTAAAATAGTTAATAAGGAGAAAAAGAAAAATAAAATAGCAATCAGCAATGAGTCAATTATGAGTCTGGCATTCCACTTTTAAATGCCCTATTTTTTTTCTGATTCATTCTCTGGACCCATATGAGGCACTGTTATTCTATATTCAGATTTTAGATTCAACCTTTTCACATCCCTCTGTGTTTTCTTTCTATTGCCTGTTCTGGTCCCTACCTCCTCTTCTTGATTATACTTTGCTAATATTTCTCAATATGAACCTCCTACTAAAAGTATTTTAAGAAAAAAAGATAAAATTGAAATACTGTGGCCAGTAAGTAATAGCAAGCTACACGTGTATTCCCCCAAGAACATAATTTACACGTATTGTGGCCAATAGAATATATATTGCCTGATCACTTGCTTACTCTTAATGTTGTTAGAGAGCAGAGAGGGCCCTGTCCTTTGAACCTGCCTCAAATTGGATAAAAGTACTGTTATTGGTTGTTACTAAGGCTTACTACCTGCCTGCCAAGGAATGTAATAAATTTCCTTCTAACATCTCTTCTATTAAAAACAGTTGCTCCAGGGCGCCTGGGTGGCTCAGTCGTTAAGCGTCTGCCTTCGGCTCGGGTCATGATCCCAGGGTCCTGGGATCGAGCCCCGCATCGGGCTCCCTGCTCCGCGGGAAGCCTGCTTCTCCCTCTCCCACTCCCCCTGCTTGGGTTCCCTCTCTTGCTGTGTCTCTCTCTGTCAAATAAATAAATAAAATCTTAAAAAAAAAACAAAACAAAACAGTTGCTCCAAGTGCATCCGAAACATACTTAAGTCTCCCAGAATAGCTCGGAGGAAGAATTATTTAGAAGTGAAAAAAAAAAAAAAATCCCCACCAGCTTAAATAATTATTAATATTTTATTAATATATTCTAGGCAGAATAAAGTATCAGGAGATATGTCCATTAATAACTCTCCCTACCCTAGCATCCTGACTGCTATAAAGAGACAAAAGTAGTCTTAGCCCAACTATGTTAGTCTTCTCTGATTTTGGTAAGATCCTAAAGTACTCACCATTCTCCTCGTTTTACCTATGCACTTTACTAATTTCAAACCAATCCTCTCAATTAAGAACATAGAGCTGAACTAATTTTTCTGATTTTGACCTCATTGCTTCCACTGGGATGAAAATTCTATTTTTCATCTCTTGGTGGAAGTTGGTCAGTAACCTAACAGTGGGAAATTAAGTATCATGGAGTATAGTCTTAGCCCTTGATTTAATAACTGGGGCAAAACCAAGTGAGGTCTCAGAGCATGTTCTATTGTTTATAAAGGAGGAAGCACACAAAAAGAGAGTTCCTTCTATGATTATCTTCTCTAAATGCTTTACCATTTGACCTTGTATATTCATTTATTCATTAATGCCACTAATATTTAATGAGTAACTTCTGTGCAGCTTTCTATGCAATGAATAAGATATGTAAATCCCCTGATTTCATGAGTATGAGACAGACAATACACAAGTAAGCAAATATACACTATCAGGTAGTAAAAGATGTTATGATTTGTAACAAAATATGTATCCTTTGTTTCATATTGCTTTTCTTAAATAGCAATTCACCCTAGATTTAAAAAGTCTCATGATAACATATTAAGATTAAATCTTTAAAAAAAACAAGATTTAGACAATTTGATCAGCCAAATTAATTGATTCTAGGAATGACATATCTACCCAGAGCCAAGCTCCCTATTTTTGCATTCCTAAACTCAATCCTAATGAAAATGATCAGTTATAGATTTGGATAATCCGTTTTATTTTATTTTTTTAATATTTTATTTATTCATGAGAGAGAGAAAAAGAGAGAGGCAGAGGGAGAAGCAGGCTCCCAAGGAGCAGGGAGCCCGATGTAAGACTCGATCCCAGTACCCTGGGATCATGACCTGAGCCAAAAGCAGACACTTAACCATCTGAGCCACCCAGGCGCCCTGGATAATCAGTTTTAGATAGCAGCTTAGAACAAATCTTGTCATTCTATATGATAACCCCCCAATTATTATGATGATGGGGATGCTTCTTGAAATTATATTACATGTAATTTGCATATACCCACCCTCCCACCCACCCCCACCAACCTCTCTCTATAAAACTGTTGGTGTCTATCCTATGGGCAGAGAGGTCAGTTAAGGCTTGAGCCTGCCATGTCCCTGGCAGCTCCTGGCACCCAAAATAAATGTCTCCCTTTCTCTTTTCCAAATTCTCCTCTCTTCAGTTATTGGTTTCTCTTGCAATGAGTTTATCCAAGTTTGTTCAGCAACAGTGTTGGCAAACCCATCCAGGAGCTTTGCTTTCAATTTGTCCACGTCCCTCAGGATTCCCAAGGACAGAATAGTTGGCCTCACAGTGCCAGGGCTTACCTCTTCATTTCCTGACTTAGCGGGTATGCCAGGATCATTTGGAAACAGTGTGTGTGTGTGTGTGTGTGTGTGTGTGTGTGTGTGTGTGTGTGTATAATGCTCATATATATGTATGTATATACGTGTGTGTGTATGTGTATATAATGAACCACCTAATCTTTTAAGTCTGCGGTTTTAAAGCATTCTAAAAGGTATTGTAACATTTTTCTATATAGATACAGAGTAAACAAATATAAATTTTCAATTTGATGATTTCTCACCTCCAATCCTTTCTCCATTCTGTTTAGAATTTCTAAACCTACATGTTCTGACCCACCTTCAGTTATAGACATTTATCACTGAAATAAAAACTATATTCCAAAGAAACTAAGAG
This sequence comes from Callorhinus ursinus, assembly GCF_003265705.2. NCBI lineage: Eukaryota > Metazoa > Chordata > Mammalia > Carnivora > Otariidae > Callorhinus > Callorhinus ursinus. Next base: position 43,616,029 of record NW_027397069.1, read on the forward strand.
TCATTCAACTTTACTTAGTATTTAATACAACAGTTACTGTATCAGAAACTGGGCTAAAAACTGAGAATACAATGATGAATGAAGTATGTCCTTGAAGAAGTTCACAATTAAGCAGAGAAAGGTGAAGCAAATTGATGTGAGGATTTAGTGGTCCCAGGGAGAAAAACTCTGAAACTTATAATCTTAAGTAAATCTTTGATAGCCACATTAAAATGTTTTTCTTTCTGCCTTCTTTGTATTACATAATGAAGAAAAAATAGAGTCCATTTAGTATGAATTTTCACTTCCTCACTATTATTTATAAGATTTTTAGAAATTTGCATTTACAACAGCATATTAAAATCATGATCCTAGTAGCAAAGAAGAATTAAATCCAACATAATGTGTTGGATATTTTCATTTTTTTTTGTAGTAAAACAAATGGTAAACAACTAGAGTCATCAAACAACAGATTAATCAAATAAATTATATTGTGATTCAATGTTAAAGTGAAAGGAAAATTTTCATAGCACTAGCATAATAAGTACAATACACCATCATGTTCTAAGTATAAAATTAGGAAATGCCAAATTTTTACCTCATTTTAGAGAAACCAATTTATAATAGAGGAAAATAAAGGATAAACTGAAATAAAATTATATATAAAAATTCCAAATCATTGTTTCAATTAAAATCCACTGAATATATGATTATTCTTGTTACTTTTTTTTAACTTATTAATGCCAAGATATAGGTGTTGACAACAAATGTCATTATATTCACACAAGTTCAAAATCTGGGTATATTTCTTGAATTCCATTTACTTTCTTTATAACTACATTGTTGTCTTTAGAACAATTGATGAGAGGGTTCTTAAACTTAAATTTTTTTAAACTTAAACTTTCTCTATTTGACAAATCTTTGTTTCTCCTCTGCCACCAGCCCCAAAATATAACTCTTTATATATTTTTCTGTATAGTTATTCTTTGAAATAATTAGTTTTCTGTCTAATATGTGGCTGATAACATGTCAAAATGTAGCTTGTCAAGTGCCAAATGACTCTCCAAGTCATCCAAGCATTAGAAGGAAATGAAATCATTCATCTAGATACAATTTTGCAAAGTCAAATTCAAGAACTCACAGAATAAATTTACAGTGTTAATGAAGGCCATGTATAAAGACAATACTAGTGGTATTTTTGTTATTCTATCAACATTAATAGAGATCAGCTATGTTAAGTTGGAACAAGTATTTAATAATAGGGGGATAAAGAATCTTCTTACATTAACACAAGATTTCAGCTTCTGTCAGATACTTATATCCTTCATTTTCTGCCATTATTGTTATTACTAACCATTGATTTTTCCTCATTTAAGTAGTATTTTTTAGAGAAGCTTTAGTTTCATAGAAAAATTGAGCAGAAAGTACAGAGTGCATTTTGTCATGTGTCTCTTAGCCATCTATATGTCTTCTTTGAAAAAAATCTCTATTTGTGTCTTCTGCCCATTTCTTAACTGGATTATTTGTTTTTTGGGGTGTTGAATTTGATAAGTTCTTTATAGATTTTGGATGCTAACCTTTTATCAGATATGCCATTTTCAAATATCTTCTCCCATTCCGAAGGTTGCATTTTAGTTTTATTTATTTATTTACTTATTTAATTATTTTGCTGTGCATAAGCTTTTTTATCTTGATGAAGTCCCAATTGTTCATTTTGTTTGTTTGTTTCCCTTGCCTCTGGAGATGTGTCTAGCAAGAAGTTGCTACTGCCCATGTCAAAGATCAGAAAAATACAAATCAAAACACAATGAGATATCACCTCACACAGTCAGAATGGCTAAAATTAACAACACAGGAAACAACAGATGTTGGTGAGGATGCGCGGAAAGGGGAAACCTCTTACACTGCTGGTGGGAATGCAAACCGCTGCAGCCACTCTGAAAAACAGCATGGAGGTTCCTCAAAAAGTTGAAAATAGAACTACTTTATTATCCAGCAATTGCACTACTAGTTTTACCCAAAGGATACAAAAATACTGATTCGAAGGGGTACATGCACCCTAATGTTTATAGCGACATTATCAACAATAGCCAAACTATGAAAGAGTCCAAATAGCCATCAACTGATGAAGAGGTGGTGTGATTAAAATAATCCATATATATATATATATATATATAAAGTTTTCTGTCTAATTCGTGGCTGATAAGATGTCATAATGTAGCTTGACAAGTGCCAAATGACTCTCCAAGTCTTCCAAGCATTAGAAGGAAATGAAATCATTCATCTAGATAAATTTTGCAAAGTCATGTTCAAGAACTCACAGAATAAATTTACAGTGTTAATGAAGGCCATATATAAAGGCAGTACTAGTGGTATTTTTGTTATTCTATCAACATTAATAGAGGTATATGGATGGAATATATATATAATGGAATGGATGGAAAAAAAATATATATATATAAAATGGAATATCACTCAACCACCAAAAAGAATGAAATCTTGCCATTTGCAACAACGTGGATGAAGCTAGAGAGTGTTATGGTAAGTGAAATAAGTCAAAGAAAGACAAATACCATATGATTTTACTCATATGTGGAACTTAAGAAACAAAACAGATCAATATAGGGGGAACAAAAGAGAGAGGGGCAAACCATAAAACAGACTCTCAACAATAGAGAACAAACTGAGGGTTGCTGGAGAGGAGGTGGGCGGGGGATAGGCTAGATAGGTGACGGGTATTAAGAAGGGCACATGTGATGGGCACTGAGCGTTAGATATAAATGATGAATCTCTAAATTCTACTCCTGAAACTAATATTACACTGTATGTTAACTGGAATTTAAATTAAAACTTGAAAAAAATTAAACGACAAAGAAAGTACAGAGAGTTTCCATACACTACCCCCCCACCACATACACACAGATGCACAAAGTCCCCTACTATAAACATTTGTACTACTCTGGTATTGGGTGTTGATTTGCGGGGAAGGCTGTATGTGGGGACAGAGGTAAATGGGAACTTGATTTTGATACAATTTTTTTAAATACACAAACAAGCAATCTCTTATCTGCAACAACTCCTATAGGAATGTAGAATGCATTAATAGAAAAAAAACTTTAAATTTAGTGTCATATGCACTTTTTTATGTCAGAGTATAAAATTAACAATGCTCATACTGCATGTAATTTTTGTTCAAAAATGTATAACTAACTTTCCAAAAACCATAATTTTCTTTATTTTTTTCTCAATACTTTTGAAACTCTGAAAAACTAATAGGAAAGCAATCTTTAATTATTCTATTAGATATATTTAGGATGATTTCTTTCCTTCATAAATGAATATCCATTCATCTTTGAAGGTACCCAGGCATCTTAATCACATTAAAAAGAACTCACACCTTATATTACAATTCAAAATGTAATTTTTTTTTACAAAAGAGGTACATATCATTCCTCTAATAAACATTTTCAGTTAAATTTTATGCTATAGTTTGTGACTTAGAGTTAAAATATGCTTTCCTTGGCCTATAGGATTTTTTTTTTTTTTGGAAAGAATTTTACTTTCTTTTGTTTGTAAATTTGTACATATCACTGATAGGGATGCCACTCCTGACATTTCAGGTGTCAATAAAACATATGTGCCAGTCAGAATTGGTTACTGTCACATTCCTGATTATATTGCACGCAGGTGTACAAATCTGCAACCTCATTATATCTTTTTTTTACTTCAAATTTTTTATTGTTATGTTAATCACAATACATTAGATCATTAGTTTTTGATGTAGTGTTCCATGATTCATTCTTTGTGCATAACACCCAGGGCTCCACGCAGAATGTGCCCTCTTTAATACCCATCACCAGGCTAACCCATCCCCCCACGCCCCTCCCCTCTGGAACCCTCAGTTTGTTTTTCAGAGTCCGTCATCTCTCATGGTTCATCTCCCCCTCCGATTTACTCCTCTTCATTCTTCCCCTCCTTTTTTTTTTTTCTTAACATATATTGCATTATTTGTTTCAGAGGTACAGATCTCTGATTCAACAGTCTTGCACAATTCACAGTACTCACCATAGCACATACACTCCCCAGTGTCTATCACCCACTCACCCCATCTCTCCCACCTCCACAACTCCAAGAACTCTCAGTTTGTTTCCTGAGATTAAGAATTCCTCATATCAGTGAGGTCATATGATACATGTCTTTCTCTGATTGACTTATTTCACTCGGCATAACTCCCTCCAGTTCCATCCACGTTGTTGCAAATGGCAAGATCTCATTCCTTTTGATGGCTGCATAATATTCCATTATGTATATATACCACCTCTTCTTTATCCATTCATCTGTCGATGGACATCTTGGCTCTTTCCACAGTTTGGCTATTGTGGACATTGCTGCTATAAACATTGGGGTGCACGTACCCCTTTGGATCCCTACATTTGGATCTTTGGGGTAAATACCCAGTAGTTCAGTTGCTGGATCATATGGTAGCTCTATTTTCAACTGTTTGAGGAACCTCCATACTGTTTTCCACAGTGGTTGCACCACCTTGCGTTCCCACCAACAGTGGAGGAGGATTCCCCTTTCTACACATCCCTGCCAACATCTGTCGTTTCCTGACTTGTTAATTTTAGCCATTCTGACGGGTGTGAGGTGGTATCTCATTGAGGTTCTGATTTGGATTTCCCTGATGCCGAGCGATGTTGAGCACCTTTCATGTGTCTGTTGGCCATTTGGAGGTGGAAAAATGTCTGTTCATGTCTTCTGCCCATTTCTTGATTGGATTATTTGTTCTTTGGGTGTTGAGTTTGATAAGTTCTTTATAGATTTTGGATACTAGCCCTTTATCTGATATGTGATTTGCAAATATTTTTTCCCATTCTGTCGGTTGTCTTTTGGTTTTGTAGACTGTTCCTTTTTTTTGCCCAAAAGCTTTTTATCTTGAATAAATCCTAACAGTTCATTTTTGCCCTTGCTTCTTTGCCTTTGGCGATGTTTCTAGGAAGAAGTTCCGGCGGCTGAGGTCGAAGAGTTTGCTGCCTGTGTTCTCCTTTAGGATTTTGATGGATCTTGTCTCACATTTAGGTTTTTCAACCATTTGGAGTCTACCTTTTGTGTGTGGTGTAAGGAAATGGTCCAGTTTCATTCTTTTGCATGTGGCTGTCCAATTTTCCCAACACCATTTGTGGTGTTTTTTCCATTAGACATTCTTTCCTGTTTTGTCAAAGATTAGTTGACCATAGAGTTGAGGGTCCATTACTGTGCTCTCTATTCTGTTCCATTGATCTATGTGTCTGTTTTTGCGCCAGTACCATACTGTCTTGATGATGACAGCTTTGTAATAGCGCTGGAAGTCCGGAATTGTGATGCCACCAGCTTTGCTTTTCTTTATCAACATTCCTCTGGCTATTCAGGGTCTTTTCTGCTTCCATACAAATTTTAGGATTATTTGTTCCATTTCTTTGAAAAAAGTGGATGGTATTTTGATGGGGATTGCATTGAATGTGTAGATTACTCTAGGTAGCATTGACATCTTCACAATGTTTGTTCTTCTGATCCATGAGCATGGAACGGTTTTCCATTTCTTTGTGTCTTCCTCAATTTCTTTCATGAGTATTTTATAGTGTTCTGAGTACAGATCCTTTGCCTTTTTGGTTAACTTTATTCCTAGGTATCTTATGGTTTTGGGTGCAATTGTAAATGGGATCGACTCCTTAATTTGCATCTCTTCTGTCTTGTTGTTGGTGTATAGGAATGCCACTGATTTCTGTGCATTGATTTTATATCCTGCCACTTGACTGAATTCCTGTATGAGTTCTAGCAGTTTTGGGGTGGAGTCCTTTGGGTTTTCCACATACAGTATCATATCATCTGCAAAGAGTGAGAGTTTGACTTCCTCTTTGCTGATTTGGATGCCTTGGATTTCTTTTTGTTGTCTAATTGCTGTGGCTAGGACTTCTAAAACTATGTTGAATAGCAGTGGTGATAGTGGACATCCTTGCCATGTTTCTGACCTTAAGGGGAAAGCTCTCGGCTTTTCCCCATTGAGAATGATATTCGCTGTAGGTTTTTCATAGATGGCTTTTATGTTATTGAGGTATGTACCCTCTATCCCTATACTCTGAAGAGTTTTGATCAAGAAAGGATGCTGTACTGTGTCAAATACTTTTTCTGCATCTATTGAGAGGATCATATGATTCTTGTTCTTCCTTTTGTTAACATATTGTATCACGTTGATTGATTTGCAGATGTTGAACCAACCTTGGGGCCCAGGGATAAATCCCACTTGGTCATGGTTAATAATCCTTTTAATGTACTGTTGGATCCTATTGGCTAGTATTTTGGTGAGAATTTTTGCATCCATGTTCATCAAGGATATTGGTCTGTAATTCTCCTTTTTGATGGGGTCTTTGTCTGGTTTGGGGATCAAGGTAATGGTGGCCTCATAAAATGAGTTTGGAAGTTTTCCTTCCATTTCTATTTTTTGGAACAGTTTCAGAAGAATCAGTATTAATTCTTCTTTAAATGTTTGGTAGATTTCCCTGGGAAGCCATCTGGCCCTGGGCTTTTGTTTGTTGGGAGATTTTGGATGACTGCTTCAATTTTCTTAGTGGTAATAGGTCTGTTTAGGCTTCTATTTCTTCCTGGTTCAATTTTGGTAGTTGATACATCTCTAGGAATGCATCCATTTCTTCCAGGTTATCTAATTTGCTGGTATATAGTTGCTCCTAATATGTTCTTACAATTGTTTGTATTTCTTTGGTTTTGGTTGTGATCTCTCCTCTTTCATTCATGATTTTGTTGATTTGGGTCATTTCTCTTTTCTTTTTGATAAGTCTGGGCAGGGGTTTACAAATCTTTTTAATTCTTTCAAAGAACCAGCTCCTAGTTTCATTGATCTGTTTTACTGTTCTTTTGGTTTCTATTTCATTGATTTCTGCTCTAATCTTTATTATTTCTCTTCTGCTGGGTTTAGGCTTTATTTGCTCTTTTTTTCCTCTAGCTCTTTTAGGTGTAGGGTTAGGTTGTGTATTTGAGACCTTTCTTGTTTCTTGAGAAAGGCTTGTATTGCTATGTACTTTCCTCATAGGACTGCCTTTGCTGTATCCCAAAGATTTTGAACAGTTGTGTTTTCATTTTCATTGGTTTCCATGAATTTTTTTAATTCTTCTTTAATTTCCTGGTTGACCCTTTCATTCTTTAGTAGGATGCTCCTTAGCCTCCATGTATTTGAGTTCTTTCCGACTTTCCTCTTGTGATTGAGTTCTAGTTTCAAAGCACTGTGGTCTGAAAATATGCAGGGAATAATCCCAATCTTTTGGAACCAGTTGAGACCTGATTTGTGACCTAGGATGTGATCTATTCTGGAGAATGTTCCATGGGCACAGAGAAGAATGTGTAATCCGTTGCTTTGGGATGGAATGTTCTGATTATGTCTGTGAAGTCCATTTGGTCCGGTGTGTCATTTAAAGTCTTTATTTCCTTGTTGATCTTTTCCTTAGATGATCTGTCCATTTCAGTCAGAGGGGTGTTAAAGTCCCGCACTATTATTGTATTGTTGTCGATGTGTATCTTTGCTTTTGTTATTAATTGCCTTATATAATTGCTGCTCCCATGTTAGGGGCATAGATATTTACAATTGTTGGATCTTCTTGTTGGATAGACCCTCTAAGTAGGTTATAGTGTCCTTCTTCATCTCTTAATACAGTCTTTGGTTGAAAATCTAATTTGTCTGATATAAGGATTGCCACCCCAGCTTTCTTTTGGTGTCCATTAGCATGGTAAATTATTTTCCACCCCCTCACTTTCAATCTGGGGGTGTCTTTGGGTCTAAAATGAGTCTCTTGCAGACAGCATATTGATGGGTCTTGTTTTTAATCCAATCTGATAGCCTGTGTCTTTTGATTGGGGCATTTAGCCCATTTACATTCAGGATAACTATTGAAAGATATGAATTTAGTGCCATTGTATTGCTTGTCAGGTGACTGTTACTGTATATTGTCTGTGTTCCTTTCCGGTCTATGCTGCTTTTAGGCTCTCTCTTTGCTTAGAGGATCCCTTTCAATATTTCTTGTAGGACTGGTTTCGTGTTTGTAAATTTCTTTAGTTTTTGTTTGTCCAGGAAGATTTTTATCTCTCCTTCTATTTTCAATGACAGCCTAGCTGGATATAGTATTCTTGGCTATATATTTTTCTCGTTTAGTGCTGTGAAGATATCATGCCAGTCCTTTCTGGCCTGCCATGTCTCTGTGGGTAGGTCTGTTGCCAATGTAATGTTTCTACCATTATATGTTACAGATCTCTTCTCCCGAACTGCTTTCAAGATTTTCTCTTTGTCTCTGAGATTTGTAAGTTTTACTATTAGATGTCAGGGTGTTGACCTATTTCTATTGATTTTGAGAGGGGTTCTCTGTGCCTCCTGGATTTTGATACCTGTTTCCTTCCCCACATTGGGAACTTCTCTGCTATAATTTGCTCCAATATACCTTCTGTCCCTCTCTCTCTTTCTTCTTCTTTTGGGATCCCAATTATTCTAATGTTATTTCGTCTTATCGTATCGCTTATCTCTCGAATTCAGCCCTCGTGATCCAGTAGTTGTTTATCTCTCTTTTTCTCAGCTTCTTTATTTTCCATCATTTGGTCCTCCATGTCACTGATTCTCTCTTTTGCCTCATTTATCCTAGCAGTTAGTGCCCCCATTTTTTATTGCACCTCATTAATAGCCTTTTTGATTTCGACTTGGTTAGATTTTAGTTCTTTTATTTCCCCAGGAAGGGTTTCTCTAATAACCTCCATGCTTTTTTCAAACCCAGCTAGTATCTTTAAATTCATGTTTCTGAACTCTAGGTCCAACATTGTACTAATGTCCGTATTGCGTAGGTCCCTGGCAGATGGTACTACCTCTTGTTCTTTTTGTTGAGGTGATTTTTTTTGTCTTGTCATTTTGTCCAGAGGAGAATAGATGAATGAGAGAACAAATGCTAACAGGTTAACAACATCCCCAGAATATATATTCTAAACAAATCAGAAAAGACCTGAAACCAGGGGAGAAGAAAGGGAAAGAAAGAAAAAAGAGAGAAAAAAAGATAAAGATAAAAACAAACAAAAACAGAACAAAAATAAAACAGAATATGATCAAATATGATCAGATTAGTGCATAGATCAGTGCCACACACTAGATTTTGGGTGTATTTTGGTCTGTTAGAAGAAAGTACCTCCTAAAATTTTAAAGAAACAAAGACATATATGTACAAAAAAAAAGGTTGATACAATGAAGGGATGGAATATGACTGTAAAGATGAAAATTATAAAAGATTTTATAAAAGGAATTGATAAGATAATAAGTTGTTTGGAAAAAGAAAGAAGATTTAAAAAGAAAAAAAAAAGGGAGAATGTGATCAGGCAAGGGACTAGAACAAAGCCATACACTATTGATTTAGGGTATATTTTGATCTGTTAGAAGAAACTGTATCTCAAAATTTTAAAGAGAGAACAACCTATATATATATATGCCATTATAAGGGTAACTACTATGAAGGGATAGA